>NC_051316.1:126199356-126822710 GCF_015220235.1 Choloepus didactylus | reverse complement strand
AATTTGGTCAACAATTTATTTTACTTCCATAAGATCTTCTATTTTTATTTACTCTTGCAATTTCTTCTTTATGCTCTTCTAGGGTCTTCTTTATGCCACTTTTATCCTGTTCCATAGTCTTCTTGATGTCCTTTATATCCTTTGCCATGTTTTCATTCCTCGATTGTGATTGTTTGATTAATTGTGCCAAGTAGTGTGTCTCTTCTGATATTTTGATTTAGGTGTTTGGGATCGGGTTCTCCATATCATCTGGTTTCATCATATGCATTAAGATTTTCTGTTGTTTTTGGCCTCTTGGCATTTGCTTTGCTTTGCTTGATAGGGTTCTTTCAAGTGTATACAAGTTGGTGGCATACACTTTCTCCAACTAACCAGAAGACGGTGTCTGCGAGTCACCTATACTGCTCAAGTCAATTCTCCCCAACTCTGTCTCTGTGGTGTGTGGGGAAATGATTTTTGTGGGGTTCAGTTGGTGAACTCAGTTTGGGTGTGTTGCTAAAGCCGTCTGCCCTGAACGTGGTGCGTGTGTCTGGGTAGTCAGGGAGGCAGGGCTGCTTTAATATTCAAACCTCTCAGGTGTTCCCGGAGATTCAAGGCTGTTGCAAGAGTTTAAGCCTTCATTTCAGTTTTGCTTCAGATTTTCTCTGTTGCTCACCCACAAACCACCAGCATTGACGTAGCGTCCCTGGGTTTTCTGAGCGGGCCCCCCTTCTCAGCTGTGATCTTCCAGGACCTCTGCTGGGGGAAGGCTGTGCTAAGTTGCTAGTGCACATCATCCCTCAAGGGAAGCCCCAGGCCGCCGGGCTGTGCAGGGGCGCTCTCTGCCTGATGCAAAGATTAGTTTATAATTCTTGACTGGTGTAAGTTCTGAATGGAAGGCAGGTAGTAGAGCTGGGCCCCACCCCTTTCCTGTTAGAGAAGATAGATGCCCTAGGGGTAGGTCATTAGCATTTCAATGGTCTCTCTCTGCCTGTGCCACACCCCTGTCTGGGTCACAGAACTGGGATCTGAAAATGGCCAAGGCTTTCTCCACTGAGTCGAAAAAGGAACAGAGCTAGTCTAAGGCAACCCTCTGGCTTTCCAAGGTTAGTCGTCACCCAAAGCCTCTGTCTACTTGTTGGGGATTCGTACCTCGTAGTGAGCAGTTCACACTCGCTAATTAAAACCCCAGTTGGAGCTCAGCTGAGCTATATTCACTTGCTGGGAGAAAGCTTCTCTCTGGCACCACGAGGCTTGTAGCTCGGGCTGTGGGGGAGGGGTCTCCCGATTTGGATGCGCAGTTTTTACTTACAGATTTTATGATGTGATCTCCGGCATTCCTCCTGATTCAGGTTGGTGTATGATGAGTGGACGGTCACGTCTGTCCCCCTGCAGTTATTCCGGATTATTTACTAGTTGTCTCTGTTTTTTTTTAATTGTTCCAGGGGGACTACTTAGCTTCCACTCCTCTCTATGCCGCCATCTTAGATCCTCCCTCCTGCCATAAGTTTTAAATAGGTGAACGTGGGTAAGTGAAGAAGTGAGTTGCAAAGGAACACACATCTGTAGGAAGCATCCAGAGTAGGTCATTCCAGGGGGATGAAAAGTAAGTGGTGGTTGTTCAGGCAGGGGGTATTGAGGAGTGATGGCTAAGGGCCACGGGGTTCCTTTTTGGGGTAACAAAAATGTTCTAAAATTGTGGTGATAGACGCACAAGTCTGTGAATACACTGAAAGCCACTGAACTGCACACAGCAAAGGGGTGAGTTGTATGGAATGTGGGCTGTGTCTCAACAAAGATGTTCCCCCCAAAAAAGACTTAATGCAGCCCTGGCATGTAGGGCCCTGCTGTATAAGTGCAGTCACATCATCATCATCATCATCAATTTGAGATAGTGGGGTCTTCTCACAGATAGTTCTCTGTGCCCTCCAGGGCCTTATCAGGTGCTGCTCCCAGGGTCTGTCAGGTGCTGCCCCCGGGGGTCCATCAGGCGCTGCTTCTGGGGGGTCTGTCAGGTTCTGTTCCCAGGGGTCCATCAGGATCTGTTCCCGGGGGTCCATTAGGCGCTGCTCCTAGGGGTCTGTCAGGTTCTGTTCCCAGGGGTCCGTCAGGCACAGCCCCCGGGGTCTGTCAGGCTCTGTTCCCGGGGGTCCATCAGGAGCTGGCCCCGGGGTCTGTCAGGCTCTGTTCCGGGGGGTCTGTCAGGCTCTGTTCCTGGGGGTCCATCAGGCACTGCCCCTGGGGGTCCATCAGGCACTGCTCCTGGGGGTCCTTTTCCCAGAGTGACTTCTACCCAGCTGGGGGCCTCTCTTATCCTAAGATGCCCCCACAGGACTGCCTTAGCCAGTTTTCTTCCAACTGTTTTCTAAGTTAAAATGTATTCTAAGGGCACCAATGGCAATTTCAGAGAAGCCAAGCCCCTGCTGGTATGGGTCACTCACATTATGTGAGTGAAATAAAAGGCCATGTCATAGCCGGAATACATGCCTAAGGGTCACCTGCTCCACTTCTTCAGGAAGATCTGACTTTAATCAGCTCAGAATGGTGTTCTTACACCCTTTTCTCATAAGTCCTTTAAAAAAGAAAAAGAAAAATAGAAAGAGGGAGGGAGGAGGAAAATGCATGAGAGATTTTCCCTTATGACTTCTAGAGTCAGTGCTCCTGGACCCTGGTGGCTCAGGAAGAAACCACAGGAGTTTTATCCGTGACACAAACACTGGAACGCGGGTTTGCAGGAGAGTGGGTGCTGGCTCGGCCTGAGGGCTGGTCTCGGAAGGCAGCTCGGAGCTGGGCACAGGCTCACCTGGGGTACTGGGGTCAGGGGGCACGGGCTGCTCCTCTCTCTGGGGCTCCCCGCTCCATGGAGAATCTTCCTCTTGGGGCCCGGGGCCTGCGCCTTGGGCCTGCTTGTTGCCGCGGATGTTACACATCGTGTTTCTGGAAGAACGGATGGAGGATTGTGAGGCAGGCTGCAGGCCTGACTGGGCTGCTGGCTCAATAGCCAGCAGTTCCCTCGGCTGTCCCACTGCGCTGGAGCTCAGGCCTCCAGCCATGCACCCTGTTATCCTGACTAGTCTCTCAAACTCCAGGTGCCCTGCGGATGCATCCTGCCCACGACACCCCCATCCCCTCACCTTGCTTTTTCATTTTTCCACTGCACTTATCCCCTTCTGCACATGACATCACTTATAAGCAGCAGAAGCTGGACTTTCCCACCCCCACCCCACTGCTGCAGTATAAGCTACATGAGGGAAGGATGTTTGTTTTGTTCACTCATGTGTCTGGAGTGCTTAAAACAGGCCTGGCAAACAGAGATACAAGTGTTTAATGTACTAAGTGTTGAAGGAACGTTGAATGGACTTGCCGAACTGACCTTCCTGAAGCCTGTATCTGGTCTGGTAACTACCTCACTCAAAGACCATCACTGGCTCCCAACTTCCGCTGAGGCAAGTTCCAAACATCTCTTCCTTGCCTTCTACCTCCCCCTTGCTCTTTCCACACTCAGATTTGTTTCCTCTGAAGCTTTCACTGACCTCTCTCGGCCCCTGTGCAGCTGACTGCACTTCATGCCGGGGCCACCCCTCAGCCAAATACTAGTCTATGCTGAAGCCTCCAGGCACCGTTTCTCTAAGAACCAGGCACTCACCGACCCGCAGGCTGCCAGCACTTGCACGGGGTGGCGAGGGCCCAGAGTGTAGGCTCAGTAAATGTTTGGTTTGTGGGAAGGAACCAGGCAGCACCCAAGGCCTCCGACCACAGCTACCAGAGAAATTCATCTTTAGCCAGATGAAAAGACAGCGCCAGTGAAATGTTGTTTATCTGCCCTTGCAAAGGGAGAGAAGTGGCCAGAGCCCAAAATTACTAACAGGGAAGAGAAAATGACTCAGTGTTCACCAGGTTGGTGCTCTACAAACTGCAGGCTGTGGCCCGTGGTGGAAGATAAAGTCAGTTTAGAATCACGACTGGCATTTAAAAAATGAAACAGAAAAGGCAGAGTGCACCCCATGAGGGGAAGGTTAGTATCGTTTTATAAATTATATGTATGTGTGTATACTGATCTGTGATATAAAAATTATGAGCCACGGTCAAAACTGTCTGGAAAGCTCTGCACGCAGAGGGCATTTCCTTAAAGGGTGGTGACAGCGCGGTCAGGAAGAGGACGGGGTCCCGGCTGTGACATCACCCCTGGGTGCAACAGCAGCCCCGAGCAAGCTGAGCCACATGGTGGACAGTGACTCTGAAAACCCTCGTTCCACAAACACCCAGACGCTGGATAAGTACAAAGCACAGTTTTTAAACACCTCGCTGAATTCCTAGGAGAGGAAGGAAATCTCAAGGGACTGCCAACAAGACAGGAGGTGAAACTCAAGTGGGGAGAACGGAGGAGGATGAACGTGTGGCTCAGATTCCTGTTCAGCAACTCCTGCCACCTCTGTGGGAGGGGGCACTCCAACCCCCTGCCCACCCACCCCACCTGCCCTGGGTGTGATCGTGCGACTTGGTCTGGGCCACGGGGTGTTGGTGGCTGTGATATAAACACAGGCTTAGAACGGTACTTCTATGGAGGGCTTGCTCTTTTGGACCCCTGCTTTCCACCTTCTGCTCCCTGGAAGGGGATGGACACATGGGGTTCACCCAGATCCTACAAGGGCTTGGAGCCAAGCCCAGGCAAGCCTCACACAGATCGGCTGCAGCCAGGGTGTGAGTGACAAACAAGGGCTTATTATTTTATGGCACTGAAGTTTGAAGGGGTCTGCATCTTTATGTCTGTGAAAACAAGCTTGCCCAGAGGTCAACTGCTAGAAACCTGCAGTCTTGGCCACAAGGGAGCAAAGAAAATGAGGTCTTGGCCCACACGAAGCAAGAAGTTGGAACTGAAATCCCCAGGTAAAGCTGGGACTTTTGGAGGTCCATGCTCTCCATGAACAGGTGGGTTAAAACTAACAAACAAACAAACAAAAAACACATGACAAAAACCCATGCCTGCTGATAAAAATAGCAGAAGAAAGTTCTAGGTGAAAGCTCTGGATATTAAAAAAAAAAAGTCTCCCCTTGAGAATCTGAAGCCATAGATCTTCCCTCACGGGCATTTGGGGTTTGAATTTACATTTCCAGGAAATCTTAAGTCCAGGTTGGTCAGGGTTGGCCACAGCCCCCAGGGTGATGAATTCTCCATATCGGGACGCCTCCTCAACCCAGGCCCCTTAGGATGCCCAGAAAAAAGCTCAACCAAAATGAATGCACAGTAAAAATAAATAAATAAATAAATAAAATCACTGAACAGACAAAGAAACAAGCCACCATGAAGGAAAGGCAGGAAAACAAGTGGCATAATTAGTCCTCCAAGGACTTCAAGTGTTGGAATGATCAGATACTGGTACAAAGTAGCTATATTAAATTGAGAAAATAAAACATAGAGTCAAGGTTCAAGGACTATAAAAATTAACTAGACAGCTTTGAAAAAGAATCATAGAATTCTTAGAAATGTAAAATACAATAGAAATAGAAAACTAATGAATGGTTAGATGGCAGATTAGACACAGATAATGGGAAAAAAATGTGCACTGAAAGATCCGAATGAATTACCCAGCAGTCGGCAAAAAAACAAAGATAAAAAATATGACAGAGACTGAGAGCCATGGAGAGTAGAATGAGAACGTCTGTGCAATGCTTTCCAAACTTCAGTGTGTACAAGAATCACCAGGGGACCATGTGAAAAAGACAGCCCTAGCAATAAGAGTTACACCAATGTTTTCTTCTAAGAGTTTTATAATTACAAAATCTAATTTATCAGCTTATAAATGCTGCTAGTGTTCCCTTGTCATCTGTCTTATGTAGGTAAAGGACTATAGCAACATCCCACTTAATTCCCAATTTTAGTGATTTGAGTCTTCTTTTCTCTTGGTTAGTCTAGCTGAAGGTTTGTCAATTTTGTTGACCCTTGCAAAGAGCAAAATTGAATCCAAAAATTATTTTTAAAATAAATCCAGCCTTTTGGTTCAGCTGGGACCAGAAAAGGAATATAATGAGCTGTACTTTCATGGACAGTACAGCTGACCAAGGGAGGGAAAAATTAACGAGTTAAATTAGGGGAAGAGAAGAGAACAGAACTCAGCTGTCCTGGCACCTGGCCTTGACTCTGCCCCCTGCTCCTTTCACTCTGTTATCACCACGGTCTGACTGGAAGGGCCCCTGACTCCCCCTTCCTGGTTCCTTCTGTCCCTACCTCACACTGAAGGGGCAGTGGCCATATTGAAAGAAGAACGAACCCGATTCTACCATTTCCTGAGCATTGCTTCGTGCTGAGTCCTGCCTGGGCTGAGCCCCGCTGCAGGATTAAAGCCAAGGCACTGGCTGGTGGAGCTACCATCTGGCCGCCATGCTTGCCCTTGCCCAGAACTGCAGTCTCTCCAACGTGTCCCCGGGTGGCCACCAAGCAGCAGCATCACCGTGAGTAGAAAAGGAATTTACTGCATTACCTGGAGCAATTCCTAGACCATTTTCCATGTGGGTTTAGCTCCAGGTCTGAAAGGCTTGTGCCCTGGACAGGAGGGAGGGGTCATAAAGACTTTTCTGGAAGGAAAGTCTTAGGCAAGCCACTCTCCTCTCAGAGCCTCTGTGGAGTGGGTATGATGACGAGCATAACCACAGCACATATCAATGGGCCCTTCCACGGGCCAGGCTCTCAGCTGGATATCCCACGTGCATTTGACTAGTTTAAGCCTCCCACAACCCAATGGCGTAAGGACCACTGTCACCCCACTTAACCGAGTGGAGAACTGGGCTTCCAAGCAGGTAAACAAACTTGCCCAGAGCCACAGAGCTAGTAAGTGGTGCAGCTCAGCGCCCAGTCTGGATGCCTGACTCCAGCCAGGGCCGAGAAACTAACCGCAGAGCAAACCACCTCATGGGTTTGTCCAGCTGTGTTGGGAGCTGCAGCATCTGACGCAGCACTCAGGAAGCTCCCCCCCACCTACCTGAGCCTGATCTGAGCTGGCCACAGACCTAGGAGCAAGCCCTCCGGACCAGCCACGGCAAGGGGGTGCAGGAGACGGAGGCAGCTCTGACCTCCCAAGCTGTCTGGGGTCTCGGCAGGCAGCCTGGGTCCCTTCTCTTGTATCATCACCCCACATGCATTCTCTGTGGGTTGTGAGGAGTAACAGGAGGGAAGTGACTAAATGACCCTTCCTGCTCTCTCCATTTTCTCTGTTTCATTGCTCCCCACCAGCCACGAGGTAGGCTGAATCCTGGTGAGGCGCCCTGGGACCACTGGCCCAAGGGCTGGGTGGCTCAGGCCTCCTCCCTGCACTGGGCTCCGAGTAGGCCCCGCAGACCACCTAGCTCTTCCCAGCTCCCCAAGGGACATCCCCTGCAGGGTGCCCTCCTTGCCCCCTCCCCCAGGGGGCCAACCCTACCCCCACCCCCCATGCTGCTCCCTCCAGCCTGGCTCTCCATCTGGCCTCCAGGTCCCTCTGTCCCACAGCTGGGGTAGGGAGTGATAACTCTGTCTCAGCCTGCAGGCTCCAAATGCCAGCACGGCTTTCTAGTTTGACCAAAGCCCACATAGAAAATAAGCACCTGACCAGGGTCAGGGTCCAGTGTGGTCTGAATTCCCTACAGCTCCAAACTCTTCAACCACAGCAGCAACTGCAGGAAAAGCAGCTCATGTCCTTACAAGCCTACGGATGCGGGGCACAGATGGGGGCTTACATCGGCCTGTTTAACCCCCATGCCAACCTTATAAATAAGACAATTTCCTATTTCTATCTACTAATGAGGGGACTGCAGCCCAGAGACATCAAGCAACTTGCTGATAGCAGCTCAGCTGGGCACTGCTAGGCCCAGGATCCAAACCCAGGCAATATGGTGTCAAAACCCAGGCTCATAACTGTCAGCCCACACAGCCTTCTTACAAGCTCCTTACAACCAAGACTGGCAAAGGGAAGCAGTAAAGACAACACATTATTAAAGGACAAAAGCAGCCGGGTTCAAAGGGAACAATTTGCTGCACTTGACACCTGTGGTCCCCATGAGAGACCACCACTGAGTGATGTCCAGGAAGCTCTCAGTTTGCCCATGTGTAACAGAAAATACCGAGCCCAGAGACAGGCCAAAGGCTGAGCGTACCGGGCCAAAGGACTGTGGGTACTTTAAAAGTCATTCTTTTATCTCTAGAGATGTTTCTAATTTCCTACAAATAACATGGGCTACTTTTATAATCAGAACAACAAATACCATATCCTAAAATGATGATGGTGACACACTGAAGATAAGGACCCCACCCCTCTCCCTGCACCACCTCCCTGCAGGGGGCGCCGCAGAAGGGGCTGCCGCAGCCTGGCCAGCCCCCGGGCCCCCGGCACTTACTGTATTTCAGTCCCCAGGTGCTTGAGGGAAATATTCTGCAGAGCCAAGGGCATGGTGGGGACAGGCTCCCAGGCGGCTGCCACACCCACGAGCCCCGTGGGCGTCTTCACTGGGCACAGAAATTCCTCCAGCTCCGCCTCCTCAGGCTCTAAGGAACAAGGAAAGGGAATCAATCCACCTGGGTTACTGCGCTCGGGAAATGGGCAGGGGTCCCGAGCTTGCCGGGAGCAGGGGGCCAGGGAGCTGGGGAGTGAGCCTCCCCTGCACCTTAGCATCATGAGGCACGCTTGCTACCCCATGTCCGATGGCCCATAAAATGTGGCATCCCAGGCAGCCTTCCTGGAATCCCCTGAAAACCAGGCAGACCCCTACCTGATCCTACACCTGAGAACCCACCCTAAGAGTGGTCCAAAACGCTGACAAGGCTTTCTGTGCCAACAGGCACTGTTTACAATAGCCTCAAACCGGAAATGACTTCAGACCTAAAACTCTGGGAATTGGTGAAATAAATTCTGCTGCCTTCATGCAATGCCGTATGTTTAAGAACAGGGGGAATGTGCCTGGAATATAACATTAAGTGGAAAAAGCCCAATAAAAAACTGGAGCTAGAGCATGATCTTAATTGTATAGAAAGTCTCAAAGAAATACATTCTACAATCTTCAGATTGGTTAAACAGCTTACAGGCAAGCAGGCTACTTCTATTAAACTTTTTTTTTTTCCCCAAATTTCCCACAGCAAACATGGGTAACTTTTAGAAATAAAAAAGGATATAAGTTCATAAAAAATAGATGGTTAGAAAAGAGATTTTGTCACCCAGAAATGTTAGGGTTACAAAGTGAGTATCAGAAAGGAGGACATTTTGCCTTACATGTATTTTAAAAAGGGGTGTTAACAGTGCCTGTCTAGGGTGACAGGATCACAGGTCATTTTCCTTCTCCACTTCCCTACATTTTCCACATGCCCCAGCTGGACGTGATCCTCACACCCAAGGGATCCCAAAGCTGCTAATGCTTGAAGGTACCATGGCTCAGGTAAAGGGTGGGCGTTGAGAAGTTAGCTGCGAGTATTAGGAAAAGCAGAAAAGAACCAAGATCTCTTCTGGGATGGTGCAATCTTGATTACGCAGTGCCTGAGCTTAGAGAGGGTGAAGAATTCTGGGGAGTTTTGCTTTTGCACCATCTCTGCCAAAGGTTGAGGATGCAAAGCTTTAAATAGACTGGTGGGGGGTGGAGAGCTGCTCAATCTACTCAAGAAAATTATCCCCTTACACAACCGAGGGCAACAAAGCATTTGCTAATTCCTAATGAGCATGTCTGTCAGCTGGCCGTGCTCCGCCACACCAAAAGCCATACTTTTTGAGTTCTTCCCTCAGCAAACACAAACAGAGCGTCTACCCTGGGGCTTCCAGGTGGGGCTGTGCAGGAAGCTCACAGCACACCTGGGAACACCAGGGCAGCACAAAGCACTCGGGGGTTCTGGGAGGGAGACAGACTCCTTCCAGCTCTGAATCCCTGGAAGACTGCCCACAGGAGGGGGCCTTTAGAAGGGCATGTGTGTAAGTACAAGAGGCAGCAAGGGGCTCCAGCCCCAGAGCTGAGGATGCAGAAAGGACCAGGGAAGACGGGGCTGGAAGGTCGAATGGGGGAATGGGGGTGGTGGGTGCTAAGAGGCCGGATCTCATCCGGCTGCCAAGGCAGAGCCCCCAGGGTTTGCACAGGGCCATGAAGTGTGAGCCTGGCAGACTAGAAAGGGGCCCCTTCTGCTGGGACCTCTGCCTCAGGGTCCCAATTTTTAAAACAGGAAGACTCCTCTCTGCCCCATCTCCTGCAGGGTTGGGGCAAGGATGAAAGGAGAAAGGTTCCAAAAATGTGCAGAAAGCCACAAAGCTCCACTTTTCAAAGGAGTCTCCAATTCAGACTGATTCAGCAGGCTGCCAACACACTTGTCCAAATAAGTAAGAGTTTCTTGTTTATCAAAACTTTCACCATCTTGATTTTCTCTCATCCAGAAAAACAAGAACCTACGGTTTGTCTAAGATGTTAATGTCTTAGGGAGCCCCTCGCTAACTGCCACCATCTACTTCCCCCTGAGCCCTAGATGTGCTCCAAGGCCATGCTGAGATAAGCCTCCGTGGTAAGTGTGGGGTTTGGCAATGAAGAAACAGCAGCTCAGAGAAGGTGTTTTCATGGCCAAGGTCACACAGCTGGAAGGCAGCAGAACCATGGCACAAACGCAGCCCCTCACTCCTGCCTTTCCCACGAAACCACGTGGCTCATCAGAGTGGCCTTTGTAACCTGATGGCCCCAG
This sequence comes from Choloepus didactylus, assembly GCF_015220235.1. Taxonomy (NCBI): domain Eukaryota; kingdom Metazoa; phylum Chordata; class Mammalia; order Pilosa; family Megalonychidae; genus Choloepus; species Choloepus didactylus. The sequence continues at coordinate 126,812,056 of NC_051316.1, read as the reverse complement.
GAAGGCGCAGGCTCCCGGTGTGGGGCCAGGGGTGTCCAGGGGGTGGCTGTCAGGGGACACACGGTGGAGAGGCTGCACTTCTGAAAGAGAACTGATGAGCCGAGGCTCTGGCCCCTCCGGCCTGGCAGGTGCCCTCCCTGAGGTGGCAATTGGAGGGCTCTCAGCAGCACTTGTCTTTGAGTCCCCTTCTGTCTGAGCCCCCAGGGGGGATGCCCCACTGCTGGAAGGAAAACATCATCGCCTGGACCAAAAGGGGCCAGGGCCAGGAGGCCACCGCTTCCCCGAGGGCTCTGGACAAACGCCAGCTGCCTTCTCAGCTGAGGAAGGGAAGGGGCGAGTCTGCAGCTGGAGCTCGAATTTCAGCTGGTATTTTCTTGCCTTGGTCGCTGTGAGCCTCAGTTTCTTCTTCTGTAAAATGGGACTAATGCTACCTCCCAGGACCACCGTGAGGATTAAATAAGATAACGCAAGTAAACTGAGACAACAGCCAGCAAATGGGATGTGGAGTTTTGTGTTGCTGCACACCCATAAAAGCCCCTTGTGAATGGTTCTACTTTGCAAACATGTTATTATTACCACTAGCCTCCTCAATCTTTCTTGGCTCCTGTGGAAACCAATGTTTGGGTGAAGAACAAAATAAAAGTACTGATGCTTAAAAGCTGTAGAGAAAATACCCTGCAGATTGCCCAAGGGCCATGACAAGACACTTCTCCCAAGATGGAGCTTCTGACTCAAAGTCAGAAGTGGGTCAGGAGGTTTCCACAGCTCCCTCCCAGGAAGGGTGGAGGCCAGTGAGCTGGGGCGGCCTGCTCCAGACCTGCCTCCCCTCGCAGGCCCCCGGCAGCTCTGGGCTGGGGCCTGGGAAAGGCTGGGCGCGGAGCAGCCCACTCCCACACTCCCTGCTCTCTTGCCAGTCTCCTCCAGGGGAGAACCGCGCCCTGGCCACCTGCCGCCATGCCCCCTCGCCCACGCCCAGAGAGGGGCTGGCCCGGGAGAGGCTGGGGTGTGTGTGTGTGCTGACCCGAAGCCACAGAGTTAAAGGAACTGGGGAGTGGTTACCACAGCAGAAGAGGCCTGTGGGAGCCCAAAGCCAGTGTCCTGATAACCTGGCTCTTCAGATCTCAGTTCAGGGCACGCGGGAGTGCTGGGACTGTGCGGGTTTCCCGTGGCTTCTGGCTGGAGGTGACCTGGGCAGTTGTACTCACTCAGGCTGCAATTTTCTGCGTGGCCAGGGTTGTTGGGATCCCGGCTGATGAGGAGTGGGGTGGCACAGAGGAGCAGAAGCAAAGAAACCCCGTGTAAGCATAAAACACCCAAAAGGTTCCCTGAAGAAATTCATGACGATGCTTATCAACGATAAAAAGGAGCAGTTACCATAAAAGTAACTGTGTATATATATGAGTGTGTGTGCACGTGAAAATACCCATTAACACACACATGCGTATTGTCAGCTGCCATGTCTCGGTCCCTTCCCGACACGTGTGTGCCTGGCCCTAGGCTAAGGGTTCACACGCCCGTCCTCATTTATTATCAAGTTCCATGCATTCACTCACATGTCCATTCAACAGATACCCGATGTGCCAGGCAGGGCACCGGGTCCTGGGGACAAAGGCACAGTCCCACTGTGAGGAGCTGGTGGGTGGAGACTGGTGAAGACACTGATAATTAGAACACAATGAGCTGGGCTTTTGAGAGGCGTCTGGAGAAAGCACTGGGGTCCATGGGGAGTCCAGCTCAGCTGGCAGAGTCCTGGAAGGCTTCCCAGAGGAGGGGATGCTGGGGCTTGGCCAAAGAGATTAAGCAGGAATTTGCCCAGCAAAGGAAAGAAAGAGCAGAGAACTGTCTGGTGCCACCATGGTGCCAAGTGCAAGGTGGGGGGCCGAGGGCGGGTCAGGAAGGGCGAGCCCTGAGTGCCGGCCAAGCAGCCAGGACCTCACCACCTGGGTGGAGGGGTGGCAGGTCAATTTCACCTTGGAAAGCTCAATAGGGAGAACAGGTTTGAGGGGCAATCCTGGAAGCAGCAGGGACACTGCAGAGGAGGCCGCTGTGATTTTTCCGGCTGAAAGAGGGGGTGTTATGGGTTGAATTGTGTCTTCCCCCAAAAAGACACTGAAGTCCTAACCCTCCCACCCTGCCCCCCAGTACTTTCACAATGTGACCCTATTTGTTTAAGTTAAGATCAGGTCACCCTGGACTCCTAGTCCAATGTCACTGGTGTCCTTACGAGAAGAGGAGGCAGGGAGAGACCCCCGGGGGAGAAGGCCGTGTGAGGATAGAGGCAGAGCCTGGAGTGGGGTGGCCACCGCCAAGCCAAGGATGGCCAAGAGCCGCCAGGAGCTGGGAAGGCGAGGAAGGCCCCCCTGCAGCTCTCAGGGGGAGCACGGCCCCACCCACACCTCGATTTTGGACTCCTGGTCTCCAGAATGTGGGAGAATAAAGTCTGTTGTCACAGCAGCCCCAAGGCACCAGGACAGGAGGCCGAGCCGTGGTGACGGCTGCATGGAGGGGCCTGCACCTGACAAGCAGGTCAGAGGACAACATGGGCCAGAAGCTGGTGCCTGATGGGGCCGGCCAAGGGGGACCCCCAGCTGCTCCAGCAATGGAGGGGAAGGGATGGTGGGGAAGGGACACTGGGGAAGGAGAAGGGTCAGGGCAGATGAGCTCAGTTTGGGGCATGAAAAACATGCAGGCACAGAGGTCAGGGGTGCTGGCGAGAGGCCCTCCCAGCCCCCTCGGCCCCCGTCAGCCATGGAGGCACTGCCACACCTGCTGGGACCTCGTTTCCAGGCTCTGAGGGAGGCGGCTGTGAGGCTGGTCTGGCCTGATTCTAGAACCTGCCAATCGCACCTGGGCTGCAGTGGGGGTGGGGGGTGGTGGGGAATGTGTGGTCTCCCAGGCTCCTCCCTGCTGGAATGTTCTAGGACTTGGGATCAAGCCACTGCATTTGTGGGGGGTCCAGGGGGTAAAGGATTCTGCCTTATGGGACCACCAGGGATAAAACCACTGATGTACCCAAAGCCCAGCGCGGAGGCATCTGTCCAAGCGGCGCATTTTCTCACTGACCTCCCTCACTGCAACCCCGCGGGGGATGCCGGTGGTCAGACTTTCCCACAGTGGTCGCCACAGCTGCTATGTTCACTGAGGCCCGACACCCTGCAGGCCTTGTTCCTGCCAATGTGGGGCTATGGGTTCACTGAAGCCTCATGAGAACCCCAGGGAACAGGTATAATTACTATCCCCCTTTTGCAGGGAAGGAAACAGGAGCTCAGGGAGGTTAACATCGTGCCCGCGGTCACACAGGATGAGGACCCTGCCCGACTGCCTGGCCACCAAGCCCCTCTCCTCACCCTCCGTGCGATCCTGCTGCCCCCGAATCCTGAGGTACATTCCCGACTTCTTGCCTCCTTGGCTCCTTCCACCTACTCCCCACAGGAGGCTAAGGGCTTGGTCACCACGGGCACCGGGCGCACGGGCAGGGCCCACTGAGTACCTAGCTGGAGGTGCACGGCGGGCTGGTTCCCAGCCGGGGTGGCGGGGGGCACGGGCGGGCCGTTGTGGAACTCCCAGCGCTTCATCTGCAGCTGCTGCAGCCAGTAGAGCATCACTTGCTTGGAGGTGGCCTGGGGAGCACAAGGGTTAGCGGGCAGGGCCCCGGGCGGGGAAGCAGAGTGGCTCTGGGGCTGGGGGCCTCTGTGGGGTGTGGGAGCCAGGGAAGGCCATGGGAGGCACCCACCCCCGAAACACTGCCTGCTTCCTGGCTACCGAAGACCCTGCACAGTGGCTGGCCCACAGTGGGGGCTGAGAGAGGGGATGGTGGTCACCCTGGGACTCCTCTGAGCCCATCTGCTGCTGTGTGGAATGGGGGTCATCCCTCCTGCCATGGGGATCTGCTGAATGGGGACTGGAAAGCCACGTGACAAGGAGGCCCCTCCGGCCGCTACAGCACTCCGGCCATGGCTGGTGCAGGTTGTGAACTCTGGGCCTGGACATCACAACACAAACGCTCACCCCGTTGCCTCGCTGGGCCCTCCAGCAAGCAGGCAGGGCAGGAGCCATTAGCCCCTTCTGCGGATGGCAGGCAGAGGCAGGGCCGGCCCTGCAACCTGGGGCTCCTGCTTTAGACCAGAGCTTTGTTGTAATTTAGGGTGCTCCTGAGCGTCATTGGGGCGGGCTGAGGAAGAGGGGTGGCTAGCTGGAGGTGGATGGCAAGATGCCCACAGATGGAGGCCACATGAGGACAGCGGCAGGGTCCAGAGCAATGGGGGCAGGTACCCCCTCTCTCAAGAGGCCTGTGAGGCCGGGGGACCCCACAGACCCAGCCTGTCAGGGATGCCTGGCTTCCCTTTCTATGCAGCCCCTCCCGTGGTTTCTCCAAGGCCTTCATGCTGAGAGCTCAGCCCAAACCCAACACCCCACAGGATTCATTCGGTTGAGAGGGTATATCGAGTGCCCACTGTGCGTCAGGACTATGCCAGGCCCTGGGGACATTGGGGTGAGCCAACTGACATGATCCCTGTCCACCTGGAAGAGCCTCCTGGGAGAGATGCCCATGGATGTCCCATGGGCTCCCCAGGCCAGTCCCCTTCCTCAGGGACTGAGTTCACCTGCCAGCTGGCCAGGCGCTCGGGCCACCTCGAGTCCCCCGTGTCTCTCCCTTCCCACTCTCGCTGCCCTGGCTCAGCCATCGCCTCTCCCCTGCACAGCCTGGCGAACTCCCCGTTCTCTGCCCAGGAGCCAGCCTCAGCTTTCCAATAACTCCAGTCTCACAACACTCCCCTGCTTACAGCCTGTGACAACTTCCTATGGCCAAAGGACCCAGCCCAAGCTCCTGGGCCTCACTCACAGATTGCTCTGCCCTTGGCCTCTGCCCCGCCTAGCTCCCGGGACACGCCTGAGCCTTCCAGGCTGCATCCCACAGCCCTGTCTCTGCTCGTGGGGCTCTCTGGACCCGGAATGCCCTTCTCCTTCTTGTCTGCGTCCCTCTTCCAGGACTGAGGTGTTGCCCTCTTCCGGGAGGTCCTCTCTGGATAGCCCTCCCACCTGGGACAACAGACCCTCCTCTGTGGCCACCCTCTTCTCCTAGGGACTTCTGGTATCTCTAGCATTTTGCTGTGTGTTCCATGTTGTCTCCCCACCAGACTTGAAGTGGACACTGGCTGGGGGGGTGGGGTGGTCTGCTGTGTCTCCCGAGTCCTCTAGCTCAGGGCCAGGAGTACACGTGGATCCAGGGAATAGTTCAACACATGTGCTGGGGATCCTGGATCCATCCCTCAACCGCGGGGAGGAGGGGGTTGCCAGACTTGTGACCTCTAAAATGCCTTCCGGGGCCCGGAATTCCTGGTTGCCATTGTTTCCACCGAGGCCCCTGCCTGGGTCACCAGCCAGTCCCAGCCAGCAAAGGGGAACTGAAACTGTGGCTGCATCCAGGGGCTCTACAGATATCCGGATGGCTGGAGGAGGGGGTGGGGGGGTCTCCTGCCACACTCCTCTCTGCTGCCCACACAACTCTCAGCAGAGACGTCTTTCCAGCTAAGCAATGGGGAACCTCCACTGGGCTTGAACACCCTGACCGTGGGCCCATCACTCTATGTGCACATGTGTGTTTACCCCACACACATTTATGGAGCACCCACCAGGTGCCGGGCTCTATTCAAGGGGCTGGGATTAATTCAACAACACTGAGTACCTGTGATGAGTCAGATGCGTAGGGACCTTGTTTCAATCTCACAAACTACCTACATTTTGACATATTAAGTAACTTGCCCAGGGTCACAGGGCTACTACCCAGCACAAGGGGTGAATTTCAAAGCCTTTCCACTGCTTCAGTCTTTCTCATTTAAATGTGATGATAAAATAAAACTTCTGCTTCCTGCTGATGGGAGGACAGGTTTAGACAGGCCAGGATGAACTGAAACCCAAGCTCTGCCAGCGTTTTCTCAGCATTCCCTCCTCTTGGCCAGACGCCAAGAAAAATGAATCGCAATACTGACTTCAAGAGAGGCCACAGGGAGGCAAAACCCCTACATCACCTATGCTTCAGTCCCCAGTAAGAAAGTTAAAACCAACTGCATCATTAGGCACGCTCAAAAGTAGTTTCAGCATTGGGAGGTGGAAAAACTTCGGGGTTCCACGTGTGGGCTCCCCGCCTCTCTAGATGTGTGGCCTGGCGCCAGTGCCTTGGTCTCTCTCGGACTCAGTTTCTCGGCCTGTAAAATGGGTGCATCGCCCCCGTCTGGCCTACTGCGCGGTGCGAGCGCCGGGCGCCGCCGGGGATCCCGGTTCGAGTCCACTCACCGCGACCCACGCGCGCCCGACGGCGCCCTGGGAGCCAGCCCCCGCCGAACCGCAGAAAACCGCTCCGTTTACCTTCAGGGTGATAACCCGGCTGGGAGTCTTGATTTCAAAGGTCCCTTCCTCGGCGTCCGCCTTGCAGTCAAAGACCGCCCCGGAGAGGTCGATGCTGTCCAAGGGGTTGGCATCGTGCGCCGTCCGCGAGTAATACAGGTGACATTTCCTGTCGTCGTAGAAGAACCAGCGGGACTTCCAGCCCCGGATGGGCCCTTTGCCGCCGAACTTACTCAGATACCCGCAGAGTTTCTTGGGGGCCGTCTCCGGGGGCCGGGCGCAGCCCCCCGACTCCTCGTGAGGCCACACCTCGGCGCCGGGGAACCGGGGCTCTTCGGGCCGGGGAACGGCGGAGCTGGACTCGGGGGGCTTCTCCCCGGCGCCCTCCATCCCAGCTTGCCGGCCACTGACGAGCCGCGCCCGGGCCGACCGTCCGCGCTGGGCGGGCACCTCCAGGAGGGAGACCCGGCGCCGGGGGCGGGGCCGGTTGCGCCCCGCCCCGCTCACCCCGCCCCTCCCCGCCCACTTCCGGATTTTCCGCCGCTCCCGTCGGCCATATTTACTGAGGGCAGCCTTGGTGCGTGAGACGGGTATGGAGGTCGGAGGCGTGGCGGCACTGAGCTAGGTTAACCAGCGGCAGAGATGTGAGAAACGATGCCTGTCCCTGATGACACTGCCTTGGTGACTCGCAGAATAACGTAAGAGGATGGTCCCTTCTCGCGCCTCACGGGACTCCCGCCTTTACTCCCCCTCCCCCGCAGGGCCCGCGTGGGCCACCGTCGGAGGGCGCACCGCCCGGCCATTGGTTGAGAGGGCCGCAGGCCCCGGGGCTGCACTTCCGGCCTCACTTCCGGAGTCTGGGCTCGCGGGCGTTGCCTTCCCTTCGGTTTCTCGCAGATATTACGGCAGCAGCGTACCGTGACCCTGCACGGATGGTTCCTCCGTCCCTCGGCTGACCCCGCGGCGTCCTCCGCGTCCGTCTCAGTCCCCCATGGGCCTCCTTCCTGTCCCGGGTGCGGTACGTGGGCGTCACCAGGGCTGCCGGGCGGGAGCTCAGCGGGCGAGAGCGCTCAACTGCGCTCGGAACCCAGCGCCACGCCCAGGGGGGTGGGGTTGGTCTCAGGTTTCGTAAATAAGTTTGTAAAAAGGTATCGTAAAAAGAAATAAGACAAAATAGAATTACATGGCTAAGAGATATAAAAGGAATCAGGAGGTTATTCTTAGGCAGGTGTCAGCCAGAGGTCACAGACTGCCCCAGTGTGCAAAGCCTCAAGTAACAGTTTCCGCAAAACCCCAAGGACATCCGGACACCATAGACCTAGATCTAACCTGAAGGACAATTGGAGTAAGGCAAATAGCCGCCAACCACAAACAAATTTATAATCTTTTTCTTTTCTTTTCTCTTTAAAATCCCTTACCTGGAAGTGTCAAGACAGGATACTATTTTGAGTTGCTTTATGAATCTGTGATCCCCAAATTGCAAGTCTAAGACCCCCAAATAAATGCCTTTGTTGTCTTGCAGCTTAGTTTGTTTCTCAGTTGACAGTACTTAAGCTGTAACTCACTCACCTTCCTGCTTGGTGCCATCTAAATTCCTGCTCCCTTCTGGCTAAGGGGCATCCCTCCACTTGGGTCCTAGAGCCTGTTTCCATTCCCCACTTTAGGCTGTGATCCGTTTTTCTCGTGCCCTTTCTTCAGCCTCCCCTCTAACTTACTCTTCTCTCCCCTCTTCCACCCACAAAATCCTCGAGTGCCCTCCGCATTGTGAATGAGAGGCGGTGAGGGATAAAGACGAGGGCCCTGGCATCCACTTGTATAGTTTTCAGACTCCACCTCTATCTTGAGCGATGCCTCAACCTAAGTCAGTTTTCTCACTGTAAAAATGAAGCTGTCGATAGCACCAACCTCCTGAGTGGATTTACATTGAAGTTAATAAAACTGAAGCTCACTTGCAGTGGCCTCTGGATTTGTAGCCCAGGTGGGGAGGTTACAATCAGGAAGCATTTCTCCTAAATGCCAGAAGAGACCTCTTACTTTGTTGTCGTTTATTTTCTCATTCTACGTAAACATTCATCTTCATACCTGATTTTGCATTTATAACTTGGTGGTTTTTTTTTTTTTTAACTAAAATATGGTGCTGTATAATTCCCAAGCCCCATAAAACCTGGATCTACTTCTGTCTACTGCTAGAGTTGTTATGATAATTAAAGTAATGCTTGTGAAATTGTTAGCACAGAGCGTGGGACTTGTAAATGCTCAATAATTAAAGCTCAGTAGAGTAGGCCTCAAGACAAAAAACATTAAGCCATGAAGAGGGTGACTGAGCAGAGTTCAAACACCATTGAAAACTCAGAAATACTACAGTTGCAATAGATTTTAATTCACCATTTTAAGACTTTCTTGTCAGTTTTGTCACTAATGTCCTTTTTCTGTTGCGGGATCTAATCCAGGATTCTCCATTGCATTTAGTCATCATGTCTCCTTAGTGTTCTCCAAACTGGGGCAGTATTTCAGTGTTTCCTTGTTTTTTCATGACCCTAGAGTTTTGAAGAGTACTGGTCAAGTGTTTTGTAGCATGCCCCTTAATTTGGGTTTGTCTGGTGTTTTCTCATGATTAGACAGGGTAATGGGATTTTACTGTCCTTCCTCAGCACATAACATCACCACATGGTGATGTTAACTTGGATCACTTGGTTAAGGTGGTGTCTGCTAGGTTTCTCCTTGTTACTGTTTTCCTCTATCAGTACCCTATTCTTTGGAACTGGGTCACTAAGTTCCAGCCACACTACAAGGGAGGTGGTAGCTCCACTTCCTGAAGGGGTTGATAGGATTTTTTTTTTTTTTTTGCAGCCCATGAAAATGATTTTAACATTCTTTTTTAAGAATAAATGGAGAATAGTCAAAAGAAAAAGAAGAGCAACTGGAAGGGATTTAGCCTACCAGATATTTAAATGTATTGATTCAATCAACAAGTATTTATTTAGTGAGTGCATTCTACCAGGTACTAATTAGAAGGTTAAGGATACAGTGGAGAACAGGATGAAGTCCTGGCTCCCATTGAGCTTTCATTCTGATTAAAGAGAAAACTGCCTGGGTGAGGGGGGCACGATTTTTCTGTAAATCTACAATGACTCTAAAAAATAAAAGAAAAGAGAGACAGGCAATAGATAGGTAAACAAGTATATGCACACAGCAATTTCAAGTTCTCGTAAGTGCTAGGAAGGAAGTAAACAGAATTACAGGCACGATTCAGGCACCTCTGGCACAGAACAGAGCACAGCAACGGAGTAGAATATAGAGTTCAGAAAATCATGCAAATATATACAAATCAGTTATTACAGAGCAGTGTTTCTCAACCTTTTTTTCATTATCACCGCCTAAGTGTGCCATTTTAGACTTTTTTTTCCTAAGCACTCCCTCTAAAGAAATTTCAATACCACAGATATATATCTGTTTATTTAATATATGCATATCTGTGCTTTATACATAACAAGAGTAAGATATTTTTGGTACCCAAGAACCAATTTTTGCCCCCTTGGGGGCAATGCTGTCCCCATTGAGAATGCATTACAGCTGTGTGGTGGGGTAGCATAATAGTATAGTGTTTCTCCCAATCAGTGGGCTATATAGTAAGGTGGTTTGGATATTTATCTCATACCATTACCAAGAGAGTTCAGGAAATTTAAAGAATTGCATATAAAAAGTGAAACCATAAGAATATCCAAAGAAAATAAAGCCAAATATTTATGTCATCTTGGATAGAGAAAAGGAAGATCTTTATAAGCACGACATCAAATGCTGCAAACAAAACTAAAGATTGCTAGACTGGCCACAGAAACATTTCAAATGTGTATATAAGAAAAATGTCAGGAAGCACAATGAAAAGGCAAATACAAAGCAAGAAAAGCATTTGGAACACGTTATGAAAGATAAGAAACAGTTAATAGTTACGGTCAATGAGAAAAACAAACAATGGAAATAATGGACAAATGAACAATCCACAAAAATGACACACACGGCTAATAAATGCATAAAACAAAACAAAACACCTTTTACCCTCTCTAGTAATTTTCAATAGTCATATTGGTAAGTTTTTTGTTTGTTTGTTTTTGACAATAATGTGTCCCTTGGATATCGGAAAACAGCCACCCTCAGTCTTTGCTGGGAGGGGGTATGGGAAGGATGGTATAAATTGGTTCAAGGGTTATGAAGGGTAATTTGGTAACAGGAATGAAAAGCTAAGGGATTTTACATGTCCCATGGTTTAGAAGTTCCATTTTTAAGAATTTGTTATAAGGAAAAATTACAGTTGCTTACAAATATGTTCATTACAGTATTATTTATAACATTGAAAAACTGGAAAAAAATATCAATGTCCAGAAATCAGGGGTTGGTTACATAAATGATTAAACATTTTTGTTTTGGTAGAAGGATATGGAAAGTACTAGATTCTAGATGTAGGTCACAAAACTCTTCACAAAAAGATTACTAAGTGATAAAAATATATATGAATGTATATATGTATCTAAAAGGCAAAAAAGATAATGCATAATGTTGATAGAGTTTTCTCTGAGTGATGACATTGACTAATTTTCATGTTCTTCTTTGTACTTTTCTGTTTTTTCCACAGTTAAAAAATTTTAATAGCTTTTGCCTTTTAAAAACTGCTTGTAAGTAGCTGTCTGTACCTGTATTTAAGTTGCTTCAAAGCTGAATATAATTTCTTATCTCAAGAATGGAGATCAGAAACCTCTTCCTCAAGCTCCATTCCCCCAAAAACTAATTAAGAGGGTCATATATAAAAAGCAGATAATTCGGGAGTTTTCTTAGAGAAAAAAATACATTCAGTTTTCTAGAGTTGTAAATTAACGACATGGATCAGAAGACTATCGTTCTGGTGGCAAAGGATTGGAGTTGTTAAGCAGGCTTCTGGACTTTTCCACCCAGAAGAGCAGAGAAAGTGAACTTCTTTGGAAACCCATCTACAAAATTTCCTAGAAGCTTTATCTTTTATAAAAATAAATAAAAATCCATATCATACAGTATAAAATATTTTTAATTCATTTCCCCCCAACAAAACAGTTAACCCCTTCCCTGACCCCATCCACCCCAGCCAGCTACCTCCATTCTGGAAGGTGGGATGGGGTACAAGTCCCAGCTGGCAGGTAGGGTGTCAGGAAAGCTGGGCACTGCACTTTTTGTTTGCAGATTCCAACCTTTCTGGGTGGGGGTTTTCTCATCCATAAAACAGGGATAATGAACTACCCAGGATATCCCACTGTGAGTTCGAGACTGGGAGATAACGATGGAAAATTTTGCAGTTGGTGTTCCTACATTTGCACTAATACCAGCAAGCTCAGAGGCACACTCCAGGGGAAAAAGAAAATGAAGGGAGAAAAGAGAGTTAAGTTTTAAGTGTAGGGACATTAGAAGGGAATCCCTGTTGATTTAAATGCATCAACTGTTGTATATTCTAATGGGTACATTTCTCCTTGACGTCTAAACTTGGTTACTAGCTGAGAAGAAAGAGGCTGGCAGACACTGCCACCTGGTGGTCGTTGCGGTGCACTGCCCTCCGGTATGCTTGCTATTCTCCAGCTCTTTGCAAGGCTGAGAATCCTTTGGCCAGGGCCTAAAGGAAGCACCAAAGGTTCCTGCCTCTCCCCAACATATCCCAAACAGGCAGGTGAATTTAACATCCTTAAAACCAATGTATTTTAAGTATTCCGTCAACCCATTTATTTAGGAAAAGCATGGGCAATGGATTTTCAATCAACAAATCACAGATTTCTTTGTGTACAACATAAGGGTTTATTCCATGCACTAGTGAAACTTTATGCTTTAAGTTATTTGGAGTGGCCTTTCATATAAAATTTTTTTCTGCCCTCAGTATTGGATAAAGTCACTTATTAAGGGAGGGATAACTTAGATAAATGAGGTTACACAGTTTTATTAAAATTATGTTTTTTTAAATTTTAGGCTTTCTAGTCAGCAAACCATCATATGCTTTCTAATGTATCCATTTTTGTGAGCAATGTCGTTTTCAATTGATAATAATCCCCCAAAATTCATGTTTATGTGACACACAGGATTTTCAGATACATATATTTTAAAAGAATTAGGTTCATTTAAACCCACAAGTCATTTGTGAAGGAGATTCCTCACTGGCAGTTTTTCTGTAAAATACTGAGTTAGGAAAACAGTGATTATTGGAGACTGGCGGACAGAGAATCAATGTTTAGTTTTGCATGTATGCCTCATAACATGACATGATCTCGGAGCCAAACAGGTTCCCAAAGCTGCTTGGCAGGGTCGTGGTAATGAATATCTGTGCCATCAGTCAAATCTTGCTTGACTGAACATAAGGGAAAATCCATTTCCACCCAGCAAGCACACAGTTCATAGCCCCAGCCGTCATTTTCTTATAAGAATCTTGAAAGAAATGACCTGACACTGCAGACATTGAGCCCTGTTTTGTTTTACCTTCATTTCAAATTCTGAATGTGAACGAGATTCTGCAAAAAGAACTTTGGTTCCAGGGAAACTTGCTTTTTAAATTATTTGATATTTAAAGAATTAAATAATGGAGGCATTTTGTTTAGTTTAATTTTTACACATTTGTTAGCCAGAGATATAAAAAATTTAGACTTCTGTGTTTTACGTTCTTGGCAAGCTTGGCATGAAATGTGGCCACATCATTTAATGTGTGGGGAAGTTGTCCCCAAGGTCCAGCCTCCACTGTCCTCAAAGCAACAGGTCCTCCAAGGCCCGCTGTCTCCCAGGACTGGAAGGCCCTCGAAGCCCACGGGGTTCTGGAGTGTGTCTGACATGCATTTCTCCTGAGCTGCGGCTCTCCTGGGTTTCAGCTCTGTGTGGGCTCCCCATGCCCACCCGTGCTCAGAGGCCCTCAAACTGGGGCCCTGAACCTCAGGCAATGCCACAGATAAATTCTTGGGGGCCCACCAATCACCTATAAAATTTAAAAAACATTGTGGATGATCCTTGAAGACATTATGTTGAGTGAAATAAGCCAGACACAAAAGGACAGATAACTGTGTGATCTCACCAATATGAAATAATTAGAAGAAGCAAATTTATAGAGTCAGTAACTAGAATACAGGTTACCAGGGGCTGGGGTAGGTGTGTGGCATGAGGAGTTAAATGCTTAAATTGTTACAAATTTTCTGTTTGGGGTGATGGAAAAGTTTTGGTAATGTATGGTGGTGATGGTAGCGCAACATTGTGAATGCAGTTCACACCACTGAATTGTATACTCGAAAGTGGTTAAAATGGGAGATTTTATGTTGTATATATATTTTTTCACAATAAGAAAACCCCACAGAACTGTCCAGCACAAAGAGTGAACCCTAATGTATACGATGGACTTTAATTAATAATATAATAATATTGGTTCATCAATTGTAACAAATGTACCGCTAATGCAAAATGTTAATAACAGAAAGAATTGTATACGTGTGTGTGTGTATGCATGTGGGGGATATATGGGAACTCTGTACTTCCATGATTTTTCTGTAAACCTACAACTGTTGTAAAAACTAAAGAAAAAAAAAGATGGTGTTTTCATGTCAAGATAATCTAAAAAAAAAAAAAAAAATTGAACGAGCATATTCTGGGTTATCAGGATCCAGCTACTTCTGATGAGGCCTTTTGAGGGTGGGGAAAGGGGGTGCTCTGGCATCAACTGGCCGTGTCCACATTCCGACGCCCCCACTTCCCGGCGGGTGATCTCTGAGTCTGAGTGCTGGGGAGCTGTAGATGGACAAGAATAATAGTTCTCTCTCTGGGGTCCCTGAGGGGTCGGAGTGAGGTTATCCCTGCCAGCATGCAGCCCCCAAAAAGGACTGTCTGCGGGCGCCATCTGGGGGACCCCGCCCTGGTCAGTGGGTCACGAGAAAAAGATCAAAGGCGGACCTTAAGAGGGAAATGCTATGATACAGCCGAGAGAAGGCCAAGCGGTAGCACCGTGTGCTGAACAGAGGAGCTTTTCAGCATGGTTTAAATAAAGAAAAGCAGTGGGTGCCGGTGCGGCTCCTGGAGAGCTGCGCTTATTTTCAAGGAAACCTCAACTATCCCATGAAGTCAGTGTTGCTTATATGGTTTTTATTGGTTTGGGTCATTTTGTTTGGATTTCATTTATGCATTTGTTTGGCTTTTATGTGAGAACAATGAGCATGGGTTCATGCCTAGTTTGGACATATTAAGGTAAATTTCTGTATAAAAATAATAAAGGGTGGCTATATATATATATATATATGTATTTTTTTTCCCCCAAGTTTGAGCAGCACTGCCCTGGGCCTTTTCCGTTGGAATCCAGATGGAGGGAAATGGACCAACTCTTCTCTCTGCCCAGAAGTCCCAGGCCGCCATCAGTGCTGGCCTGCTCTGCTCCAGAAGTGGTGGCCAGAGCGGCCTCGACTGTCTCCGAGAGCAGCTGAGATCTCGGAGGACAAAGAGCCGGCTGAGCTGACAGCTGTTTCCCGCCACCAAAGCCCCCAGGCTGGCAGCTTCTCCCATTTCACCCCTTCTAAAGCACTGAGGGTGGGGTTTGTTGGGGGACCCCGTTGACCAGGTGTTCCTCCTCTCGTCTCTCAGCATTCCCGCATTGGCGTTCAAGATCTTCGAGATTTGTGGGATAAGATGCGCCTGTGACTTACGCCAGCTAAATGCCAGCGAGGGTGACAGGCTTGGGAGATCGAGATGTGATTAATTCAAACTTCCCGTTCCTCTCATATTTCACTCTGTAAAAGTCTGGAGCCTCGCTCACGTTTCTGCGAATTTCTGGGGGTTTTCTGTTATGCCAGATTCCTGCTTGTCGCAGAGAACATATGTTCCCTTCTTACTTTTATCCCCTCTGGCCTCTGCCCCTTTCCTTCATTTCCCCCCAAACCCACAAGGCCTTTGCTTGACAGTAGATTTCACGGAAGGTTTAGGGACATTTTCAGGGAAGGGGTGAAGTGAAGGGACAGGAGAGGGTTTACTTCATAGCAGCACAAATGACTTAAAGTTAGAACCTCTCTAGTCTTTACAATCCTTCAACCACCCTGCTGTGTTACTTGACTCTAGCCCCCTCCTCTCTCCCCTTCCTCCCTCCTTTCACAACCAAATTTCTAATCCTTTCTAGCAGAGCCGTTCCGTCATCTCTTTTCAAGTCTTGTCTTCAGAATCTCTGCCCCCCCCCCCCGCCCCCGCCACAATATGTGTGGTGTGTCAAGATGTTTTCCCCAATGGCTTCCTCTCTGGTGCACCCCATCTCCAGGACCCCAGGTGGCATTGTGCGTGGCCTGACTGCACTTACCCAAGCCATTCACTTTAGGATAAATCTTAGCTCAGTGCTGACAAAGCACTTTTCACCTATGAAAGCTGCTGTGGCCCCCAGAGCAGCCCCAGGTGAGGCATCACATCCGTCTTGCAAGAGACCAGAAGCCCAGAGAGGTTAGTGAGCCATTCAAAGCCACACAGCCAGGCAAATAGGAAAAAGGAATCTGCACATGGGCCTGAAGATTTTGAGATGTGACCCGTGGCATGGCACAGACAGGCTGCGTGCTGTCTGCCTGTTCAGAACTGTGGCCCTGCTGGGATCCAGGACTGGATGGTGAATGGCCTCGGGCATGGCCGTGGCAGCTCCAGCAGGGTTGCCCATTCTGCAGGAGTTGGACCTCCTGTTCCCTTCTGTACCTTCCCCTTGCTGCCGCCTTTTGCTGGCGAGCTCTCACTCATCTTCAGGTCAAGGTATAGGACCAGCCATGTTATTTGCAGGGCTCATCACCTAATGAAAATGCAGGGCCTCTTGTTAAAAAATTAAGAATTTCTAGATGCAACAGCAGGGCATGAAGCTGAGCATGCAACTCGTCACACAATGGTAGAGGTCAGATGGCCATGAAGCTGCTGCCATGTGGAGGTTACATCCTCCATGAAGCACCCCTGACTCCCTGTTCCAGGCTCGGTGTCTGTCATCTGCTCTTCCTGTTTCTCCTTTATGCATCTCTCCATCTCCTCCTTGGGCTGTGAGCTTCTTGAGACCAGGCCCGCCTTCATTTCCTTCCCCCCTGGTGCCCAGCAGAGGCCCTGGCAAGGAGCAGGGGCTCGGTGATTGCCCCACTGGGATCAAGGATACCGGATTGCACCTCAACTATTTCAGATATTTCCTTCTAGCTATTCTAATACACTAAAAACTAAAAAGGGATATCTATATAATGCATAAGAGTTACCTCCAGAGTGACCTCTCAACTCCGTTTGAAATCTCTCAGCCATTGAAACTTTATTTTGTTTCAATTCTCTTCCCCCTTTTGGTCCAGAAGGCTTTCTCAAGCCCACAATGCAGGGTCCAGGCTCATCCCCGGGAGTCACATTCCACATTGCCAGGGAGATTTACACCCCTGGGAGTCATGTCCCATGTAGGGGATAGGGCTGTGAGTTGACCTGCCAAGTTGGTTTAGACAGGCCACATCTGAGCAACAAAAGAGACCCTCTGGGGGTAGCTCTTAGGCTTAGTCTCTCCTTTGCAGCAACAGGCTTCATAAGGGCAAGCCCTAAGATGGAGTGCTCAACCTCCTGAGCTGGTGGTCCCCAATGCTGGAAAGAGTATCAGGAATTCCCCAGCTGGGGAAGTTTAGTATTTCCACATTTGTCCACAGTCCCTCAAGGGAGCTTTGCAAATATTTTTTATTCTCTGCCCAAATTACTCTGGGTTGTTTCAGGGGCTTCATGCTAACCTGTCCAAACCAGCAAGATCTCACACCCTAGTCAAGGCTCCATGCAATTATGGCATTTGAGTAAACTGACCATACAAGTTATATAGTGTGCTACAGAAAATAAAGATTTTGTAGCATATAATCATCTCTTCCTTTGGTTCCACACAGAAGCCAAAGTTTTAAAACACAGTTAATATCATCCTCTATCCTTTAGTCTGCAATACCCCTATCTTGACCAAGTCTGATTCATTCATATCTCCAATAGAAGTCTGATCTCCTTTTCAGCCTCTTTCAGTTGATTCATGGGGCTGTGCCGACACTCACAGCCGCCGAACTCTGCTGAGTCCCGGGAGCCACACAGACACCCAAAGCTCCCGCATCCGACCACGTCACACACAAACAGCTCAGAATCTTAAAATTTAGGAATAACTGTTACAACTCATGAATAAATGTGACTGCTGTAAGGGCTTACAATGTAACTGTTACACAAGCCTTCCCCTTATAACCCATGGGCCCAGATTCAATTCTCAGAGTTTACACATTATTATTAGTCCACATTAGGCATTATAATGTTTGTATTTTCATTTCTGGCTTATTTCACTCAACCTACTGTCCTCACAGTCCATTCACCTGGTTGCATACCTCACAACTTCATTCCTTCTTGCTGCTCCCCCATGCAAAAACATTCTTATATTTGTACATTTAATCACACTCATTGACCACTCTAGGTTTCACTAAATTATACAGTCCCAGTCTTTATCTTCTGTCGTTTCTTCTGGTGTCATACAGACCTGTAACATTTGTAGGGACTGGTGTTTAAGGGACCAGGTGGTGAGTTGTCATCTCCAGGCAGGACCCACCTTGGACCACACCCAGCTCAGACCAGGTGTTCTGAGTGAGCCGCGGGATGTGCCAGGGGTTCCGAGCATGGGATGGGGGTGGAGTAGGGACAGGCCCAAGGAGTGGGGGACAGGCAGGAACAAGGATAGAGACTGCAGAACAGGTGCACAGCCCTTGGGTGGTCAGCCCGACCCCACCCTCCCTGCTCAGCAGCGTGTGGGGCACCAAGGAAATATTTCCCCAAAGTCTCAAAATGAGGAGAAGGGAGGGGGACAGACTTCGCAAAAATTCCAGACAACAAGCCCTCCTGTGGAGCCTCCCTATTTCCCACGGATTTATTTTGGTTCCAAGTGACAGAAACTTGACTCTGTGTGAGGTAGTGGCTCAAGATCGAGCAACCCAAGGGCACTGTCTGTCCTTGAGCCCACGAAGGTGACCAAAGTTCAGTTCTTCTCTTCATTTCTCTCCGTGTGGAGGGCAAGATTTCAAACCTCCTTAGCGCCCTGGCAGGAACCCTGGAAAGGACTGTGATTGGCTGGGCTTGTGTAACAGGCACATATTTGAGCCAATCGCCATGTCCAGGGCTGGGCGGAAGGGCGGTGCCTCCAGATTCCCTTGGCTCTGTTCTCAGGTTGGGGAAGGAAGGAGCTCCGCAGGCAGAGTACCGAGGGGCCACCAGTTGGCCTTTTACAATTTACCCAGCTCTGCCTCCTCTCCCTTCACTGGCTTCTAGGCCTTTGTCGTCGGGTCCCAGGAAGGCGCTTGCACAGGGGAGACAGCTGAGCCCCCTTCCCGCCCCCTCTCTGGGAGCCGAGCTTGGAATCCAGAGGCCCCGCCTTTGAGCCCAGCCGTGGACAAGACGATTGGTTTAGGGATGTGCTCATTACCCAAGCCGGGCCAATCAGAGCCCTTCCTAGGGATTCCACCACTGCTGTGTTCAGGGGGTTTGAAATCGTGGCTTCCACGTGGCCTGGAAGATCAGGGCTTTGTTTGTTTCCAAAGGTGCTGTTTCCAGAAACTTCTCTCAGATCAGACTTGAGTGTTGTCTCCGGAGCCCAGGATGAGGAGACTCCCAGGCAGGGCTTTCTCAAAGGGCTTCAACTCTCAACTGCCTTTCTTTGAAGCTGGGGGATTTCTTTATTTTATTTTTGGCTCAGAAAGAAGGAAAAGGAAGACAGAAAGAACCCTTTAGAAGAAGGATGAAGGGTGACATTACTTTCTGGGCCTCCCTTTAAACTTCAGCTGAAACCAACCCTGCTGTAAGGCCAAACAAGGCGTGAAGAACTTCAGAGAGATCCAGTCAGGGTCTGTGTCACCTCTTTGGGCATTTCCATCTTTCAGATGTGCAAAGAGGAGGCCAAATGTTTTCTTCAGCTGACTTGGTATTTAGTGAGGAAATAAGAGGACCTCAAGAATCCAAGATGGCTGAGAATCGTCTCATTGCTATGGTTCTACCTGGGTCTGGGTCAAAAGCGAGGGAAAGGATAGAGAAGAAAGAGCCAGGGTTTCAAACCCAGGACCTCTGGGCTCCACGCTTGCCCCCAAATGACCTTCTGCCTGACCTTGGCTCCTGTCACTGGGCCTCAGGTTCCCATGACGTGGAGGTCTGCTTCTGCCAGGTCACACTGAGGAGCCCATGCACTAGAAAATTCCAGGCTGGGAACAGCCTTCCAATGAGGTCTGTGGGTCCAGTCCTCCATTTCTGGGGCCCATACCCCATCACATGGCCTCAGGCTCCTCCGTTCTGCTTTGGCCACCCCTGCCCTTGCTCTGCCTCCCAGACCCAGCGACTAACCTAGACACCCTGCAGCCAAAACGCCCAATTCTGCAGCCATGGGGAGGGCCTGGTGCCAGGTGGAGCATCGAGGAAGCAGACGTGACTTGCATCCTCAGGGGGCTCATCGGCTGGGGCCAGGAGAAGGGACGGCGTGGGCATGCACCCAGTGCCTTGAGAGGGGGTCAGCATCCTCAGCACAGAAATGAGGAGTCGTTGAGCTGCTGTTGCAGATTGGGGAAGGCGTCTTGGATGGCGGCCTTGCAGGATGGGATGTGAGATGGAGCTGGAGGCCAAGGGCCGAGCATGATGGAGGAAGTGCAGGGAAGGCCTGGACAACCCAGCCCAGGAAGCCTGGAGTGCTGCTCACTTCCGGGAACAGCTAACCAGGGACTCGAACCCCACCAGGACCTGTCTCTGGCCTCTGCTTCTCTCTGGATGGCTTCGTTTTCCTTTTCCATGGCAGACTACATTTCTCCACATGGAAAAATCCTGGGGGAGGGATTTATTGGTCCAGCTCGGGTGAGATTCCCTTCCTTTGACCACTCACCTGTGGCTGGAAATGGTCTGATGGTTGGTTTTGTGGGTCACCTTAACTGGGCTGTGCCATCGAGCTGTTTGGTCAAACCCTGGCCTGGATGTTACCGTGAAGGTATTTCACAGATAGGATTATAGCATCTACAACCAGTTGACTCTAAGTAAAGGAGATGACCCCCTGTAATGTGGGGGCCTTAAGAGCAAGAGCTGAGTGTTCCAGAGATTGGAAGAAATTCTGCCTCACATGCTTCACCCTCCACTCCTCCTCGAGTTTCCAGCCTAAGGGATTTGGACTGAAGACTTCAACATCACACTTACTGGAGTTTCCAGCCTCTGGCCCTACTGAACTCGAGTTTGCCGGCTTCCACAATTGCATGAGCCAAATCCTTATGAAACATCTCTAGATACGCACACATGCACACACACACACACACACGCATACACACTTCCTGTTGGTTCCGCTCCTCTGGAGATGCTGACCCCCTCTCAAGGCACTGGGTGCATGCCCACGCCGTCCCTCCTCCCAGCCCCAGCCGATGAGCCCCCGAGGGCTCTTCTGTTACTGCTAGCGGAAGGCAAGGAAGTTTCTAGAGGAAAGGACAATGCTGAGCAGGTGACCAGAGGTGTCCCTGAATTTCTTAGCAGAGGAATGTGGTCTCACCTCACCAGCACTTGGGGAAGATCAGGCACTAAAGACAACAGTTTTTTACCTTTTATTCATAAAAACAAATTTGCAACAATTTATTAAAAATTGATACCATGCATTAGGGGGGATACGAGAAATTCCTCATTTACATTGGATTCTGGCAGTTCCGGTCCAATTGAAAGTGTTTGTGCACTACCATCCTTGGAAGATGCCTTCAGGCCAGAGCCTCTCCAGAAATGTAGGGTGTGGTTGCAGTTTAGAAAAGAACAGAACCGATAAGTAGCTAGAGTCACTTCTGTGGGTCTTGTTATTTGCGGGGAATTTAACAACAGAAAAATGGGTGAACCTACAGGATCATTAAGACAGAGAATGTACTTCGTGGATTAACCTAGAAGACTGTGCACGCTCAGAAGTCACAAGGGGTTACAGATGCACACTCATCTCCGACAGGCCAATACTTTTGTTGTTTTTCCTCCTATGCTGGAATAATATTTCTACAGGTATTTTGTGTGTGTGTGCGTGTGTGTGTGTGTGTGTGTGTATACATTATGTACAATCCATTGTCTCTTTCCCTTTGCAAAATGAATGTGGTCCTTGAAATTAAATCTGGTTTGGGTGAAATCAAGAAAGCATGTAAATACTGCTTATCCACAGTGGGTGCCAACACCGGATTTTAGTACCTAGACAGAGAAGGACTTTGACGTGACCTGTGATGGGTGACATTTTTTTCCCCCTAAAAGCTACAGTACCTCCGTGACCTCTCTTTGGGGGAGGGGAAGGGCAGGCTGTCCTATGGAAAATGGGGTGCTGGGACATGTTGGTGAGATTCCCGTGGGTCCCCTGGCGGCCACGGTGGGTTCCTGACTGTGGTGGTTCTGGAAAGAGATTATTGCCTGCCTGTTGAAGCTGCCGTTAGGTTCCTTCAGGGAGGGGGTGGGCTGCTCCGTCGCCAGGACGCCCGGATGTTGTCACCCAGGCCTGTCATCCACAGAGGATGAGCCTGTCTGAGAATGTCAGAGGAGTCCCAGGGAGCCCCACTCCGGCCTGGCTGGGGAGCTTCTGTGGGCCACTCCCAATCCTCCACCTGTCGCAAAGACAGAAGGACAGAGCCGCGACTCCACCTCACGGGTCAGGCCGCTTTGCCGTTTGGTAAACAGCTCTCCTGGATGAGATCGAGTTTAGCTCCTCGGAGTGACCCTGTGAGGTAGGCAAGGACGGGTGTTGTTTCAACCCCATTTCGCTGGACAGGGGAAACTGAGGCTCAGAGGGGTGCTCGTGACTTGCCCAGGGTCACATGGGGAGTCAGCGGAGGGGCAAGGACCGCCAGGCCGCTGCCCTCTGGGGTTTGATGCGAAGGGAAGAGCGATCTTGGGGGTAGGTAGGGGGGCTGACGGGTCACCCCCAGCGATGCAGGGGAGAGCTCGCTGGCTGGTGGGGCGGAAGACGGCCTGCGGGAAGCCCTGTCCCCAACTTGCTCCCCTAAGCCTGCAGGAGTGTCCGTTAGCAGAATGCCCCTGATTCACTTTGGTCAGAAACAAAGTCCGTGGAGACACAACCCCAGCAGCCCTTGGGCCCTGGGGAGCGGTTAAAGTGCACAATCTTGCCGTATCATGTTAGTTGGGACAGACGTTCCATGGCTAGCTTGGGCAGTCCCTCTGATGGGGGACGACACCTGGTGGGGACACAAGGACACGGCCAACAAGGTGGGTGAGCGACGGACTCTCGGGGAAGGCTGCGGAGAGCGGCGTGCCCTAAACCCCCCAGTCCCGGAACGGGTGTTATTGTGTTAATGTGTGGCGTTTATCAGAGAGTAACAAACAGCCCCTTCAGTGACGGAGGTCCCTTGGGGAGCCCAGCCCTCCGGCCCGCCCTCCACCCTGGGCCCAATGCTGGCCCTGCAGACTCGCCAGTCCAGGAAGGCTGGCTTGGCTGGACCCGGCTGCCCCTGCCCAGCATCCCCTTCGGCATGGAGCTGGGCCGGCCTGGGGGTCCACCGCCAGGGACGTGTGTGCAGAGTGGCAGAGGTGGTTTCTCCAGAAGCCCCTCACCTCTTCCCCAGGCTGCTGAAGGCCGCACAGTGACGTCTAGCTAGAGTTCCAGTGCCCCTATCCTTGTCTAGAATGTTTTTTATTGTGTGTGCAAGTTTCAAATATCCCAGCTCCTCCTTGTTTGCAGAAGTCGAGGGAGAAGTCGTTTCCATTCCTCTTCCTGTGAAAGAATAAAACCTCCACAAATAAGGCTTGAGGTCAGGTGCCAGGTGCCCCCGTCCCATCCACCTGAGTTCCGTCCGAGCAGCCGTGCCAGGCCGGCCGTGTTCCCATTGCGGATGGCCTCTGCCCGGTGTGGTTCCGTCACGGGGGAGGCCCCGGCCCCGGGCCCCCACCCTCACAGGCCCGAGACCATGACTCGGAAGGAGGGTGGCACGTGTCTGTGGCGGGGGCTGGCGGTGGGGCTGACGCAGGGGCTGACGCAGCTGGCGTCCACGCCTCCGATGGAAGGGAGGTAGGCGTGGTGCAGGATGGGGAGCTGCAGGGACAGCCGGCGCTGGATGCTGGGGCGGGAGAGAAAGAGAGAGGGGCGGCTGTTAGTGAAGGCTTTAGGCCGCTTGCCAGCTTGACTCTCTCTGGTCAACAAGCTGACGGTAGGTGCAGACTTTTCCCTGCAGCCAAGATCTGTCCATCCACCCATCCACCTGCTCAGCCAGTTAGTGGGTGTTTAAGGAAGGCCTACCCATGCCAGCCCCTGCTCTAGGAGCAGCCAGGGGACAACGATAGAGAAGACAACCTCTTCTCGAGCTTCTGGTCCAGGATTCGGAGGCGATTATCGTAACTGTCACAGTGGTCTCAGAAGACCTGGTCCTGATCACAGGACATTGTTGCAGACAGACAGCTGTCCTTCAGGCCTCCACCTCACCTGGCTCTCGGACCCAGCCCTGCCAGCTCCTTGGCGGCTTCATCCCCCCGCAGACCCCTGCCTTGCTCTGGACCTCACCCCTCCTTGCCCAGCTGATTCCAATGGGTCCCTTCTTTTGGCTTCATGGATGACAGGCAATATCTTTCCAACAAAAGAAGACTCTTTCCAAGGTTTCCCGTGGCCTGTCTTTAGGAAAAAGAGGATGTGGTATGCAGGACTCTAATATCTGACTCTTGCCAAATTTTCTAGGTGACCCTCCCACCACCCCCAAACCCTACCCTGCAGCAGCTAGTCTCCCCCAAAACACTGCTCACGGGCCCTCTGTGCCCTGGCACGGGCTGTTTTCCCTGCTTGGAATTCCCTTTCTCCACTTCCCGATCGGTGAACCTCCTTTTCCTTCAACTTCCAGTGTCAGTGTCACCTTGGGGCTGGCTGATGTCCTCAGAGTGACCCCTGACCCCTCCAAGCCCCCAAGACCCTTGGAAAATGCCCAGACTGAACCCAAACACACCAGAGGCGGGCCGGGGCCAGGTGGGTTTGCACGTGGACAGGAGAAGGGGCAGCCACCCTGCCCCTCGCCCCACCACGCCCATTCTGCTCCCGCCTTCTCATTGCGGCCTCAGCTCCTGCTGGGCAACGAGGCCCTGAAGTCATCCGCAGGCTGCCCGGGCGAGCGCTCCTGCTGGGCTCCACGGAAGCACCCGGAACCTCGCCCTCTGGAAGGTGCATTCGCCGAGGGCCGAGGCTGTGCCCTTCCACCTCTCCGTCCCGCAAGGGCCTGGCCACTCGGGTGGAAGAACCCGGAGCTCCACGGAAAGCCAGGCAGGTGGGTGAGAGAGGAACAGTGTTCCCAGTAATCGACCAGGGGAGACTGCAGTGTTCATGGGACTTGCTTTCGGAAAGAGAACCTGAACTGGAGAGGCTGGGACTCTCGCTCCTTCTATTAGTATTAGATCACCCTGCTTTGAGGGGGGGGGGTGAGTCAGTTCGGGGGCCTACCCCACCCCAACAGGGTGTAGCCCTGGAGCTCGGGATGCTGAGGGGACCTGAGATGGCTGGGGACAGGTGAGGTGCTGTCTGCACTCCCCAGGGGCTGTTGACCAGAAGGGCTTCTCCCCAGAGACCTCTCACAGATGTTCACGAGACCAGACGGTTGGAGGTCTCGTCTTATAATTAAAGTTCTACAGGTGTGTGACGACTAATTTCGGGTGTCAACCTGGCTGGGCTAGGGTGTCCAGTCGTTTTGTCACACTGGCTGGGATGTTGCTGTGAAGGTATTTGATTAGCACCTACAATCAGGTAACTTTAAGTAAAGGAGATGACCCTCCATAACGTGCGTGGGCTCGTCCGATCCCTGGACGGCCTTAAGAGCAGAAGCTAAGGTTTCCTGGAGAAAAAAATTCTGCCACAGGACTGGAGCACCAACCCCTGCCGACCCTCCAAACCGCCGCGGATTTTGAACCTGTCAGCCCCCACAACTGCGTGAGCCAATAAATCCATCTCCCTCTCTCCCTATTTCTCTGTTTGGGATATTGGTTCTGTTTTCTGGAAAACCCGGACCAATAACACTCTCTAACCTTCTTCCCTGCTTTCTTTTTCTCCAAAGCATCTATTGTTTAACGTACCAAATACCTAGCCTTTTTACTAAGGTGTTGTTTCACCAGATGGAATGCCTGGAGCCCCATGGAGGGAGGGAATTTGTGTCCTTCACTGCTGTGGCCCCAGGTCTCAGTACCTGATTGTTACATCGAAGCATTTAGCAAAGTTAAATTTTACATGTAACAAAGGCAGCCCGTGCAGTGGCGAGGTTGGCACGTTGGCAGACCCGCTTCCAATCCTGCCTCCTGCACTCAGCGACTAGGGGAGCTCTGACAAGTCACCTCCCCTGTTTGAATATTAGGTGTCCCATCAGTCGAAGGAGCATTGCAATGTCACCCAGATCGTGGGACTGCCGTGACATTCAACTAAAATAATAGATAAGAAAATAATGCTGCAGATTGCAAAACTCTGGGCAGGAGTGACACGCTCTTAGTTAATACCCCTCAGGGAGCCGGTACTTACTGTTCCGGAGAGTTTATATCTTCTATAGGCTCTTTGCAGGTCCGAGAGGGCTCCGTTGTGTTCCACTGCAGCTGGGGATTTTGATTTTTTAAAACGGCCTTTCCCCCATCTAAATGCAAAACAACGAGGTCACAAACAATATCACCACACATTCTATTAACTTAATCTGTAATATTATTTTTAAACTTAATTTTTAAAAACCTCCTGTTCTAGTTTGCTAATGCTGCAGAATGCAAAACACCAGAGATGGATTGGCTTTTATAAAATGGGGATTTATTTCGCTACACAGTTACAGTCTTAAGGCCACAAAGCGTCCAAGGCAACACATCAGCAATCAGGTACCCTCACCGGAGGATGGCCAATGGCCTCCGGAAAACCTCTGTTAGCTAGGAAGGCAGCTGGCATCTGCTCCAAAGCTCCGGCCTCAAAACGGCTTTCTCCCAGGACGTTCCTCTCTAGCAAGCTTGCTCCCCTTCAAAACATCACTCCCAGCTGCACTCTCTTTCTTCCCCCCAAGTCAGCTCATTTATATAGCTCCACTGATCAAGGCCCACCCCGAATGGGCGGGGCCATGCCTCCATGGGACCATCTCATCAAAATTATCTCCCACAGCTGGGTGGGGCACATTCCAAGCAAATCTAACCAACACCAAAACTTCTGCCCCACACAAGACTACAAAGATAATGGCATTTGGGGGACACAATACACTCAAACTGGCACACCTCCACACAATCTTCTTCCCAGAATGCTGCCCAGAGAAAGAATGTAAACAAACAAATCGTCCCTCTGTGTTCTCCGAGTTTCTACAGCCACTCTCCAGGGACTGAGCCGTGAGCTGAGAGCCCTCTGCCCAGGGAGGGAGGTGGCCTGTGTGGGGACGGGCATGGCATGTCCTGGACCCTCTCCTCTCTCCAAGAAAAATGGTGAGGGGAGAGGGGGTGAAGGGGGAGAGTGGGAAATCAAGCCTACTGATGTAGGCAGCATAATATAGAAACGGCCTTTTCCATCGGTGCAGAGGAATGTAATGACGAAGAAAAGCACAGACCAAGGAATATTTTCCATAAGATTGGCAAAGATTGCAAATAATAATAATAGCCAGTAAATTGCTGGGGTGGGGGCGTAAACTGGCATCTTTCTGGAGGCACTGTCAATGCATACCAAATACTATAACAACGAGTGTGGCAGGTTGAGTTGTGTACCCCAGAGGAAAAATCAGGTTCTTAATCTTAATCCATTCCTGTGGGTGTGAACCCATTTGTATATGGGATCTTTTGAACATACTCCTTTTAGTTAACTGAATCAGGATGGGTCTTAATCCAATTACTGGGAGCCTTATAGAGAGAAGCCATGGGCAGGAGCCAGAAGTTGGAGGTCAACTGTGATGGTTAAGTTCATGTGTCAACTTGGCCAGTTTATGGTGTCCAGCTGTTGGGCAAGCACACACTGATCTGATTGTCACTGTGCGGACATTCTGTGGATTTAAATCATCAGTAAGTTGACTGCATCTATGGCTGATTGCATCTACAATCAACAAAGGAGATTGCCTTCAGCAATGAGAGACATCTCATCCAATCAACTGAAGGCTTTACAAGGAGAAGTGATGATTTCAGCAGTCAGAAGAGAGAACTTTCATTTCTGCTTCAGATAGCCAGCTTCTCCTGGGGAATTAATCAAAAACCTTCATCGGAATTCCCAGCTTGCAGTGTGCCCTACAGACTTGCCCATCCCCACGGTCCCCTAAGACAATTCTTATAAAAGTTGCATAATATTTACATTATAAATATCTCTGGTCAGTTCTGTTTCCCTAGAGAACCCTAATACATCGATGAATCCAGAAGGGAAAGG
Organism: Choloepus didactylus; assembly: GCF_015220235.1. Taxonomy (NCBI): domain Eukaryota; kingdom Metazoa; phylum Chordata; class Mammalia; order Pilosa; family Megalonychidae; genus Choloepus; species Choloepus didactylus. Next base: position 126,784,383 of record NC_051316.1, on the reverse strand, counting down.
AGAGGACATTGCCATGTGATGGGAAAGCCAAAGAACCCAAGGATTTTCAACCACCAAAATGCTATCAATCCCAGAAGGGCCAGCCTTCCAGCCTCTGAAACCAGGAGCCAATAAATCCCTGTTGTTCAGCCAACCCACTGTATGGTATTTGTCATAGCAGCTGGGAAACTATGACAACATGCACAATTTTACCCAGAAATTCCACTTCTGGAAATTATCCTAAGGAAATAATTAAGGATGTGTGCAAAAGATTTAACAATAAAGATGTTCAAATCATCATTGCTTACAATATCAAAAAGTTGGATCTAATCAGAATGGGTGCAGTAATGATGGACTAGTTACCTACATGACAGGGACTTCCATTCAGAGGGATATTGATGTGCTGCAGACCCCCTGGGGAGCTTGAAAGAAATTTAAATAACTGCCCCCCACCCCAGAGACCTGGACTTGGTCTGGGGAGGGGCAGTGCTGTATTTTTTGCTGCAGTGAGAAACCATATATGTATGTCATTTTGCACCCATATGAGTGTATTTGTTGGATAAATTTCCAAAGTGAAATTTCTGGATCAGAAGGTATGTGCAGGTGGGACTTTGGCAGAGATTGCCAGATAGCTTGGAGGTCAGAATAATTTCTATTCCACACAGCAATGCTTGAGAATGCTTGTTTCCCCACCAGTTCCCTCACATTCTCAACAACTTTTTGATTTTTGATCTTTCCCAGTCTTTTAGGTAGAAATGGTGTCTCATTGCCATTTTAATTCACATTTTAAAAATAAGGAGTGAGATAGAGCATCTTTTAATAAGTTTGAAGAACCATTTGTATTTCCTTTCGTGAGAACTCCCTTTTCATATCTTTTACTCATTTTTTCTTTTGCATTGTGGTCTTTTTCTTATTACTTTGTATATTCTTATACATAATTTTGTGTAATTTTCTATAGTTTTTCTTTATGTATGAGGGAAAAGCCCATTAGCTAAGCTAATTTTTCCTTGGCCTGGTTTGTTTTTTTCTGACCTTGCTTATGAGGGTTTTGCACTGCAAAAATAATTTTTTTTTGTAGTTAAGTTTATCAGTTTTTTAGTTTATGGCTTCTGTGTGTTGTACACAGTACACTCTGAGATCACTTTCTAAATAATCTCTCTGAGATTATTTTTAAAAATTCTCCTGTGGTTTCTCCTAGTACTTTCATGGTTTCACTATTTCCATTTAAATCTTTAATCCATCTGGAATTTAACAGTGCTTGGGGTGAGGTAAGGATCTAACTTTCCTCTTTTCAAGATGGCTACTCATTTATCCCAATGAAATTTCTTGAACAGTCGTTTCTCCCCACACTGATGTGAAATGCCCACCTTTATCAGGAACTAAAATTACTAGGAGTAATTTTCATTCCTTTAATTTCCTCGTCACGTATCTCAATTTGAAATAATTTTGTAATTAACATCTTATATAAGAAGAATTATATAATATTGATTCTAAAAGAATACTTACTACTTATATAATAAGAATACAAGAAAAGAAAAGATTAAAAGAGAATTTTATAAGAAATTAATGAATATACAGTAGTGACAAAATTCAAACAATGGGAAATATATAAAATGAAATGTAAAAGAATCCCTTTTCTCATTCACTCTTTCCTTTCACACAGGTTAAGACTCGTAACAATTTGGTGTTTGTTTTTTCAAACCTTTTAAAAAAATGTGCTTACACACAGATATACACTCACACACACACACACAAACACATACACACATACTCCCTACCCAGACACCCAAATTTACTGATTCACTTTATGAAGTCAACACCCAGGTTGTCCTAAAAGCTACCTCTTGGTATTCCACTGTCACAACACCTGATAATGCATAGTGAAAGGAGTTCAAAACCTCATCTGAAAGCAATGCCACTACCACTGAGAAGGTGGGTTCCCCCAGTCAACCTTTTGATATATCTGACATTAACTGTTTTCTGGTCCTGATCCCTGCAGATAAGACTCATGATCCAGGTGCATCAGAGGACCCGGGTGCAGAAAATAAAGCCAAAAGGGTTTTCATGGTGATGCTGTGAGCATGTCTGTTGGTTCCCTACCGGAATAATAATTTTGATTTTTGGAATTGCTGCGGTGGCCTTATACTTGGATCATAAAACTTTCTCCCTTGGAATGGCACTGATCATTTCGCTACTATTTTTTTAGTCATTGTTGGAGTAATAGTCTATCTTGAAGTATGCCGGAAGCCCATGGAGCCCACCACCATCAGACTAGAATTACTGAGGTTTAAAATTACCCAGGATTGACTGGCGGCAGTATCAGTCATTGCCTGACTGAAATCTTCTATTAAACCTGGATATCTTTGGGCCATGGGGCCTTTTTAAAGTCTCCCAAGCATTTTTAATTAGAAATCAACTCAGGCTTGTAAAAAGCTTGCTATCTGCTTTTGGAATGTTCTCATGCCCTACTGTCTGTGTGAAAGCTCTTTCTTCCTCTACCCTGTTACGGTAACTGCCAACCTTCTTGCCCTCTTTCCACCATCACTGATGATCCAGCTGCTGCCTCTCACTGGCTCTGCCCGACTGCTCCTGAGATTGTTTTTTAAAAATGCAACTTTATTAGATATATTCACCACACACCAAACACTCCATCCGAAGTATACAATCAGTGGCTCACAGTGTCATCACATAGTTGTGCGTTCATCCCCACAATCAATTTTAGAATGCATTCTTTACTACAAAAGGAAAAACAAAAAAATAAAAATATAAAAGAGAACCCAAAACATTCCCATACCCCTTATCCCCTCCATTATTGACCCCTATATTGATGTGGTACATTTGTTACTGTTGATGGAAGCATATTAAGATATTACTGTCAACCATAGTCCGTAGTTTGCAAAAGGTACATTTTCCCCCATATATCCCTCTCATTAACTCTTTGTAAAAGAGTTAATGGTTCATGAGAAACTTATTTATATTTGTACTGTTAATCACAGACATCGTCCATCATAAGGTTCACTGTGTTACACATTCCCATATTTTAACCTCTAGCTTTCCTTCTGGTGACATACATGGCTCTAAACAACTCCTTTCAACCACATTCACTCACAATTCAGCAGTATTACTTATACTCACAATAACGTGCTACCATCACCTCTATCCATTTCCAAATGTTTACATTCAACCTAGTTAAAAATTCTGCGTATATTAATCAACTGCTCCCCATTCTCTAGCCTCATTCTATGTTCTGGTAACATATATTCTAGATTTTATGACTACTGAGTTTACATATTCTAATTAGTTCACATTAGTGAAAGTATACAATACTTGTCTTTTGGTGTCTGACTTACTTCCCTCAGTGTAATATCCTCAAGGTTTATCTATGTTGTCACGTGCTTTAGGACTTCATTCCGTCCTACTACTGAGTAAGATTCCACTGTATGTACACATTTTGTTTATCCATTCATTGGTTGATGGACACTTGGGTTGTTTCCATCTTTTGGTAATTGTGAATAATGCTGCTATGAACATCGGTGTGCAAGTGTCTGTTCATGTCCCTGCTTTCAGATCTTCTGGGTAAATACTGAGTAGCAGGATTGCTGGGTGTCAGGCAACTCTATATTTAGCTTTTTGAGGAACTGCCAAACCATCTTTCATAGCAGCTGTAACGTTTTACATTCCCACCAGCAGTGAATAAGTGTTCTCATTTCTCCACATCCCCTCCAACACTTGTAATTTCCTGTTTGTTTAATAGCGGCCATTCTAGTGGGTGTGAAATGGTATATCACTGTGGTTTTGATTTGCATTTCCCTAACAGCTAGTGAAGATGAGCACTTTTTCATGTATTTTTCAGCCATTTATATTTCCTCTGTGGAAAAATGTCTACTCATGTTTTTTGCCCGTTTTAAAATTGGGTTATTTGTTTTTTATTGTTGAGTTGTAGGATTTCTTCATATATTCTGGATATCAAATCCTCATTAGATAAGTGGTTTCCAAGTATTTTCTCCCATTGAGTTGGCTGCTGTTTTACCCTTTAACAAAGTCCTTTGAAAGCAAAAAATTATTCAATTTTGAGGTGGTCTCATTTATCTTTCTGTTGTTGTTGTTGCTTATGCTTTGGGTGTGAGGTTAAAGAAGCTACCCACCTATCAGTAGGTCTTGAAGATGTTTCCCCATATTTCCTTCTAGGAATTTTATGTGGCTTTTATATTTAGGTCTTCGATCCTTTTTGAATTAATTTTTGTATAGGATGTGAGGTAGGGGTCCTCTTTCATTCTTTTGGATATGTATATCCAGTTCTCCCAGCACCATTTATTGAAGAGACTGTTCTGTCCCAGTTGAGTGGATTTGGGAGCCTTGTCAAAAATCAATTGACCATAGATATGTGGGTCTATTTCTGTACTCTCAATCCGATTCCATTGATCAGTAAGTCTATCCTTATCCCAGTACCAAGCTGTTTTGACCACTGTGGCTTTATAATATGCTTTAAAGTCAGGAAACGTGATGCCTCCCACTTCATTCTTCTTTTTTAAAGATGTTTTTGGCTATTTGAGGCCCCTTTCCCTTCCAAATAAATTTGATAACTAGCTTTTCCATTTCTGCAAAGTAGTCTGTTGGAATTTTGATTGATATTGCATTGAATTTGTAGCTCAATTTGGGTAGCACTGACATGACATTCAGCCTTCCAATCCATGAACATGGAATGTCCTTCCATTTATTCAGATCTTTTTAAAATTTCTTTTAGCAATGTTTTTTAGTTTTCTGTGTACAGATCCTTTACATCCTTGGTTAAGTTTATTCCCAGATATTTGATTCTTTTGGTTGATATTGTGAATGGAATTTTTTTCTTGATTACCTCCTTGTATAGCTCATTACTAGTGTACTGATTTTTGCATGTCCATCTTGTATCCCACCACTTTGTTGAACTCGTTTATTAGGTCAAGTAGCTTTGTCATAGTTTTTTTTTTTTTGGATTTTCTAAATATAGTATCATGTCATCTGCAAAGAGTGAGAGGTTTATTTCTTCCTTTCCAATTTGGATGCCTTTTATTCCTTTCTCTTGCCTAACTGCTCTAGCAACAACATTTAGCATACTGTTGAATAACAGTGGTGACAGTGGGTATCCTTGTCTTGTTCCCTATCTTAGAGAAAAAGCTTTCAGTCTCTCACCATTGAGTACAAAGTTAGCTGTGGGTTTTTCACATATGCCCTTTATCACGCTGAGGATTTTTCCTTCAATTCTTGCCTTTTGAAGTGTTTTTATCAAGAAAGTATGCTGAATTTTGTCAGATGCCTTTTCTGCACAAATTGAGATGATCATGTGCTTTTCCCCTTTCAATTTGTTAATGTAGTATATTACATTAATTGATTTTCTTGTGTTGAGCCTCCCTTGCATACCTGGGATAAAATCCACTTGGTCATTGTGATGGTTAGGCTCATGTGTCAACTTGGACAGGTGATAGTACCCAGGTGTCTGGTCAAACAAGCACTGGCCTAATCATTACTGCAAGGACATTTGTGGCTGGTTAATAACCAGAAGGCTGGTTTATTAAATCATCAGTCAATTGGCTGCAGCTGTGACTGATTACATCAAGGAAGGGCATGTCTTCCACAATGAGGAATGCAATCAGCTGGATTTAATCCAATCATTTGAAGACTTTTAAGTGAGACAGATAGAGGACCTTCACTTCTTTGGCTAACCAGCAAAGTTGCCAGTTCTTTTCCTGAGGAGTTCATTGAACATCTTCATTGGAGTTGCCAGTTTGCTGCCTGCCCTACAGAATTTGGACTCATGCATACCCACAGTTGTGTGAGACAGTTTTATAAAATCTTATATTTATAGATATCTCTTGTTGATTCTGTTTCCCTAGAGAACCCTAACTAATACAACTTGGTACCAGGAGTGGTTCTTGAGAAATAGAATCTTAAAATGGGCTTCTACAATTGGTTTTCTACACTAAGATTCAAAGGCACTAATGACTCCATTTCCAGTAATCAAGATGACAGTGACAGTTCACGATGTGAGTTGGCAAAGCAGATATGCAAAATAGCACTGTTCGATTCTCCCAGTCATACTCTTGTATGAAGCAAGGCTCTGGGTGACAGTGTTTTTGACACCTTTACAGAATTTTGCAGAGTTAAGACGTATAATGATGTTGGCTGGTTGCTCTTTGATACGCTGGATAAAGTTATAAGAGAAAGGGATGAGCTAAAGGCTTCAAATTTAAAACTTAAGCACTGTATGACAGAGGTAAAGATATCTATGTGTGCTCTGAAAGAAAATCTTATTTCCTGTGGCCGCAGACTTGAGGTTTCTGAAAGCCAGATCCAGAGTCTCATTGTGAGAGTAGCAGATTTACAACATAAACTAAAATCTCAACCTTGCAGGGTGTCTGCTGTTAAAGTAAAGGCATTGATTGGAAAAGAATGGGATTCTGAAACTTGGGATGGGGGCATATGGATTGATAATAATGGCAGTGAGGACACTGGACCCTGGACTCTGCTGAGTCTTTGTTAGATATACCTGTAGCGGTCTGTCCTGAGGAAACACCACCCCATCCCCCCACTGCCTCCAGTTTCCCTTGAGGAGAGAGCTACCCAACCTCCACTTTGCTTTGAGGAAACAGCCCCCCCTCACCTCCAGTCTGCCCTGAGGAGCCTGCCATCCAATCTCTACCTAAAGAGATAAACCCTTCAGTGCCTGCTAAACCTGTAGTCACCTCCCCTGAGGAAGCAGCCCTCACTCCTCTGTCTGGAGAGATTAATGCTGTTTCAGCAGATGAAACTGCAACAGAATGTTTTGAGGTAAATAGCTTGAGGGATACTTCTAATTCATTTCATGACCCACCCCCACCACCAATCTTCAAGACCTATAACTAGACTAAAGTCCCAAAAGGAACCAAAGGGTGAGGTACAAAGTGTGACCCATGAGGAAGTACGCTATACTCCAAAAGAACTGTATGAGTTTTCCAACTTATATAGATAGAAATCAGGGAAATATGTGTGGGAATGGATATTAAGGGTGTGGGATAATGGTGACAGGAATATAAAGTTGGATCAGGCTGAATTTACTGATATGGGCCCAGTAAGCAGACATTCTGCATTCAATGTTGTAGCTTGAGGGGTTAGAAAAGGCATTAACAGTTTGTTTGGGTGTTTGGCTGAATCGTGGATCAAAAGGTCGCTGACATTACCTGAGGTCAAAATGCCAGAAATGCCCTGGTATAATGTAGAGGAGGAGATTCAAAGGCACAGAGAGATTGGAATGTTAGAGTGGACTTATCATGGAAGACCTGCTCACACACCCCTGGAATATCCAGAGAACACACCTTTTACCAGGACTGTGAGGGATAAATTTGTGAGACTAGCTCCATCATCCCTGAAGAGCTCTGTAGTTGCCCTTCTCTGTAGGTCAGATATTACTGTAGGAACTGCTGTCACTGAGCTGGAATCCTTAAACACAATGGTGACAATCAGATACAGTCAGCAGAAGCCATGTGGCAGCAGTTAATCGTCAAAGACAAGGTGGGCATGGCTACCATAATGGAAAACAGGCTCAAGGCAGCAGTCAAAATAATCTGACTCACAGAGACTTATGGCATTGGCTAGTAGATCATGGAGTACTTAGCAGTAAAACAGATGGGCAGTCTACTAAATTCTTGTTTGAGCTGTATAAGCAGAAGAATTCTAGGTCAAGTGAACAAAAGTCAACCTTGAATTACAAAAACAGAGAGTCACAGCCCCTTAATCAATTCCCAGACTTGAGACAGTTTACAGATCCAAAGCCCCTTGAATAATGGGAAGGCTGGGTACCCTTGGGGAAGGACCCTGTTACACTGCCGAAAATTTATACTGTTAATCTTCCTCCCAGCCTTCCCCAGAGGGACCTACGGCCTTTTACCAGGGTGACTGTGCACTGGGGAAAAGGAAATGATCAGATATTTCAGGGATTATTAGACACTGGTTCAGAAGCTGCATTAATTCCTGGAGACCCAAAACATCACTCTGATCCACCAGTCAGAGTTGGGGCTTATGGATGTCAGGTGATCGATGGAGTTTTAGCTTAGGTCTATCTTACGGTGGGTCCAGTGGGTCCCTGGACCCATTCTGTGGTTATTTCCCCAGTGCTGGAATGCATAATTGGAATAGACATACTCAGCAACTGGCAGAATCCTCATGTTGGTTCCCTGATATGGGGAGGGAGGGCTATTATGGCGGAAAAGGCCAAGTGGAAGCCACTAGAACTGCCCCTGCCTAGCAAAATAGTAAACCAGAAGCAATACCAGATTCTTGGAGGGATTGCAGAGATTAACGCCACTCTTAAGGACTTGAAGGATGCAGGGGTGGTGATTCCCACCACATCCCCATTCAACTCTCCTATTTGGCCTGTGCAGAAAACAGATGGGTTTTGGAGGATGACAGTTGATTATCATAAGCTTAACTAGGTGGTGTCTCCAATTGCAGCCGCTTTTCCAGATGTGGTATCATTGCTTGAGCAAATCAACACATCCCTGGGTATCTGGTATGCAGCTATTGATCTGGCAAATGCTTTTTTCTCAATAGCTGCAAGAACCACCAGAAACAGTTTGCATTCAGCTGGCAAGGCCAGCAGTATACATTCACTGTGCTACCTCAGGGTTATATCAACTCTCCAGCCCTATGTCATAACATTGTCTGCAGGGATCTTGATCATTTCTCCTTTCGACAAGACATCACACTCGTCCATTATATTGATGATATCATGTTGATTGGTCCTAGTGAGCAAGAAGTAGCAACTACTCTAGATTTGTTGGTAAGATATTTGTGTGGCAGAGGATGGGAGATAAATCCAACAAAAATACAGGGGTCTTCCACCTCAGTAAAATCTCTAGGTGTCCAGCGGTGTGGGGCATGTTGAGATATCCCTTCTAAGGTGAAGGATAAGCTGTTGCATCTGGTCCCTCCTATGACCAAAAAGGAGGCACAACACTTAGTTGGCTTCTTTGGATTTTGGCCCATTTACTGAGTGACCAGAAAAGCTTCTAGTTTTGAGTGGGGACCAGAACAAGATGAGGCTCTGTGACAGGTCCAGTCTGCTGTGCAGGCTGCTGTGCCACTTGGACCATATGATCCAGCTGATCCAAAGGTGCTGGAAGTGTCAAGTGGCAAATAGAGATGCTGTTTGGAGCCTTTGGCAGGCTCCTATAGGAGAATCACAATGCAGGCCCTTAGGATTTTTGAGTAAGACCTTACCTTCCTCTGCAGATAACTACTCTCCATTTGAGAAGCAGGCCTGCTATTGGGCCTTAGTAGAGACAGAATGCTTAACCATGGGCCACCAAGTTACCATGAGACCTGAGTTACCTATCATGAGCTGGGTATTGTCCAACCCACCAAGCCATAAAGTTGGGTGTGCACAGCAGCACTCCATCAAATGGAAATGGTATACACAAGATAGAGCTCAAGCTGGTCCTGAAGGCACAAGTAAATTACATGAGGAAGTGGCCCAAATGTCCATGGCCCCCACTCCTTCCACCTTACCTCCTCTTTCCCAGCCCACAGCTATGGCATCTTCGGGAGTTCCTTACAATCAGTTGACTGAGGAATAGAAAACTCAGGCCTGGTTTACAAATGGTTCTGCATGATATGGAGGCACCACCCGAAAGTGGACAGCTGCAGCACTGCAGCCCCTTTCTGGGATGTCCCTGAAAGACAGTGTTGAGGGGAAATCCTTCCTGTGGGTGGAACTTTGAGCAGTACACCTGGTTGTTCACTTTGCTTGGAAGGAGAACTGGCCAGAGGTGCATTTGTATACTGATTCCTGGGCTGTTGCTAATGGTTTGGCTGGATGGTCAGGGAATTGGAAGGAACATGATTGGAAAATTGGTGACAAGAAGTCTTGGGAAGAGGTATGTGGATAGACCTTTCTCAGTGGGCAAAAAACATGAAGATATTTGTGTCCCATGTGAATGCTCACCAGAGGGTGACTTCAGCAGAGGAAGCTTTTAATAATCAAGTGGATAAGATGACCTGTTTGGTGGATACCAATCAGCCTCTTTCCCCAGCCACTCCTGTCATTGCCCAATGGGCTCATGAACGAAGTGGTCATGGTGGTAGGGATGGAGGTTATGCATGGGCTCAGCAACATGGACTTCCACTCACCAAGGCTGACCTGGCCACAGCCACTGCTGAGTGTCCAATCTGCCAGCAGCAGAGACCCACATTCAGCCCCGATATGGTACCATTCCTCAAGGTGATCAGCCTGCTACCTGGTGGCAGGTTATTACATTGGACCACTTCCATCATGAAAGGGGCAGTGATTTGTTCTAACTGGAATAGACATATACTCTGGATATGGGTTTGCCTTCCCTGCACACAATGCTTCTGCCAAAACTACCATCCATGGACTTACGGAATGCCTTATCCACCGTCATGGTATTCCACACAGCACTGCTTCAGACCAAGGAACCCACTTCACAGCAAATGAAGTGAGGGGATGGGCACATGCTCATGGAATTCTCTGGTCTCACCATGTTCCCCATCATCCCGAGGCAGCTGGGTTGACAGAACAGTGGAATGGCCTATTGAAGACTCAATTACGGCGCCAACTAGGTGGCAATTCCTTGCAGGGCTGGGGCAGTGTTCTCCAGGAGGCTGTGTATGCTCTGAATCAGCGTCCACTCTATGGTGCTGTTTCTCCCATAGCCAGGATTCATGGGTCCAGGAATCAAGGGGTGGAAACAGGAGTGGCACCACTCACTGTCACTCCTAGTGATCCACTAGGGAAATTTTTGCTTCCTGTCCCTGCAATCTTAAGCTCTGCTGGTTTACAAGTCTTAGTTCCAAAAGGAGGAGTGCTTCCATCAGGAAACACAACAATAATTCCATTGAACTGGAAGTTAAGACTGCCACCTGGCCACTTTGGGCTTCTCATGCCTCTGAATCAACAGGCAAGGAAGGGGATTACTGTACTGGCTGGGGTGACTGATCCTGACTATCAAGGGGAAACAACACTACAACTACACAATGGAGATAAAGAAGAATTTTCCTGGAATACAGGAGAGCCCCTAGGGCATCTCTTAGTACTACCATGCCCCACATGATTAAAGTCAATGGAAAACTGCAACAACCCAATCCCCGCAGGATTACCAATGGCCAAGAAACATCAGGAATGAAGGTTTGGGTCACCCATCAGGCAAAGAACCACGGCCAGCTGAAGTGCTTGCTGAGGGTAAAGGGAACATAGAATGGGTAGTGGAAAAACGTAGTGATAAATATGAACTATGACCACATGATCTGTTACAGAAACGAGGACTATGATGCCATGAATATTTCCTCCTCGTTTTGTTATGAGTATGTTTGTATTTGTCTGTAAAGTAAATATCTTTGCTTTCTTCTCTATCTTATTCCCTTATCATATGACATAAGCTGTATTGTTCATTCTGCAGTATTTACATTAAAAGAAATCAATTTTAACAGTTAATGTCACCCAAGAACTTGCACCCTATTCTGGAGAGATTTAATGCATTTCTGGTTGTATGTACGACAGTGGAGTATTGTTAGGCGAAATACATGTCTGTTGTTGTTCTCTACTTAGAGATAAAGTATGGTTTAAGGTGATGTGTATAACTGCCAAGTTGACAAGGTGTGGACTGTGATGGTTAGGTTCATGTGTCAACTTGACCAGGTGATAGTGCCCAGGTGTCTGGTCAAGCAAGCACTGGCCTAACCATTACTGTAAGGAAATTTGTAGCTGGTTAATAAACCAGAAGGCTGGTTTATTAAATCATCAGTCGACTGGCTGCAGCTGTGACTAATTACATCAAGGAAGGGCATGTTTTCCACAATGAGGAATGCAATCAGCTAGATTTAATCCAATCATTTGAAGACTTTTAAGTGAGACGGATAGAGGACCTTCACTTCTTTGGCTAACCAGCAAAGTTGCCAGTTCTTTTCCTGAGGAGTTCATTGAATACATTCACCGAAGTTGCCAGTTTGCTGCCTGAGGAGTTCATTGAACATCTTCATTGGAGTTGCCAGTTTGCAGCCTGCCCTACGGAATTTGGACTTGTGCAGCCCCACAGTTACGTGAGATGCTTTTATAAAATCTTATATTTATACATATCTCTTGTTGATTCTGTTTCCCTACAGAACCCTAACTAATACAGTCATGGTGTATAATTCTTTTAAAGTGCCACTGGATTTGATTTGCATGTATTTTGTTGAGGATTTTTGTATCTATATTCATTAGAGAGATTAGTCTTTAATTTTCTTTTCTTCTAGTATCTGTATCAGGCTTTGGTATTAGGGTAATGTTGGCTTCATAGAAAGAGTTTTAGGTAGTGCTCCCTCTTCTTCAAATTTTTGGAAGAGTTTGAGCAGGAATGGTGTTAATTCTTCTTAGAATGTTTGGTAACATTCCCCTGTGAAGCCGTCTCATCCTGGGCTTTTTTGTTGTTGTTGGGAGGTTTTTGATGACTGATTTACTCTCTTTACTTGTGAATGGTTTGTTGAGGTCTTCTATTTCTTCTCAAGTCTGTGTAGGCATTCACGTGTTTCTAAGAAATTGTCCATTTCATCTAAGTTGTCTAGTTTGTTGGCAAACAGTTGTTCATAGCATCCTCTTATGATCTTTTTTATTTCTTCAGCATCCATGGTAATCACCCCCTTCTCATTTCTGATTTTATTCACTTGCTTCTTCTCTCTTGTTGTCTTTGTCAGTCTACCTGTTTGTTGATTTTATGGTCTTCTAAATGAACCAACTTCTGGTTTTATTTATTCTCTTTATTGATTTTTATTCTCCATTTCATTTATTTCCAGTCTAATCTTTGTTATTTCTTTCCTTCTGCTTGCTTTGGGATTGTTTGCTGTTCTTTCTCCAGTTTCTCTAGTTGTTCAGTTAGGTCTTTGGTTTTAGCTCTTCCTTTTTAATGTAGACATTTAGGGCTATGAATTTCCCTCTTAGCACTGCATTCATTGCATCCCATAAGCTTTGATATATTGTGTTCTCATTTTCATTTGTCTTGAAATATTTACTGATTTCTCTTGCAATTTCTTCTTTAACCCCTTGATTAACAGTGTGTTATTTAACCTCTGTATATTTGTGAAATTTCCAGTTCTCCTATTGATTTCCAGCTTCATTCCATTATGATCAGAGAAAGTGCTTTTTATAATTTCCAACTTTTAAATTTTATTAAGACCTGTTTTGTGTCCCAGCATATGGTCTATCCTGGAGAATGTTCCATAAGCATCTGAGAAGTATGTATATCCTGCTGTTTTGGGGTACAAAATGTTATAAATGTTAGGTCTAGTTCATTTATCATATTATTTAGTTTATCTCTTTCCTTATTGATTCCCTGTCTAGATGTTCTATCTAAAGAAGAGAGTGATGTATTGAAGTCTCCCACTATTATTGTAGAGACATCTATTATTCCCTTCAGTTTTGCCAGCATTTACTTCATGCACTTTGAGGCACTTTGATTAGGTGAATAAATATTAATGATTGTTATTTCTTCTTGGTGAATTGCCCCTTTTATTAATATATAGTTTCCTTCTTTCTCTCTCATAACATTATTCATTTAAAGTATATTTTGTCTGATATTTGTATAGCTACCCAGTTTTTGTTTGTTTGTTTGTTTGTTTGTTTTCAGTTACTGCTTGTGCAGAATATTCTTCTTTCTCCATTCATTCACTTTCAATCTATTTGTATCTTTGGGTTTAAAATGAGTCTCTTGTAAACAGCATATAGATTGATCATATTTTTAAAAATTCGTTCTGTATCTTTTTCTTTTGATTGTTGAGTGTTCCTGTTTGCTAATGCTGCCACTATGCAAAATACCAGAAATGGATTGGCTTTTACAAAGGGGATTTATTAGGTCCCAAATTTATAATTCTAAGGCCATAAAAGTGTATAAACTAAGGCATCAACATGAGAATATCTTCACTGAAGGAGAGCCAATGGCATCCGGAACCCCACTGTCAGCCGGGAAGGCATGTGGCTGGCATCTGGTGGTCCTTTGCTCCCAGGTTGTGTTTCAAAATGGCTTTCCCCCAAAATGTCTTGGGCTTCTGTCTCTCTTAGTTTCTCTCAGCTCTCTGCTTTGTTCTCCTAGGGCGTTTCTTTCTAAGCATCTGAAAGTCCTCTCTTAGCTTTTCCAGGCAAATTCTGGGCTTCATCTCTTAGCTTAGCATCTTCAAACATCCTTTTGTCTGCATCTCCCAGTGTCTCCAAGTGTCTGTGTCTGTGTCGGCTCTCAGTTTCTCCTGGGGACAGGGTTACATATCTTAGCTTCTCTCCAAAATGTGTCTCTCAGCTTCTCTGAGCTTCTCCTCTCCGTGAGCTCTCCTAAAGGACTCCAGTGATATAATGAAGACCCACTCTGAATGGGTGGGGTCCATACCTCCATGGAAATGATGTAATCAAAAGGTCTTACCAACAGTTGGGTGAGTCACATCAACGTGGAAACATTCAATCAAAAGGTCACCCAACAAGATTGGATTAAGAGATCATGGCTCTTCTGGGATCCATAACAGTTTCAAACCAGCACAGGGAGCTTAATCCATTAACATTCAACATTATTACTGTAAAAGCTGTCCTTACTTCAACCATTTTATCCTTTGCCTTTTATTTGTCAGTTTTATTATTTTCCTCTTTTTATCCTTTTAGTTACCCTTACTGACAATCATCATTTCTATACTCTTCTCCAAGCCTTTCTCTCCTGTCTTTTTTTCCCAGCTGGCAGAATTACCTTTAGTATTTCTTGCAGGACAGGTTTCTTGTTAACAATCTCTCTCAACTTTTATTTATCTGGGACTATTTTAAACTCTCCATTACTTTTGAAGGACAGCTTTGCTGGATAAAGAATTCTTGACTGGTAATTTTTCTCTTTTAGTATCTTAAATATCTTATACCACTGCCTTCTTGCCTCTATGGTGCCTGACGACTAGTCAGCACTTAGCCTTCTGTGGCTTCCCTTGTATGAGGTGAGTTGCTTTTCTCTTGCTGCTTTCAGGATTCTAATCTTCTCTTTGGCATTTGAAAGTCTGACTAGGATGTGTCTTGGAGTGGATATGTTTGGATTTATTCTATTTGTAGAATGTTGGGCTTCTTTGATTTGCATTTTTATGTCTTTCATATATGTTGGGAAAATTTCCACAATTATTTCCTCAAATATTCTTCCTGGCCCTTTACCCTTGTTTTCTCCTTCTGGGACACCCATGATTTGTGTATTTGTATGCTTCATGTTGTCCATCATTTCTCTGAGACCAAGTTCAAATTTTTCCATTTTTTTCCATTTGTTCTTTTTTATGTGTTCGAATTCAGTTGTTTGTCCTCTAGTTCTCTGATCCTTTCTTCTGCTGCTTCATATCTGCTGTTGTATGTCCCTAGCATATTCTTAATTTCATCTACATTATTTTTCATTTCTGCTATTTTTCTATGTATTCTTTCAAATTCTTCTTTACGCTTTCCTAGTGCCTTCTTAATATTCTATATCTCTTTAACCATCTCATTGAAATTATTTAGGAGAGTTGTTTGAACATCTTTGATTAGCTGTTCCAAATTTTGTGTCTCCTCTGACTTTTTAATTTGATTGTTTGGCTTGGCCATATCTTGTTTCTTCACATACCTTGTAATTTTTACTGGTTTCTCATTATCTTGATAAAAGGTTATTTTGAAAGTTGTCTCTTGTCTAAGATTTTGTTGTTGCTTGAGTTCATGTTGAGAGTCTCCTTTGGCACTTGGTTCGTTGGTATTTCCCAGGCAAACCAGGGCCAGGGACTCACACGGGGGTGCAGACCCATTCCAAAGGGTCTTAGAGAGTGGGCTGGAAAGCAGCCCCCCAAACTACACTTTCCCAGCCTTCCCAGCCAATGGCACTTTTGGGAAGCCTGTTCCCCACAACCCCACCTCTCCAAGACTGTAGCAGCCAGCTGGACAGGGTCCGGACCCACTGGAAGCTCCTGGTCTTGGAGCCACAGTGGAGCTCCCTCCCTTGCTGCAGCTTCTCTGTTTGTGGAAATAGTGGACCTGTGAACGCCTGGTCTCTTGCATGTAAAAGTTCAAGGCTGCAGGACCTTGAGGGTCGAACTTGCTGGCCCATTGTTAGATCAGGACTCTTCTGCATTCTCCCTTTTCCCCAATGTGAGGGCCTCCATGCCTCTCCCAGACCTCTGCAGTCAGCAGGGCAAGATCCATGTGTGCCCAAAGCTGCCAGCCTCAGGGGTGGGGGAATAGGCTCCAGGAACTGCGGTGGACTCTCTGTGGACATAACGGAGCCGCTGGCTCCTGGAATCCCATGTAGAAAGACTCTGGGGCTGTGGGACCAAGAGGGTTAACTTCACTGGCCATCAGTTAGACCAGGACTGTGCTGGCAAGAATCAGGCTGACGCAGAGCTGCTGGCTCATGGATGGTGAGTGGGCATGGTTGAGTTCATTGTCCACTATTTCTCAGTCGTAGTATCTCCATTTTTCATCCAGCTTCTCCTTATATGTTGCTGTGGTCCCTCCTGGTCTCCTGAGCTCCTGAACTGCTGCCTTGAACAGTGCCTGCCTGTTCTCTAAGTGTTGTTGCTGTGAACAGTGTCTGCCTGTTCTCTAAGTGTTGTTGCTGGAGGAGAGAGTTCTGCCTATCCTTATTCCACCACCTTCCTGGAAGTCCTCTCCAGCCTCATTTTTTAATAGTTGTCTAATGTGCCATGTGGGTTGTATCATAATTATTGAAACCACCCCAACCGATGAGCATTAGAGTCAATTCTGTTTTGTTTTTTTGGTTTTTTTTTTTGCTTATGAAAACTGCTATGATGAGCATCTGTGTGTGTGTTTGCAGGTCTTTGCCCATGTGGGAAGATTTTCATGGGCAAAGTTCCTGGTGCTGGATTTGCTAGGTCATGAGGTTTAACATCAGACACTTGCAGAGTTCCAGAAAGACTTCCAAAACACTATAGGAGAATGCCTGTTTTCACACACACTTACCAACATGGGTGATCGCTTAAAGTTTTGCCAAATCGTAGGCAAAAAAAGGATATTGGGGACTGAATCATGCCTTTCCAAAAGACATGTTCGAGTCTGAACCCCAGGGCCTGTGTGTGTGAACCCATCTGTAAACAGGACCTTGGAGGACGGCACCGTTAAGATGCCCAATGAAGGAGGGTATCCTTAATCCAACACTGGATTCCTTATAAACAAAGGACACAACACAAGTCAGAGAAGGAGAGAGAAGGGCCAGGAGACAGAGGCAGAGATGCATCTAGAAGCCAAGGAATCCCAAAGGCCATGGCGAGCTGGCTAGCTACAGACTCCAGGAGAAAGCATGGCCCGGCAATGATATGGGACTTTTAGCCTCCAAAACTATGAGACAATGAATGCCTGTTGTTTAAGCCAATCCATCTGTGGTATTTGTCATGGTGGCCCTGGTGAACCAATACAAAGGGCCATGTGGTTGGGTTTGCATATCCCAAGTGAGTGGTGAGATTGAGCACCACATCATATTTTACTGACCAGCTCTTTCTTGCAGTCTGATGAGACATATTTGACACTGTGAAATGTTGTTGAGAGAAGCAAAGGGAAATTATTAGCTAAGAACAAAAGGGAGAAAGACATGTGTCCCCAGTCAGTCATGAAAAATGCTGGCCATGGTGTGTCCATGTGGAACCGGCACATGGGAGGCAACAAAGAACAGCCCCACGCCCGAGTTCCTCACACACACCGAACTGCCACTCGGAAGACATGGGTTCTAGACATTGCAGCTCTGCTCATGTGTCTGCAGACCAGCCCTTTACCTCTCTGAGCCTCAGTTTCTCCCATGTGTACAATGGGAGATGATGGCTGGTGGGTGAAACCTGAGGGCCCTCGTACCTGTACTCTCGGTGAAGTTCCCCAGGTTGAGGATGTCATTGAGCTCTTGGTAGTGGTTCTGTTTAATGTACGTGGTCTTTTCTGGTGTGTCCTGCAGCTGCATGGTGACCTCTTCCAAGTCTTTATCCAGCTGGAAGACAAAGGCTCTGGCTGAGTCTGTGTCCCCGGCCCAGGCCCTGCCCCAGCCCCAGGAGCTCGGCCTCCAGAACCAAGAAGTGCCCACAGGGCTGTGCCCCAGCTGGGCTTCAGGAGGGCACTGGTAGCCAGAGGGGAGCGTGCCTTGGTGAGGAGACCCAGAGGGACCTGCCAGCTCCTGTTCAAGGAGAAGTTATGATGAAAGGAGCCTGGATTCGTGCAAATATGCCCAGAGAGGAAGGGCAGGGAGAGGGAAGGTGTGCAGGCCCAGGGCTGCCTCTTCCCAGCTGTGACACCGTGAGAAGCTGAGCCTCAGTCCTTTCCCCTGTAGAGTGGGGTGTTAGCAGGACCTATTCCGTCGGGGGTAGCATGAGGATTCGGCAGGACAACACAGTGCCTGCCACATGATATGGGGGACCTGCTACTATAATGTTTATATAATTATTGTTATTGATAGCCAGTAGGACCTTAGGTGGGGGACAGCTCTGCAGGACCAAGCAGCTCTGAACGTCACACTGTCACAGAGACTTAGCCCAGCAGGGCTCATCTAGAGGGGTCCACGAGGGTGGACCTAGTGGCCCCCAGGTTATATGAAAATCAGGTGCAGCCCCGGGGGCAGCTGAGCCCCAGAGAAGCCTGGGGAGTGAGTGAGTGAGTGTGTGTGTGTGTGTGTGTGTGTGTGTGTGTGTGTGAGGGACAGTGGGTGGGGAGGGTAGTGGGCATCCTATAAACTGTGAAGTGCTGTTTCACTATCAGGAGCACAGCCATTAAACTACACGATCGGTTTCCGCGTGGGGGAGGAGAGAGATGCCTGTATCTGTGGGGCTCAAAGGGCAGGGTGAGAAGCAGAGGGTGGAAGCAACGGGAGGCCTGGCTGTTCAATTCCAGGAAAAAACCCTCCAACATTTTAGGGTTTTTGACTGTGGCTCGGGTTTCCTAGCGAGCTCTTCGCTGTGGGAGTGTGTGAGGAGAAGCTGAAGGCTGGGGCACAGACGTAGGGGATTAGTAGTCACAGAGAGGTCTGGTACTAAAACAGAATCAGCAAGGAGCCTTGTGGGACAGGAGGCGTCCCTGCTCTGCTCTGGTGGCTCGTGGCGGGCTGCCCAGACTCCAGTGTCCTTAAATACACAGAAGACTGCACTGTGGCTCTCTCTTGCGGAAAACCATGTGCCCCTCAAAGGGTTGCCAGATTTAGCCAATGAAACAGGGCGCCCAGTTAAATCCGAACTTCAGATAATGATGAGTAAGTTTTTCAGTGTAAGTATATCCCAAATACAGGGACAAATAATTAAGGGCTGACAAGAGCTATGAGATGTTTTGGGTCATGACAATTGTTTAAAATGGAGAGTGATGAGGATTCTACAACTAAGTAATGATAATGTGAGATATAGATGCATTATCATGGACATAACATATGCTACGTGAATTTAGGACCCCCCTACTTTATAAGTCAAGCCCTTGATCTTGAGGCTTGCTCGGGTGAAACTTATGGTTGTAAAGGGGAGGCTAAGCTCACCTATAATTGTGCCTTGGAGTCACCTCCAGAGAACCTCTTTTGCTGCTCAAATGTGAACTTTTTCTCTCTAAGCCCAACTCAGGAAATAAATTCATCACCCTCCCCCTGATGTGGGACAGGACTCCCAAGATCAATGAGCCTTCCTGGCGATGTGGGACATGGATTCTGGGAATGAGCCTGACCCTGGCATCAAGGGACGGAGAATGCCTTTTTGACCAAAAGAGGGAAAATAAAGGCAACAAAATAAGGTTTCAGTGGCTGAGAGAATTCAAATGGAGTCAAGGGGCTGTCCTGGAGGTTACTCCAATGCTAGCTTCACCTAGATATGCCAAATGGCCACAGTATGATAAGCCCAAGCAACAGTAGTCCTGAAAACCTTAATGAATACCCAGATCCCTATCTGAGACTCTATAAAAGTTTCACTCACTAAGTTTATTTTTCAGAAACTTAAATCCTTCAGAGTGCTCCTATGCCAGCAAGTCCCCAAACCCAGAGGCAATACCCTCTTCAAGAACATCAACCAGATGTGTCCCCTTTTCCCATAATGTCAACATGAACAGGTTAGGGTGGTCACTGTCTAGACATCCCTGAAGATCGGGAAAGTGATTAAACTAGAGGAAGGGGAAGCAACAGACAAGACAGAATTTAACAAAGGATTATGAATAATGAATTTCTATATAATTCTCTTTTTCTTAGTTGCTAGGGTATTAGAATAGCTAGAAGGAAAGAACTGAAATGGTGGAACTGTAACCCATAGCATCCTTTGAAATTTGTTCTAAAGCTACTTGTTAAATTGTAATTTGAAAGCTATACCTTTTTGTATATATGTTATATTTCACAATAAGGAAATAACTGAAACTATGGTACTATAACTCAACAATTTTGGAAATTTCCTATACATCTTCTTTTTAAATCATACTTTGAAAGATAGTACCTTTTTGTATATATGTTATATTTCATAATAAGGAAATAACTGAAACTGTGGAACTGTAACTTGTAATATTCTTTGAAATTTGCTCTCTAACTACTTGTTAAATTGCACTTGGAAAGTTATCACTTCTATGTATGAAAAAATAAAAGTATATCCCAAATATGGAATGGGACATACTTATACTAAAAAAACCCCAACTCGTTTATGTGAAATTCAAACTTAACCAGGATTTTGTATCTAATCTGGCAACCCTTCATCTTGCTTCTTCCTTGCAGCTGTCCAGCTAGAGAAGCCACTCCCCGGCCTCCCACAGGGCTAGTCAGTGTAACTGGAGTGCAAACAACATGTGGAGTTTTTGTGTCTCTTGCTCACAAAAGGCAGTTCCTTGCCTGGACTTCCTTTCTCTTCCCTTCCTGAGAGCAGGAGCAGGACATGCCTTCCACCCAGCTCTAACCATGACGAGGAAAATGCCCTGGGGTGGGGGTGGGGAGTGAAGGGGAGGGAGCAGCAGAGGACAAGAGAGAAGGAAGCTGGTCCAGTAACGACTCTGCAGAGCTGCCTGGAGTCTCTCCTCAGGACCGTTAGGTGAGAGAGAAATACATGTCTATTTCTTGGGGCCACTCCCTTTGGGGCCTCTTTGTTACAGCAACTTAGCCGAGACCCTAACTGATACACTCTCCTTTGTTCCCTTCTGTGTCCCACTCATGGAATCAGAATGCCTCCATGCCTGGGAGACCCTGGGCCCAGTCATGCCCCTAATGCAAAGGGAGGGCTGGAGAAGGGGAAAGTAATCTGGTTTCCCCTCCCTGGAACAGAAAGTCCAGAATCCACCATTTGGCTTGGGCCTTCCAGAACCAGGTAAGAACCCTCAGGTCTTAGGTGAGGCCTGCTGCAGCAGACCGGCCCCCCTGGCAGGTTTCTCTTCACTTCTTCCTCTCTTGCTTTTAGCATATAGATGTGGCTGGGCACTAGGTGCTTCGGGAGCATGAAAAAGAGAGAGAGAGCTAGAGAGAGAAAAGAGGTTTAGGAAGCTCCTATAATCTGGAAACTCCTAAATCTACACAGGCCCTTCTTTCTGAGGATGTCTCGAATCGGGGTATTGCTGGACTTCAAGGGCCCAGGACGGGGAGGCAAAACTCCCGCGTCGATTCTGCCAAACCGCCTCCATCCTGGTCTGTGCTACCCTTGTTCCTGCCGTCAGGTGGGACTCTGCGGCCACGGCACGGGGCTGTTCGGGGAAGGGGTGGGGTTGTCCCTGCCCCGGAGAAGGGGCCCCGGCCATGTAACGCTGCAAGGGGCACCTCGGTGATCTTCATGCGCAGGCGATGATTCTCCGACTGCAGGCCCTCCAGGCGGGACGTGCTTGCTTGGTTCACGCTGGTGACCGAGGTGGACGTTTTAGAATCTTCCTTCTTCTGGTTCTGCGTGAACTGGAAGCGCCTGTTCTGAGTGGCAGCGTCTGGGTTCGTCCTCAGAGTGATGAGCTGAAAGGACACGGGTGGGGTTAGAGAGAGAGCTCAGGGGTCCGGGGGTCCCGCCTCCCCTGCCCACCCCACCACGGTCCTTCCCAAGCGACACGGGGCCCTGGGAGGACCTGGGCTGGAGGCAGGTGCCCTGGCCCACCTCTGCCACTTGCTGAGCGTGACCTGGGCTGGTCCTGCCCCCGGCTGAGCCTCAGTTCCTTCACTCACTGGTGCAGCCTGGTCCCCCCCCCCATCCCCTCTGCATCCCAGCCACCTAGGGTGGCCACCCGGTGCCTTCAGGCTAGCTCCAGCCGAGCCTCACTATGCCTTAGGTGTTGCTTCAGGTGGAAATAAATCCCCAGGGTGACAGTTGGGAAGACAGTGGATTGGGGAATGTGACACTTCTGCTCCTTAGAACCACTGAGTGTGGGGACAGTTTGGGAACTAGCTCTGTCACCAACGTGGCCATTTCTTCATGTTCTCATAAGAGAACACATTGCCACTTAACCTTGAACTTACCCATTTATTCAAGAAACATCTCTGGGTTCAAGGCAGGGTCTGGGCTCGCACTGGAGAGGAGTGAGCCACGTTCCTTGCCTGCCAGGACCTCATGGTCTGGGTTAGGGATGGATGGG
This sequence comes from Choloepus didactylus, assembly GCF_015220235.1. Lineage (NCBI taxonomy): Eukaryota > Metazoa > Chordata > Mammalia > Pilosa > Megalonychidae > Choloepus > Choloepus didactylus. The sequence continues at coordinate 126,761,891 of NC_051316.1, read as the reverse complement.
GAGACTTCCACTAGGTGAGGGCAAGTTGGAACTCCAGGGCATTGAAATGACAGATGCAAGTGCAGTGGGGCTGGGGCTTGGGCTGTTCGACCAGTGAGCAGGTTTCTCTGGGGAGCCTGGGGAAAGATGTGAGGGTCCTGGAAGCCAGCCTGACCTCGGGGACTTGCTCCTCAAGGTGGGAGGGCAATGGGGAGCCACAGAAGGTGTCAGAGCAGAGAAGTGATGCCACCAGAGACACTGGCATCTTTTACGGGGTGGAGAAGAGGGTCGGAGTTAGCTGCGGCACTGGCCTGGGGCCTGGGCAGGTGTTGAAAGCCAAAGAAGGAAGGAGCATCTGCCCCTCGGTACCTGAAGGCGGATGGCCAGTGCTTGGGAACTGACGAGGGCGTCGGGAGGATGGAGGACCCTGTGCAGGGGGTGATGGACCCCGAGTGAAGGCTCCTCTCCCCCTTCTTAGAGGCAGATACTCCCCCGACTTGGGTCAAAACCTCTTCCTGACTTTCAGTTTCCTGTTCCTTCTTTTCCATTTTTTTTTTTTTAAACTTTAAAGTCTATTTTTTTCTGATATTTATGTAGTCATGGCAACTGTTTAAGTGGTTAAAATTAAATGAAATATAGATTTCATGATTTTACTTTAATCCTAATGTTTTAGCCACAGCTCTTGAAAAAAAAAATTCAATTGAATATAGTTAAACGATGTTAGGCTTGAATAGGACCACTTAGCATCTTTATGTTGAATATAAGGACGGATATATTGGGGATGGGAGTGGCCACGTGATTTTGTGCTCCTGGCCCATTTTCTTATTCTTTCTATCTTAACTTCTTCTGCATTAATTTTAAGAATAATTCTGTATTTTACTTTTTTATTTAGGAGGTTTTATACTCAGGATCTCTTAGTTTTTAAACTAGAAATTACAGCATATTTCAAGAAACTAATCATGGTGGAAAGCTATTTCATACCTTAAACCTCTACCTTGACAATATCAGGACATGACCACACTAATCTGTTATCTTCTCCCAATTTTTATAAATTGGTGACACGTATTTAAGAACTCTCTTGTGGGCCCAGGCACCAGTCTGAAGTGCAGGACCCAGTGAAATGTCACAGACTGAGCACAGCTGCTTATCCAGCCTTCCTCTACTCGGGAGACCTCCCCCCCCCCCCAGGCCAGGTTTCCGTCCGCCCAGACCCGCCCACGGCAGCGACCCCTCGGAGGGACAGTATCTGAAAAAATCTCTTCACAGGGTGGTCCTGGAAGTCAGCCCTTCAGAAGAATGGAAAACGTAAACGGCCGTTAAAAATGGTTACTCCTTTGGCCTCAATGCTACTTCTGGGACTTTATCCTGAGGGAACCATTGGAAGTAAGAAAAATGTGATGGGCAGGAAAAAAGAAGTTCATTTATAACTTTCTGAAAAAAACTGGAAGCATCTGAAATGGTCATGAATAAGGGGTCAGTGGTCCATTAAGTTATGGGGCTTCCCCTCAGCGATGGCTCCAGACGGGGAATGATGCGAAGGACGAAAAGTTAAGCGAAAAAGGCAAACTGCAAAATGGGCTCCCCAGGTAGCCGTCTCTCCTAGCCAGGAAAGAAAAAAGAAAAAAGAAAAAAAAAGACTGGCAGGAAACACCTCGAAAGCACCAGTGGGGATTAATTTTGGGAAATGGATTATGGGAGATTCCCGAAAAAATCTGGTCGCTGCTTTTCTGCACCATAAAAAAAAAAAAAAATGAGCAAAACTTTTAGGGAAGGGGGAAAGCCAAGCGCGCGCCTGGCAGTGGGGACGCGGGGTGGCCGCTGCTTGTACCTTGGGCACAAACACCAGGCAGAGGGTGATGGTGCTGCAGAAGATGATGACGAGCGCCACAATGCAGAACTGCACGTTGGGCTGGTCCCGCGTCAGGAAGGACACGGCGGCCCCGATGATGCACATGATCCCCACGTTGTAGACGCTCATGCCGATGTACTTGCTGTCGTTGAGTGCGGGGATGCTGACATTGCGGGTCTCCCAGGCTAGGAAGCAGCCGAACAGCTGGAACGGTGAACAGAAAGGGGAGGTGGTCGTCACCAAGTGGCAGCATGAGCCCGCCATTCCAAGGGGCTGCCCAGCTAAAGGGGACTGGGGCGGTGGGGCTGGGTGTCACCGTCTGTCCCCACATGTGGCCCCGCATGCAGGGTCCTCAAGGAGAGGGACAGCTTTCACTCAAAAGTCTATTTTATCCAGTATTTGTATAGTCACGCTAGTGGTTGAGTTGGTTAAAATGAATGGAATAAAGCTTTCATTATTTTACTTCAACACAATATTTTAACTCTATCTCTTGAAAAAATATGTCAGGTTAGGGATCAAGATGGTGGAGGGAGATGCTTCAGGGCTTGGTTCCCCCAATAGAAGCTTTGAAAGACCAGCAAGAACTGACAGAAACATCTTTCTTAGGGCTCCAGAAAACAGTTAAAGGACTGTAGTAGCAGAGTGAGCACTGTATCAAGAAGAAAGGCTACCTAAAAGTGGTAGGGTCTGATGGCACCCTGTCCAGCCCCTCCCCTACCCCTTACAATCTCAACATGGAGCTATCCTGCATTCCCAGTGGGATGGTGTCAACTTGGCAAGGCTTTGGCATCCAGTTGTTTGGTCAAGTGCTGGCCTGTTTGCTACTGTGAGAGCATTTCACAGGATTTGCATTTATAATCATTTGATTGCCATCTACAGCTGACTGCATGCATCTACAGTCAACAAAGGAGACTGTCCTCAGCAATGTGGGTAATCTCATTCAACCGATTGGAGGTCTTTATAGCCAGAGTAAGGATTTCAGAGGTCAGAAGAATTTCTGCCTCAACTTCAGCACTGGCTCCTGCTGGAATTCACACTAAGACTTCGGCATCATGTTTACTGGCATTCCGAGCCTGTGGCCTGCCCTACTGAGTTTGGATTTGCCAGCCCCCATAATTGTACAAGCCAATTCCTTATAACAAGTCTCTTTACAGGTACATCTTGTTGGTTCTATTTCTCTAGAGAACGCTGACTGATATATTTTCCTCTTTCCTAACTGGAGTGGGATGTGATGGGTGGAGCTTGAGCAGCCATCTCAGACTACCATGTGGAGCTGTGAGTGGAAGATTGGGGAGCCACAAGACACAAGGAGTCTGAAGCCTCCATTCCAGTTCCAGCGTGTTTTTCCTCTGGACTTGGTGTACCCGAGAGGTAAATAAACTGTCTCATTAAACCACATTTATTTTGGGTAGAGGCCAAACATGATCTGATGTGGGTTTCTGGGGGCTTTGCCTTCAGTGCCAGTTTGGATGTATTATGTCCCCACAAATGCCATGTTCTTTAATGCAATTTAGTGTTGATTAGTTTGGAATCTTTGGATTAGGTTGTTTCCAACTGTGAGTAATATCTTTGATTAGATTATTTCCATGGAGGTGTGGCCCTGCCCATTCAGCGTGGGTCTTAATTAAATCAACGGAGCCCAGTGTTTGCTCCGGAGAAGCTAAGAGAGGACAAACACCCCAAGAGCAACATTTTGAAGAATGCAGAGGAGCTGAGAGAGGAGCTGGAACACAACCCAGGATCAGCAGATGCCAGCCACGTGCCTTCCCAGCTAACAGAGGTTTTCCAGACGCCATTGGCCTTCCTTCGCTGAAGGTATACTTGTGTTGATGACTTACCTTGGACACTTTATGGCCTTAAGACTGTAATTGTGTAACCAAATAAACCCCCTGTTCCGGTTTGGTAACGCTGCCAGAATGCAAAACACTAGAAACGGATTGGCTTTTATACAAGGCTCATCTCCACACACCCCCCTTTGGTCCCACAGCAGCGGGCCAGCAGGGTGTCACCGTCCCCATCCAACAGACGGAGAAGCAGAGGCTCAGTGAGGTGCAGAGACCTGTCCACGGCCCCCCAGCAGGGAGTGTCGTGGCTGGACGGCTGCTCTCCGAAGGGTGCGGTGTGCCCGCCTTGGCCACGCTGTCCATGAGCCATGGACCATCATCTGAGGCTCAACCAGCTGGAGCAAGAGGGCCAGCCGGGGCCCTGGTGGCTGGTGGCAGATCTGAAGCGTGTCAGGAGCAAGACAGCGTAACTTGTTCTGAGGCCCCCAAGGAGGGAAAGAACAGTAAATGAGCACAAGTTAAATCCAGGCAGGCAGATTTCAGCTGGGAATGCAGAAGAAGTTTCTGGCAAAGGTGGTCCATCGGTCCTGAGCTGGAGGAGGGCTCCCAAAGACACATCCACATCCTAAGTCCTGGAACTGGTGAATGTGAATTTGGAAAAAGGTTCTTTGCAGGTGCAATTAAGTTAAGAATCTCTATGAGATCATCCTGGACTATCTGGGGGGTGAGGGGTGGCGGTCGGGGGAGAGGCTAAATCCAATGACCATCCCTTGACACAGTAGAGACACTTCTGGATTCTAGAACCATAAGGGAATACGTTTCTGATGTTTGAAGTCACCCAGCTTGTGGTGATGTTATGGAAACCAATACCACTCCCACATGTGGCCCAGGCTGCTTTGCGGGGGGTGAGTTCCCTGTCGCCAGAGAGGGGGAAGCCATGGGTGAATGAGCACTTGTTGGGGAGGCTGGAGGTGGGGGTGGGGGTGCTGAAACGTCTGACAGCAGGGTGAGCCCACAGGGCTGTGCCTGCCCTCCCCAGCTCTGAGATTCTATGGCTCCAGAGCTGAAGGGGCTGGGATGGCTTAAACAACAAGCATTTATTGGTTCACAGATTTAGAGGCCGGAAGTCCAAAATCAAAATGTTGGCAAGGCCAGGCCTTCTTTTGGAGCCTGGAGTGTTCTGGTGCTGGCTTGCTACATTCCTTGGGGTTCTCTGACTTGCATGTCTGCCTCTGTCACACGGCAATGGCAATGTCCTTGGTCTCTTGCAGCTTTCTCCGAGTGACCGCATCTGAATTTCCTCTCTGTCTAAGGGCTCCAGTCATGTGCATTAAGACCCGGCCTGATTCAATCTGGCCTCATCCAAAATAGTGTCCTTGAAGATCCTATTCACAAACGAGTCCACACCTTCACTAACAGTATCTTCAAAGGTCTGATTTGTAAAGGGGTTCACACCCATGGGCGCGTGGATTAGGGCTTGAACGTGGCATTTATGGAGGGCACGACTCAATCCCCAGCAGTTCCCTAACACAGGCCATGCTGCTGGAGCCTTCAAGGATGGCCGCTCCCAAGTTTTGGAAGCAGCAGCAGGTAAGGATGCATTTTAGCAGTCCAAGAAATCCCAGTTATGTGACTTTAGGAAGACTTTGTTCCTGGCCCCTAAGGAAAGATCTGAAGAGGTGGCAGTAGCAAGCTTCCTGCTGTAACTGAGAAGTTAGAATTTAAAGAATGATTATGATTACTGAATCATTATATAGATATTTCTCTTTACTTTCTGGTATAGTTGAAGAGCTAGAGAGAAATACCTGAAATTACTGAACTGTAATCAGCTGTCTTGATCTTTGATAATGGTTGTATAACTATCTAGCCTTTATCTTGTGATTGTAAAACTTTGTGACTAACACTCACTTATACTCCCTCATCCTGTTTTTCAACTCTAGAGTTTTATGATCACTAAAGACAGACCCTAATGTTTATTAATGAAGGGTCCTAAGTCAGTCCAGAACTAACCCACCCCAATTCCAAAGCTATCTTGCTAGATGGAGTGGAATCTAACCAAAACTGGCCCACCTGACGTGCAGTAGCTTAAACTTAAACCTATAAGTGACCTATACTTCATTATAATACTGTAAATCATGCCCATTACCATATTAAGGCTGCCATTTTCTTACAGTATCTTGCTGTGGCTGAGCATATAACTAATCTGCACATGCTCAATAATTAGATCATCTCTAATGTTATCTAGGGCCCTTTTGCTCATTATCCTAAAATCTGCCCATTTTTTGGTACCATAAAATCATCAGAGTAACTGCAGTTTGGGGAGAAAGTTTTTGGGCCATGTGATCTCCTGCTTTATGCCTAGTAATAAACTTTCTCTCTTTGAAACCCTGGTGGCTCAGGAATTGGTCACCTGAGTGCATCGGGGAGAGAACCCAAGACTAACGGCAATAGAAAACATTCTCCTTCTGATTCTGTTGCATTTAACATTCCCACTCCCAGGATACTCTACAACGTTAAAATGAACAGCAGCTCCTTAGTGCATCTTACAGGCCCTGCTACCACTGGAATGTCTCTTTAGGTATAATGGCATATTAAAGGCAGCCTGGGAGGGAGCGTGTGAGAAAGGGAAAGAAGGATGACAGGGAAGGAGGGAAGGTGCCAGGGAAGACATCTGAGGAGAAGGATGACAAATCAGCATGAGCTCTCCCAGAGCCTTTCACTCTATGGCCCTGCCACCCACTACTTGGGTGGTCTTAAAAAGTTTCCTGCCCCCAACCCTACCCCCACCCCATGTCTCTGTTTCTTCTTCTGTAAAATGTGAATAATAAGAGAACCTACATGAAGGGGGTTGTTGCAAGGAGTCAATGAGTTAGCACATATAATAGGCACATCAAATGGTCTTGGCAATATAGTAACTCTCAGTAAATATTGTTATTCTTTACACTTTTTAATCGTATTCTCAGTGGTAGCAGAGTTCCCAGTATTTAATAACATATGATCAAATAAGTAAAAGACAATTCTATTTGCTTTTCAGAGTCTAATCTCCCAATAATTAGCTGTTCCTGGTAGAACATTCTGGTTTGGATATAATTACTAGATTCGGACATATACAGACACATTCAGTATGATTTCAGAAAGCCTAGAGGGAGGTACACATCAGTAAAGTGAAGAGAGAGAATCCACGGGATAATCTCATCTGGAGATTCAGCTTCAATATTCTGCATTGTAGGGAAAATCCTCCAAATGAGAGAGTCCTTCCAGGAAACAGGGCCCTCCAGTTCTGTTTAAGCTGAGTATTGTCGCCATCTCCTCATTACTCAGTTGAAAGTCAAAGACCTGAATTCTCTGCAATGCGTGTGGGGTGTCACATACTTGGGGATCACAGCCACATTCCTCTGGATATGGACCGGATCAGAACCTGGGCTGTGGTTTTCTTGTGCTTTGCTGCAATCTCCTTAATCTTGGCATCCTCCAGGAGTGAAGGGTACCCCGGCTTGGCCCAAGGTCTATCTGGGGAACCCAGGGGGGCTGTAGGCAGTGACAGTGATGCCCTTGGAGTGGCAGTACTGGATCAGCTTCTCCTGCGTGAGGTAGGGGTGACACTCGATCTGGTTAGTCACTGGTTTATGTTTTCAGTCCAGGTTTGTTCAAGAGCCTTTCAATTTGGAAGTGGTTAAGTTGGAGATCCCAATGGCTTTCACCAGCCCCTCGTCCACCAGCTCTTCCATGACCTCCCAGGCATCCAAGAATGTCGTTTTTACTGGTGAGAATATTGCCTTTATCATCTTTAGGGAACCAGTCCTTCCCAGGCTGTAATCCCTGTGGAAAGTGAATAAGATAGAGTTCCAGGTAGTCCAGTTTCAGGTCCTTGAGGGTCTTCTGGAAGGCTTCCCTCACAAGGGGTCTCTCAAAGAAGGTGCACCATAACTTGCTAACGATGCACTTTGATCAGTATCACCACCACTGGAGAGATTTAGGGCAGAAGCATCATTTGCCCAGGACATCGGAGAGAAGACGTAAGGATCAACCCAGGATAAGTAGGGTGGGACTGATCTTTCGAGTCCTTCCTGGCTTTGAAATTCAGCAATTGCATGAGGTGGGCCGGGTGTGTGACAGTTGATTTTAATGGATGGGTGGAGAAGAAAGTGTCCTGGATTTTGAGAGTGGACATCACCAGACTTGGCAAATCATTTGCCCTCTCAGAGCCTCGCTTCCCTCATCTGGAAAATGGAGGTGATTCCACTCATTTCCCCATAGATTTAGAGAGGATCCAAGGAAATCCTGGGACTGAGCGCGGGCTGGGAGCCCACAGCCTGCTGTTCCTGGAGCAGTACAGGGCCAGGGGTGAGGCTCACTCACAGGGTCAGAGGTTAAGCTCTCGACTGCCACTTACCAGCTGAGTGACTTCAAGCAAGATACTGAGCCCAGGGCCTTCATCAGTGAAATGGTGGGTGGGTATTTTGTCCCCACCTCACAGGGTTGCTGAGGGAACTGAGCTAACACGTGCCATGCACCAGGCCTGGCCTAGAGTAAGTGCTTGGTCATGGGCTCTGTTCATTTTCCTGTGGATGGAGAAGCGCCCCCCGCCCCCCAGGTCTCCCGCTCTGCACCTACCATGAGAAGCCCCTTGTAGGCGTAGACGATCCCGAGCCAGATGGTCATGTGGGTGTTCTCGCAGTGCTCCAGCAGAGGCCGGATGGAGATGTCCCTTCCGGCTGGGTCCGGCTGTGCAAAGACAAGCAAGAAACCCCAGGATGGCACTGGGCCCCCTTCCAGCTGCAGAGGCCCCATCCCAGGGCCCCTCTCCCTCCTCTGAGCCACAGCCACTGCCCAGGAGGCCTTTTGGACCCTGCCTCTGTGTCCCCACAGGTGGGCCTCAGCCTTCAATCCACATTGACTGACTTCTGTTGGTCACGACTCAGCCCTGCACTCCAGCTCCTTCTCGATGCCTAGCCACCTTGAGTTGGAGCTCCAGGGGGTAGGGGCTGGGCCATCTCTGTGCTCCCGGTGCCCAGCACAAGCCCTGGCCAGAGCAGGCATCTGTAATGTTTGTTGAAAGAACAAGGGTGAGAACAGGAGCACTGTTGGGTCGGGCCTCTCAGGGATGAACTCAGGAAGCTGGAGGTTCAGGACATACAGACCCAACAGAGCAGAGGGCCTGCCAGGCCCTTGTAAAGGAGACCCTCTTGCCCCCCACTCCATTGAGGGAATGCTGGTGGCAGCCATGTTATGTGTCACATGATTAATCCTAGGCCAGACCTGATTGGACAAGGCATGAGCACCTGACCCAAGGCAGCCAATCCAGAGGCTGGCAGAGACCCATGAGGTTTCCTAGGGCAAAGCACTCTGTCCCAAGATGGGTGCAGGAGAGGATCCTGCCCGAGTGCTTTTACTTTCTCAGGAATTTGAGCAGGGAAATACCGGGAAAGAATCAGCCAGATGGTATCAAGAGGAGAAAAAGACACCTAGGAGTGAAAAAATATGTACATGTATTTTCTCTGAGCCATTTGAGAGTAAACTGCAGACACCCCTACCCTTCACTCCAAGAATCTCAGCACACATTTCCCAAGAACAAGGAGATTCTTTTACACAACCACACACAGTTACCACATTTAGGAAATGTAACACTGACACAGCACCACTACCTAATCTACTCCCATTTTCAAATCTCACAAACTGGCCCAATAGTGTCTTTTAAAGCAATTTTGGTTCTTTGAAAGCAGACTCCAATCCGGGACCACGTGTTGCACTTAGCTGCCTTTAATCTTTCATCTCAATAATTCCTCAGCCCAGGCTGGCTTTCATGTCACTGACATGTTTGAAGAGTCCAAGTCAGTTATTTTGTAGACTGTCCCTCAATCTGAGTTTCTCTCAATGTGTCTTCAGGGTTAGATGCAGGTTACGCATGTTGGAAAGAATCCTAAAGAAGATATGCACTTGCCTCCTCCAGCACGAAACGTCCCTTGGTCCCGTTATGAGGACGTTAGCTGTGTCACTTGGGTGAGGGGACGTCTGCTCTGCCAGAGCTCGCCATGTAAACGGTGCCATTTCCCCTTTGTAATTCATACATAACCTGTGGGAGATACTCGGAGACTCTGTGAGTCCTCCCTTCCCCCACAAACATTAACTCAGTGCTTTTAATCACTTATTACTTTCGTGATTGCAAAATGTTGATTTTCTAACTCTCTCATTCCATTTAAATACTCAGCATTCTACTGGAAACCAGAGCTTTCTTTTCCATTTAGATACGTATTTATGTATGTATGTATGTATGCATATCAGTATGGATCCATGGGTTCCATTTTTATTCAGTGTCTTATAATTCATTACAATCATCATTCATTTTGATGTTCAAATCTTCCTAGATTTGGCCAGGAGAAAACCCCTTTTTGCTGCCTCCTGTGTTTTTTCAGCATGTCTCCATAAATTTTTTGAGCACTTTCTTATTTCTGGGCACAGGATGTTCCAGGCTCTCCTTGTACCTTCCCTGACCCAGGGAATCAGAGACTTTTCCAAGGAGTCCTGGTTCTCTTTAGTGGGGAATGGTATTTAGAAAACAAAATCTGGGCATAAAAATGGTGGTAGTTAAGAGACACCCTAAGGTGTCATTTCTTCTAGGCCCTTTTCTCTATCATACAGACTATCCATCCATCCATCCATCCATCCATCCATCCACTGCGGGAGTTTGGAACTGTACGTACCCCAGACAATCATGCTCTTAAAGCTAATCTATTCCTGTGGGTGTGAACCTATTGTAAGTAGGACCTTTTGATGAGGCTCAGGATGGGTCTTAATCTTCTTACTGGAGCCTTTTATAAGAGAATGTAATTCAGGCAAAGAGAAAAGCCACAGAAACAAGAAGCTGAAAGCAGCAGAACCCAAAAGAGAAGGCAGAGGCCAGCAGATGCCACCATGTGCCTTGCCATGTGGCAGGGACCCAAGGATCACCGGCAGCTGGTCTTTGAGAAGAAAGCATCACCTTGATTTCAACATTTTTCTCAGTCACAAAACTGTAAGCTTGTAAGCTAATAAATTCCCATTGTTAAAGCCAACTCATTTCATGGTATCTGCTTTCAGCAGTCTGGCAACTTAAAGCATCTATCTATCTATTATCTAATCTATCATTTATCTATCATGCATCATCGATCTATAAAATCCAATACCACAAGGTTTTTGCTTGCCTTCCCCCATGCCATATTACTGCCTCCCTTCTCCCATAGCGAGATCCCTGGTTTCCAATTTACTCATTCCTATGATAGATACGAAATAGTTTCAGAATTGCTATGTCCATATATATCAATAACAAACTTAGGAAAGTCAAAGACTTCTTTGCAACAGATCCCACTGAGGAGAATCAAGGAACGTGTTCAGTATGTTCCGGATGTTGTGTTCTGACGGGCTTGTCCTATTCAGGAAGGGGTAAAGTCACACCTAGGAAGGGAAGGGGCAGGCACCCCCAAGGTCAACCACTAGGAAGAAGGGGTGCTTTGACAGGACCCGAGGGTACAGAAGGCAGGCCCTAGGCAGGTGGGGGGTGCACACTACTCCTTCTGGCCCTGCTCTCCAGGCCTGGACTCCTGTGACGAGGGAGAGGCGGCACCCCCCACCTGGAGGCAGGGGGACGTAGGAGGGATGGGGCCTGCAGGTCCGGGCCATTTTGCAAACAGATTTTCCAGTTGCATGCTCTTCCAGGCTTTTTCCCAATTGCATGCTCTCCCAGGCTTACTGACCCAAGCAACCGAAAGCTTTAGCTCAGCCTTTTCGGTCCCATGGACCCTGAGTCCATGCTTGGGCCGGAGTGGTAAAGGGGAGGACATGGTCCCGAGGCCTCTGCTTTGGGTGGTAGAAAGAGACACCCCAGGGGCAGGTGAGCTCCAAGAACAAAACTCAGAGTTGCCAGGTCTAGAGATTTCTGCTGGGGGGAGCACTGGGCAGTAGGTGGTTTCAAGATGTCCTTTCATTATTTAACTGAGGAGGATGAGAAAGTTCTTGGCCCCACGGTCAACAGTGAGTTAGTGGCGGAACCTGGGCTTCTCCGATGTCTGACAACCAAGCAGTCACCGGGACATGACAGCCCAGACCCGCTATGGCCGTGGATGAATAACAAACCCACTGTGATGACTGTGCCTCTTGTTCTACAAGGAAAGACAATAATGTCTGATGGGCTCTTAGATTCTCAGTGCAGCGAGGACTTTGGATGTTTTGTCATTCACCACTGCTCAGTGTTACGAAAACTATTCCCGGGAATCTGGCAACGGTTGTCTAGCTTGGATTCTTCCAGTGACAGGGGAGGCTGCACGGCTCTTTTACTGAACCAGAACCTTCTCCTCCTGCACCTCCTCTCACTGGTCCTCATCTTTCTCGCTCCAGATCTCCTTGGCTTTTTTTATAACCATCTTCCACTGGTGAGTCATAGGATCCTCACGGCTGACTAAGACCCCATCGGGTAGTTTTCCTAGGACTGCTGCTTGCTCTGACTTTCCCCTTCGGTATTTGATGTTCCAACCTGGTTACCTTTTACCTTGTTAGTAGCTCCTCCCTCCCCTCCCTTCCCCTCCCCACCTACTCAGACCTCTTTGAACCCTGAAATTCTGATTATTGCATCTGCTCTGTGGCTGGCAGTATCCACCTGTCTCTACCTCATGCGCAGCCTCCCCTGCAGGGACGGGAGAGCAACAAGCAGGAAAAGACTCACTGAGGTTCAGAGAGGTCAGTGGTCCCGAGAGTGGGCACAGCCCTCTCCCCAGTTCCCGGGCGCCAAATCCAGAAGTAAACTGCGAATATCTTCTGCTTGTTAACATCACCCTGGCACAGCCCCATCGTCATGCACACTAGACATGGGTCAGGGGGCACACTTGGGGTAGTCTCAGGAGCCATCGGATGCTGAGGAGGTTCATGCACTCAGGAGGCTGAGGATAAAGCCAGGCGATGCCAGGACTGAATCCCACAGCAAACTCGAAGAGCCACGCCCTTCTTGCCTGACCCGCCCAGCTCCTGGGGGGGACAGAGATCACCGGATTGAGCAAGCTGGGGGAGACGTCCCCAGGCTGCTGCAGGGGCCGGAGGAGGGGCTGAGAGGGGAGCGAGACCCTGGTGGGGTGTCGTGCACCAAACGGCCGCCAGGGGCACCCAGGACCGCGCAGAGGCCCTGCGGGGGCTGCAGAACCACTTCCGCAGCTCGGTCAGAGCACCCTCCGTTTCCCTGGAAGAGCCACTGGCCTGAAACGAGGCCACATGTCCAAGCTCCAAGGGGGACAGTGCTGCCTCCCCTGCGTCATCTCCCCGGGACGTCTTGGTGGCCCCCACGCTGCTTCGGGCCTCTGTGCCTTTGCTCCTGCTGTTCCCTCTGCCAGGGCTGGCCCTTCCCCCCAGGGACCAGTCAGAATCACCCCCGTCCTTCAGGCTCAGCCCCAGGGCCTCGGTCTACGCAGCGTCCCCAGCCCCCCTGCTGGGACTGAGGTGGGCTTCCTCAGCTCCTGGGGGCCATCTGTGCTGTTCTCAGGGTGGGAGGCAGCCTACCTTGAGTTGGGGTCTTTTGTCCTGTGTCTGGGTCCACCCCACCCCCAGTCTGGGGCTTCCCCACTGTGTTTCCCCACAGTCTTGGACTGCCTCTGGCAGACTCTCCAGCCACCGGACCCACCGCAGAGCAGGACCCTGGGGGTCGTGGGGGATGCAGGGGAGGAGGGCTCGAGGGTCCTGGGCATCCCTGGCTCCCAGTGTGGGCCGGCCACACGGCCAGGCCAGCGAGCACAGTGCCCAGAGTCCGGCAGACGCTGCTGGGTGCACGGCAGGGCCCCCCACCCCTGTACCACTGCCTGAGGGCATTTCTCTTGCTCCGGACACCTGGCCACCAAAGCCTTTCAATTTGCTGCTTTCTCTTTCTTACCTGCTGCTCACCTGGGCAATTCATTAAGAAATCATTCCCTCATTCACCCGTTCAATAAACAACTACTACGTACCTCCATGTTCTGGGCACAGGGATGCAGCACTAAGCAAGACAGACACTTACGTCTCGTCATTCTAAATATGACGAGATCTGTTCCCCCAGAGGTGGCCTCTACGGAGACCGGGTCAAACTCAACCTGGAACGGCAGCCACGAGGCCCCAGTGCTGCTGTGTCACAGATGTTACCACATCGAAGCCTCATGGGAATCCAACAAAGTGTTAGACGCCTGTCACAGACAAGGAACCCGAGGCACAGAGAGGTTAAGCAATTCCCCCAAGATCCCCAGCGAGTAAGTGCCAGAACTGAGATTCGAACCCGGGTCCACTCGACTCCCCTCACCACATGCTTGCCCCACCCTGCCGGCCTCTCACAAGCACTGCATCCCATTCCAGGAGACAGTGGCGACAAAGGTGCCCTAGAAACTCTCGGGGGCTGCTGATGGGAGGAATGCAACTCCTAAACGTGCAGAGGCCTCCCCCAGAGCCCCGAAGCTCCGGGAGGCTGTGCTTCGGGGCTGCGAGACAAGCTCAGGTCGAGATGCTCTTTCCTGCCTGTGATTGCCAGGGATTGAGGTGCTTTCCCCTCACCTCTGGCCTGGCCATGGCTCAGCAGGAGGACACACAGGAGCTGTCCAGGAAAGCCACCCCCATCTGCGTGGCGAGAGGAGAGCAGCTGGCCGAGTGTCTCTGCGCGTCACACGAGTATTCACAATGTAGGTCAGTGGCCCCTGCAAACATCCTGCTGTCAGGCTGCACGCAAGACGGATGGGCGGGTGGGCAGATGGGCTGGGAGGGCCAGAGACCTCAATGCTGCACCCGACTTGCTGGGGGGGCCTCTCTCTAGGCCTCAGTTTCCCCTTTGCAAAGTGAGCCCAAAGTTCATCTACAGACTAGTTGAGTTCAGCCTGAATAACTGAGGAAGGACTGCTCTGTCCCTTATGTCATTCTGTATTTCTCATTCATTCATTCATTCAAAATGGACTCCATCAGCATTTGTCACGTGCCGACTGGTGCCGGGCAGCGGCCTAGAAGCTGGGGTACAGGGTGTATAAGACCAGTCTGATGCCTCACTTCTTGGAGCAAACATTCCCGAGGAGGCCACAGACCATCGGCAAACCACGCCCGTCTGGCTGTGGACACCAGCGGCGAGAAGTGCTGCTGGTGAGAACTGCAGGGTGCCTTGAGAGGCTCTAACAGGGGGACCCTCTTCAGATCAGGTGGTCTGGGAAGGCCTGAGACCTGAAGGGTGAGAGAGGCCTGGCCGAGTGGAAACCTTGGGGGAAAGGTGCTGCCGGCCGAGGGAGCAGCATGTGGGGAGGGCCGGGGGTGGAGAAGACCTCAGCACTGCTTCTCGGGGGACAAGGTGCATCCAGATCCCCGGGGGGCCGGCGCCCATGCAGATTCAGGGCAGCAGGTCTGGGTGGTGCCCGGGATGCTGCATCTCTGCCGGCTCCCAGGGGATGCTCTGGGGCTTCCCTTTGTCACCCACAGGGCTCTGACCCAGGGAGACTGACAGTGTAGCCCACCAACCGATTTGACGCCCTGATGCTGACGTGGGTGTGCATCCGTGTGTCTGCCTGGGGCTGGCTGGGGTGGCGGGGCTGAGCCGGGGTCTGGGTCTCGGCAGGGAGGGCCGGGAGTCTGGAGGTCTCCGTGCGGGGTGCCGGTGCCTAACTGCTGACCAGGGACCCCCAGCCCCATGTCCCCGGGCCTCTTACCCTGCTGTGGCTGTGGGAGGCTCAGGGTCCCAGGCGTGGCCCAGCCAGCGCTTCTGTGAAAGAGGGGGTGCTGGGATCAAAGGCCTTTCTCCTTCTGACCAGCTCTCCAGAGATGGCTTTTTTCCCTGGGCCAGTCCTGCCTCTTTTAAAATTTTTTTAATTTAGAAGTTGATTTAAAAAAATATTTTTTCAAAGATGATTTTTTTTTTAATGTATGGTAAAGTTGGTAGATTTTTCTGTTGTGGGAGAGTGTATGTCTGTATATAAATGTGAGTTTGTGTGTGTGAGAGAGGGAAGGAAAAGAAGATGAAGAAGGAAAGGGTAGAAGGAGGAGGAGGAGGGAGGAGGAGAAGGGAAAAGGGAGGAGGGAGACAGAGGAGACAGATGGAGGAGGGTGGAGGCGGAAGAAGGCGGCGGCGGGAGGCGGAAGGACGGAGGAGGGGGAAGAGGAGACAGATGGAGGAGGGAGGAGGAGGGAAAAGGGAGGAGGGAGACAGAGGAGGGAGATGGAGGAGGGAGGAGGGGGAAGAGGGAGGAGGAGGGAGGAGGAGGAGGGAGGAGGAAGAAGGAAGTGTGGATCTTTCTGGGCTGCACTGCAGAGTCCTGAGATGTTTCTCTTTTCCCGGGAAGGCAGGTGATCGATGTTGTCTCTTTTGGGGGGTAGGGGCCCCACTGAGGAAGCCCGGGCATGGGAGGGGGGCCCTGGGTCCAGATCCCCCCCATGTCTCGCCAGCTGTGTGGCTCTGAGCACATCCCATCCCCAAACCTTTCTGAGCCACGACCTCCTCATCTGCCACCTCCTGGGCTCTGCAGGAGGGTCCTGAGAGGGGACGGCAGGCCCAGCGGGAAGGGCACAGCCTGCTCCTAGGGTGTAAACCCATCGTTACTATCTCCAGCTCCAGAGAGTCACCGGGCAGGAGCTGGGAGGAGACTTCCAGCGCCCTGGGGGCTGGGCTGCTTATCTCGGCAGCAGCCCCACGTCTCTGAGGCAGCAGAGCTGTTTCAGGGTGAGAATTTCGTTTACAACGATGTCTGATTACAAGTTTGGCTGCTGTTTTTCAGACTTGCAGATCCGCAGATCCGGAAGGAACCTGCAAGACCAACCCCCTGGGGATCTCAGCAGGGGCTCTTTCGGCACTTCTGGCCTTGGGGGTGGGGTGGGGTGTGATCATTTACAGTGGGGCCTGTCTGGGGGGGGCACAGGACACTAAGGACCCCTGGAGTGGCCTCTGGTCACCATGACAACCTGAATCTCCTTCCCCAGCTCCCCATTTCCAAACACTAAGGGATGATGCACTGGTCCAATGTCTCTTTATACAGATGGGGAAACTGAGGCCCGGAAATGGAGTCAGAGTGAGTGGGTGACAGAGGGAGACCCAGGTGTCCTGGTCACGCTGCGGTGGGCATGGAAGGAGCCTCCCGGGCTGCTCCCAGGTCAGCCGCGTTCGGGACTTACGTCCCGGGAGCCGAGCACTGCACGTCTGCCCCTGGGGGCTGCCTGAGGCCCCCCCTGACCCTCGGCAGCAGGCTCAGGGCCCTCTCCCCGCCGCCGGCCACACCCTCATGGGACCTGCTCTGCAAGGGTCAGCTCGGGGGGCTGGGGAGCTGGCCCGGGCGTCAAGAAAATGTTCGAAGTTTGAGTGTGACAACTGTTCTTTCGAGACGAAGCAGTGACACGAGTGAGGACGGCAGCTGGATGAGAGCTCCCTGGGGAGAGCCACCCTGGGCAGAAGTGCCAGCTGTGGGTGCGGAGGCCGAGTCCCAGGAAAGGGCAGGCGTCTCGAGCAGCCCAGGCCCACCCCGGCCTCGGCTGTGGGGGCTGAGAAAATCCTTCCAGATCTCACGGTCCTGGAGGCTCCGGCTGGCAGCGGCATATGTAGAAATCTGGGTTAAGGACTTACATCGCCACCTGGTTTTTGTAGAGGAAACGTCAACTGATTTTCCAGAAAGGTCTGTGGGCCGACCTAGGGCAAGCATGTCCCTGCCGTCTAAGGGCTCCTCAAGCACTTGTCTGGGGATCTGGGAGGTGACACCAGTCGGGAAATGCACCAGGTTCCGCCGCCTGGAGTCTGTCCTGCCCTTGCCCCCCAGCCCGACCCCTCATGCCCTAACCAGGCCGGGCCGGGCCCACGGAGAGCAGGGCTGCGGAGGTTTGGGGACCCCGACCTGGCCAGGCAGACTGACAACAGCAGGACAGAGACAGGAGGGGCCAAGGGGGCAGGGAAACGTGTGTCCCTCGGACACTGCCGCGGTGCAGTAAGGTCCTGATGCTGCAAATTAAACAGTGAGAATAAATGCAACCCTGAGCGGAACAAGGGAACAGTGGTTTGGTTTGTACCTGGCACCACCTGAAAATGATGGAGGGAGGGGAAAAAACCCAACACTTCTTTGCATCATCTGTCACCTTCTCCCTCCTGCGTTGTCCAGTCCCCCCGCCTCCACGTCCCCCAGCGCCCCAGCCCGCCCTGGCCTGAAACTCATTCGGTGCTTTCTGCTTCTCAAGCTTCCTGAAAAAGGCGTCACCACTCGGACCCTCGGCCTCACCTCTTGTCTCTCGCCAGCCTGGTTCCAGGAGCCCCCCACCCCCTGTCCCATGTCCCTGAATTGCTTCCCCACAGTCTCCAGGGACCTCGAGGTGGCCAAATGCAGGGTCCCCTGTGGACCCCTGCTTCTGGCACCCCTCCCAGATCTTGCCACCACCTGCCACTCACTTCCCCGGCCTCTCCCAGTCCTTGGCCAATCTCAGCTGCTCCCTCCTCTTCCTCCTGCTGGAGCCACCCCCCTCCCGACCTCCCGCAGGCCTTGCCAACTTAGTATTTCCCAGCCTGTACTCGGCCTTCTCTCCCTAAACCTGCTTGTCCTCCGAGCAACAGCCCCACAGCCCACCCAAGTGGGACCAAAACCCAGGGGCCTCCAGTCAAGTCCCAGGGAGCCTGTCGGTCTCCATTTCTCCCCCAGGCCCCTGCCCTTGTCCAGCACCTGTTACCCACCTGTGGCCTTTGCCCTCACCAGCTGCCCCCCGTGCCCCGGTCCTCCTCCAAGCCTCCTCCAGAGGGACCCCGCCACCCCCTGACTAACCCTGCCCCGAAAGGCCACCACCGGCTTCCCAGACCACAGGAAATGTGTCCTGACCCGCAGCTGTGGCCTTTGAGGCCCTCCACGGCCTGTGCCTCGCGCCTGTCCAGCCTCGTCTCAGCCACCGTCACCCATCCCACCTGTGACGGCCCCGCCCAGCACTGGCCCCCCTGGGAGGCCGGTTCTCCCACCACCAGGTAATCCCCCCACTCCTCCACCTCTGCACTCTCCCTAGGGTGCCCCTCCCCCGGGGGAACCACAGCCGCCCTCTGCCCGGCCTCCTTCCCTGGAGGGCAGCTGCCTTGGGTTGGAGATGCCCCTCAGCTCTTTTTCCTCCTCCTCTGTCCCCGCCAGCAACGTCGCCGCCCCCGTTTGTATGCCCTCCGCCACCCCATGCCATATGCCCACTGCGTGCCGGGTTCTGTGCTCAGTGTGGCACAGACACGGCTTCATTCATCCCAGTGTCACCACAGGGTGAGTCCTAGTACAGCCCCCCTTTGAGGGGATAATGAATGAGCTCAGAGAGGCTGAGCATCCGGCTCAAGGTTGTACAACCATTAAGAGACGGAGCTGGGACTTGAGCCCACGCCTCCTAACTCCCGAAACCTTTGCTTTAAACCACACATCAAAGCTTCCCAACAGCGTGTCCTGGACATCCGGTGTGCCATGAGTGGGTTACAAGGGACCCAGACGGTGCTCTCATCCACCTCGGGGGCCCTTGGTTGGGTGTGGCACCCCCTGCTAAGGATGGGAAACCCTGCACTGAGCTAGCCTTGATCCAGGGGCAGCCCCCCCACCCCGTACTTCCCAGCCTGGCCTCTCTGGGGGTGGGGTGGAGTGGGGTAACTGCCCCTGAGCCTGGGGCGAGATCAGTGTCCCCAAGAGTGCGTGGCGCTCCTGAAGGCCTGGCCGGCATCTCCCCTGTCCAGTTTCACGACCTCCCAGCCCTGACCAGAGGCCGCTGTGCCGGCCCTGCCCGTCCTGGCCTTGCAGACCCAGGGTCTGTGTGAATGCGGTGCATGACCTGGCTGGGGGCTCACAGTGGCTCCCTGCCGTCAAGTTCAAGTCCAGCCCAGTATGAGCAGGGAGGCGACAGAACTAGGGCGTGAAGATGGTCGGAGTCAGGGAGCCGTGGCGTGTGGATCCGGGACTGAGCTACTATCTCTGCTGCGGCTGTGTTGTGCACCGTTTCATGGCTTTCAATTTCACCTGCTCTGCCTGACAATGCTTCACTCCCATTTTGCAGAGCAGCACACTGAGCCCAAAAGCAGGTGGTGACTTGCCCAAGGTCACACAGTAACAAGGCAGAGGCACTTGAGCCCAAGGAGGCCGAGCCTCAGGGGGTTGAGCGGGTTGACCAAAGGGGATGGAAGGAGGGGCAGAGGCTGGTGCTCACCGACAGTCCATCTGCTTGCCCAGTTCTCAGCACCTTCACAGGTAGGTGGGGTCACATGACTAATTCTGGGCGGCCGTGACATTTGACCCTTCTGGGTTGAAGCATGGAAGAGCTGATGCAAGATCCCAGATTCGCCTTGCGTGGCAGCTCGGAAGACTGTGAACTCAAGGAAGCTGGTTTGCCTGGAGCCCCACTGGAGGCAGAGTTGGACTCTGAGTGAGAAAGAAGTGGCTGCTGCACTTAGTTTTGGGCTTTAGGGGTTCTTTGTTACTGCAGCCTAGCCTAGCGTATCCTGACTAATAGAGAAAGGCATTTGATTTTATGTTACCACGTGCCAGGCACTGGGCACATGTCACCTCATTCAATCCTTGAAGCTGTCCTGTGAGAAAAGTGTTGCTATTCTTGCTAATTGTATGAGAACCCATGGCCCAGAGAAGTGAAGCCACTTTCCCAGGGTCACAGAGCCCCAAGGTGGAAGCCTGCTCTCTGAGCCAGGTCCACCCAAGTGGGAAACTTCAGTGAACCCAGCAATTTGCAGAGACAGACGGCTTTTGTGTCCTGAAACCCTATAGGATGAAATGCTTCTTTTGAAGACAGAACACTGCACAGACTGCTGTTTCTCATTCGGATTTTATGCCTGAGTAAAATCCTTGTGCAATGATTTATTACAGAAACCCTGATTTTCCAATTTTAAGACAACAATGCAGCTTGAAATAAAATGGAAAGAAAATGTTGAAACATCTGAAACCTGTGGTTTAGATCCTCGGATGTTGCCTGAGCTGTGAGGGGCCTCTGCCTTTCCCCCTTCTGCCTCCAGCTCCCCCCGGATAGACTGTCAAAGCCTCCTTTCTAAGACGGAGCCCAAGAATGCTCGGTCCTGCTCAAAACCACAAGGGCACCTCACCTGCTCCAGCAGCATTTCCTAAATTATATCCCTCAGGATATATTATTGCTTCATGATAAAATGGGTTCCACAGCCAGAGACATGGAAAGGCCAAGTTAAAATTTTTGTTATTAAAACATAAGATTTTAAAAAAGGAAGTTTTTCTTTAAGCTGCAGGACTTTTCAGAGCCTTTAACATGTGAAAGCACATTGTATATTTCCAAGAGGCAGATACATCATTCCCAGAATTTCTTAAACTTTTAGACTGTGAAGTTCCCTCATTCTCTTTTATTTTAGGGCATCCTGTGGGATTAATATTCCGTGCTGTATACTTCGGGAGGACGTTGGCTTTTAGGATAAAGTCAGAACGTCTCAGCCTAACACTCAAGGCATCCTGGGATCTAGTCCCCACTCACCCCACAGCCTCACCTCACACGCGCTGGTTTCCATCTGCCCCATGTTTCAATTCCTCTCCCTCTTCCCCCGATTCTTACTACTGTTTGCCTTCCCACTCGGCTGTAGGTTATGGGGTCTCTGGAGAGAAAACATGGGCCAAGGAGGAGTGTCAGAGATGTAACCCTACAGCCTTGGCTCAGGAGAGCGTTAAAAACACCCGATTAGTGACGTGGCCGGGGTGACAATGGAAGGAGGACCGTGTGACTAATCGAAAGCCACGTGGTTACTGAGGCTCAAAGAACTCCTTTGAGCAAGGGGAGCTGGGCCTGCGTCTGCCAACGAGCAAGGCAAAATGGGAGCATGTGGGAAACAAAAAGCACAGGATATGCTGGGCACAACCAAAGATATCAATGTAATTAATAAAGTAATTAGCATGCACAGGAAACACAAAAGCTGCCAGGAGGCTGATAAGAGAGGGTTATTAAGAGAGAACGAGCAGTGTCGCAGGGAAGTGGAATTGAGTTTTGCATTTCTTTTTTATCATGGACTCCAAAATACTCTATGAGTAATAAATAGGCCTTGACTTACTGCAAAAAAAAAAAAAAAAAACAACCACCAATGCAGCTGGGGCCAGAATCTGTTTTGACAAAATGAACAC
Source organism: Choloepus didactylus (assembly GCF_015220235.1). Lineage (NCBI taxonomy): Eukaryota > Metazoa > Chordata > Mammalia > Pilosa > Megalonychidae > Choloepus > Choloepus didactylus. The sequence goes on along the minus strand of NC_051316.1, from coordinate 126,740,208 downwards.
ATCAATCAATCAATCAATCAATCGATGGGAAGCTCATCAGACTACAAGACAGGAGACCCTCATCCAGGGTTGCTGGATGGCAAGGGGCCAGACTGCCAAACTCTAGTCCCAACTTCCCAACTCTGCCACTTACCAGCAGTGTGACCTTGTGGCAACCCTGTGACCTCACTGAGCCCATCTGTAAAATGGGCCTCCCTGCCTCATAGGACCGAGAATTCTATGGACCCAGATCCAGCCCCTAGACCAGTGCCTGGCCCCATGAAGAGCTCAGCTGATGCCAGCTGTCCTTCTTATTGTCCCCATGTGGCAATCTACTCGAGAAAAGCCCCTGGATGATATATAAGCCCAGTTTTAAATGATTCACCAAGTAAAGCAACCAAACAGCTGTCCCCTTGGACCATTTCTCCTGGGGCTGCTAATAATTTCAGGTGTTTGGAGGGAGAGTAGGAAGCTGGAAACAGGCTTCCAAGGAATGGGTGAGGCTGGCAGCTTAGCCTCAGGCCAACCCTGGGGCTGGGGAAGTCTTTGCACTGTGCCTTGGTTTCCCCTTCAGGGAAGTGAGGGGTTTATTTTGTGATTTCTTAGGTCATTTTAAGCCCTGAATTTCTATGAGTCAATACTAGTCTCTTCCAGTGTGAGGAGAGCAAACATGGCCCTCCTTGGGGCCTCCCCACCCCCCCACCTCATCCTCTGCCACCTTCAAACTCTGTTCCTGGTGCTGGGGTCTTCCTGAGTTCAGGGGCTGGAGGCTGCAGAGTCACAGGGGCTGCTGGGCCTCCTTCACCTCCATGTCTGCCCACATAAACCCTGTAGATGGGTCTCTGCCATACCTCATGTGCCAGTTTGAATGTATTATGTCCCTCAGAAAAAGCCATATGCTTTGATGCAATCTTGTGGGGCAGACATATTAGTGGGGATTAAGTTGGAACGTTTTGGCTTAGGTTGTTTGCATGGAGATGTGCACCACCCAACTGTGGGTGATGACTCTGGGTGGATAATTTCCATGGAGGTGTTACCCCACCCATTCAGGGTGGGTCTAAGTTAAATCACTGGAGCCATATAAATGAGCTGACAAAGAGAAGGAACTCAGTGCAGCTGAGAGTGACATTTCGAAGAGGAGCTACAGCCAAGAGAGACACTTAGAAGAATGCCCAGGAGCTGAAAGAGGAGCTGCAGATGAGAGACAGTTTGAAGACAGCCACTGAAAGCAGACTCTTGCTCCAGAGAAGCTAAGAGAGGACAAATGCCCCAAGAGTAACTGAGAGTGACATTTTGAAGAGGAGCTGTGGCCTAGAGAGGAGCGTCCTGGGAGAAAGCCATTTTGAAACCAGAACTTTGGAGCAGACGCTGGCCACGTGTCTTCCCAGCTCACAGAGGTTTTCCGGACACCATTGGCCATCCTCCAGTGAAGGTGCCCGATTGTTGATGTGCTACCTTGGACACTTCATGGCCTTAAGACTATAACTGTGTAACCAAATAAACCCCCTTTTGTAAAAGCCAATCCATCTCCGGCGTTTTGCATTCTAGCAGCATTAGCAAACTAGAACACCTCACCAACAGGGCATCTTGGCTCCGGCCCTTGTCACTGCATCCTCTCCTTTTCCATCTGCCATTTTTCTCCTTTTCTCAAATTTTTATCAAGAAAAAATTTCCAAACATACAGAAACACTGAAGGCACAACCAACCCTCCCGGACCCTCCTCCAAGTGTCAACAATTAACATTTTGCTGTATCTGCTTTCTCTCTCTTCACCACTCCCCCAACCCCTACATTTTTTCTAAACCATTTGAGAGTAAACTGCAGCCTGATGGGAGTTCGGCTTCACACATCTTGTAAGAATAAGGGCACTGTCCTACATAATCACAATATTCTCATACCTAAGAAAAGGATCAACAATTCCATCACACTATCTGATAACAAGAATGGACTTCACCAAGAGCTCACCTTGTCGTTCCCCTGCCTAAAGGCCTTCAATGGGCCCCTTTTACCTACAGGTTAAAGCCCAAATTCTTCTGACCCTGCAACTATGTTCTACTCACAAGCAGCCAGACCCAACAGACGACGCTTGAACTCTTCCTCAAACACACCCTACAATTTCCTGCTCAAGGTGTTTCATCATCTGGAAAGCCAATCCCTCTGATATTTACTGTTGAAGCTTCCCCTGTCTTTTAAAGCCCAGTTAAAATCCCACATTGCCCAAGAAACCCTTTAAGGTCTTTCTAGATGAAATGCATCTTTCTTCTCTCATCCCCATAACATGTAGGAAGCTAGTGTGACAACACAGAAGAGGGAAGATACAGAAAAATCACAGAGAAATGGAGCCCACCCCTGATCAAACTGTGCCTGAAGTCCACTGTTCAGGAAGCCAATGCCTTCCCTCTATTGTTTAAGCCAGTTTGAGTGACTTTTAACCAAAAGCACCTAATGGTATGATGCTGGAGGGTTTACGGCTGGCAAACACTTAGCTTTCTAAAGCTGTAAAGCAACAGCAGGAAAACATAGCACTTTCTGCTCCGAGTACAGTGGCTGCTTGCTGTTCTCCCAATGCACTCTCTCACCCCCCTACCCCTGCTTGGCCTGTCTCTTCACCTGGAGGGCCCTGATAACCTTTTCTGTCTTTTCTTTTATTTTGACAAAATGCAAAAAACATAAAATTCACAACTTTAACCACTTTAAAGTGTACATTTCAGTGATTTCAATAGATTCAGAATGTTGTATAACCCTCACGACTAATTCCAGATAATTTTCATTGCTCCAGGAAGAAACTCTAATTCCATGAAGTGCTCGCTCCCCATCTCCCCCTCCCGTGGCCCTGGGCAACCAATCTGCTTTCTGACTGTGGATTAACCTATCCTGGAAATTCCATAAAAATGGAACCACACAGTTTGTGTCTGGCTTCTCTCACTTGGCACCATCTTTTCAAGGTTCATCCACATTGTATCATCCGTCACTACCCCTTTCCTTTTGACGGCTGGGTAATATTCCCATGTACGGACAGTCACATCTTGTTCACCCATTGATGGGCATTTGGGTTGTTCCTGCTTTTTGGCTACTGTGAACAATGCTGCTAGGAACACCGGTGCACAACTTTTTGTGTGAACATGTTTTCACTTTTCTTGGACATATACCTAGGAGTGCAGTTGCTGGGTCACATGGTAACTCTATGTTTAACGTTTTGAGGAACTTCCAGACTGTTACTCACTTCTCCTGTTGGCTTCAACTATCCAAATCGGACCCGTGATTTCAAGACTTGGGTTTTGTGAAACATTCCCTGGTCTCTAGAGGCGGGGTGAGTGGGTGCCCCCTCTGTGCTCAGCTTGGGGCTCGCCGTCAGTGAACTCGTCTGCCCACTGCTGAGGCCCCAGTGCCTGGTACGTAATTGGTACCTGGCCAACGTTGGTTTAGAGACACAATGAACAAACGATACCTCTCTCTAGAGGCCCTATGTTGCAGGTGGGTGTAAGGAGGGCTCCTTCCTAAAGGGCGGGCTGTGCCGAGCGCCTCCTGGGTGTGAGTGGGCATGTGAGGGTGGCCGGGGTGGGGTGGGTGAATGTGCGGGAAGGCCCATGAGACATGAGTGTGTGGGGGCAGTTGGGCAGGCATGGATGCTGTTCAGCCACATGTTCACCTTGGCATGGACCAAACGAGACGGGGTTAACCGGCTGGGGTCTAGAAGGGGGAATTGAGGACAGTGGACCCGGGCCAAGAGGCAGGTGGGAGGCCTGAGTGCAGACCGTGAGATAGGACAGTCACGGCCTCGTGCTGGGGGGAGCTCCCCTCCAAGCTCTCAGTCGAGAGTCGGCGGAGAGCGTGGAAGGAGCCAGGCTCTGGGGAGCGGCAGGCCTGGGTTCTCGCCTGGGAGCCCCACTTGCTACCTGGATTGTGAGAAGAGAACACTCTGCCACAAGGCCGGGGTGTTTGTGAGGATGAACTGATTGAACGCCGGTGCGAGTGAGTGTGGAGGTGACCCCAGTCCACTGCTGGCGGCTTTGGTCCCAGGACCTCCCTGGGAGGCCGGCAGGGGAGTGGCATTAATTTCTTTACAGAGCCAGGAAACTCTGGTTAGAGACTGGGGGCAGGTGCCCCCTTTATTGGGCTCTTTCTATGTGCCAGGCACTCCAACGTGTGGTCCCAGCTAATGCTCATGGTGAACCTGTAAGGGAGCAATGGGCTTCTCCATATGGGGCTCAGAGAGGGTAAGTGACTTGCCCCAGGTTACACAGCCAGGAAGTGGCAGACTCAGTTTTTACAGCTGCCCCACCAGGCTTCCAACACCCGCAGCGCAAGAGCCGGGCTGGTGAATACATTCCAAATCCTTGGCACATGAATGCATTCCTGGAAGCCTGCCATGTATTTTTAATAATTGGTATGAACATACAATCTCTCATCAGCTGGCTTCCTGTCTGCTGTAAGAGGCAGATAAGAAAAAAGGAGCTTGAGCAGACGCAAGAAAACTCCCCACACCTGGCCCTGCCGGTCCTACCTTTAATTTTCTGAGCTTTCTGTGTCTGACTCATGTAAGAAAATGATTTCTGGGGTGAAATATTAAAACACCGCCTGGCTGCTCAGAATCTCACTCTGGCAGCTCTGGCTGATAACGGCTGGGAGGGGTGGGCTCTTTCTGAGGCCGGGGGTCGGATCGATTCTTCCGAGATTCCCTGAGCAGGAACGCGCTGTGCTGGGCTCGGGGGAGTCCAGGGAGTGAGGACCCAGGAAAGCGAAGAGTGAGGGCCCAGCTCAGGGGCTGGGCGGCTGAGGGACAGCCACAAAGAGCACTCCTGTGACAGTGAGCCCTCGTCACACACTCTCGGCACACCGGCTGCGGGACCGGGACCCCGACAGGCTGTCCTGTCCCCCACGGTGGCTGTCGCCATTCCCCGGACCCGTTTTATGCATGAAGAAGCCGTGGCCCTCAGAATGACGACATTCACTCATTAGCTTCCCGAGTGGCGGTAACAAATGACCACATGCTTGGCAGCTTTGAATAACAGAGAACGGGTCCTGGCGCAGTTCTGGGGACTCAGAGCCCCAAGTCAAGGTGTCGGCTGAGCGAAGCTGCCTCTGCAGACCCTCAGGAGGCTCCCTGCTGGCGTCCTCCAGCCCCCAGGGCCCAGCACTCCGTGGCTTGTGGCCACATCACTCCGTCCTCTGCCTCCATCTCCACGTGGCCTCCCCTGTGGCTGGGTCTCCTCTGGGAGCCTCTCCGAAGGACTCTTGTCCCTGGATCTGGGGTCTACTCAGACAATCCAGGATGGTCTCATCACAAGATCCTTAACTTAATTACAAAAGCCCTTCTTCTAAATAAGGTCACGCAGGTTCTGGGGGCTCCGGATAAAGACATGGTGTTTAGGGGCCACAGTCCCCCCACGCCACCTGCCTAACCACATGGTAAGTGGTCGAGCTGGGCTCTCTCCATATACCCACCTGCTGTGTGACAGTGGGACAGTTATGACCCCGTGCCTCAGTTTCCCCACCTGTAGACTGGGGTTAATAGCGTGAGGTAGTGCTTTAAGATCAGGGCCTGGCCCATGGGAAATGCTTGGCAGAAGCTGCAGCCTCGGTGCTTGTTGTAGACGGTGCAGCCCTGGCTGAGAGCAGGGGTGGAAGCCGCGCACACCTGGCACTGAGGGTGAGACTGGGCCACGGGACGAGAACCTCACGTCTAAATCTGCTGGGTCTGACAAGCTGCTCAAGCATGTCACACTTAGGCAACGTCACCCAGATAATCACGGATGTAAAAGAGATTTAAACATTTATAAGGCAACAATAGGCACAATCGGAAGCTAATAATTTTGAAAGCTTCAATGCAGAGAGTGTTTCTTTAAAACAAAACAAGATAAAATGCAGGATTGAGGCAAAAAGAAGCAGGAAGTGTGGACACACCAATGGACGCACCCAGGGGTCAGGCAGCCGGGTTCTCCGGTACCGGAGGCCCGGGCTGGGTTTCTGGCTCCGATGCGAAGCGAGCAGCCAGCACCACCCAGGCCGGTCAGGACGTCTCTCCAGCCTCAGGCGCCTCGTCTCTGAAATGCGGGTGCTGAGGTGCTGCAGAAATGGGGGTCTCTGCTGTCATCATGGCCTAGGTTTGCCCGCTCTCGAGTGCCTACACCAGGCCAGGCAGGCCTGGGGTTCTGGGGCTCCAGGCCAGAGAAGGGGTGTGAGTGGGCTGGACCGGCCCAGAGGGGAGCCTGCCTCCTGTGGCCCCATCCCTGAGCTCTCAGGAGGGGCTCCACGGTCACCTCGGCCTCCTCCATCCCCAGTGAGCATCTCCGGAGCACATCGTGTGTTCTGCACTAGGTCAGGGTCTAAGTGACCTGGAATTTGAGGGTAAATCCAGCATCACCTTACAGAGAGACTCAAGCCAAACAACGGCAGAAAACAACGACCACCGCCCATGGGCAGACGGTTCTTCTCAGAGCCGCCGTGGCGCCCATGGTTGGTGGTTTCCTGCAGGGGCTGAGTGGTTGACAAAGTTTTTTTAACAGACCCAAAGTTTTCGTCTGGAACCTGCTCAGCCTCTGCCTCTCAACTGCGATGAACATGGCTGCAGAAACAGAAATCTCGTAGCTTTTCCTTCTTTTCCTCTTTCTTGCTCTCTCTCTTCCACTGAAGGAAACAACTGTTCAAAAGACGATGCAAGGATTTTCTGGAAAAGGTAGGACTGGAGTGTCCCACCTCCGGCCCCTGCTGCCCTTGGGGTTTCCTGCTTTCGGGCTTTTCTTCTCCTCCCTTCTCGTCTTGCACTGATTGTCCTGAGCCTGTCGTGGCCCCAGCACCCACGGTGCATTCCGGGGCCTTTCTAGACGTCAGCAAGGAGCTGTCTGGTGGGTCTCAACTCTGACTGCCGAGAACCCAGGCGGCTTCTTATAAACCCCGATACCCAGACCCCTTTCCCAACCGACTGAATCAGAATTCCTGGGGGTGTGTTCTGAGCACCCCTGATTTTAGGAAAGATCTCCTCTGGGCGATGCAGCCAGGAATGAGAACCACCGGTCTAGCCCCTCTTCCGAAGCATTTAAAAATTGTCCTCTTCACCTTTAAAAACATTATGAATATATATATTTTTTGTTTTCAATGTGATCACCCAATAACTTAAGCCAACTCGTAATGGACTGCATCACCTGGTCAGAAGTTGCCAAGCTGAAGGGTCATGTTCAACCCATCTGCTCACTCACTCACTCATCCATTCACCCACCATGTACTAAGCCCCTACTATGCGCCTGCCAGGCCTGGGGTAGGTTCTGGTGTGGAGTGCAGAGTGGGACAGGTTAAGTGCTTTATCTTGTGGAGCTCCTGTTTTATTGGGTGTGTGTGTGAGAGACAGAAAATAGATGAGGGAGTGAGGGATAAATGATGCTATGGTGGAACAGGGTGAGATGAGACAGACTGTGGGAGTGGGGGGCCATGGAAGGCCTCACAAGCTCTTAGCTAGAATGGCCAAGAAAAAAAGGACCCAAGTGATAAAAACCAGAAATGAAATAGGGGACACTATTACTGACCTTATAGAAATAAAAACAATTACAAGGTAATTCTATGAACAACTATATGCTAACAACTTAGATAACCTATAAGCAATGCACAGATTCCTAGAAAGATATAAACTACTGAAACCGATTCAAGGAGGAAGAGAAAATGTGAATATACCTAAATAAGAAAAGAGATTGAATGAGTAATTTAAAAACTCCTCACAAAGAAAGTCCAGGATCTAATAGCTTCACTGGTGAATTCTACCAAAAATTTAAAGAATAATTAACACTGATCCTTTACAAATTCTTCCAGAAAACAGAAGGGGAGGGACACTTCCCAAATCATTAAAGGAGGCCTGATATCAAAACCAGACAAAGACACCACAGGAAAACAACGACCAACGTCCCTTATGAATATGATGCAAAAATACTCGACAAAGTATGGCAAATCCAAGCCAGCTTCATATAAAAAGTATTATAAATCATGATCAAGTGGGATATATATGTAAGGATGGCTCAACATACAAAAATCAATGTACACCATATTAATAAAATAAAAGGAAAAAAACCCACATAATCACCTCAGTAGACACAGAAGAAACATTTGACAAAAATCCAACATCCTTTTATGATAAAAACACTCAACTCACTAGGAATAGAAAGTTCTTCAACCAGAGAGAGGGGATCTAGGAAAAACCCACAGATGACATCACATTTGATGGTGAAAGATGGAAAGCTTTTCCCCCAAGGTCAGCAACAAGATAAATTTCACCACTTCTATTCAACATTATATTGGAATTTCTAGCCAGAGCAATTAGGCAAGACACTGAATAAAAGGCATCAAGATTGGAAGCGAAGAAGTAAAACTATGTCCTTGTGCAGCTGACATGATCTTATGCATAGGGGATCCTAAAGAAAACACTAAAAAAAAAAAACTATTACAGTTGATAGATGAGTTCAGCAAAATAACAGGCTACAAGTTCAATATACAAAAACTGGTTGTATTTTCTACACACAAGCAATGAACAAAGAGGAAATTAAGGAAGTGATTCCATTTATAACAGCATCAGTAACAATAGAATACTTAGGAATAAATTTAACCAAAGAGGTGTAAAACTTGTGTACACTGAAAACTATAAAATATTGTTGAAATGAATTGAAAGAAGATCTAAATAAATGGTAAGTATTGTGCTCATGGATTGAAAGACCTGATATTGTTAAGATGGCAATTCTTCCCAAACCGATCTACAAATTCAGTGTAACCCCTATCAAAATTCCAGCGGTCTTTTTTTGTAGATAGTGATAAGCTGATCCTAAAATGCTTACGGAAATACAAGGGATCCAGAAGAGCCAAAACGATCTTGAAAAAAGAACAAAGTTGGAGAACAAAGTTGGAAACTCAAACCCGATTTCAAAACTTACTACAAAGCTATAGAAATCAAAACTGTAGTGCTGGAATAAGGACAGATCAATGGAATAGAGGTGAAAGCCCCAAACTGGCTTTTGACAAGGTGCCAAAAAAACAATTCAGTGGAGCAAAAAGTCTTTTCAACAAATGGTGCTGGGGCAACTGGATATCCACATATAATGAATGAAGTCAGATCTCTTTTTCACACCAAACACCATAATTAATTCAAATTGGAAAGACCTAAAATGTAGGAGCTGAAACTATAACACTCTTAGAAGAAAACATAGGTGTAAACCTTCATGGCCTTGGATTAGGCAATCGTTTCTCAGATAGATGACACCTAAAGCAACCAGAGAAATAATAGATAAATTGCACTTTATCAAAATGAAAAACTGTGTGTCAAGGGACACTTGTACAAGAAAGTGAAAAGACAAACTACAAAATGGGAGCAAATATTTACAAATCACATATGTGATAAGGGTCCAGTATCCAGAATTTTTAAAGATCTTTTACAGATGCAATAAAAAAATAAATAAAATTAAATTAAAATGGGAATTAAAAATGGTAAAAGGATTAGAATACACAGTTCTCCAAAGAAGATATACAAATGGCCAGTAAGGACCTGAAACAATGCTCAACTTTAGGGAAATGCAAAAAACCACAGTGAGATATCAGTTCATACCCACGGGGATGGCTATGATCAAGAAGAGAAATAACAAGTGTTGGTGAGGATGTAGAGAACTGGAACCCTCTTACGTGACTGGTGGAAAGGTAAAATGGTGCAGCCGCTCTGCAAAACAGTCTGGCAGTTCCTCAATATGCTAAGCATAGAGTTACCAGGTGGTTCAGTAATTCCACTCCTAGGTATGCACCCAACGGAACTGACAACATATGTCCACACAAAAACTTCTACACGAATGTCCATAGCAGCATTATTCATAATAGCCCCAAAGTGGGAACAACCCAAGTGTCCATCAACTGATAAAAAGAATGTGGTCTATTCATACAGTGCAATCTTATTCAGCCGCAAAAAGGCATGAAGTACTGACACATGCTACGATGTGGCGGAAGTCTGAAAGCATTGTGCTAAGTGAAAGAAGCCAGACAAAAAGGTCAAACATTGTATGATTCCATTCACATGACAAGTCTAGAAGAGGCAAATCCATAGAGACAGAAAGTAAACTAGTGGTGGCCAGGGGCTGTGGGGAGAGGGGATTGAGGGGTGATGGCTAAAGTGAACAGGGTTTCTCTTTTGGGGTGACGAAAACTTTATGGAATTAGTGGCGATGGTGGCATGACCTTGCGAACAGACCAAAAGCCACCAAAGTGTACACTTGAGAATGGTGAATTTTACGGTATGTGGAAAGTGGCTTGGGAGGGGCAGTGGGTAGGATCAGGGAGTCCACTCAGAAGCCCGTGGTAATAACAATAACAAAAGTCCAACTCAGTGGTGTAAAACAATAAAGGGTCTTTACTCATCACCTCATTTGCCCATCAAGGGTCACCTGTAGCTTTGGCCCCACATCCTCCCTCTGGGAACCCAGAGGACAAGAGATGATGGTAGTTTGGAGCCCAGTGGTAACCATGAAGACGGGGAAAAGTTATGGAGAAGGATGTGATTTGGAATTAGGGTCTTCAGGAAAAGTACAGAACCTCTCAGAGAACAGCCCATCAATTTCTTTATAAGATTGCTCTAAGACTGGATTCATTCAATTGCTCAACTAATATATGCTGAGTGCACCAGGCACTTTTCTGGATGATGGGGATACAGCCGGGAATGAAACCCAACCCCTCTCCCTGCCCCCTTGTTCTCACGGGGCTAACATCCCGCTGGATGGGGTGGCGTCTCTAGTCAGATGGGATGTACTGTGGTTGTCGGCAGGACTCAACACCACTGTATGCGCCTGGAGCTGGGCTGCTCTCCCTCGAGCCACTGAACATGTTCTGGCAAATGCAACATGGGTGGAAGTGACATGTGATGTTTTGGGGTGGAAGCCTTAAAAGTCAGTGCACACTCTGCCACGCGCTCTTTCCCTCTGTCACAAAAACTGTCCTAGAAGGTACCCCTCTGCTGTGTCCCAGCACCAGAATGCGATGGGGCAGGGCAACAGCTGATGCTCGATGGACAAGTGGTGTGATGACCAAAGAAAACTGAATGTTTTAAGCTGCTGAGTTGCTCTGTTTTGTTACCACAGCAGAACCTCACACATCCTGACTAATCCATTCTCTGCCTGACTTTTTCACCCTCCAAGGGACATCCATCCAAACTTGATCTTGGCCTGTGCTTTGGAAAATTAAGTCCAGTATTTCCGCATAAAAACTCATGCTTCCAGCCAAGAGCTTGGGGGCAGGTGTCATCAAGAGGGTGCCCCGGTTTACAAACAATGCTGTGTGTGCTTCCCCTGTGAGCCCGGTCAGCGAGTCAGGCATACGATCCCCCTCGGCACGTCTAATCTTGCCCCTCAAATTGTGCATTCCTTAAGGGAGCCTGATGCAGGGTGTGGTACACAGTCGGCATCCCATAAATGCTGAATGAGCGCTCTGATGACACCTTTTGCAAAGAGATCGGTTGGTTGGACTTCCCCCAGAAAGAGAGGGGAGATCTTTGTGGGTGGCCACAGCCTGTGTTTGGGGAAAAATAATCACATTGTCAAGAAGAACTGGGATGGATTTCGTAAGTCAAACACATGGGTCAGAAGATGCCAGTGTCTCAGACAGTTTTCCAGCCAGCTGTTCTGTTCCATGACACTTAAAAGTTTCTGGTAACCAGCCCATTGTCCCCTGGAGAGCCCCCGAGGGACCTCCAGAGTCCAGGGGCCTCCCAGTGGCAGGAAGGGCAGCCAACAAGGAAGACAAAGGAACTGCAGACTCTCCTGTGTCTAAAATGTCTTCCAGCACCATTTGATATCACGCCCTCATCTTTTATCATGGGCCCACTGCTGAAGCCGCAGCTGCTGAATGAAAAGTGATTCAGCTGTGGCTGAAACGTGGCTGTGGCTGGCACAGCCCATCTGTCTGTCTGTACACTGGGGCCAACCCCGTCTGGGCCCACAGCGTTGGCTTTGGCCGGGGCTCAGCCAGGCCCCACTCCAGAAGGCAGATGTCTGTGGACGACCTTAAAATGTCCCTCTGGCATATCATTCCAATTAAATCTCGCCTAGTAGCCTCACTTTAATAACTTAATCTGGAATTTACATGTTGCCTCCTCTCCCAGAAGAGCTGGAGGCCGCATACAATCAAAGCACACATGCAACAGGATGGTTAAAAATAAAGACAAACGATCCGAAGGCAAGATACTCTTCCAGGAACCTGAGATAAGACGGTTATTGCGGCTGAGTGTTGAATTTGGCTCCAACTTTCTGGCAGCCAAGGTTAAGAAGAAAACAGAGTGGCTTATCCAGTTCTGCCTGCCCGATGGAAGGAAGGAAGTAGATGGCAGTTCAAGGAGAGCGCACAGCCCAGTTCCTGGTGCTAAATTCCCCAAGGACTCTACCCTGTGGAACTTCATCCCCGGGCACCGCGTCACAGACTGAACACCAGCTCTTGAAAGAAGCAGCTGAATCACTTTTCAATCGGCAGCTGCGGCTTCAGCAGTGGGCCCGTGATAAAAGATGAGGGCGTGATATCAAATGAAATCGCAACTCGGCAAAGACGTTTCTTTGAGAAGCCGGCTTAATGGGCCCAGACAGATGGGTCGACTTTGGACATATGGAAGGATGGGGAGATAGTTCCAGGTGGAGGGAACAATTTATTCAATAAATATTCACCAAGGGCTTAACTTTGAGACAGGCCCTGCTGGTGGGTGTTGGGGACACATGGACGGACGGCCTTGGCCTTGGTGGAGGTCACAGCCCAGGGGCGGGCAGTGCACGGACAGACAATCCCCAGGTGCTGTGAGCAGATAGAGGGGTGTACGGGGGAAGTGGGGGCATGGGACAGAGGCAGCTGAGGCAGCTCCACGGTCCAAAGGCTCCTGGGGAAGATGTTTCTGAGCTGCCTCTTGAAGGTCAAGGTGGAATTTTTTACATGAAGATTAGGAAGATGGCATTTTTGGGCAAGGAAGAAGGTGTTCTGGTGCAACGGCATGGAGGAAGAAAGAATGTGATGTTTTGGAGAAGGGCCAAGATTTGGGGCAGCAGGGAAGTGAGGAGGGGGACTGCAAGAGATGAAGCTGGGCAGATCATGCAGGTTCTGCCAAGAGTGGACTTCACCCTGAAGCCAATGGGACGGGTGAAAACGATAGGATGAGGTGAGATCTTCAGTGGAAGAGACCGTCTCCTGCAGCGAAGTCAGAGTGGGGTGGCCTCAGCCAACGGGCTGACTGGAGACCCTCCCTGGGCCCGGCCACCCTGCCTGGGCTGGGGTCTGCATCTGGCTTTGACCCAGAATGGCCCTCCAGACCATCACGGATGACCATGATGGCAAAGACCTGACCCACTGCCCTGGGCTGGCGGCTTTGGCAATGATGACCTGTCATCTGGAACGTGACCCTTAACATCTACCCTATCTCTAGCGTTATCTCCCACCCCTGCCATTACGAATGAACAGTGGGAGCTTCACGAAGCTTCATGAAGATGCCCCTCGTTTCAGGCGAGTATCCACTTAAGGCTTGGCTTTTTCCTTTTTCCCTACAGTGACTATAGAGGGAGGTAGAAGATAAGAGTTGAAATTATTTAAAACTCTTTGTATTTGCCTCTTCCAATATCTGTTTCCATAGAAACATGACTGGTAGAAGCCACCAGTTTCAGAGCCAACTGTTGTCCATGATTTCTAAATCCCCCAAATGCTTCCATGAAAAAGGATGGTGAAGCAATGGGACGTGGAGCAAAGTCTGAAATGCCCCTCAGTCCCAGACTGCCCTTCTTTTGGCCAGTGCTTGCACGGCCAGAAAGCCACAGAAACTCCAGTGCAGGGACTTCTTGATGCAGGTTGCAGGGCAGCCTGCAGGGTCCAGCCTTCCACCATTTGGCCAGGGAACGCCATGTGCTCGGCTCCTGCGGGTGCCTGAAGTGGACAGGGGACGGCTTCAGAAGGCTCCAGGGAGGGCCGGCAGCCCCCCCGATGCCACCCCAGGATTCCATCCCAGGTATTCGATGATCAGTGACCTCCACTGCTGTCCGCCATGTTCCCTCCACTCCAAAACCGCTGCAGAACCGTCAGGTGGGTTGCTGAGGAAGGAAGGCTGGGGGAAAAGAAAACAGCCTTCCACCTAGGATCACAGGCTGCCTTCACTCCATCCGCAGGTGCTGCATTTCCTTCTAGGGGGAAATGATTTCAAATCCTTTTCCTTAAAAGAGAAACAATCCCTTACAGGGGTGCCTGCACACACACACACACACACAAACATTACTAGTTCCAAGTCCCCATCTTACTTGATCTTAAAGCTGCATGGATGTAGCTCATCAAAACATCCTCCTTGGGACACTTTCGTCTTTTGGCTTCCAGGACACCAAACGCTTCAGGCTTTCTTCCCTTCTCTGGCTTCTCCTTCCCGGTCTCCTTTGCCTTTTCCTCTGCTCCTCCCTGCCCAGGGCTCAGGCCTCGGTCCCCTCCCTTCTCCTCTGCACCCCCTCCTCGCCTGATCCCATCCGGGGCTGTGGGGTCACGCCTGGACCTCGACTTCCGTGCTCCACCTGCAGCTGTGCCTCCCGCTGCACCCCAGACCCCGACGTCCCACACCCACGCGCCGCCCGGGCCGAGCAGGTGCTGGGAAGAGACGGTTCCTTTTCCCCAAGAACACAAATCTTATCTTTAAAACCGTTTTCAACATACTCAGCAGATTTGTCCACACCTGCTGTATCTGAAATGTGGAACTCAGAGGAGACAGCCCATCTTCCCACAGGCTCTGCAAGGGGAGGGAGGGACGAGACGTGACGGCGGGAGCACGGAGAATAGGCAAACCCCGGGCCACCGGGCAGCCCTCGGCCAGGCCTGCGGCATTTGCCTCTGGAGAGCTCTGCTGCCTTCAAACAGCTCCCCCCGTGGATGCAGCCCCCTGCCGCTTCCCCATGGACGGCTCTCTCTCCCCGGTCCCTGGGCCCCCGTGACAGCTGCCCCCCCCCCACCTCTCCAGCCACCTCACAGCCTCCTTCCTGGCTCCTCCTCCGGTGCCACCACCCCCAGGGCTCACCGAGGACCCCTTCCCTTCTCACACCGCTCCCACAATCCCACCCTCATTTGTTCTACCCCCTCCCCAAATCCCTCTCCCCAGGGTAAGACACTGCACCCAGTCTCCCGAGCCCCTCTGCCCAGAAGGCCCCAGGCCCCTCAAGGCTTGTCATCTCAATACGACCAGAAAATGAGCCCCCAATCTCCCTCCTTGCATCGAGCTTCTGCCCCCCACCCTAGACAGCCAGCCAGTCACCAAGTTCTGACAAGCCTGCTTGCTTCAATCTCTCGAAGCTGCCCACTGCCCGACCCCACTGCCCCTGCCGGGACGACGGCCAAACCCCTCCGCCATCCCTGGGCCTCTCTCCCGCTCGCCCTTCCACCTGCTCTCCCTCCACCGCAGCCGGGTCACGGCCCTCCCGAGTAAAGACCCTAAATTCTGATGTTTACTCGTCTCTGCTTCAGCCAGGCGCAGCCTACACTGTCTTTTGTGCCTCCTGTCTCCTCCCCAGAGGCCCCCCGGCTCTGGACAGCAGGACTCCTTCAGAGCGCTTTAAACTTTGTCGGGAAAAAATATGGTTAGACTTGCCAGAGGTAGACGTAACGCACACGTACAATTAGAAGGCGAATGTGCTCAAACCCTGACAGGCCCTCCGTGCGTCCTTCCAATGCCACCTGCAGACCCCCAGGAGGAAACCACCACCTGGAATTCTGTGTTAACAAATGCTTTCTCTTTCTCTAGAGTTTTCATACCTCCTTATAAGTAAGGATCCATAAGCAGTATTTTGCTTTATCCCTCTAGTTTCCAAATTTTAAACAAACGCAAAAAATAATTCGGGTCTTCGTCTCTGATTTGCTCTTTCTTGCTCTATGTCCTGCTTTTGAGTTGTCAGAGACGATGTGTGCAGCTGCAGATTGCTCATTTTCCCAGCTGCAGAGTGTTCCTTGGCCTGTAAATCCCATCATGGAGCGTCCGCTCGGTGCGCGGCTGCCTGGCTGGTGCCGCTCGTGTCCCCTGGGGGGACGGCAGGGCTGTGGGGCCTGAACATCGTTAGGGTATGAACTGTGTCCCCCAAAGACAAGCCCCAATCCTAACACCAGCCCCTGAATGTGGCCTTATTTGGAAACAGGGTCTTTGGAGATGTCATGGGTTAGAATCACCAGCTCCAAAACGGAGTATGGCGGGCCCTGCTCCAGTACGACGGTGTCCTTGCAAGGAGGAGAGACACAGAGGGGCAGGCGGGGGACCCCAAGGAGGAGAGACACAGAGGGGTAGGCGGGGGACCCCAAGGAGGAGAGACACAGAGGGGCAGGCGGGGGACCCCAAGGAGGAGAGACACAGAGGGGTAGGCGGGGGACCCCAAGGAGGAGAGAGACAGAGGGGCAGGCAGGGGACCCCAAGGAGGAGAGAGACAGAGGGGCAGGCGGGGGACCCCAAGGAGGAGAGAGACAGAGGGGCAGGCGGGGGACCCCAAGGAGGAGAGAGACAGAGGGGCAGGCGGGGGACCCCAAGGAGGAGAGACACAGAGGGGCAGGCGGGGGACCCCAAGGAGGAGAGACACAGAGGGGCAGGCGGGGGACCCCAAGGAGGAGAGACACAGAGGGGCAGGCGGGGGACCCCAAGGAGGAGAGACACAGAGGGGCAGGCGGGGGACCCCAAGGAGGAGAGACACAGAGGGGCAGGCGGGGGACCCCGGAGCCAGAGGCTGGAGCGAGGCAGCCGCAAGCCGAGGAAGCCGAGGGCTGCTGGCAGACGCCGGGCCTGCCACAGCGGGAGGGAGCCTGCCCCGGGGGTTTAGAGGGACCCTGGCTTCCGGCTTCCGGGCTCCAGAGCTGGGAGGGAGTGAACTGCTGTTGTTTCCACTATGCAGTTTTCACACTTTATTATAGTAGCCCTAGGAAATACCTTTGTGTTGGAGCCAAACAGTTTTCCAAAGTGGCAGAGCTGCTGTGCCGGCCTCCCCCCTGCCCCTGCCTCCCTGCCCACCCCAGCCTCCCCCTGGCCCCAGCCTCCCCCCTACCCCAGCCTCCCGCCTGCACGTGGCGTGGCCATTGCCCGTGTCCCTCCTGCCAGCACTTGGCTGGGACAAGCTGCCTCCTCTCCGGGTGCAGCTGTCGGGCCTGACCCCCCAGCTGCCTTCTGGCGGGCTCCCCCCTCTGCCCCCCACTGAGGGCCTTCCCTGACCCTTTGAGGCGACCACAGCACCCCGACCTTCCCCAGCAGCCCACCGGCGTGGAGCCAGCATCACCCACTGACGCCCCATTTCGCTCCTGGGTGCCTCTGCGGAGCTCAGCGCCACACTGCTGCGGACCAGGGAAACACTTGTTAAATTTTGCTGCATACACACGAGGGAGGTGGAGCGGCTGGAGGCCATGGGGTCAGGGGCCCTGTGCACCCCTCAGAGGGGGAGGAGGTGGGGAACCAGAACTCGCCCTCATCCTCTCCTCGGCCCCCTTCAACCCATGTGTGGTTACGAGCCAGCCAGCTGCCGCTCACCAGCTGTGCAGCTTTGGGCAAGTCACCGAACCTCTCTGTGCCTCAGTTTCTTCAGCTATGGAATGAGGAAAATACTAGCTTCTCCCTTGAAAGTCGTCATGAAGATTAAATTAAGTGAAAATCCTCATAAAGCTTCGCAACCATAGCTGGCACACGACAAGCGCTACATTTAAATAAAAAGGAATAAGCATGTGGAGTTGGGGTGCCTCTGGGAAAACCCCAGAATCAGATTTTCCTTCCAGGGACACTTACAGTCACTCTCATTGGGAGAATTGCTCCGGGGGTCTCCCTGCTGACCCTGAGCCCTTCATCCTTTCACTCCCTCCTAGGGGCTGTCCGAGCCTCCAGGGTCTGTGCCTGCTCTCTGCTCCCCGCTAGCCCGTGGGCACCCTGAGAGCTGTACCCCTGGGGGAGAGGTTGCGGGGGTGCTGGCCGGGGGGTTGAGGGGAGCTCAGATGGGCCCCGTCCTGGAGAGGCTCGTGGTCCTGCACGGGGGTGGACAGAGGTGCCCGCGGCGGAGGGGAGCAGGTGAGATGGTCCTGATGGACCAACACTAGGACGAGCGTGTGGGAGAGGGGGTGCTAGCTCTGGGGAAGCCGGCCGACCCAGGGGCCCGTCCCCATCGGGGAGAACCCGGAGCCTGGTTCTGCAGCTGCAGCTGCGTCCTTGGCAGAGAAGGGGTGGCCTTTCCGGAAGCGAGTGGCAAAAGTGAAGTCTCGGGGGCATTGGGGACGTCGGCAGCGTCCAGAGCAGCCCCAAGCATCTGGGCAGGTGGTGGAAGAAGGGGGCAGACCTCCCGGGTTCTCATCGCCCCCCCATGCCTAGACCGTCCCTCTTGCCGCACTGCGGCCCTGTGGAGGTGCTGGCCAGGGGTCCTGAAATCAGCACCCCCTGGAGGAGACTGGGGCACCCGGTCCCCCGGGCATGATGCTCACCAGCAGGCCGCGTCTGACAGAGCCGGACCTGAGAGGACCCAACAGCCAGACGGGCACCATTTGGGGGGAAAACTACAATAAACCAACAGGACTAGGGGTGGGCAAACGGAAGGGTCCTGTTGCCATGGCAACAGAGTGACAGGCAACCCTAAGCCAGGGGAGAGATGGAGGAGCCGGCCAGTTAAGGCTGGGAGAGAAATCTCAGTGGAGACGGGGAGGGGGACACGGCGGCCGCGCATCCCATGGGAGTCAGGAGCCAGGCCAGGCCCTGTCCCCTCCCTGCCTCGGTTTCCTCATCTACAGTGAAAGGCATTTCCATGGCACCCCGGGGCTCCTCGTTCGAGAACCACTGCCCTGGGGCTCTGGAATGTTCCAGGGTTCCGTGTGCAGAGCCGTCCAGAGCAGCAGCACTTACTACTGCTCGGAAGGAGGACAGGAAAGACCATGAGAGGAAACTGCCAGATGGGCAGATGCTCTGCACAAGGTGCATCTTGTTTAAGGGCCCAGGGGGGCACTTCCTGGATCCATTTCTTGAGTTTGCCCAGCCCTGCAGGCCTCTCCCCGCCACAGCCAGGGGACCCGGGGTGCAGACTCACACCCCCTCAACCTCCCCGGGCTACCCTTGGGCTCAGCCTCAGGCTGCCTGGGTCCGATCTCCCTCCACCTGCCCCAGCTCCAGGCCTTCTCCCTGGGGCCGGGGCCTTCAGCCTGCCCATTTACTCTAATTTCAGCTGTCAGTGTGGAATGAGAAAACAGTTCCAGGCTCTCCCCATTTCACAGATCTGTGGCCAGTGACTGAAGCCTGTGGAAGGGCAAAAAACTGCCAAGTAGCCAGTGGTGCTGCCATAAACTGCTGGGCTATCTTGGGTAAGTTACACGACCTCTCTGGGCTTCTGTTTCCTCCTCAGTGAAGTGGGGTGAACAAGAGCACCGACCCCGTGGAGATGCTGTGGGGAGTTAGCACATTATGCCAGCTCCTTCTTCATCATCATCTCCATCATCACCACCACCACTGTCATGACTGCTTGCTACCATCCTTACCCCAGGCTCTCCCTAACTCGGGGGCCCGCTGACCAGTGACAGTTTTTCCTAGTGTTGACGTACTGTGGATTTCTAAGGTCTGGCAGCAGATGGGGACTCCCCCTGGGGTGGGGGCTGGCCTGCTCCAGTCCAGCCGAGCACCCCACCCACCCCCCAGACACAGCGTGTCTGCCAAGTGAGCTCACTGTGTCCTGCCCCGTGGCCTGCGGGCACAGCCAGGGTCGGTCTGTGCTCTGTGCCCGTTCAAGGTGTGCTTGTCTGGAGTTGGTGGCAAGATGGCAGTGCCTGGCCCTAAACCTCTCCCCGAAATCCTCACCGTCAGGAAACAGCCTTCTCTGCTGCCGCCCCAGTTATGTGACTCCTACCCAGGCTGAAGCACCTTCTGTCTCGGGACAAATGAGATCAGGCATCTTATTTGCTAGAAAACCTTGTCTCAGTGGATACACACCTCCGTCCCCAATGCACAGAATAACAGTTTCCAGCTTGGTTTATGCTGAGTTCCACAAAAAAATTCCCCTAATGATGCAATGAGAGAGATGGAGGCACACCCATTTTCTCAACAGAATCCACCCTGTATGGAAGTCAAACCTCACCACGCACCCCGGCTGGCATAGTCAAGAAAACCCCAGCTTCCCAAGAAGTCAGACCTCCGCAGGCTGAAACATCCTGGGAAGGCCAAACTCCAGGGCACAAAACACATATTTAACAGTACAATTCTTTAACAACTCAATATCTGGCATCAAATGTGTGGAAGGAAATGTATTGTTTATCACCCTGAAAATCACAGAGGTGCGAGAAGGAGCTCTCAGAATGTTTATTTCCTAGTAGCACCCCTTAAAGGAGAGAGAAAAATGCAGGAATTTCTCTTTACACCACTGGGGGCTTCTGAAATGCTTGGAGAGTGTTTCCGGGGGCCTTACCTCCATGCTGTATCTCTCCACCGTCCTCCGCAGAGGGTCCACGGCCTGCCAGCAGATCAGGATGCACAGGTCGATGAGCAGCATGCCCCCCACGATCACAAGCAATTTTTGGTCCTTGATGATCTGCAGGGGGATGGAGAGGGGCAGGAGCAGAGGGGAGCGGAGGTGAGTGAGAGCCTCCTGGATGGCAGCTGGGGCAGGGGGCTGAGAGAGAGCCGCCCCCTACTCTCACGACAGCTCACCACACACAGGATGAGTCCCACCAAACTCCTTGGCTTGGCATTCAAGGCCTTTCCTGAGCTCGGCCTTGACCGCTGCCCAAACACACACGTGCGCTGTTCAAGCTTGCCCGCTCCCCCTGCCCCAGTCTGGCTGAGCTGAGCTGAGCTGTGATTTCTACCCCTCAGGCCTCGGTAGGGGCTGCCTCTTCAGTTGGAAACACCATTATTCTTTCAGTCTGGCAAACTCCTAGTAATCCTTAAAGACACAGAGCCACTGCCACCTCCTCCAAGAAGCCCTCTCTGACTCCCACAGCACTTTGTTCACCTGAGGAGTAAAATAGGAGCAGACGAAGAGCTAATGTGTCAGGAACACTCACTTGGGGCCAGGCTTTTGCTGTTTCTTTCCTGTGCATATAAAGATGCTGTCCTTACTGCTGTTTTACAAATGAAGAACCTGCAACTGGGCTGGGGGTTGGGTAAGGCAGCTGCTAAGAGGCGAGGCCTGGGTCTGAATGAGCACCTGCCTCCCCCGGAACCCAGAGCCTCAGCAGTCACGGCAATGACCTCACGCTGGGTTAAGTTGTTCACACTCGGCCACACTCAGTAAACTCGGAGCCCCAGGCACAAGGAAGGCCTGTTTTATTCATCTGTGTGCGCTCGGCGCCTGGCGGGGCCTGGCATGCAGCAGGCTCTTAAACGTTTGATGGATGGAATTGAGATGACAGATAAAAAAAGAAGAAATATCACTCCCCGACCCTGCTCTGCACGCCGGGGTATCGTCACGAGGCTGAGAGTCCCACCCTGCTTTAAGTCCGATCGTGGGGCTGAGCCCAAGGAAAGATGCTCCCACGCCAAAACTAGCCTCTCCTTCACCCACCGCACGCTTGTATCGTCTTCCACCCACCCCCCACTTCCCACCACCCCCTGGCAGATAAAAGCTAAAGTGACGAAGCAGTTCTGGAAAAGACATGCAGCGAAATGGACAACACTGGGGCCGAAGCTTTTGACGACAAAGGCCATTTTTAAAGGAGAACAGAAACTCAAGCGGCCTCTCTGCGGCCCAGTGTGAAAAGAACAAGATCATGTTGCAGAACAGGTGCCAAAGAGCAAATCCGCCCTAAACGCTTAGCCTGGGGGCGGGGCGCTGGCAAACCCCCTCCCTGAGGCTTTCCAGAAGCATCCGGTGAGCTGGCGGTGGGCTGCAGAAACCCGGCTTACCCCCCACCCGTGGGGAACCAGGCAACTTCCCACCAGCCTGGGGAAACAGGGGCAGAAGGGAGAAACGCCCGAGGCGCTGCGGCCCCCGAGGACAGGCGGGACGCTGGACGCAGGGCTGTGGAGCCTGCAGGCATCCGCGGGCCTGGGGTCTGCCCTCAAGACCCCCCACTGAGAAGCACCCCAGTGGCTTCTCCTCCGTGGGCCCTGCCCGGGGGCCTCCTGACCGTGTTCCCCACCAGAACGCAGGCAGTCCCGGCCCCCCCACTCCCTACCCTGGCTGAGACCTTCCTGGGGAATGTGGGGGAGTGAGTGAAGGACCCGTCGCCAGGAAGCCAGGAGGAAGTGGTGCCCTTTGCACGTTCAAGGTCACTGCCTCCCGCCCTGGGCTCAGGTGCTACTTCCCCCTCCCTGCTGGGCAGCCCCGAGTCCCGCAGGGAACAAGCTGTCTTTCTCCACAACCAGAGGACCTCGCGTCGGGGGCCACCTCCTCTGAAGCCCGCGTGACAGTCGTAACGTTGCACTCAGACGTGCGATGACGTGATTAGAGCCTGCCCCCCAACGGGGAGCCCCCAGCGGCTTGCGTGCTGCTCCTGGCTGCATTCTCAGCCCCGGGAAAGTGCTGGGTCTGCATTTGGCTGAACAGATAATGAGGACGTGGCCTAAGGAAATATTTCCTGAGCACTCACTCAGCACCAGGCCTGCTGGGCGCTGGCAATGAAAACAGAGCTGGGCACTGCCCGCCGGGGCCCATGGGGTGGGGGGAGGCAGGCTTTCCAGGGAGGACTGCAGTGGAGCGTGACACGTGCTGCAGCCGAGAGAAGCTGGGTGCCGGAGGAGAGGAGATGGCTTCCCAGAGGAGAAGGCAGGGAAGCAGGAGGCCCTGGGGCCTGTGAGGAGGGATTCCTGGGCAGAGGAAGCAGCAGGTGCTGCAGGAGATTCCTGGGTGGCAGCTGGGGGCCGGGGTCAGGGGGGTGACCGTGCCATGTCACCCCTGGCTCAAGGGTCTCCTGTGGCTCCCCACCACCCACGGGACGAATCTGGCTGAACCCCTTAGCTTGGTGTTAAAAGCCTCCCTGAGCTTGGCTCCCACCACTCCCCAGCAGTGCACTTTGTTGACAGCTGCCCACTTCCCTCCAGGTCTCTGGCTGAGCCTTGGGAGGGGCGGCTGTTTTTGTCTGAAGCACCCTCATGCCTTCCACGGTGGTGGCTCGGTGTGGCTGGGGGTGGGTGGGCAGGGGTGGGCGGCTGGAGAGGGGTCAGCTGCAGCAGGAGCATCTGGTGCGACAGTGGCAGAGGTTTAAACACGAGTGAAGGGGAGCTGGGGCGGCCGCCAGGCAGGGAGCCCGAGGGAGGAGGCCAGCGAGGGGCTGTGCCGTTGTCCCAGGCAGTGACTGTCGGACGCCACAACACTAGCCAGATGGCACGGCCCATCTCAGCCTCGCAGTCCCCTCCCCTGACCCCCACCCCCAGACCTGTCCCCCACCCCCAGTGTCAGCACCCCCAGAATCTCTTCTCTGCCAAGGTCACCCTGCGAGACTGAAGGCCCACCGCCTCCCCTCGGTCTAACTTCCTGGAAGGTGCACTCGTACAGAACATCCTTATGCTGCACAAGAAGCAACGCGCTGCAGGGAAAGGGCTGGGATGGGCAGAGCCACATCAGCCAGTCACCTGCAAGGGGAGGAGGCTCCCCCCGGGCTTCTAATGGGGCAGGAACCCACGAGGCCCAACTGGTCTTAAAAGATCAGCACCAGCATTTCTCCTTGTAAATGTGACACAGTATGACTCTTCCAATTTCAAGCTCCTGTATGAAATGTGAGGTAGCTGGTGGGATGGAAACAGTACTGGGATTACATGGAGACGGGCTGGAGCCCTGGCTCCAGTCCTCACTACCCGTGTGGCCCTGGAAAAATCACTTCCTCTGTCTGCTTCTCCATTCCTCATTTGTCAAATGGCAAGGGTGGGGATGGTGGAGGGGGGAGCAGGGAGGCTGGTCGGTTAGTCTCCAAGAGTGGTGCAAAGAAACGAGCATGGGTTTTGGAATCAGAAGACCTTGTTCTAATCCCAGCTCTGCCAAATATTACCCATGTTAGCCAATGGGCAAGCTGTTTAGCTTTGCTAAGGTCTCAGTCTCTTCATTTATAAGAGGGGGTCAATGATCTCTAAATTGTAGCATTGTTATAAGAATAAAATGAGGGGATGCATGGTAAGTACCTAATGAAGTACCCGGTGCAGAGAAAATGTTCAACAAATTGGAGCTGTAATTCTCATCTCTACTTGGGTTTTCGACAATTACTGATTCTGTTTACAAGCTGCCCAGTGACATCTAGGGGCCAAGTGTGACATTGCATCTCAGCTCTACTAGACTCAGGAATCATCACCCAGAGGGATTTCTGATGGGAAGATCTTGAGAATAAGAGGAGAGGCCTTGTCTGATTCCCTATAGGCGCCATTCGCAAAGCCTGGCACTTGGCCAGAGATCCTGCCTGAGTGGAGTTAGGCTAAGTAGTCACGACTGACATTTCATTTGTCGACTGCAGCAGGATCCATGGACTGCCTTCCCCGAATCAGGCTCTGTTGTAAGCACTGGGGATACTGCAGTGAACGAAACAGAAAATGTCCTGCCCTCAAGGAGCATGCATTTTGGTGGGGGTAGAGTGAATAATTAAGCAAATCCACCCACACATATACATAACACAATGTCAAGGAGAGGGGATTTAAAATATTCTTAAATGATGAAAACTGAGGGAAGGATAGATAAAAGAGCACCAAGCTGACCACACAAAGTCTGAGCACCAGAAAACCCTCACGTCTCCCTGTTCTCAACTCAGCTTCCCTGACCGCCTTTCTTCTTTTCCATGTCTCCTCTCTGAAGCTGCTCCAATGTCTCCCGGGGCTAATCAGTGCACACTGGTATCTCCAGGCTACGTTCTGAGGCTACGGGGTTAAGGGTGGTGCATGCTTGCTGAGTCAGAGATGAGAGTGAGGGTACCCAGGAGCAATTAAGTACCAGGTTTTGGACTCAGATCTGAGTTTGGATCTTGCTAACTAGTTGTGCAATCTTAGGTGAGTTCCCTAAGCCCTCCAAGCAAGTTAACTTCATCTATAAAATGGCGACCATAGCCACACAGACTGCATCAGGGTACCGGGCCTGGCTTAACATGAACTGTCCAACAGAGGTCAGCTGTTGTTATTATCAAATGTCACTTTCCATTATTTAGAGCAAACTGTGGATTTGGCTCACTGCCTGTTTTTGTAAATAAAGTTTTATTGGAACATGGCCGTGCCCATTCATTTAAGTATTTGTCCATAGCTGCTCTCACGCTGCCACAGCAGAGTCGAGTGGTTATGACAAAGACTGTTGTGCCAGTTTGAATATATTGTGTCCCCCAAATGCTATTATCTTTGATGTCATCTTGTGTGGGCAGATGTATCAGTGTTGATTAGATTGTAATTCTTGGAGTGTTTCTTTGGAATGTGCCCCACACAGCTGTGGGTGATGCCTCTGATTGGATAATTTCCATGGAGGTGTTGCTCCGCCCATTCAGGGTGGGTCTAAGTTGATCAGTGGAGCCATATAAATGAGCTGACATAACAGAAGGAACTCAGTGCAGCTGTGAGTGATGTTTTGAAGAGGAGCTACAGC
This sequence comes from Choloepus didactylus, assembly GCF_015220235.1. Classification (NCBI taxonomy): domain Eukaryota; kingdom Metazoa; phylum Chordata; class Mammalia; order Pilosa; family Megalonychidae; genus Choloepus; species Choloepus didactylus. The sequence continues at coordinate 126,714,752 of NC_051316.1, read as the reverse complement.
CAAGAGGGACACTCTGAAGAAAGCACAGGAGCTGCAGATGAGAGACATTTTGAAGACGGCCTTTGAAAGCAGACTCTTGCTCCGGAGAAGCTAAGAGAGGACAAAAACCCCGAGTGCAACTAAAAGTGACATTTTTGAGGAACCACAGCCTAGCGAGGAATGTCCTGGGAGAAAACCATTTTGAAACCAGAACTTTGGAGCAGACGCCAGCCACGTGCCTTCCCAGCTAACAGAAGTTTTCCAGACACCATTGGCCATCCTCCAGTGAAGGTATCCAATTGTTGATGCATTACCTTGGTCACTTTATGGCCTTAAGACTGTTAACTGTGTAACCAAACAAATCCCCTTTATAAAAGCTGATGCATTTCTGGTGTTTTGCATCCTGGCAGCATTAGCAAACTAGAACAACTGTATGACCTGCAAAGACTAAAATATTTACCCTCTGGCCCTTTCCTGAAAAAGTTTGCCAACCTCTGCTTTAGAGAGAAGGATGTTTCTTTACTTCGTCAAAGAACTTCATATTTTCCGATTTGAACTGATTCAGACTTGCCTTCTACCAGGGCCAACGCATTGCCCAGCTCCAGGGAACACCATTTAGAGGGAATACCATGTGAATAGCACCCCCTGCAGCTGTGCAAAGCGGCGGCCCTGCCTTCCTGCCACCGCAGGTGATCGAAGCTATCAAAAGCCCTCTCTTAGAACCTTCCTGTAGCTGAGCTCAGGTGAAGATCTGAGGGGGTGGCTTAGATGCTTGCAATGTTTGTGTTACTCTCTGCAACCGAACCATACATACTTGTAGCAAACTTCCTCTATCCTCAAAATACACCTGCTCCAGAACAGAAGATCTCAAGGCCTCCATCTCAACATTTCAACTTGGTCTCTGGAAGGGGCAGAAGCAAAACTGTAATAAGGTTCTCCACTGAAGATTTTATGGTGGCTCTTTAGGAAAAAAATGATCGCAAGCTATAAAAATACTGAATTTGGAAGCATGACGTCACCATGTGTCAATACTTCCTTTAACAGGTTTCATTTTCTTTAATGTCTTTAAAAATGTGGCCCGATGGGGTGAAGTTGGTGAATGTGTGTGGGGAGGAGTAGGAGGCAAGGATAGAAGACAAGGATAAAAGGATTGGATGAAGAAAAGAATATGATTGCACTTATAGATTTACAGAAACCTAGTATATGGGCCTGTTTAAAAAAATTTAAGGGGCTCATTAAAAAAAAAAATCAAGTCCAAACTTCTTTAAAACAGATGGCAATGACAATAAAAACCGACCCTGGCGAAATAAAAAGCTGGATTCATGGAGAAACCCCAGTTGTGAATTGCCATTGCCACAGTCCTTTCAAGACACTGTGGTTCCCAGATTGGCGATTTTGATCCATGTAGGTTGTGAATTTCTCTTCTACAATTTTAACCTCCTCGATTCGGCTGATAAATGATACTCAGCCGCAGCACCACAAACCTGCTCCTGGGATAACTCAAGACCTCAGGGCAACCTCAAAGAGTTTGTGTGTGTTCGCCCGGTCTTAATCATTTTCACAACAAACGATAGTGGGGTAAAAAACATCTCATACTCAAAGCCTTGAGCATTTTCTCAGACGAGTCCCTTCCCTGCATGCCCGGGTCTACCAGAAGCCTGAGCCCTCAGGGTTTGCCCACCCAGGTCTCTCCGCTTGGGAAGTGAGCTGAGCTTGGGGTCTCCGGAGACCGCGTCCCATGTGGCCTCACACTGAGCTTCCTGACAGCTGAGCCCCTGACGTCTCGCCTGCCGGGTTTTGTCAACTGTTGTCAGACAGCCTGAGTGTTCTCGTTCAGCGATTGCATGAGTAACCAACACAGAGGCTGGTTCTTCATTACAGTTAACAATATGGGTGAATCACTTATTGACACAAAGGAATCAACACCGAGATGCTGAAAGCCAGGATGGAGTTGTCAGAGATGGCTGAGCACGAGGGGCTCAGAGGCAGGTGGTGCTTCTCAAGCTTTGCCTGTATCAGCATCACCTGGATGCGGGCTTGACAGACAGATTCCTGGGCCCCACCCCAGGGACTCTGATTCAGTACGGCTGGACTGGGGCCTGGGAATTTGTATTTCTCCCTAGTTCCCGGGTGATGTCGATGCTTCTGCTACCCGGGGCCCACACCCTGGGGAGGCCCAGGTCTCCACCAGAGGCCTCACCTGCCCGCACGTTCACCTCTCCTGGGAAAGTCTACAAACAGCTGCTCTTGAGCAGCTCCTGAGATTTGGTTGCTCCTGGTCTGAGCTGGTTGCTTTTATGATAATTGTTTTGAAGTTTTCCAAACTCCTGTTTGGTTGTGATGTGCAACCAGGGCTGAACACCACGGGGCAGCCGGCCTTTTCGTCTCCCAGAGGGTGTCCTCAGGGTGCTCCTGAGGCCCAGGGAGGGACGGCCCCTCCAGGCCAGCTCAGGGAGGGGTGGCAGGGCCTCCTTCCTCTGCACGCAGCCTGGAGTCTTCCCAAGGCGTGTCCATGTGTGGGGCGGGAGGCAGGGATGGCAGGGGGCACCCCCATCTCATCTGAGGAAGGGCAGGTGCTGCAGCCCCTCCAGCCCCGGTGGCCCCGAGTCAGAAGACCACAGCCTCAGAGCTCAGGGGATGGTAAGACTTCAGCTTGTCCCCATTGTACAGAGAGGGAAACTGAGGCTCAGAAGGATGAAGAGGGGAGCCCAGCCTCCTGCTTTGCCTGCTGCCCCCCTGCCTCTGGCACACTTTCTGTCCTACCAGGGGCAGCAGGGCTCATGGTTTGGGAAGGGAACGCAGGTTCTGAGTGAGGAACCGGATTTCAGAGGCTAAACCCCAGGGTGGCATGGGAGGCCCCAGAGCAGGGTCTGCAGAGGAGGGGTCTGGAAACAGGTTCAACCACATCGGGGGTGGAAAAAGTGTGCTAGGATACCCCTCCCCGGGGTGAGAGGGTGAAGGGGGCTTCCTCCTTGGCTTCAAATCAGGACAGAGGCTGTAAGGAGACTCCTCAATGGTTTGACAGGGGTCCCTGCAGCCGGGGGGGACGCAGTAGACTGAGGTCTGACTCCTGCCTGAGAAACCTAAAGGGGGGTGAGGGCTGCCTAGCAGCTCCGAAGGGGGAACACAAGCAGGGTGGCAGCTACCTTGGGGCCACCTGCATCCCTCAGGTCTGCAGGAGCAAAGGATCCCCAGAAGCCTCCCGTGGACCAGGTGTGGGCACCAGCAGGACAGAGCAGGTGTGTGCCCATCACAGCCAAGCAGGAGGGGCGATGGGACCCCAGCAGTGGCTGAACCTCCAGATTCTCAGGGGCTAATATGCCACCAACGGCCAATTTAGGGAAGAGGCTTTCACCCACACTGAGGGCACTGCAGGAGAGACACCCAGGGATGGAGGGCTTTGAAGAATCCACTAAGTACCCCACGGACGTCTAAAGGGCAAGCTGAAACCCCGGCAGTGACAGCTAAGCAGCACCAGCCAGCTTTTGCCACCATGCCAAGCTCCAACTCTGGGGGTTGGAAAACTTTGTGAGTGGGATGATGGGGAAGGAGGGACTTTTGAACACAGTTTGAAGTTCTGAACATTACAGCGGATGCCACGTATCAGTTACTGACCGGGGGACCTTCAAAATCATGGCCCTTGCCCTAAAGTTCTTGCAGGAGCAAGGGAAGAACCAGCACCACTGAATGAACAAAATGGACAGCAGTGCGTCCCAAAGGTCAAGCTGTGTCAGCACCACGGTCAGTCACATCCAAGCACCCAGGTGGCAAGTGCTCTCCACCCTCCGGAAGGCCGGGCTCCCGTCCTCAAAGGGCCTCTTTGCAAACGGAACCGTGCAATCAGGTCCCTTCCCTGTTTCACTCCCCAGTGGAAGTGCAGATTCCGTAACTGACGTGCCTCCTGCCATCTCCTCCTGCCTCAATTTGCCCCTGTCCCCAAGGACCCCATGCAGCGGCCACGCGGAGACCCCCACCCAGGCTCCGCCCACACGTCCCCTCTGCAGGATTTCCAGCTTCCTTTCCTCTTTGGCTGACTCAGCAGAAGTGACCCTTCCTCCCTGGATGCCTGGCACCCCCATACCCCACTTGCTCCCAACCAGCCCTTCATCGCGGGCTGTAAACACCTGTGATTTCTCTGATTCTCGGCAGGCTACGGGCGTCAGGAGGTGGGGAAGGGGTTTAACCCGAGCCCGCAGCAAGGAGCCCAGTGCCCGGAACACCGCAGCTGCCTAATAAACGTTTGCTCAGAAAACGCTAAGCAGACATCGCACACACCGAGACAGACAGACGGAGCGTGATTACCTTCTTCTTCATTTTCACGTTTTTGAAGATGGCGTGGACCCTCCATGTCTTGGCGAACATGGCCCCGAAGGCGGTTGTGTAGCCCACGGTGAGAATCCAGGTCCTGACCTGGGGGGAAGACGGGGGCGTTAGCATCTCCCAGGCGGACAGTTGGCGCTGCGTTTGCGCCTTCCCAAGCGGGGGCCCCGATGGCGGGGACAGCATTCTTCTTTGCACACTGTTGAGTTTTACCAGCACCTTCGATCAAATTTCAGTTCCATGGACATTTCGTTCTACCACCCACAGAGGGCTGGGAGATGCACATCTGCCCAGGGAGGGCCGGAATTTGCCCGGGACCACTGAGGGATCGACAGAGGACCGTGGACCCACCCATCAGCCCACCTCCCTCCCTCGAGTGCCTTCTTCAGGGAAATCGGAAAAGCTGAAGGTAATCCCACTGCTCTGTGTCCTCTCCTGAATCTAGGAGGCCATGGTGGCCCCGGGAACCTCTTCTCCTGGACTCAGCCCCCAGGAGGTAGGCACGGGTGGGGGAGGCCCAGAGCCACTGGGCCCAAGGCTGGGCAGCAGACGGCTCTGCCATGGCCACCTCCAGGTGCAGCAAAACCAGTGACTCCGGGGGAGCAGCACGGGGCTCAGCCCAGACCCAGCCCTAATAAGCCACAGACCAGGGACCTGTGTCCACGGGCCTTTGGGACAAGAGGGGAGCAGAGGCTGCCTGGTTCCACCGGGCCAGCCCAACTGCTGGACCCAACTTGGACCCAGGGTCCCCCTCAGGACTAGGCCACGTCTGGCTCTCACCTGTTCCCCAGGACACAGGTGCACCCAGATCGCCAGCCCTGAGCTGGGGGTGGACGTGAACCGCCAGCCGTGACAGGTGACTGTGACCTGCTCACCTGGCTCCCTGCAGGCAGGGCCAGGCCAGCCACCAGTGGTTATGGCTTGGAGGCCTCATGTATGCCCGCTCCCCGCCTGCACCACCAGATTCCAGGCTCTCCAGCTGGACTGGACACCCCACCCCGTTACCCAGAGGCCTCACATCTGACAGGCTGTGCCAACATCACTGCCCAGCCCTGGGGCTGGAAGCCTCCCGCTCACTGAGGCACAAAGGCGGAGGAAAAAGAAAGATATGACCCAGCAGTTCTGCTGCCAGGGATGTGCCCAAAAGGATCACAGATGGAGTTCAGACACCAGCACACCAGTGTGCATCGCAGAGTTGTTCCCAAAAGCCAAAGGGTGGCAGCAACCAAGTGCCCATCAACAGAAGTCGGGTAAACAAAATGTGTACACGTAGACTGGAGTATTGTTCAGCCATAAACAGGAATGATGTTCTCATATGTGCTCCAATGTGGATGAGACTTGAAAACACCATGCTCAGTGAAAGAAGCCAGACCCCAAAGGACAAATATTGCATGATTCTGCTTATATGGAATATCTAGAAAAGGCCAAGTCACAGAGACAGGAAGTGTATTATAGAGGGGGCTGGGAGCGGGGGGAAGGGGGAGCTATGGCTTCACAGGTGCAGAGCTTCCATTTGGGGTGAAGAAGAGGTTTTGGAAATAGATGGTGGTGACGGTTGTAAAACATTGTCCATGTACTTAATGCCACTGAGTCATACAACCAAGATGGTGACAGTGGATAATTTTATGTTATATATATTTTACCACCATCAAAAAAAACAATACATGACAGACAATTTTTAAAAAAGAAAGCGCCCCAGGCTGGCAGAAAGCTCGGGCCCTGGGGTTAGGAGGCGTCTGACGCTGCAGGTCAGCCTGGCCCAGTCCCTTCCAGCCACGGCTGCTGGCCGCACCACAGGACGTTCTCCCAAACTCCCGGCCGACCCCTATGCAGATTCGTTGTGCCGCTGCCTTTCTAGCAACATGGCCCTCCGGGTGTTCACGTTCAGAACATTTCCCCTTTCCACTTTGTTTGTGAAAATAGGAACTGGCCAGGCTAAGCATGACGTCAAGGGAGGGACGATGACATTGAAGAGATTGTTCGGAGACGCGGAGCACAAAGGGGAGCACTGCCAATGGGGTGGAGAGTGGTGGGGGCTCAGCCCTCTACCTGTTTCCTTCATTTCAAAACCAAGGTGAGATCAGACAGGCAAAAACGAATCAAAGGGCTCCAGAAAGGCCTTGGGGCTGCCACATTATTAGCCGGAGTATAATACAAGGATGCAAGAGCAGAAAACCCAGTGTGGAGGGGAGGAGCCAGGCACTGGGGATTTAGACTGAGCTTGTTGAGTGACCACACCATGCAATCCTGGTCCACGAGAGCTGTTCGGGGCCTTAAAGGGCATTCCATTGATCTGTCCATCCATCTGTCCGTCCACCCATCTGTCCATCTGTCCACCCATCCATTCATCCGTCCATCCATCCGTCCATCCGTCTGTCTGTCCACCCATCCGTCCATCCATCCATCCGTCCATCCATCCGTCTGTCCATCTGTCTGCCTATCCATCCATCCATCCATCCATCCATCCATCTGTCCATCCATCCATCTGTCCATGCCTCCATCCATTTGTTCATCTATTCATTCAACATGTATTTCTAGGCCAGAGGCTCAGCATATAATGTGATATTCTGGAGCTGCTGGTCGAGTGAGGAAATCACTTTATAAATGAAGAAACTGAGGCCCAGAGCATTGAAGATCTTTCCCCCGCCCAGGCCACGAGATGGCCCGGAGCTGCGCCTGGGCCTCAGCACCTTCTCCTGCCAGTGCAGCCCTCTCCCCTCCACCTGGCGCCGTGCACTCCTCAAACAGTCACCTCAGTTCACATCAGGGCCCCCACTCTCAGGAGACCGGAGTCAAAGGGGGAAAAAGCTGGTCAGCCCGCGGACAGCCCCCTGGGTGGGCTCAGCACGCTTTTTTTTTTTTTTTTAACTTTTTATAGTTTTATTAATAAAATCAGCACACTTTTAAAGCTAATATATGGACACAACAATCAAGACCAATGGTTTCCAAGGCTTTTTTTTGACCTCCTACCAGAAAAACCATCTTAAACATGAACATATACAGAACACAGATGCTTCGGGAAGGATGGAAATGATGAAACGATATCATAATTTCTACCTCATCATGTGGTGAAGGGTCTCTCTGATGCAGTTAGCACCATTCAAAACATAACTTTTCTCTGCAGTTGTCGTTTTTAAGCCGTTTGTCGATTTTGTGCGGGCTAAGTTTGTTAAGCCTCAGTAACATAACTTAGTTAAAACTCGGTAGTATAAACTTACCCTGGCATCTAGAAACTGGAATCCGTTGCCATAAACTGAAAGCAAAGAACAGACGAGGATGCGTGTACATAGAAGAGCTAACCCGCAGGCCTGAGACCGCTGTCCTGGAGGTCCTGCTTGCCGGGCGGGCCGCGGCTGGCCTTGGGAACCTGGATCTCAGGAGGGTTCCCCACTCCCCGGTCAAAGGGGCTCGCTGTGCCTGAGCGGTGCAGACGACGTGGCTGACACTGAACACCTGCCTTCCATCTGGGATCTCGGTGCGTGGTTGGCAGAAGGAGCCAACGTGACCAGCCTCCGATTAAAACTGGGCACAGAGTCTAACGAGCTTCCCCGCAGACAACATTCCACTTGTGTTGCCGCAAAGGTGTCCTGTGTGACTCCCCTGGGAGAGGATTCTGGAAGCTTGCACCTGGTTTCCCCTGGACCTCACCCCATGTACCTTCCCCCTTGGCTGATTCTGTGTGTTTCCTTTTTCCATAATAAATCATGGCCATGAGTGTGACCAGCTGCCAAGGCCTGCGAGTCCCCCCAGAGAATCCACGCTCCTGGGGGTGGGTCCTGGGGACCCTGACACAAGGCCCCACGGCTGCCAGGTGAAACGCGTCCACCGACCACTGCACCTGGGTAGCCCTTGCGTAGAACCACCAGACTCCCCCACGGAGGCAGGGCCCCAGGGTTGGTCCAGGTGTTAAGTATCAGTAAAGCCTAAATTCTCTAGATTTTTCCCACCTAAAAAAGTTAAACGAACGCTGCAGCATTCTTCCTGCATCTGAGCAGATCATCTTGCACACTCCGTGGGTTCCTTTGGAGACGGCCCTTAAGACAAAGACGAGAAGACGCTGGTGGGAAGATCACGAAAGCAGGACAGGGCCTGGGGACCCCAGTAGCACAGCTGGCCACCCCGGGCGGGCCCTGGCCATGTGCGCGTTCTCTGCTCCGCTGCGCCACTCTCACGTTTCCACCACCTTCTTGTGCCGATGACTAATTCCTTGATCCCTTCTCTGGCCCATTTCTGTCTTCTGAGCGCCAGACTTGCCAATGCCACTGTCCCTGAGACTTCAGCTCGGGTGTCCCCCACACCCTGCCCACTCCACACCCCAGCGGAGCCCCTGGGCCCTTCCCCTGAGATGCTCCACTTCCTCCCAACAAGGGTTGTGGTGCCACCACCCACCTGTCACCTGTCACCCCAGCCAGGACCTGGGGGTCACCCAGGCCTCCTCCCCACGTCACTCTCTGTTGATCCCCAAGCCCTTCTCCAGCTGCCCCCTGTGGTCCCTGCCGGCCTCTGCACTGAGAGGCCGCCCGTGGCTGCACTTCTAGCCTCTCCTGTGCGCTGGCTTCTGGCAAGGGGTGTGGAGGGCGCCAGTGCCAGGAGAGAGGACGGAGCTGTCCGCCTGGCGGCCCCTGTTCCCACCTGCATCTCTGGCAGTTGCTGGGTCTCTGGAACAGCTCTGTCTCCCTCTGGGCTCAGGAGAACACTTTGGGTCTCTTCACCCTTTCCAGCCTGGCAGGCAAAGGCCTCCCACTGTCACACGCTCCTGGGTCCCTTGATGTCCCAGGGTTACCTCCTTAACCGCCCCCCTCCCACCATGGCAGGTGCTCCCTTTGTTAGGGTCTCTCCCTGAGAACCACTGTGTGGGTTGTTCCCTGCCAGGGCCAAGCAAGCGAGGCACGCAAAATACTTGGCACGGGGCCGGACCACGGGAGGTTTCGACCCTTACCTGGTTCTGGGTCTTGCGTTCTTTCTCGCCATTCACTGCACCACAGCGGGCACCTCCCGCCCATCTGTCCTACTGGCGACCCCGTGAGCCTCCCCTCTAAACTCTCTGCTGCTCCAGAGAGCACTTGGGGTACACCCCAAGTTCTGAGCAGGGGTGCCCCCCACCTCCCCACACCCCTCCTGCCACTGCCGCCTGGCATCCTGCATCCAAGCAATACCACGTGCTTAAACGCTCCCTGCACACCAGGCTGGCTCACCCTGCAGGGCCCAGCACCAGCTATTTCTCTGCTCAGAAAGCCATGACTTCCCTGTCTCCCTCGCTAATTCTTACTTGCCCTCCAAACTCCACACTCAGGGGCCACCTCCTCTGAGAAGTCACAGCTGTCCCCTCTTTGTAACTTCTGCCCTGCCTTTCTGCTGGGCTGGCCACACCAGGCTGACGTCCATCTGATGTACTGTTGGCCTCCTCCAGACATGGAGCTCCTCAGAGGCAGGGATGGGGTCGGCCAGCTCAGGGTGTGTGGTGGTTTGGAGCTGTAAGTACCCCAGAAAAACATGTTCTTAAGCCTAATGCATTCCTGAGGGTGTGAACCCGTTATAAGTAGGACCTTTTGATGAGGCTACTTCAGTCAAGGTGGGGCCCAGCTCAATCAGGATGAGTCCTAATCCTCTTATTGGAGTCCTTTATAAGTGGAATGAAATTCAGACAGAGAGAGGGAAAGCCACAGGGAGCAGCCACAGCTGGAATTCAACAGAACCCAGAACAGAATGGAGAGGCCAGGAGAGGACGCCGTGTGCACTGCCGTGCGACAGAAGACCCAGGACCGAGGATCACCGGCAGCCAGCCCTAGAGCCCCACAGTCTTCAGGAAGAAAGCATCACCTCAAAACTGTGAGCTAATACATTCCCATTGTTTAACCCAAGCCATTTCACGGTGTTCACTTGAGCAGCCCAGGAAACTAAAACAGGAGGTCATGAGCGCTTTGTCCCCAGAAATGTGCAAGCTGGGCCTGGGCAAGCACAAAAAAGGACGACCATAGAGGAAACTGGAGCATTTGATGGCAAAAGAGGTTGCATTCCTGGCCTCAGTGGTCCCTTCCACTCAAATGAAATATGCTTCCTAGAAGGTAGTGAGCTACCCGTCACCCCACCTATTCAAGCAGAGCCTGGAGGACCATCTGTCAGGACGCTGCAGGGAGGTTTCATATGATGACTTCCCATGTGCCTTCCTTCTGTGTGGCTCTATGACGCCAAATAATTACTGGAAGCTTCCGAGGGGCTTTAATGATTCTGTTTTCCAATATGTTGCCTCTAACACAAGTCTACAAGGATTCATCAAGGCAAATGGCTTCCCCTTTTTCTCCCAAAGCCTTAAACCTATTTACTCTTCTGACATTAACATCTTTTCTTTTCTCCCTTCAGCCATAAAGTACACAACCCCCTCTGCCAACCACCTTGAATGTGTACATCCATGAGGGGTAGAAAAATTTTAAGAAGACAATGTCCATCTCAGTCTTAGCTATGAAAAAGGAAAAAAAATTAGAGCAAATACCCAAATGGGAAGAAAATCTATGCCCTGCACAGTTCTGCTCAGCCGCCGTGCAATCGATTTGAGGCAGCCGTTTCTGGCAGAGGGAAGAGCTTTCACTGCTCTTAGGGGATTGGTGGGAAAGTGGACCCCCGGCCTCGGCTTGCAGGGCTGCTTGAAAGATGACGGGGCAGCTGTGCCCCGGGGCCACCTCGTCACTGCACACACAGGCGGCCCCAGGTCGAGGCACCAGATGTGGCAGAGGCCCTGGGCGGCCGGCCGGACGCTGGGGAGCGAGCCACTTGCCTGCTGTCCAAAAAGGTTCTAAAAGGGCCTTTTGTTTCATTCTGATGCTCACCCCAGGCAATCGATAGTGAGGAGGCAGGGGAGGAAAAGCCAAACTGCGGGATAGCAGACCCCCCGACCACAGCTAGGCGTGAGTTCGGCAGGGAGGGAGGCCTGGCTTCAGTCTGGGGTCTCCAGGGCCTGCCTCATCTTCCTGGGAACTGGGGGTTGGGGGAAGATCTGGGGTGTGTCCTGGAACAGTAATTCTCTCAAGAGCAGCTTCTAGAAACAGCTCCAAAAGGCCCTGTCTTGCTCAGTGTCCTTTCAAAAAAGACCCACATGGAAAATTCCTATCTAGAGTTTGCAGTAAGGCCAAGCCTCTCTGGGGGAGCAATTCAGAGGCCACAGGAGACCCTGGGCACCTGCAAGGTGCTCTGGGACCCAGGTCAGGGCCAGTGGGGCATCTTAGGAGACTTGGCGCAACTTTGAGAAAAGCAGCCCCTCCAGGTCCTTTTTGAAAGCCCCCCACTCCCTATGGCTGGCTGTCGCAGCTGGCCCCAAAAAGGTGGGCTTGGATTACAGATCAGAAGCTGGAGTTCAGCTCCCCCAACCCCCGACACAACACCCTTGTGCAGTGCACAAAGTGCACAACTGCCCTCAGTGCCTTGGCTTGGGTGACAATAATGTAGAGCTAGGGGAGAGGCTTTTCCCCCTGCTCTCCCCACAGGGCCTGGGGGTCCGCAGGCAGCACCCTGGAGTTGGGCCGTGGCAGCAGTGGGATGGGGGCTGATGTGTACCTCCACGCAGCTATGTGGACAGAAGATGTGAGGCGTGGGTGCTGGGGCCAGGGTGGATGGACAGGGTGGATATGACAAGTGACCACAGCTGCTATGAAACCTGGGGCCAAGCAACAGGCCTCTTTGGGGGACTTCCAGAAATCACTGGAGCTCATCTGTGGGGGGTGGGGTCCCCTGTTTCAAGTCTTCTCTGGTTTGTCCCTTTGCCTCCAGCCCACCCTGCCCGTGCTGGGCCTGTCCACACCCGGGCATGTTGCTTGGGGGTTATTTGTCCACGTCGTCTTCCATCTACATGGCCAGCCCCCGGTGGCCCAGCTCCATCCCTGCAGGGACCGGCACTGAGTGGGTGTCTGGGAGGTGTTATCCCAGTAATGGGACATGCTAGCAAATGAGCCGTAAGAGCAAGGGCACGATGAGGCCAGGGCCACCTCAGGGAGGGTGGGAAAGGAAAGTATCTCAGGTCCACTTGTGGGGGAGTCTGAGGAGCCCCCAGTAGCCTCTCAGCCCCATCCTCCAGAAGCCAGAGGTTCCAGGAGGACTTGTCACAAAGCTCCATGGGAGTCAGACAGGACTTCATGGAGGAGGTGGCAATTGAGCTGGGTCTCCAAGGATTGTTAGGAGTTTGGCAGACTGAAGGAATAGGGGTGTTTCAGGAAAAGAACCAGCCCTGGCTGGCCAGGCACAGAGAAGATGGGGGTGGGGGCCACGGCTAGATGGAAGGGAGCTGCGCCCCACCCAGGACTCCAAGTGGCCGAAGCAGGCCCCGTCCACACCAATCCCCATGGCTGCCTCCCTCGGCTGGTCTGCAAAGCCGCCATCAAACCCTGGGGGCACCTCCTGGCCCAGCCTCCTGGACGCCTTCTGAAATCACAAAGCATGGTCCCACGGCCGGCCCCGGGGGCACGGGACCACGTGCAGAAACAGCTCCCCAGACCCACAAGCTGCCTCGGACCCTCTCTCAGCTGCCACAAAGGCAATCCCCAAGAGCGACAGTTAATTTCCTGCGTCAACGTGGCTGGGCTACGGTGCCCAGTTGTTTGGTCAAACGCTGGCCCAGTTCTTGCCCTGGAGGAATTTCGTCGATGGGCTTAGCATCTATTATCAGCTGACTTTTAGTAAAGGCTGCGATCCTCTGAAACGGACACCTTCAGAGCAAAGAACAGAGGGTTCCAGAGGAAGAACAAATTCTGCGCAGACTGCAACACCGGTTCCTTTCAGTTTCCAACCTGCCAGCCTCCCCTATGGCTTTTGGACTTGAGGCCACAATATCAACTCTTACTGGAGTTTCCAGCCTGCTGGACTTGAATTTGCTGGGTGGGCAGGTGGGCGTTCCTAGTAGTCTGTACTCTTTGAGTTAGAGTTAGAAAATCTGAGCACCTCAGGATGGGCTGGAAGAGGGGGTCATGCTCCCCGATCTGGTGCCTGGGGCCCCACTGCCCGACCCCTGTCCCACCTGAGCTCACCCACCTCCCGTGAGCCTCTGTGACGTGACTCTCCTGCTTCCCGAGGTGCAGGATGGAGGCCGAACCCCAGGGGCCTCCAGCCCAGGAGCCCCTTTCTCGCCGGAGCTGGTCCTCAGGGACAAGTTTGGGGTGCTTCCACTTGTCTTACATGGCCAGTCTCCAGGAGATGAACAAAAATAACACACCAGGACCTGACCATGGCCTTGCTTCCCTAGTTACCCCTAGTTAGCTCTGGGATGCGGCACTGGCATCCCCTGGGGGCGAGTTAGAAACGCAGCTTCTCAGGCCCCAGCCCAGACCTGCTGGACCAGAATCACATTTTTCCAGAGCCCCACGGGATCCTGCCCACATTGTACAAGGTCCAGGCAGTTACAACTCAGGACCGTGGCTACCCTTGGGGGTGCGGAGGGGTCAGGGTTGGGGTATAGGAAGTGGAAGGTGAGAGGAAGGGCTTCGGGGGAGCTGGCCATTTTCTGTTTCTTGATCTGCATGCTGTGTTTACAGCTGAGTTCAGTTTGTGAAAATGCATTCAGCTGTACCCTAGGTGCACTTGGATATATTTTTATTTTAATAAAAATAAAAAAAATAAGAAAGGAGTTGGGATTGTCAGCTAGCGGTGGCAGCTGGGAGACGGAAGGCTGAGCCCCTCTGAGCTCCCGTCAGAGCTGAGCTGGCCTGTCCTAGCTCTTATGCCAGATTCCAGCGTCTGGGGACTCACGCCCATAGCGTCTTTGGGGATGCCCGCCACGTCACTCTTCTCTCCCTTGCAGCCTGCCCGAGGCCCCTGACAGCACTGCAGACGGCAGAGCTCCACATCCAGTGGCTTGGGCACCGGCAGGCCCGAGTGTGTCCCCGACCCAGTTCTAGCAGAGTGAGCCCACGTGAGCTACGTGTCACCACGGACACGTCTCCACCAAACTGGCCAGCCCCAACCCCAGTTTTCCCAGCCTCCTCACCTGAGTCGGCTCTGGTTTACCAATAGCTCTCTTAGCAGTGCTCAGAGGTTCACACAATTATTCATTGATTCATTCATTCATTCAATGATTATGGTTAACATTTATGGAATCCTACTATGTGGCAGACACTAATCCATTAATCTCCTTTAACCCTCACAACTCTATTATCCTCATTTTACAGAGGAGCAGAATAAGGCTCAGAGATGCTAAGTAACTTAAATCACACATCTAGGAAGTAGCACAACTGGGACAGGAACACAGAGGCTTTCCTATGCACCTAGCAACCTGATAACTAGGAGAACACATCAAAGATGAATGCATAAATATAACAAAAGCCACTGAACTATACGCTTTAAAAGGGTGAATTTTATGGCAAAAATGTTGGTTGGAATAAATGTTTGCCAGATCCCTAAGAGTTTGGTTTTTGTTGATCTTCTCCCGGCATCAACCAGCTAACCATCGATCAAGATATTTCTTAAAAAAAAAAAAAAGAAAAGAAAAAAACAATTGAAAAAAGATGTGTGAAACCTCTCAGGCATCTTTGCCGTCCAACAGAGCTCGTTTTAAACATCAGCCCTGCCACCCACCAAGGACTGCGATGCAATCTTGCGGTCTCGGTTTTCTCTCCTGTAGGATGGGTACAGGGGACCTTGCTTTGCCAGGTGGCCGGAGGGCTTTGGGGGAAAGGCTGCACCTGGCAGACAGCGGGCTGGTCCTTGGGAAGTCACACCGGAGAGCAGGAATTC
Organism: Choloepus didactylus; assembly: GCF_015220235.1. NCBI lineage: Eukaryota > Metazoa > Chordata > Mammalia > Pilosa > Megalonychidae > Choloepus > Choloepus didactylus. The sequence goes on along the minus strand of NC_051316.1, from coordinate 126,699,740 downwards.
CACGAAGGCACAGGCCCGCCCTTGGGGAGCTAATGACATGAAAGTGCTGACCACTTCCCCTTGCCCCCCAGGTGTGCGTCTGTCCCAAGGGCACAGGAAGCTGGTGCAGATGCAGGTGATACCCCCTTCCCCCCCACCTCCTCCACCGCCCCCCATGACTGGGTCATTCTCATGAACCCCTTCTCACCCTCCTCAGCCTTCCTCCTCCCACGCGCCTACCCTGCTCCCCGCTGCCGGCTGACAGGGGCTGGGATTCCCGAGTGCTCAGCTCAGCGTGGGAGAAGGGAGCAGGCTTCCTCCCGCCCTGGCGTGGGGGCTCTGGCCGCCCCCCAGCACTGGCCTCACAGGCAGCCCTGTGCCCACAAGGGCCACATTGCTATGGCGACTCCCCTGCCCACACAGCGTCCAGGGACACAGCATGGTGTAGCTCGTTTGCAAGACTTGCTGAAAACAGCACTGACAGGCTGGAAGGTTCCGGAGGGGGTCAGGTGAACAGGGGATGGGAACCGAGTGGAACTGTGTGTGTGTGTGTGTGTGTGTATGTGAGAATGTGAGTGTGTGTGAATGTGTGTGAGTGTATGTCTGTGTCAAATAGCAGGTGGAATATAACCCAAATCATTCCCACCGGGGACTGGTGTCTAGGCTCTGAATTCCAGAGCTCTCCGTTGCCCTCCCTGCGATATTGGGTGTTATTAAATAAGTGAGCCCCATCCTAACCCCCGTACAAATCAGCGCTGACCCAGTTCAGTCCGCAGGCGTTACCAAATGCCTTTCCCCACGGTGGTACATGGAGATCCTCTTTGCAGAGCTTCTGAAACAGCTCTGGCTGCAAATCAATAAATTCTCAGGGGCAGTGGAAGAGGGCCCCAATGTCTTCCCGAGCCCTCGTGTCTGGTGCGAATGCAGATTTCTAAAGCGCTTTATGATTTATTCATAGCACCTTTTCAGGCTTCCCCTCGCACAGATGAGCGTGACTCCGAGAACAGAATGTCAGGCTTCATTAAAAGAAAAGGCCTAGTGTGGGGGACGTCCCTTTCCGTGCTTTCCAGCCTGTGTCACCAGCGTTTGTAGAATTCAGGTCAAACCCAAGAAAGCACCTGTGTTTTAACAGTTTTGCTGGAAGCTTCTTTCTGGAAGGAGGAGAACTTCCAAGAGGTGGGCAGCTCTAGACGGCTGCCTTGAGTGTCTCTGCACCTGGCTGATGCAGAAATGGGGGGTTTAGTGGGCGTCACCTGCCCTAGAGCTGGAAGGACTTTCACACGTTGCGGTCATCCTCGTCCCTCTTTGGGGGACGGACCCCGCTCAATTGCACACACCCAAGAGGATTTTGGAGCAGCTCAGTTTCTTCAGCGCTAACCCGGGCGCCCTGATGCCAGGCAGGTGGAGACGTGCATCTCTTGTATTCACCTCTTAACCCCCAGAAGTCTCGGACTTGGGCGGTTTGATGCATTCCCAGGAGGCAGACAGCAGCGGACGGGGAGAAGGGTGGAGGGGTCTCCAGGAAGGCCTGGGGCCTGGCAGGGAGACCGAGGCAGGCACTCACCTCTCAGGGCTCCAGTTCACAAGGCTGCACCACTGGGGTTCAGAGCACTGTGTAAACTGGAAGCCGCCAATCCAGCCCCCAGCACCAAACTTGGGGGGAGGGTCCAGGCACTTCAAAGCAGAGAGGGAAGAGGGAAACCTCCTTTCTCCTTCTCACTTAGCTTCTTTAGGGGGCCCCAGGCCTCACCACCGCCCAGGAAAGCCGACCGTAGAAAAACATGGTGTCTGTGAAATCAGAGCACACCACGGAGGCACACACCACGACGACGCAGAAATGTAGGCTCCACACCTTCCCCAAAACGAGCATGACTTCCACAGGTGGTCGTCATCGTCCATCTTTAGGGAACGGCTCCCCCTAAACCACACACACAAGGGCTGTGGAGCAGCTCAGCTTCCTCGGGGCTGACTCCAGGCACCTGTTGCCAGGCAGTGGGGGCCGAGCAGCTCACACATTCACCTCCCAGAAGGGCAGAACAAAGCGAGAGAGGGCAGTGTGAAGCTTGGCAGCAAAAACTCTGACAGAGGGTTTTGTCAGAGCTCCCAGTGGACAGAGGGAGCCCGGGAACACTTGGGGGGTGACCGCCCTCCCAGGAGAAGAGGTGTCTCAGCTCCCAGTGGCCCCACGACCCCTGAGGACACAGGAAGCACACCTGTGGGCATCTTGGCTTGCTGGTCCAAGCCAATCACCTGTCGGGCTCCGGGGAGCACTGTCGCCTCCAAGGCCAGCTCTGGGAGCTCCCCTCCTTCCCACGGCCGCCCCAGACCATGGGGAGCGGAGGCAGCCTGGAAAGTCCAAGACGTGGGGGCTGACCCGTGGCTCTGTTTACAGCTCGTCTGTTTGTCCATCTCTCGCTGCCAATTTTGCAACCCATCAACCCCAGTAGCAGACAACAAGGAAACTTTAGAGCAGGAAATAGCCTCTAAGAGACCACTTTGTCAAAAAGAATCTACTTCACTCTCAACACCTCAAAAGAAATGGCGAAGGATTCACCGATCCCCACCGATGCCTGCACCAGCTCCCCCAGCCCCAGTCCTCCAGGCAGGGAACTGAAGAGTCAGTGGATTTAGGACAACCGGGAACACAAGTGGCCAGGCCAGCTTCGAGAGATCACAGCGGTCAAAGCCCAGGAATAAGTCCTACCTGGTCCTCTCGTCTTAAAAAATAAGCCAATGATACTTTCAACTGAGAGTGAATTCCACACAATTGCTTATTGCTACTGCATAACCTCCTTTATTTTAAAAACAATCAAAACAACTAAAGAACATTCCCTTAGCATCAAAACTTTAAAAATGCTAATTAATTTTCAAAATAATCTTCCTAAAAGATAGTAAATAAATTATACTGTTTTGGGCTTTCTTAAATACATACATTCTTGATGGGGAATATAGCTATATAGCCTAAGAGGGCAAAAATTGATTCTTGGAAGATGAAAATACATTACCCTTTTATGTATAAACTATAGAAAATATACACTTGACATCAACAGACCTTTAGTAGATCTATGATATTAAGTTCCATGGGGTTGATTAGGAAAATATACCTAATCCTTGGTGGGGGGCAATAATGAAAAACAATGATTGAGAATCACCGTTTAAATAGAAAATGATTACATCTTTTCTATAAGATCAAAGCCATCCAGAGAAACCTCTCAATATATTCTATGACGGTTATTGAGGCAGATGGGAGGATTTGTTCCTTCCTGAAACGACCCCGATCCCAGTTGCTTAAGCACCTCTGGTTGGTAATTTTTCTCCCTCCCTTTTCTATGATATCCGGTTGTTTCTCAGTGGACTATCTTCTGGTAGCAGCCTGGAAAATCCACTATCTTAATTGGACAGGCAATGTCTAAGTAAGTCAGTTCTGGTCTGAAAGGAACACCGTACTTCCCCAATGAGTTGCAAGATCAGCTGAATGAGTTTTCTTCTGCCTGTTTGGGGGACTTTTTGTGTATTTCTGGGCTCAGCTCTGGGTTTCTGATGACTGAGATCACCCAAAGAACTTTATACCATATGCCATTAGAAAATGCAAAATTACTTACAGTGCAAAGGGTTTCGAAAGTCTTTTCTGAGACAAAGGATCCATCGAGGCCAAAGAGAAATATAGATGCGTAGGAGAGCATGCCTCCGAGGATGATGAGATTGTTCATGTACGGACTGGACATCTTTATCAGCCTGGGAAGAGGAAGCCATGGTTAGCAGGACGGGTAACTCCAGGATTCATTTAACAAGCATTTTCCCAATGCTGCAAGGTGCATATTGTTGGAGGGGAGGGAGTAAAATGGATGCCCTGGCAGCCCCTCCAGGACTGTGCCACCTAAGGGGGCCGTTTGCCTCTTCCCTAAATGACCCCAGGAAGATATATTTCTAGATGCTGATTTTCTTGCTGCCTCTGTCAAGTTCAGCTGTCACCCCTCTAGGGCCAGCTTGGAGCATCAGATTTTTCAACCATGAATTTGTAGTTTACACAAAAGGTTTAAGTCAACTGAGGTTTGTGGCTGGAGATGGGAAGACCGGCCAAATCCTGAGAATTTTATATTTAAATTCAGCAACTTCCCACCATGCAGGGGAAGATTCCCACACCACCCTCTCCAGGAATAAGTAAGCCAGGTCCAGGAGAATTCCAGTTTTCTCAGGAGTTGTGGTCCCCAGGTGGTAAGTGAGCAATAAGCCCACACTGCCCTGTGCAAGATGGGGGCCACCGGGCATGGACAGGGACTCCTCCCAGGCAGCAGGAGGTGGAGATAGACAGCAGAGACCCTGGTACTGCAGTTGGGGCATTCTTATGCTCCCAGACTCTACGTGCTCCTCTCTCACTTCCGTTAGGGATCCTGCTGTGGCTCCCAGCTGCCCAGTAAGCCAGGGCTGGGTTAAAACACCAGCGGCTGGAGTCTACCCTCAGTTTCCCCCAGCACCATCAGCTTGGAACTTCACAGGTTTTCAGGTACCCCTGGGTCCAGGTGTTCTTTTGCATATTATAATTATGGTTGATTATTTTCTTACCATTTTCTTTTGCAGTCTGCAGTTCTAGGAAACCTGCCACATTTTAAAACTGCAATGCATCCATATGACCTGGCAATGCCACTTCTAAGTATATACCCCAAAGAATTGAAAGCAGGGACTGAATCAGGTTATTTGTACACCGATGTTCATTGTGGCATGATTCACAAGTGCCAGAAGATGGAAGCAACTAAGTGTCCATCAACAGGTGAATAGATAAAAAAAAGTGCTGTATATACACGATGGAATATTATTCAGCTGTGAAAATGACTGAAGTTCTGGTACATGAGATAATGTGGACAGACACCAAAGACAGAAATAAGCCTGACACAAAAGGATGAATACTGTGTGGATCTCAATGATACAGAATAATTAGAATAAGCAAATTCACAGAGTCAGAATCTAGAATGTGGGTTACCAGGGGCCGGGTGGGTTTGGAATCGGGAGTTAATGCTTAATGGTTACAGAGTTTCCATTTGGGTGATGAAAAGGTTTTGGTAATGGATGCTGGCGATGGTAGCGCAACACTGTGAAGGTAATTAACAGTGCTGAATTACATATCTGAATATGCTTAAAAGGGGAAATTTTAGGTGGTATATATGTTACTAGAATAAATTTTTTTTAAAAAAAACAACCCCCATTGGACTGTACAACACAAACAGTGACCCCTAATGTAAACCATGGACTAGAGTTAATAATATTCTCTCTTCTGTTGTAACAAAGGCACCACACTAATGCAAAATGTTACTAATGGGGCAGGTACATAGGAACCTGTATTTTCTGCATGCTTTTTCTGCAACTCTACAACTCTCATTTAAAGAAATGCAATGCATCAAAATGGTAGAGGGAGAAAAAGCATAGCGTAAATTGTGGGACGCCAGGGGCTGTTCGGTTGGGAGCTCTAAGTCCAGAGCCTGGCCTCTGACATCCTACTGCGCCATCAGGCAAGTCACTGAACTTCAGAGGCTCAGTTTGCTCACCTGTAAAATGAGAGCCCTGGCTGTGCCAGCTGAGCACACAGAAAGCTGAGATGAGACCCAGTCCTTGCAGTTCTTTCATAAACCATGCCCTGCTAAGGCAGCACCATTCTTATCCCAGGAGGCTGGTGAGGGTGAGGCTGGGGCAGGCTTCCTGGAGGAGGTGGGCCTTAAAGGAGGGGTGGCGTTTGGGAAGACAGAAGTGACGGGGACTTGGGAGCACTAGGACATTTATTTCCTATCTCTGTGCAGATTTTTAAATAGCTAAACCAGTAAAAAAATGCCCCTGGATGCCAGCTATTATGGATCGGACAGTGTCTTCCCCCAAAGGATATGTCCTAGGGCCCGACCCCTCAGATCTTGGAATGGGACCTAATCTGGAAACAGGGTTGTTGCTGATGGAATTAAATTTAGGATGAGACTGCGCAGGAGTAGGGTGGGCTCTAAGCTAGTGTGATGGGGTCCTTGTGAGAAGAGGCGATAGACAGACGCAGGAGAGATGGCCGAGTGATGGCCGAGGCAGAGACGGGAGCGAGGCAGCTGCAAGCCAAGTATGGCCACGGGCAGCTGGGGACCCCAAGAAGCCAAGAGAGGTGAGGAAGGAGGATCCCCGACAGGATCCTGGGAGGCTGGAGCCTCCCAGTCCAGAGGGAGCGTGACCCTGCTGACACCTTGCTTTGGACTTTCAGCCTCCAGAACTGTGAGACAATGCATTTCTGTGGGTTTAAGCCACCCAGTTTGGGGCACTATGTTATGGTGGCCCTTGGAGATGAAGACCCCAGCCTGCTGGAGAGAGGGCCAGCCATGTTCTCCAGGAGGCCGGGAGCCGGTCAGGAAGGAAGTAGGGCGTTTAGTCTTGCGATAGGGCCACTTGCTGTTACCGTGGGAATTCCTGAGGCTTCAAGGAGGATTCCAGAATCTAACATGGATTGAGCACTCTCTCTGAGGCCAGGCCTTGTGCCAAATGCTTCTACGTAGGGGCATCATTTATGTTCACAGGCAAAAGTTGCTTCAAATTTTTGTGGCTCTATGTGTTATTTTGTAATCAATAAAATAAAGCAACAAGGTGATAAAACTCCTTTTTTGTTTTGCAGAAAATGGGTTTGACCTACGCAATTGCCACCAGAATGAATGAATGAATACGTAAAATAAGCTGGAGCCTCCCAGTCCAGGGAGAGAAACTGCACCCCTTGGAACTGGGTGTGCTCCCCAGGTGGCAGCGCCGCTCGTGGGTGGCGGGAGGCTGGGGTGCCCCGACTGGCGCCGCTCAGAGCCCCCTTCAGCCTCTCCCACGAGGCAGCAAGCTGGGCTCAAGGAGTTGCCATGGAAACCAGGGAAGCGCGGGGTGCTGGAGAGAGGGTCCTGCAGGGAAAGTTGGCCCGTCCTACCCAGCCCAGACCAGAGTAACTCCAAGTGGCCATTTCTTCTCCGGAGCTGCAAAGGCACGGGCCGGGGGAGAGAAAGGAGGACAGAAGCAGGGGCAGCTCTGCCACGCAGCCTGGGGCAGCAGCCCTAGTCGCAGAGCCCCAGCGCCCTCATCTGCCCTGCAGGGAGTTGTCAGGAGGGTCAAATGAGGGGAGGGGAGGGGAGGGGAGGGAGAGGCTTCCTGGGCTGTCCCGGGCCCCAACAGGAGAGCACCCCAAAGATGCTTGGGTGCAGGGAGGCAGTCAAAGAAGTTTTGGAAATTCCACAAAGTGCCTCCATAGCTCTGAGAAGCCCTGTGGGGTTGCACCCTTCAATTCCATCTAACCTGGGGTCCCCTCAACTCATTGGAACAGAGTCTCTTTGCACAGCGTGTGTTCTGCAGCTCTGGGGTAGCCCCACACACCGTGGTCTGCGTAAATGCTGCCCCCGTGGCAGCTACAATGCAATCAGGACTCTGTAGAATGGTGCACCCAGGCACCCCACCTCGTGCGTGTGTGTGTGCAAGTGCGTGTGTGTGCATGCATGTCTACAAACTTAAAACACCCCAGTGGCTGAGCAACACACTTTAGGCATCTCTGCCCTAAGCTCAGTCTGTGCCCCGGGAGGCTCGTGGCCAGGAGATGCTCCTACTCTTTTCCCCAGGCTCGTCCACCCGGAAGCCCCGGCCCGGGGGAGGCTTACTTCTGATTCCGATTCTTGATGTTGAAGAAGAGAAAGGCGCTGGCCATGATCATCCCCAGGATGGTGAGGGCGGAGAGGATGCTGTAGAGAGGTAGGGAGATCTTCCGCAGCTGCTCCAGGATGATGGTCTTGTCCTTGGGCGGTTCTGATCCTAGGAGGCGAAGGGAAGGACGTCAGTGGAGCCCAGGGCGCCGTCAGTCCCCAGGAGCACCCTGCCTCGGCTGTCCCCGGCAGACCCCCGTGCACACACGTGCAAGGCGCAGCTGCAGGGTGAGCCCGATGGGCGGCCAGCCGGCCTGTCAGCGGAGAGCCGTAGGCAGAACCTACTCCTTGCTCTAAAAAGAATACATAAGGGATTTATGATGCATTTAATAGCCATTAGAAGGCTGGAATTTGATTTGGCCTAATTATGCTGTTGGAAAACCCTCGCCCTCTCTCCCGAAAGGTAACGATGGCCGGGAAGGTGCAGGTCTGGGTGCCAAGGATGGGCACCACTGGGCACATCTGGGGGCTGAGAGCTCGGCAGTGGCTCTCGAGGTCTCTGCCCCAGCATGCGGTTAACGTCCTGCCTCACTGGGGCAAACCCGGTGCCCATGGGTTCCATGGTGACATATCAGTGCTCGGGTGGCAGATGTTCTGCCTCAAGGTCATTAGGTTATAAAAGCTCTTTCTGGTTTTCTGTTGTCATGAGTCTTGCCGACTGTGGAAGGCGGAAGCTTCTGGCATGCCCTCTTCGATTTCTCTGTGACTGCAGAGAAGGCCCTGCGCTTTGTTCTAGGGCACCAGGAACCCTAGTTCATCTTGAGGGTGAGGGGTGCCGGGACTGACCCCCACCCCTTGCAGATCCCCGCTTTCTGATCGGGTTTCTGCTGTGGAATTGTGGAGACTTTGGGCCTTTCCCCTTCGTTCGGAATGTGTGAAATCAGCCAGCTGAGCGGGAGTGGCCAAGCCTGGGAGCCCGGGAGAGACACACCAGGGCCACGACGGCCGCACGGCTGTGCCACGGGATGCGTCTCTGGCTGGGGACCAGCCTCGGTTATGCCTCTGTTGCTAGGAGACAAGCAGGGATGGGCAGATGTGGCAGCAGTGATGGTGAACTCTCCTGAGCATCTGTGTTTAAGAAACTCTTGCAGCTAGATCAAATGTGTTTAGAAACATTCAGTGGGAAAAAAAAGAGTTTGAACCCTCTAAGATGTCTAGGGAAGTTGCCAGGCTTGAAACATCCAGAAACCTGCTGGCATCATGAACATAAAGCCTTAAGCAATTCCATGTAAAGTGATGTTTATGGGAAGGGTGGGAAGTCAGGACTAAAGCAGACACAAGGGGGTAGCTTCCGGAAGGAAAAGGGCAACATCTGGAAGCTTCCTTTCTGCTCACTGCCCACGCCTGACACCCACACCCACAGATGTGCCCACCCTGGCTGGCTCCGGGGGCATCTGGCTCCCAAACACAAGGGCAGTGCTGGGTGGCCCCTCCCGGCTCACCTGGTTCTGTGGTTTGCACTGTGTCCCCCAAATAGGACAGGATCGAGTCCTAACCCGTCCCATGCAGGTGACCCTCTTTGGAAACAGGGTCTTTGAAGATGTGATTTGTTAAGATGAGGCCACACTGGGGTAGGTGGCCCTGATCCAGTATGACAGAGGTCCTTGTAACAGACAGAAATCTGGATACAGGGACAGAGGGACATCGGAGAAGAAGGCCACGTGACAGTGGAGGGAGAGGCTGGATGGATGCTCTGTAAGCCACGAAAGGCCAAGGACGGTCAGCAAATACCAGAAGCTGGAAGAGGCAGGGCAGGGCCGTCCCCTACAGATTTCAGAGGGTGCTGACACCTTGATTTTGCACTTCTGTCCTCTAGAACCATGAGACAATTGCTCAGCCCTAGGAAACTAACCCACCTGGGCACAGAGGAAGTGGGCTGAGGTTTGGATGGAAGGCTATAAGACTGCACCCTCGAGGGAGTTTGGAGCCCATTCCATAGAAACTCCAGAAAACCAGGGACATCTCCTCCTTGCTCCACTCCTCCCCCCACCCGAGAAATGAGGACTTCACATGGTGCATTTTCACCAAGATGCACCGGAAGCCAACCAAATGGGAACGGTTTGGTTGCGTCAGGGACAGCAGCAGCCCCGAGCTTTCCTCCTGGCTTCTCACCCACCCACTCATCATTTATCACCATTCCTTCACTCATCATCACCAATCACCTTCCGCCTGCCGACCGGACCTGGGCCCAGCCAACCGAAGACGAGCAAGGCATCGTGCTGGCCCTCCAGGACCCTCCACACTCGCCATGCTAAAAAAATGCCCTAATGAGCCACCACACTCCCCGAATGCTTGCCACGGGCTAAAAGCTGGATAGAGGGTTTCTCACTGGGTCCACCCAACAGCCTCATGGGGAGAGATTATTCCCATTTTATAAAGGGAGCAAATGTTTTCTAGGAGGCGGGTGGTTTTCCGGTTCAAGGTTTTACAACTGCTAAGTGGTGGAGCTGGCAGCATTTGAACCCAGATCTGCCCAGCTCCAGAGCCTGTGCACTGACCTCTGAGCTAACCTGCCTTCAACAAGGGGGCCCACGCGATGTGACAATCTGGGGTACAGGGAGGCCTAGCACAAAGCAGGGGCAGAGAGGGTGCTGTCTGTTGGAGTCTGGAAAGGCTATAGAGAGGAGGTGACGGGGGAGCAGGGAGGAGCGGTCACCCGGCCAGAGGACACAGTGGTGGACTCCACTCGCCCGTCCCAGGAGCTGGAACCCAGGTGAGCCGTGGGGCTCTGTGCAGGCTAGTGAGGGTGTGCGTGGAACGGAGGGGTTGTTCCCTCTTCCTCTTGAAAGCAAGGACTCTGTGCTTGCCCTCAACCCTCAGACAATGTCCAGGCTGGGAGTGACTGAGCAGGTCCCCTCCTCCAAGAAGCCCACCTGTCTTACCTTGGAACCTGATGGTGTCGTTGATGATCTCCAGCGTGTCGGCCACGGCGTTATACTCTCCCACCTTTACCTCGCTGCTGTCTGTGCGGGTCAAGAGATAGCGGTGGGTTAGATCAGGGTCCTGCGTCCGTGTCTGGTGCTCCTGTCCCAGCCCTGCTCCCCCCACAGGCCTTGGCTATAGTCTTGCAGGCTGCTTCTCCCACGAGGCAACTTCCAGTTAGAATCACACAACTTCCGTTCCCCGGGCTGGGTGAACTCCATCTCGCACCGGGCTCATCAAGTGTCACCACTTGATGAGCCTGAACTTTGTCTCCCACTCTTCTGTCCCAGCACAGCCCAAGAGACTAAAAGACAAAGCTAGATCAGTGCCCTGGAGCAGCCCCAACCCCTGGGGCCACTTCCTACCGACCACCACTTCTGCTTCCCACTTTGTTCAGGCCCCTTTCTGTCCCTGTAATGTCAATATTTCTCTGATAGAGCAAAGCTCCAGGGACCGACCAACACACTCTAGGCATGATCTGGTTAGCGGCAGGTAGGGGAGACCATCCCCTCCCTCCTTCTGCATGTTACACCCCTGTTGGTGCATCCTGAGGTGGAATTAGCATCTCAGAGGCCACGCAGCTCTGTCGCACCCCGCTGAGCACAGGCTCTCCTGCTGCCCTTGGCTCCTGCACGTGGACTTGCTCTGGTGCATTTTCAGAGCCAAGTGGAGCCTTTGAGTTTTCCTTCATCCCCGTCACTATTCTGTTGGGGGTTTAGTTAATTATTTTGACCATTGTCAAGGACAAAGACGACAAGGCCTGGCCCAGCGCGATGGCAGGAGGACTGGAGAGGAGGTCAGATTTGGTGAATGTCCCCCTCCCCCACCCCAGGTAAAACTGGAGAGTCCAGGTGACCGGATGGATGGGGGAGACGAGGAACAGGGCAGTCGCGTGGGTCATCCAAGATTCTCGGGGGGTGGCTGGGAACTGGGAACTCAGGAGTGGAGGGAGCCGAGTTCCATTTTGGCTGAGCCAACCTGAGTGCCTCTGGCTCACCGAGGTGGCTGCTCCGCTGGGGCTGGAGCCCAGGCAGAGAACTGAGCTGGGAAGGAAGGAGCGGGCCTCATGGACGCCAAGGACAAGCCCAGCTTCCAAATGGAGCTGCGCAACAGTGCCACGTGTCACCCAGGCTGGGACAGCCATCCCCTTGGGCGGGGGTCAGTGGATGTGGCAGATGGCGGTGGAGCTGGTGACCACGGATGGACCCAATGAGGGAGCGGGCTCAGGGGCAGGTGGAGGGCAGAGAGCTGGGCATGGGGTGTGGGAGCAGAGGGTGGGGGCCCCAGCGCGGAGCAGGCTTTCACGAGGTTGGGGAGTGGGCAGGGCGGGGCCCAGGGCATCTGCTGAGCCCCTGCCCTGTGCCTGGCCCTGCGCTGGGAATTTGACGTGCGTTTCCTCATTTGGTTCTAACAGTCGTAGTGGTGTGCAGTGGGTGCTCTTAGCCCCATCTTATGGGTGAGGAAGTGGGAGCCGAGGCCGGTTGTACCTTGGCCTGGGGCCTCAGTGATGCAAAGAGCAGAGCTCAGATTTGAACCGGGACCTTGTCCCCAGCCCCTGCTCTGCCCCGAGCTGGGAGCGCCTGGCCATGGAACTGGGAGGCTCCAGTTCTGTGCTGAGCTGCCCACTCCAGGGAGCTGTGCTCTCCTGTCCCCAGGCAGAGTTGCCCCCAAGGTACAGGAGGATCCCCAGAGCTGCAGACCCTGAGGGCATTAAGTGCCCCGACAGCAGCGGGGATCCCAAGTGAGCAGCTGGAGGAACTGCCCTCGGGGGCTCTGGTTCTCAGGGAATTTATCTGCACAGATGCCGGGCTACTGCTGTTCTCTTAGAGACCCCCAGGAAACAGGGAGTCCTGCAGGCTACAGTTCTGCCCTTGTCCTTTGGCTGTGGAGTGCAAAGCAGAGTTGCAAAAGTCAATTCCTCCTCCCCACCAGGGCCTCCTGCCATCTGGAGGGGCGTCACGCTGTGCAGGCAGCTGTTACTTGCCTGGGTCACCGGCCCCCAAATGTCACATTAGCAGACTCGGCTGGGAGCCCCCCACCTCCCCACGCTGGCCTTTCGAGGACTCAGCCTGGCAGGGGCCCCACTCCGTTCCCGCCGCTCAGAGGAAGGGCCCTGATATATTCATCCGGCGTGGGCAGCAGCGCAGGAGATACACAGGGTGATGCGAATGAAGAGTTGGGCGCGGGGCGGTGGCCTGCTGGCACCCCCAGCCCCTCAGCTGCCCCTCTGACCCACTCGGCCCGCTGCCCTGTCCCACGGCCCCGAAATAATACCCAGCTTCCCACCGTGGCCACCATCACCGTCATCCCTTCCTGGGGCAGGACACGGAGGCCCACGGTGCTGCACACACACGGCGGCGTTTAATGCTTCCGGCAAACCCCGGACTCGGTGTCACTCGCCCCATCCCGCGCACGAGGGCGGCACCTCGCAGAGATGAAGGGACCACCTGGCCATACACGCCCCTGAATGCGGGTCCCTTCATTCTGAATTCAGGGCACTTTTACTGCCACTATGGAGCATTTATTGAGTGCCTACTGCATGCCAGGCCCAGCCTGACATACTTCGTGATAAAGAATCCCCCCAAAGCAACCCCATAAACAACAAAAAGACAAAGAACCCACTTAAAAAAGGACCTGAATAGACATTTCTCCAAAGAAGAAATACAAATGCTCAAGCAGCACATGAAAACATCCTCAACATCATTAGCCACCAGGGAACTGCAAATCAAAACCACTAGGATGGCCATAACCAAGAACAAAATAAGGAAAATAGCACGCGCTGGTGAGGATGCAGAGAAATGGGAACCTGTGTGCATTGCTGGTGCGAATGTCAAATGGTGCAGCCGCTGTGGAGACGAGTCCGGCAGATCTTCAGTAAGTTAGACAGAGTTACCATATGACCCGGCGACTCCACTCCTAGGTATATGCCCAAAGAATTGAAAGCAGGACCTGGGCAGATATTTGTACACCAAGGAACAGCATATTCATAACAGCCAAAAGGTGGAAGCAGCCCAAGTGTCCATCAACAGAGGAAGGGATAAGCAAAGCATAGTCTAGCCACACAAGGGAATATTATTCAGCCAACAAAAGGAACGAAGGGCTGATACATGTGACAACATGGATGAACTCTGAAAACGTTAGATGAGTGAAAGAAGCCAGACACAAACAACCAAATGCTGAATATTCCATTTATATGAAATGTCCAGAACAGGTGAATCATAAAACCGAAAGCAGCTTGATGGTTGCTGGGGGTGGGTGGGGGGTAGAAAGGGGAGAGAGCTTAATGGGTACAAGGTTTCCTTTGAGGGCAATGAAAATGTTGTGGAACTGGAAAGTGGTGATGTTCATAAAGCTCTGTGAATGTACTAAATATGAAATTGTGCACCATAAAATGATTAAAATGATAAACTTTGTGTTATGTGTATTTTACCATAATGGAAATAAAAAAGGCTATCCCATAGGCAGTGGATGGTTAGGGTGATTTCACATCCTTGACCATCCTGGACATGGAAGAGCTGCTTATGATAAATCCCATGTTTAAAGCTTCATTCATTCATTCATTCATTCATTCAACAAGCATGCGCAGAGCACTTATGTGCCAGGCTCTGTGCGGGGGGCTGGAGATACAAAGGTTAAAAAATAAACTCAAAATCTCTGACCTTGAAGAGTTAGTACTTTAGTGACTTCTGCCTCACACAGCACTTTCAGGGACAAAGCATTATTCCCATTTGCAGATAACATCTCCCTTCTGCAGAGGGTTAGGCCACTGTCCTAGGACCACTTGGCTGGTGAGGGAGCTATCACCCATGTTCACTGGACGCCCGAGCCTGGCCCCTCCCTCACTGCCCCATGCATTCGGGTCCCCTTGGGCTGTTCCTGCACCAAGATTGCATTCCCCTGTCTTCCCCTCGACTGGTGCCTCGAATTGGAGGCCGACCTCCCCAAGAGTTCCAGGCAAGAGAGGGTCCCCTTCCCGGAGCCTCCTCAAAACTCTTGGGGTCTGCCCGGGTGCTCTGTGTTCAGACGCACACACTGAGCCCAGGTGAGCCACGATATTCGGTGCTGGGTTCAAGTGTGCCGTGACACCCGGCCCCAGCCTGCCCACATTCAGCGCTCTTCCCTTTTTAACAGCTTTAAGATATAACTAACATGTTCTGTGCAATCTACCCACTTAAAGTGGACAAGTAAGTGGTGTTTAGTATAGCCACAGGGTCACACAATCCTGATTACAATCTTAATTTTAGAACATTTTCATACCCTCTGAAAGAAACTCCATACCCCTTTGCCACTCCCCATTCCTCTCCTCTCCTCCCAGCCCCTGGCAACCCCCAATCTGCTTTTGGTCTCTAGATTTGCCCCTTCTGGAAGCTCATAGATGTGGAATCATACAATATGTGGTCTTCTGTGACTGGTCTATTTCACATGATGTGAAGTTCTCAAGGGTCATCCAGGGTGTAGCGTGTAGCAGAACTTTGTTCCCTCTTATGGCCGAGTAATATTCCATCGTGTGGAGACCACGTTTTGCTCACCCATCCATCCATCCATCCATTGATGGGCATTTTTGGTTATTTATGAATAATGGTGCCTCTGCGAACATTTCGTGTACAAGTTGTTGGGTGAACATCTGTTTTCATCTCTTTTGGGTATTTATCTAGGAGTGGAATTGTGAACAAACTATTCTCCAAAGCAGCTGCGGCATTTTACGTTCCCCTCAGTGATGCACGAGGTTTCCAGTTTCTCCAGTCTCGCCAGCTCTGGTTATCACTGGTCTTTTTCACGCTTGTGGCTTTTTGATTACTGGGCTTTCCCGTACTCACCCGCACAGCAGGTTATCAACAGCCAACATTTACTGAGCACTCACTAAGCCCCCGGCCCTGTTCCAAGCGTCCGTGTGTCGCCCTTCTTTTAAGTCCCACAGTAACCCTAGGAGGTAGGAATTGTTTCACAGACGAGGACATGGGGGCTTGGAAAGGTTGCGTGATCTGCCTGAGGACGTACAGCTAGTGAGTGGGAGGCTGGAGGATGCGTCAAGAGGGTGTATGAAGATAAACAGACTTAGCATTGAAGGGATCTGGGTTCAAATCCCGCTGTCTCCCTGGTGCCCAGTGCCATGCACACGGGAAGCTCCTAATAAACACACTTTGTCTGAACAAAACAGCTGTGTGCCTCTGAGCAGGTTGCTCAACCTTTCTGAGCCTCTGCATCTGCAGCTGCAAAATGAGGGAGACAGCACCCACATCCCAGGACAGAACAAGTTAATAAGTCTGGTGGCATCTCACACATGGTGGTCACCGCTGAAGGAGATGTAAGAAGGGAGGTCTTTCCTGTCTTCTAGCTGGGGAAGTTTGCAGGGACTCAGAGACCCCTGCCCCAGGGCCCCTCTACGACTGGCTGTGCGGTGGGCAGGTGCACGCCGGGACCGCGCTCTTTCCAGAGAGCCTCAGAGCAGTGGCTGAGGGAACCCCCTCGCAGAGAAAGGCTGCTCCCTGGAGGAACAGACCCTTTATGGACATTTCCAGGGTCCATAAGGGCAACAGGGGCTTCTGCCCGGTGGACAGCCCCCTTCCCTAATACAGACAGCTGGTTTTGGGCCCTCAGGACTGTGGGGACGGTGGGAGAGAGGAAATGTCTCATGTCATCACGGCGATGACGGCTGCCCTGCAAAATAATGGATGACTGTAGCATGCCAGGCAGGGCCCTTGGTTCCATGTAATGATCACTGAGTTAGTCATGAGCATTAGATGCTACTGTCTTTGTTGGCAGACTTGCCATGACAAACACCACATAGTGTATTAGTCAGGGTCCTTCAGAGAAGCAGAACTGACAGGATGTGTGTCTAAATATTATGAGATTTATTCTAGGAATCGGTTCACATGACCTTGGGGACTGGCAAGTCAGAATTCCAAGTTGAGAACTCTGAAGAAGGTTTCGATGAATTTCCCCTAGAGAACCTGGCTGGCTGGAGCAGAGAGATGGAAACTTCTTTCTGACTCTGAAATCATCAGTTCTCCTTTTAAAGACCTTCAAATGACTGGATGAGGCTCCTCATTGTTGAGAGCAACCTCCTTTGTTGAATGTAGATGCAATCAGCCACAGATGGAATCAACTGACTAATGATTTAAAGCTGTGCCGGTTTGAGTGTATTGTGTCCCCCAAATGCCATTATCTTTGTGGTCTTGTGTGGGGCAGACCCTTGGGTGCTGGTTGGATTTGCTTGGTGTGCCCCACCCAGCTGTTGGTGATAATTTTGATGAGATGTTCCCATGGAGGCGTGGCCCCACCCATTCGGGGTGGGCCTTGATCAGTGGAGCTATATAAATGAGCTGACTCAAAGAGGAAAGAGAGTGCAGCTGGGAGTGATGTTTTGAAGAGGAGCAAGCTTGCTAGAGAGGAACGTCCTGGGAGAAAGCCGTTTTGAGGCCGGAGCTTTGGAGCAGATGCCAGCTGCCTTCCTAGCTAACAGAGGTTTTCCGGAGGCCATTGGCCATCCTCCGGTGAGGGTACCCGATTGCTGATGTGTTACCTTGGATGCTTTGTGGCCTTAAGACTGTAATTGTGTAGTGAAATAAACCCCCGTTTTATAAAAGCTTATCCATCTCTGGTGTTTTGCATTCTGCAGCATTAGCAAACTAGGACAAAAGCCATGAAATACCCTCACAGTAACAATCAGGCCAGTGCTTGCTTGACCAACCATCACAAACAGGAGTTTATTGGTTCATGGTTTAGAAGGCCAAAAGTCCAAAATGAAGGTGTTGGCATGGCCATGCTTTCTCCCCAGGTCCTCAGCATTCTGGGGCTGGCTTCCGCCATCCTTGGGGCTCCTTGGCTTGTGTCACTGCCTCCTGTCACTTGTTGATTTCTCTCTCCTCATGTCTGCTCTTCTGGCTTCTGCGAACTTCCAGCATCTGGCTCCAATAATATAGATCAAGGCCTGCCCTGATTCACCTGGCCACACCTTAATTAACAGTAAATCTGTAAAGGGTCCTATTTACAAATGAGTTCACGCCCACAGGAAGGAGGGTGAAGATTAAGAACATGTGTTTTTTGGGGTACGTAATTTAATCTACCCCACTCTCCCTCCTTTAGGCGGGACCTGAAGGCTCAGCGAGGCTAAGCACCTTGTCCGAGCTGGCCAGTGGCAGAGCAGGGGCGGGAACCCTGGTTTATCTGGCTCCACAGCCTGGGCCATTTTGACCTCACTGCACCAACTCTACTGTGCTCCTGGGGTTCCCCTACAACAGGACTGACGCACGCACGGACTCGGGCCTGGGGCTGGGCCAGGCCCCATGTGCTTTGCTGGGCACCTTCACCCCTGCCCTCCCCACTGACCCTTTGCACATATCTGGGAAGTAGGGAGGGTTATCATTCCCATTTTACAGTTGGGGAAACTGAGGCTCGCCGTGGGAAGCGGCTGGCCTTCTCGCCACCTGCCTGGCTCTGTCCTCACCCTCTACAGCCAAGGCTCTCGGACGTTCATGCAAAGTCCCATCACTAGAAGTCTGTAAATGAAGAGTCCCAGGACCGCCCCCGGAAAGACTGATCTTTGGAGATGCGGGATGGTGATCCTGGGCCCGAACTCTGGCCCGGCTCCAGCTTCCAGGCACGGGAAGTGCTTTTCACTCCCACCGCAGCTGCGTCTTGTCACTGGGGTGGGGGAGCAGATGTGGCAGAGATAACTTTGTTTTCCCTCAGCTGGGATTGCCCCCACACTCTCTTCTCCATCTTCAGTTACACCATTGTCATGCTTTGAACAGATTAAGTTCATTTACTTTTTTCCTGTGACATCTGAGCCTGGTGGTCATTGGCTGGATGCCCTGGGGTCTGGCCAGGGGTAGATTTGTCCATGAGTCAGGTTAACAGGCCCAGGGGCAAGAGTTAAGTAGCTGAGGGGACGCAGGACAGATATAATAGGTTATTTGCTCCCAGAGCATCTTTTTTCTCTCTTCTTGGCCAATTCTCACTGGCCCTTCAGAATTAATCTCAGAGAGCACCTCTTCCAGGCAGCCTTCCTAGAATTGCCAGGTGCAGTTGGATGACCCTCTTCTGAATGCTCACATTTCTGTGCCATTTCTTATCAGCATTGGCCCTTGTTGGGGCCCTGTATCTGCTCCCGCTGGACAGGGAGCTCTGAGGGCAGGGACTATGTCCTACCCACCGCTAGAATGGCTAATATTAAAAAAAACAAAGAAAGGAAAATAAGAAGTGCTGGTGAGGACGCAGACGATAGGAACCTCAGTACATTGTTGGTGGGAATGAATGTCAGATGGTGCCGCTGCTGTGGAAGACAGTTTGTTGGTTCCTTAAAAACTTAAACACAGAATTGCCATAAGACCTGGCAATCCCACTTTTAGGTATATATACCCAACAGAACTGAAAGCAGTGACTCGAACAGATAGTTGCACACCGATGTTCACAGCGGCATTATTCACAACAGCCCAAAGGTAGAAGCAGCCCAAGTGTGCAGCAGCAAGTGAATGGATAAACGTGTGG
Source organism: Choloepus didactylus (assembly GCF_015220235.1). Lineage (NCBI taxonomy): Eukaryota > Metazoa > Chordata > Mammalia > Pilosa > Megalonychidae > Choloepus > Choloepus didactylus. The sequence continues at coordinate 126,680,664 of NC_051316.1, read as the reverse complement.
TGTAGACAACCGATGGAATATTATTCAGCCTCAAAAAGGAATGAGGTTCTGATACACGCAACAACATGCATGAACCTTGAAGACAGCGTATCGAGTGAAACAAGTCAGTCACAAATGGACAGATATTATAGGATCCCACTAATATGAAGCAGCTAGAATAAGCAAATTCATAGACAAAGTAGAGTACAGATTACTGGTGTGAGAATTAGATTAAGTTTAGCTTTCACACAGGGTGGGGGCAGTTAACGAATTGGCAGAAGGTTAAAAAGACAAACTGTAATCCACAGTCAGTCCCCCTGCTTATCCACCCACTATCTACTGTCCTTGCAAGGTGGAGACTCAGGGTAGAGTTTCCTTAAACAGCTTCATAAGTTGTTACCAAACTAGCTCAGACTGGCTCTGCAGCTCAAGAACAAAGGAAAGAGGGGTGGAGACTTGTTTCAAACGTTCCAAGTTTGCACAGGAGACTTTTTTCCAAATGTTTCCAATTTGGGCAGGCTGCATGTTTCAAATTTGCGCAGGCTAGTTAGGCTTGTCGATTAGAATGTAACCTCTGAAGTATCCAGCCAATGGAGAAACAGGGGAGGGACTTGCGGTTAGGTGTAGGGAATAAATACTGCTGGGTCTATTGTTCTGGGCGTCAACCCCCACATTTTGGTTGGGCACCCGTTCTTGCAAGACCGTGAATAAATTCGTTTCTTCTCCACAATCAGGTGAGCGTTTATTCCTTTTTAGGAATAGTGCTTGTTTCTCACACTGGGGGCAGGGGGGAGAGGGAATGGGGAGTTAATGCAAAATGCGTGCAGGGTTTTGTTTGGAGTGATGGGGAAGTTCTGGTAATGGGCGGTGGTGATGGTGGCACCACATTGTGAATGTAATTAACATCGCTGAATTGTGTACTTGAAGTTAACATGGGAAACTTTAGGTCGCATATGTGTTACCAGAATAAATATTTTTTAAAAAAACAAAGAAAGATACATGCACACGAAGCAGCAACACACATTTTTCAAGGATGCACACAAACACGATGCGTGCATTAAACACGGAGGATGTCAGCCTTTCACAGAGGGAAGTCGGAGGGGTAGTGGAAATAAACAGAGGAAATAAGTAGCTAACTCAACAAACAACAAGAGGGGTTACCGTGGGCCAGCGACAACAACATCTCATGAAACGAGGAGTGTGACGACTTCCAGCCCCTGCTCCTGGGATCCAAAGCAAGATGAGAGGCCGCTGGTGGACAGCCAGAGGTCTAGCCACCACGTCTCCCTCAGGTGGCCGGAGGGGGCTGGGGGAGACCAGTGGTGTGGCGGGGGTGGGCTATTCCAAACCTCTGAAGTGTCTCCTAATGATGTAAGACTGCATTTCCTCAGGAAATTCTGGAGGGGGACAAATCTGGGGTCAGGGTCTGGTGTGCCCAGGACTGGAGAAGGACCCAACAGTTGCCACGGTCACCTCTGCACCTGCCAAGGAGCCAGGAACCCTCACAGCCTCGCGCCGCTGAATTCACACCATTGCTCTCAAGGCCAGGGTTTTTATTTTCAAATAAAGGCTGACCCGAAGGCTGGGAGAGATGAGGCCACATCGCCTGACCAGCAATGGCCAGCATGTCTGCTTCCGAGCCTGCGGTTAGGGGTCGAATTGTGTCCTCGGAAAGACCTGCTCAAGTGCTGACCCCTGTCCCGGGAGTGGACCTCATTTGGAAATAGGGTCCTTGAAGATGGGTTTAAGTTAAGACAAGGCCACACCGGAGCAAGGTGGGTCCTGATTAGGTACGACTGGGGTCCTTACAGGAAGAGGGTGATTTGGACATGGACAGACAGACACAGAGAAGGCGGCCACGGGAATATGGAGGAGGCAGAGCGGCGCAGCTACAAGCCTAGGACTGTCGGCAAACACCAGAAGCTGGAAGAGGCAAAGGAGGATTCTCCCTTACAGGTTTCGGAAGGAGCATGGCCCTGCTGAAAACTTGATTTCATATTTCTGGCCTCCAGAAATGTGAGGGAATAAATTTCTGTTGCTTTAACCAACCAGTTGGTGGTACTTTGCCACAGAAGCCTTAGGAAACTAAGACACCTATATACTTTCCACATGGTAGGGGATGAGTTCCCTGTCATTGGAGGTATTCAAGCACAGGTGATGCTGTCAAAGAGTCAGGGCTCCCTTCAACACAGAGAGCCTACTGCTCAATGAAACACAATGTCTACTGAGGAATGCTTTCTTCTGAGCCACCTTCCTTGGGGTCCCTGAAAGGGAAGCATGGGATGGTGAGGGCCGGGAGGCATCAGGTTGAGGACAAGCTCCCAGCCTGAAAGAGCTCGCATTTGTGCTGCCCTTCCAATCCTGCTGGCCCCCAACACTGCCAGCATTTCCATTTTTAATTATATCAAGTCAAGTGCTAGTGCAACCGACTGGCTTTTCCAGGCCACGGCTTGGTGAAACAAACTATCAAACATGTCTTGATAGAAGGAAAACGATGTTAAAAATCAGCCTCCAGAGTCTCAAACTCGGGTCACACTTGCTCTGAAAGTTTTCTAGTAGGTTCTGGGACATTATCATCCTGCTTTTATGGGCACTGGCATGGAGCCAGGGAGCTGATGAAGCCCCTTGGGGGCAAAGACTGGTGTCTTCTTCAACTTGGCTTCCCCCAGAAGGCTTGGTAAAGCGCCCGGCAGATGCTCAGGAAATGCACACTGAGCAGAGCCATATCTGTTACCCCGAAGACGGAATGGTGAGTCACGTTTGCCAACGGGAGGGGCCGGCCTGCATCTTACCATCTTACCAGGCACCTTCTTAGGGTGACGGGCGACCCTTCCCCTTCAAATCAGGTGCTGAAATGTAAAACTCCAGTCGGAGCCCTTCATGTGGCTCAGAAGCAGGGTGAGATTCAGGCACTTGATCCTTCCTGGAGATTCTCACAAACAGCCTAACGAAGGCAGGGACGGTGCGAACGGCAGATGCTGCGATTTCACCATGAACAGCATAAAAAAAAAACCTCTAATCATGGTCTCACTCAATTTCCTTCCCTGCTGCAAATTCGGAGCCACGTTTAGACTTCAGCAGCAATGTGGATTCTTTTTTCTCTTAAGGGAGAAAGAAAGCCAATTCTCTGGCATCCATCATCTTCTCCGTGTGGCTCGGTGCAGTCGGCAGTGGCGTGCGGGAGGAGCCCCGATCGTGGCGCTGAAAGGGGTTCAGGCCTTAGCTGTGCTACGTCTGAGGGGTGTGTCCAGTGCATCCTGATACCTGCCTTACCCACCACCATGGGTCGGGATGCTCAGAATGGCTGAGACAAGGGTAAGACTGCACGTAGTTTATTTGGGCTAGGAAACCCTGAAGGGGTGTGGGGACGTGACAATGGAAAGGAACCAGGATAAGGAGCATGCATGAGCAGGTTTCAGTGCAGGCAACTGAGGCTCAATCACACTGGGGACCTCTGGGAGACAGAGTAGGGCACACCTTGGAGTTGACACCCCAGGGGAAAAGGAGCCGGAGCTTTGACCTTCCACCTGCCATCCCCCACTGGCTGGGGGCTGATGGGGAGGCGCTAACCCCGGGCATCCAGCCTGCTCCTTGTAGGTGGAGCGTGGCAGGTGGTTTTTAGAAAGATGTTGTTCGGCTTATTCCACAACTGCAGATGCTTGGGGTGGGCCCCTGAGGGTATCTGCCACGGCTGCCCCCTGGGATTGTCCTGACGGGAAGGAAGGGCTTTGGGACCCTTAGAAATAGGGTAAATGCAGGGGGAGCCAGGGATGAAAGAGATCACTCTTGGGGCTCAGAAACCCTCCCCGGATCCAAAGAGCCCCAGCCCCAAGAGGGACGGAGTGTAGCCCTGGCATGTTACTTTAGGACAGTTCTGTCTATGCAGCACTTCTAAGTTTATAAAAGAGGTAGTTTCCCCAGCCTGGACGAACAGTGGCCACGATCACGAGTCAGGTTCTGCCGTCAAGGCTGACTGCGGTTCGCCAGACACCTGCCTTGAACTGAGTCACTGGACACCAAGAGTACCTGAGACTGCTCTTGAATTTTCACAAGCAGAACATTTCAAGCCGGGGACCCAGTCCCGGTCCACACTCCCACCAACCAATTCAGTAAACATCCACCAAGAGCAGCCTTGGCCCAGGCGGCCGCTGCTAAGGCCACCCCAGCTCCCCGGGGTTCTAGTTTGCTAATGCTGCGGAATGCAAAACACCAGAGATGGATTGGCTTTTATAAAAAGGGGGTTTATTTGGCTACACAGTTACAGTCTTAAGGCCATGAAGTGTCCAAGGTAACATATCAGCAATTGGGTACCTTCACTGGAGGATGGCCAATGGCGTATGGAAAACCTCTGTCAGCTGGGAAGGCACGTGGCTGGCATCTGCTCCAAAGTTCTGGTTTCAAAATGGCTTTCTCCCAGGACGTTCCTCTCTAGCAAGCTTGCTCCTCTTCAGAACATCACTCACAGCTGCACTGAGTTCCTTCTCTTTGAGTCAGCTCATTTATATGGCTCCACTGACCAAGGCCCACCCTGAATGGGTGGGGCCATGCCTCCATGGGAATATCTCATCAGAGTCATCACCCACAGCTGGGTGGGGCACATTCCAAGCAAATCTAATCAGCACCAAAACATCTGCCCCACAAGACTACATCAAAGATAATGGCGTTTGGGGAACACAATACATTCAAACTGGCACAGACGGGGTGTAGCCCTGGCATGTTACTTTAGGAAGGTTCTGTCTATGCAGCACTCCTAAGTTTATAAAAGAGGTAGTTTCCCCAGCCTGGACCAACAGTGGCCACGATCACGAATCTGCTTCTGCCGTTAAGGCTGAATGCCGTTCGCCAGACACCTGCCTTGAACTGAGTCACTGAACACCAAGAGTACCTGAGACTGCTCTTGAATTTTCACAAGCGGAATATTTCAAGCTGGGGACCCAGTCCCGGTCCACGCTCCCACCAACCAATTCAGTAAACATCCACCAAGAGCAGCCTTGGCCCAGGCGGCCGCTGCTAAGGCCACCCCAGCTCCCTGGGGGCCAGCTGTCCGTGCAGCCCAGTCTGGTTTGCCCCCCGCGGCAGCCCCCGGAGGCAGGCAGGGCTGGCACTGGACGCTCCCATTTTCCAATGGAGGAAACGGTGGCCCAGGGAGAGGAAGTGACCCCCCCAGGTCACTCTGCTGGTGAAGCTTCAGCCAGGACTTGAATCCAGCTCATCTGCCTCTAAATTAATTCAGCAAACTCGCACTGAGGACCTACTGTGTGCCAGGCCCTGGGGACACAACCCTGGAGTCAAAATATGTAGAAAGGCCCTGGTTTCCTGGCTTCCTTTTTAGTTCTTCCCGAGGAGGCCTCCCATTTCCAGCTAATTTGCAATTTAGTTTTGCAAAGGAGCTAGCAGAGCCTCCTCCAAATATGTTCTCTACTGTCGTAAGAGGATTTAGAGGGCAACAGGAACTTTGTGCAAATGAGAAGCTGAAAAAGCACCTGATGAGGCCCTTCAGAGAGAAGGTGGGATGGGCCAACTTCCCAGATGCCCTGTGGGTGAGCCTGTGAGACAGTGAGGACGTGAGTCTAGGGGTGGATCTGGAAAAGCAGCCGCCACTGCTGTGTGTGAGCCAGCTCTGTCCTGAGCCCTGCTGTTCCACTGTCCCTTAAATAGGAGAGGAGGGCTAGAGGCGAGGCAGAGAGAAGCAGATAGAGAGAGGGAGGGCTTGAATGGTGAGGCAGATAACATGATGCCCCATCCAGAGGCCATTTGCAAGGTCAATGGCGCTGATGGTATGGGGCCACGGCATGGGGTCAATGGCGCCGATGGTATGGGGCCACGGCGTGGGGTCAATGGCACGTACTCCGTGGCATGAGGCAGTTTAGGAGCTGGTAACCCAGGGATGGGGGATGCTAGGCTTACCCAGCCAATAAATTCCTGGAAGGCCCCAGAAGACAACATCAGGACCAAAACATGGGCCCTGAGAAAGGAAGGGGTGAATTCAAGGTCTCACATGAGTCAGGACCCACCTCAGGCAAGGCCTTCCCTGTCTGGGCCTCAGTTTCCCCTCTCTGAGATTTGCCCTTGCAGCCTGGACAGTCTACCCAATAATTCATCGTCCCTCGTCTTGGTGGACAAGGCCCCTCTGAATCCCTCTTCATTTGGAAAACAAACTGTCGTGATGATATGAACATGCCCCCTGCATTCTGGTGACCCATTTCTATCCCAAAATGACACGGCGTCCCTCTGACAGGTCAACAGGATCCACGTCTGTTTTAAAAACACGTAAACAGGGGTGTCTGAAGGCTCAGCTCTGACGTGCCATAAAAGCTGGACACAAGGATGGCAAAGCGGAACACTCAGGCATGGATGTCCACTTGAGCACATGAATGCCAGAAGATCCTGTGGGGAACCCCTCCCTTCCTTGGCCTCAGTTTCCCCATTTATTCCATGAAGTGGTGGGGTGTGATCATCTCAAAGGTCCTGTCCAGGATGACATTCTACATGTCGCTAAGCTTGGGGAGCACCTCACAGGGGCAGTGGCAGCCAAAACGGCACCTGGCGGGGGGATTTCGTTGCACCCAGAAACCTGGAGTGGTCCCAGAAAAGCGCCAGCATTTTTGACAAAGTGCTTATCATAATTGCTACTTCATGCTGAGCAAAAAATCCATGCACGCATTGGTAAGCGCTATCTCATTTAGTTCTTCCCGCATCCCTAGAAGGTAGGGAGGATTCTATTCCCATTTTGCAGGTGAGGACACCGAGGCTCAGGGAGGCAGAGTCCTTTGCCTGATGTCTACAGCGAGTAAGTAACTCGCACTCAGGTGTATCGGAGACTGCAAGGCTGGGCTCTGAACCAGCGTTCCCTGTGTGGCCTTCTTTATACGTCCGGATGTGCCTAAAATCACAGCCTCTGGAGTGCGGAGTCTAATCCTAACAAACGAAAATAAAAGGCAATAAAATTGGCACGCATCTGTAGCTGTGATCGGCCAATCAATATTTTACAAGATATTCTCCCAGAATGATATAATTTGAGAACTGGAAATGTGACAAGAGAATTTAGCTGCAATCACTCAAAAAAAAAAGTTATCTTTGCCAAGATGCTTACTTTGTTCAACCAACGAAGAAGTAAGACTTAACAAATGGGAAAATAATTACGTTTGCCTAAAATTACATCTTTTGTGCACGCCGGAGATCTGACATGCGTTTCAATTTCCTGCCACAGAAAGACGGATGGGCAAGTCCACAAGACTGCATTATGGAGGGGTGCGGCTGGTGAGCGCCTCTCCGGATAGATCTCGGCCCTGCTGGGATCTGAATGAATCTGAATAACTCACTATAATTTCTTGCTTTCCCCTGGATGACTCTGGGATCTGTTCAAAGAGAGCAGTCACAGCAGGAGGGTCCTTGTTTCTGGGATTTTCTAGAAGCTTCCAGAAGCTGAAAAACACTGATGAGTGGTCTGCCTTGGGTTTTGGGGTAACAACCCCACTAACGACATACTGGGTGGAACCCAGGTGTCTGCCTGGAGGAAGCCTTGCCCCGCTCCTCACAGACCTCCCATGGGCTCTGACAAGCCACTGCATGCTCTCCAGCCCCTTCCACCTCTGGCTGCAGAAAAGTTCAACAAACGCCCCAGTTTTTTCCAAAAATAAAAGGCAAATAAAAAATGCATGTGTGTGTGTGTGGGGGGGGTGGAGTTTAACAAATTGAGAGAAACTAAAGAGACATCAACCAAATGCATTTCTAGTAGAAATGCATACTGAAGTATTTACGGATTGAAATGAGATGATATCTGGGATCTGCTTTAAAATACCATAGCAAAAAAAAAAGGTAGGGGGGACAAGTAAGGGTAAAACAAGATTGGCAAAATATGATAATGGCTGAAGTGGGGTGATGGGTAAATGGGGGTTCATTAGGCTAGTCTCTCGACTTTGAAAGTTTCTATAATAAAAGATTAAAAACACAACGCAAGCCTCAGAATCTCAGAAGTGGCTTAATCTGCACTCGTGTCTGTCCCGAGAACTCTGACAAGCTTCTCAGGGTCATGTGGGAAGACAGGGCAGTCCTGAGTAGCAACGCAGCTAAGAAATAAGTTACATTCTATGAAAGTTAAACGCATACTTATATTGTATAGACGTAACATACTTATATTCTAAATAACTTCAAGCCAGTGTTTTCACGATGAAGTGTTTCTTCTGACACCACTTTCTCTTATCTGACCCATCATACTTCCATTTCTTTTGAGGTATTTTATTGCATAAACACAGCAACCCAGAATACAGACTCTGTCAAGTAGAAAGAATAAAAATCACAAGAGCCTACCTTGGAACTGAGTAAATTTAATGGTCCCCATTCTCTCCCCGTTCCGGAACACGACTTGACCCTAAAAACAAGACAAAACAAAGAAAAAGACCTATTAGCCCAAATACGACTGATCACAGCTGAAATCCATTCATTGTACAACGCAGTTATTAATACTGGAGGGAAAACAAACTCTCTCTGGACCACGGATGGAGAATCAAAATAATTGTCTTTAAATTGGTTGTGACTTTAACTGATTAATTTGAGGAACCCCAAATCAATAATGGAACCCAAACATGTGAATTAAAGCCCAGATAAGCATCGTCATTATCATCATGGCTGTTTATTAAACACTCACGTGTCCTGTGTACTCACGGGGACAAGGTCTTCCAGGGGGCTGGCAGGATGGAGCAGAGAGCCAACCAGGGGCCTGGGAGCAGGCTCTGCTCCCCACGAACGGACACTGCTCCCCCCACCCTGTCTCTGCCCCCCACGCCCTGTCCATAAGGATGTGCGGCTTTGCTGAGACCGCATTTGGCTTGATGACCACAAAGATGCTGGAGATTTGTTAATATCTTCCTATTAGGGACAGAGAATGTTTTTGTGAGGTCTTCCCAAATGGTGATGTCGCCCCAGTTATAACTCGGCTATGGTGCAACACAAAATTAAGCTCCTTGAGTTGGAGAGACCCAAGTAGCATCATGGGCAGCTGCGTGCCCTCATTAGGGGTCCGGGGGGCTAAAGAAAGTGTCATCTGCCATGTCTGTCTCGTTGGCCAATACTCGGTTTCCATATTCTTAGCTAAATAAATCAGGAATTTAAAGAGGAGGAGTGTGTTCTTTTCTTGCCAATGTAAGGCCCACTTAAAATTCTGCAACCGTGCAAGGAATTGACACATTATATCACTCAGGACTCTTTAGGACCAGCCTAAATGTTTTGGAGAAGGATGCCCATTTTACAGACAAAGAAACTGAGACTGATGGAGGCTGTGAATTCTGTATAAGGTCATTCAGCTAGTAAGTGAGGCAGCTGTGACCCAAACCTAAGTTTAACTTCCATGCCCACACTACATCTCTAAACCATGCTGCTTCTGATCCAGAAACGATCTCCTCTCTATTTTTCCATCAAGGCAAAACTAGGAAAAGAAATTGTCCTAAAGGTACACACTGCTTCTCTCTCACAGCTCTCTTCTTGCATCATCAGATAACAGCACGGAAAATAGGCCCAATCCCAATGCATTCTCTGGGGAGAACCCCAGGAAGCATCTTCCCTCAGTGGAACCCCAAAGCCAGGGGCCCTGAAGCTCTCAGGACACAGGGAATCACTCAACCTGTTCTTGGAACGAGAGACATCTTCTAAGGTCACTTTGACGCTTTTTTGAAATCCTGATGGCAGCTGCGAGTAAGAGTGTACTATCAGGTAGAAATAGACGCCCCCGGAATTCTATATTCGGGTGACGGTAAGCGAGTCCCTGGGCACGAAAACACTTCAATGCAAGGTGAGACAGGAGCTGTGATTTTTACTTCCAGATTTCTAGGGACGAATGAAAACCACAGAACATCTTCAGGAAGGATCACTTTTATGCAAATGTACCGCTTGGGTGGGTGGGAAAGATGCAAACCTTGCCCACAGGGAGGACATCTTCTCTGCCTGATGAAGGTGGAGAGCTAACTAAGGCTCTAAAGGTTTTCTAGACAAAAAAATGTGGGTAGACTCTGCACAATCTTTATTAGTTAAATTAATAAATGGTGTTCACAGCTTGGATGGAAAGATGTTACAGTGGAGTAGGGGGTGGGAGTAAAAAGGAAATACTCCTCGCTTTATTTTTCATTTTAAAGAAAATGAGTTAGTCCATGTTTGAAGTGAGACCTGGCATCTTTCATTTTACTAACAAAACTGTTTTTACTAATAATAGTCCTCCCATCTCCTCAATCCCTCAGGTAGAGTCTAACAAACCTGGGTTCAAATGCGACACACACATACACATGCACACACCCTCCGGAAAGTTCCGGAACATCGCTGAGTTATGGACCTAGTATATAACAGCTCCTGATGTGTAACAGGCACACAGTTGTTGGCTGTAGTGATTTTTATTTAAACATTTTTAATATCAGGGAGTTGAAATAAAAAGAGATTCTAAGCACCAGGAAGCGTTCCAGCCCGTGAAGAGATGTTCAACCACCACGTGGTTTTGGCCGGCAAAGGAGTAAACTGTGGGCCCTTACCAAGGTGTCCTCACCCTCTCAGACACGCCAGCCCCAAGGTGACCGAATCCCCCAAACACACAAGCCTCGTGGGGTGTGTCCACGCTCGGAAGCAGCGGAGCCGCCTACACCTGTGGTACCCAGGTCCCGATGGACACGGAGATTTCACAGACCAACTGGATGGGTAACGGTCTAGACAGAGGGACGGCTCAGAGGGAGGCCGGGAAGCTCCAGAAGCTTCTGTGGAAAACGTGCGCCGAGATGCTCTCCTGGGTTTGGCTGGTGAAGCCAGCGCTGCTCCCCTGCCATGACTGACTCGACGGGGGCCTGGGGCTCTATGAGGAGAGGAAATCTGGACACGGACAGACCCGTGGGAGAAAGCCCTGTGACAACACAAGCCAAGGAGGCCAAGGACAGCCAGCAAAGCAGCAGAAACCGGGAGAGCAGGGCAGGGTCTCCCCTGCAGGTCTCAGAGGGAGCACGGCCCAGCTGACACCCGGGCTCCGTGCTTCTGGGCCCCAGAGCTGTAGACGACAGCCTTCTGTGGCTTTAAGCCCCCTGGTTTGACGTACTTTGTCACCGCAGCCCTGGGACACTGAGGTGGCAGCTCTGACAGGGACAGTGGCTGAAACACAGTGCCCAAAACCCCAGGGCTGCTGCTTTCCATTTAGGCTCTGCCAACGCGCAGCCTTCATGGGACGCTGGGAAGCAAGCCTGAGGGTGAAGCTATTTGTTTCTCCTGCTGTGCTTGCAGCAGCAGCAGGGGCTGTGGGGGGGCCCAGGGACTCCTGGGTTCCTGCGCTGTCATGCTTCCCAGCTCCTGGCTGCCCAGTGGGAGGGGCAGGTTCATTCCAGAAGCAGCAGGAGTGGCAGTGGTGGGTGCCTCCACGGCCAGCTCCTGGGGCTCTTGGCAACATCATTTCCCTTTTGGTTCTCTCTGTCCCAGGGGCTTGGTGGTTTTCTGCCAACATTATCTCCAGTAACCGTCCCTTCTCCTCCTCCATCCCTTCCCACAAAGCTGTAACCAGTTCCCCGTAGTAAATACCCTCTGAAATGCCTGAAATGGTTTCTGTTTTCTTGACTGGATGCTGATTGATCATGGACTGTAACTTCCTAGGAGTTTATAAGAAGGATTGCAGAGCAGATTTGGAATCCAAATAAAATAATGGAGGTAAAACTCCAAGTGGATAATTTATAAGTTTTTTTTTTTTTTCCCTGAAACAGATGTTGCTAATGTCAGGAAAGTATAAAAATCCAAGCAAAGAGTTCAGGATTAATAGGGAGCAATAAGGCTGCATTTTTCTTTTCAGGGAAATTTTCAAAATGTAAAGGGTAACGTGGGGGAAAAAAAATCAAGTTTCAGCTTTCGCAGACCAGAAAGGCAATGACCGTCACTGCATCCTTGGGCAGTTTTGAGCATTTCTAAGCATCAGCTCTCCTGTTCAAGAAACAATACCTACTTCTGGGGGTTGCTTGTGAGAATCGAAGATCACAACTGTTAAGAGGCGAAGTCCAGAGCTGGTGCACCGGGCTCGGTAACTCTCACCATGAGTCCCCCGGTTAACCCGAGTTAGCGAAACGCCGCCTGGGGTCAGCTCAGGACTCAGAAAAGTCAGCGGAGATTAAGACACACACCAAGGATCCCAGCAGCCAGTGAGATTCAGCGGCCTCCTCTTAGAACAATCAATTCTCGGATCCCATCGTTCATCTTGAATGTTTCATTGCTGAGCGTGAGCAAAAGTTACTCCAAAAGTAGTTAATGGGTCAAATGGTCAAGAGGGTCAAATCCGGGTTGGGGCTTTTTTTTTTTTTTTGCCTTTCTTTCATTTCTGCAGTGGAGGGTCCGAGGGGCTCAGGGCTCAGGGAAGGTTAGAGCTCTGGAGCTTCTGCAAGGTCTGCAGGTAACCCTCGGCCTGGAGACGGAAACTAGAAGTTTCAGCTGGCTCCGCCCCTAAGGGGTGTGGCCTCTGCAGACCATGGTAATTGAGGAAAGCACGCGCTTCCTTCCTCTGGGCAGGTGTGTTTGTCCTTGGAGGTGTGTGTGTGCACACACGGGAGCCTGTGTGCCCATCTACGAGTGTCTGACTTACGCCTGCCCTGACGCATTACGCAGGCGGGAAACTCCCATCAGTTCTGCCAGATTAGAAGCACTCAGCTGCCCGTGTGGGTGCTCCCAGCCCCCTGGGACCATTCAGCTTTGTCCTCAAATGAATAACTCAGCTTTTCTGAAAAGTACACTGGGGTTAGACGGCGGCCCAAGCTTGCTGCAGAGAGTAGAGATTCACCTCATGCAGGCTTTCACAGAAAGTTCCCTCTGTTTCCAGAGGGATGGCAGGACTCAGGAGACACAGAAAGACCAAAGCGGTGGGCACATCCTCCCCCATGCTCTGCCAAGGTGAAAATTATTCTTTTCCTGCACATCCCCTGGGGCTCGGGGACATGTCATATTATGCATACTGTTTAAAATATTTTCTCTTACACTGGAAATTCTTTTGAAAGTGCAAGGCTTCAGAAAAGTTTGGTGTACCCATAGAACCATGAGCAGTTGGTTTGCAGGGATGAGAGAAGGGGCTGGAAGGGAAGCGTGGTCTGCCCCAGTGCCGCCTTCTGCTGATGTGCAGTCAGGACGCAGGGGCAGCTGGTGGGGTCGAATAGTGTCCCCCAAAAGACATGTTCCCGTGAATGTGACCTTACCTGGGAATCAGGTCTTTGAAGATGTGCTTCATTAAGATGAGGCCAAAATGCGGTAGGGAGGGCCCTGGTTGTACAGGTGTCCTTATAAGAAGAGGAAATTTGAACACAGACAGACAGACGGACAGCAGGGAGAAGGCCATGTGATGACAGAAGCAGAGACTGAGGTGCTATAGCTGCAAGCCAAGGAGCACCAGGGATTGTGCCTGCAACCAGCAGAAGCTGGAAGGGGCAGGAAGGCTCCTCCCTGAGAGGTTTCCGAGGGAGTGAGGCTCTGCCCGCACCTCTGTCGTTTGAAGCCCCCAGGTTGTGGTGCTTTGTCACAGAAGTCCTACGGAATTTTTCTTCTGAGGGACGGAGATCAGATGGTCTGAACGGCGAAACAAAGCACACGGTGGCCTCAGGAGGAGCTGGGCCTGGTCGGGGACCACCAGGAGAGTTGGCTGGGCGGGGGGCCCAGGGGGTGTAGCGCCACACCCCTTGCTTTCCCTGCAGCTGGATTACAAGCATCAGGCTTATTTAGAGCTGCCAAACAGCCAAAATGAACTGTGCAAGAAATAGGGGAAGAGGGGGATAAATGGTGGCACAGACACGTGGTGGGATATTATGATTCAGGCGTTGAATCCACAGATCCTGCTGAGCACCTGAGATGTACCAGGACCAGCTGTGCACCTCGGAAATAGTGCACAAAACGGGCAGGGTCCTGAACCCCTAGAGCTGGCTGTTGGTGGGAGATGCAGGCATAGACTATACACAGATAAACATACAATTGCAAATTCTAAGGAGTGCTCTGAGGGGAGGAACAGAGGGCTGGGAGAGAGCTACGGAAGACTGGGGGGCAGGGAAGGCCTTTCTGTGGACGTGGCATTGACCCGAGGACCCGATGGAGTTAGTTGAGCCACGAGTGAGAGGGGAGTGTCCTGGGAAGAGGAAACGGCAGCAAAAGGTCCCGAGGCAGGAAGGAGCTTGGGGAATCAGGCAGCGCAGTAATGCAGAGAAGCTGACACGGTAGTTGGAAAGGACAGGAGTCTGGATGCTACAGGTGGAAGGGTGCGAGGCCGTGCCAAGGACGCTGGGCTTCATCTTGCATCAGGGGAGCCAGGGAAGAGTTCTAAGCAGGGTGTGGCTTCATCTAAGTTACACAGGCGTGAATGTTATAGGATAAAAGTTATAAAAGAACGGGAACAGTTGATGTTCTGATTGGGCCAGACATTGGTTCCCCGTCGTCCAGGGCGCGAAGCTGGAATTCTTGTGCCTTTCTGGTAGTCAGGTGTGGCCACTGGTCAGTTCTGGCCCGCGGAATGTGGGTGGAGGTGACATATGATTTTCTAGGTCTGGCCCATTAAAACCTCCCAGAAGCACAAGATGCGTCGGAGAACCCCGAGGCCCTAAGTGGACGTGACATAGGAGAAGCCTGGGTTCATTTGGAAAGGCTGCCCACATTGGATTTTTGCATAAAAGAGAAATAAATTTTAATTGTGTCAATCCATTAAACTTCTGAGATACACTTGTTACAGTAGCTAGTTGTACTTATCCTAACTAATATAGTAATGTAAGCCCAAAAGAAATTATATGGACAGTGTGTTCACAAAGTGTAAAAATTACTCCCACCAAGTGAAAATGTTAGCACCGGTTGGTCCTGAGTCTTACGATTATGGTTTTTTTTTCCCTTCTTTTCACTTTTCAATATTTTCCAGTTTTTCTATAATGAGCATGCATTGGGGAAACTCTTTCTAAAAACTTGTATTTTTTTAAGATGGTATAGGGAGGCACATTTTTATGGGCAGAATAAGCAACAATATCATCAACAAAATTATGCTCCCTATTGGGAGTATTATGGCTTAGCATTTTCTTGAATAAGAGCCAGAGATCTGTGCAAACATAAGCACACTTGCCCCTCAGCTTGGGATAAGACAGTTGCATCCTGCTGACTTGAAGAAGGGGTTCCCTCTGTTTCCAAATGCGCAGCCCAGGAGGGAGAGAAGACTAACAATGGGCCTCTGCAGGAAAAAATAAAAAGCCCTGATTTGTGGCATTTGCCAATTTCCATGGTGTAAACAGTCCCACCACGGTGGATTTCAAGCCAGCTCAAAATTCCTGATAATTTAACAACCAACCCTTTCTCCAGATCCTGTGGGAACCTGTCCCAAAATGCCAGTGGCCAGGCCAGCCCTCTTTGGTTAGAATCTTTTCTCAGTAGCAGGGAGGGGCTTCAAATCAGAGCCGGTTCGGCTGCAGAGAAGGGCTTTGTGCTGGTACGTGCCTCCGTCCCCGGTGGGAAGGCGAGTGCGAGTTCTCAGCAAGGAGAATGGGGAGGGAACGGCCCCTGCAGAGGCGGGGAGGCTCTCTGATGGGCCCGAAGGAAGTGCTGCTGGTGGGTGGGAGGCGAGAGGCAAGGCAGGTGGGGGCTGGGGCCGGCCAGATTTAGATCTCATGGGCCAAATGGGGAGCAACGATGGGTTGTGGCCTGGGAGGTGACACATCAAATGTGCTTTGCAAAGCCACTTGGGCTGCTGGGTGGAAAATGGATTGAAGTAAGGAAACCATTTGGAATCTGTGTGGAATCCAGGTGAGCCGTGAACGGGGCACAGGTGGAGAAAAGCTGATGGCTCCAAAGGTGGAGAGGAGGCAGAACGGACAGGTGAGGGAGGTGGAGAAGTGAAGGAGGGCTCCCGGCTGCCTGGGCTGGGCGGGGTGCAGAGGGGAGCTGGCCGGCTCGGGCAGTGGGTCTTTGCCCCAGTTCCTGGGTGGGTGGCCCAGCCAAGGAGCTCTGTTATCCATTACAAGCCCTCCTCTCAGGCTTGCTGCACCCCCTGCCCCTTCTTCCTGATCCTTTGCAGATGCAAGCATCCCCACAATTAGAAGGATTTAATTTTTGCTTTACTGTACATTCTATTTTTGTTTATTAGATTGGTCTCCATCAGAAAAACCAAGTTGCTGACCAGTGGACCTGAACGTCTGAGACACGCCATTTGCAATCTGTTGGAATCCCCTCTCTAAGGCTGGGTGGGCTGTGGATTGGCCTGGGGGGTGGGGGGCTCAAATTAGGCAGCTGGGGCCAGCCAGGCAGAGGTGAGGAAGCTTGGGCTGCGGGCGGCAGTGAGGCAGAAGAGAGGAACGCACAGACCAGAGAAATAGTTCAGGAAAAATGGGCAGGACTGGAGGTTCCCGGGCAGGTGGCTCACAGAGGGTGCATTGTGGGAGGTAGGATGCTGGGTGCTGGTCTGGTGTCCCCCGTCTTGTCGGCTGTAGTGTCTGAGAAAGTGTGTAAGGAGCTGAAGTGTGTATGATCCGAAAGCCAGGCCAGAGGGAACCAGCTTGGTGCAGAAAAGAGCCTTGGTTAGCCTCCTGGGTGGACGGTAGGAACCTCAGGGTGCCCCTGGGTGGGAAGGCAGACGGGACCGGTCTCCTCCCTACGGGAGATGGAGGCGGGATAGGCACCGGAGGGAAGGGCCCTGAAGGCAGGGGGCGGCTGAGGACGCACTCAGTGTGGGGAACTGACGACCCCTCGAAGCCAGCCCGTTGCGTACAGCCCCCTCCGCCTGTCCCCAAACCTTCAGCGAAACCCTCTCACGCAACCTGGGGAGAGGGGAGTGTTTCTGCGTGTGTGGGTGCAGAAATGGAAGAAATTTCCTGCATGGATCCACGTGGCCCAGCACTGAGGAAAACCGTGAGGGTCACGGATGGTCCACATCCCGCCTGAGCTCAGCAGAAGCAGGACCCTGGGTGCAAGCCCCTCTCCTAGGGACTCAAAGAAATCGTGATGTGGGTGGTGGGCATCCCCGAGCTGAGGGGCCGAGCTTCCGGAGAACCTTTCCCGGTGGCTGACATCAGCGTACGTATGGATGCGGGGGTCAGACAAGAGGCTTCTTGGAGACACTGCCGGCTCGGAGAGTCTGGGACAGGGACGGTGGTGTGGGGTGGGGTGGAGAAGAGGGAAGGGCAAAGGGGGTCTTGGGCTCTGGAGCCCAGAGAGGCGAGGCCACACAGCGGCTATGGTCGTCCAGCTCCCCACACCCACTCTCCTCGCCCCTCTGGATGCGGGGATCCTCTGTGGGCTCTAGCTAGCCTCTAAGCCCCCTGAGCTCCCCAGCCTGGCCCCCAGCATGCCCTGAGCCCACGTGGAGATCAGCCGTCACCCTGCCTGGCCCGACACTCCCACACATGCTCCGGTGGCCGTGGGCATCCCTGCTTCTCAGGTTGATGCAGGAGCAGAGATGGGGGCTGCTAAAGAAGGCCCAAGTCCTGGGTTCCTGAAGGAGCAGGGGGCCCTCATCTCCTGCGTGTGGGGGTCAGGCCTGGTGCTGGGGATCAGTTCAGTCCCCGCCCTTGAGAAGCTCACAGCCCGGTGGAGAAGATGGACTCACTCATGGTCAGATACCAGCTGTCGGTGCTCTTGAACTCCTGGGCTGTGGGGAAGCTTCCTGGGGAGAAGGTGTCACATCTAACAGGGGTCAGTGGGCGGAAGGGAAGACTGGGGAGGGTGAGCATGAATCCGAAAGGCCTAGAGGGGACAATCAAGGCAGACTGGGGGAAGTGGAACGGTTTTGGGTGCCTGGGGACTCACCAAAGAAGGAGAGCGAAGAGAGAGGAAGCTAGAGAGGAAGGCAGGGATCAGATCAAGAAGTCACACCACGAAAGAAGAAAAAGAGATAACTCCCCTTGCCAGACAGTGGACATACCAGAAAGCCATACTAACAGAAAGAGTTTGGGCTCAAGAACAGATGGAAAAAACCAGCAGAAGGTTAATAGAATCATGGTTCCCAAACTGGGTTCCAAGGTGCCCCAGGGTACCATGGTGAACTCTCAGGGGCACCATGTCCTGTTCTAAAATTTCAAGGGAAACAGTGATATTCATCATCTTTCAGACACTCTGTGAGCTACCAGCTTGAAGTGGTTCACAGTCTCAACATTAGATTGCGCTACATTCCTTTTGACGATATCATACCTTTGTGAATCCAGGTTTTTGGCCATTGCTGTGATAAAAAGTAAGTATGTGTGGAAATCAGAGTAGAACAGAGGGTGGCAGTGTCAATTCGATTCCAGGGTTGGAAAAGTTGTCCTTTTCCCATGAGTAAGGAATTGCAGTTATTCAAGAACAGACTCGAACTTTAATTTTTTCTCTCTCAATTTTTGCATTCCTTTTTTCAAATGGCTACTAAGTTGTTAGGACTTACACATTTATTTAGTTGTTTGGCCCTAACTACTTAATAAACAAAACTGCTAGTATTTTTTTGGTCCTCGGGGTGCCAATGAAAAAATTACTGAGGCGCTAAGGGTGCCGTGAACTTAGAAAGTTTGGAAACCTCTGGAATAAAGGGCTAAGAGATAAACCCATATATGGAAGGGAATTTAATTTACAAAAAAAGATGGCACCACCAACAATGGGCTGTTTGTTTAATAGATGATGTGGGGAAAACTGGCTGACTGACTATATGAAGGGAAAATGAAATTCAGTCCCTACGTGATTCCACGTACGAGAGTGGATTCTAGATCGATTAAAAGTCTTAAATGGGAACAGGAAGGTCAATAGAAGAAAATGTGAGAGAATTTCTTTGAAACCCAAGGGCAAGGAAGAGCTTCTTAAACAAAACATCGAAAGCGCAAACCATGGGGCAAAAAATGAATTAGTCTGATTAGATCAAAATGGAGCCTTTCTGTTAGACCAAGAACAAACACCTCAGGCAAAGTCAACAGAGAGACAACGGAATGGAAGAGGGTTTCTGCGAGGTCTAAAACAAACGTGGGATTGATACTCAGATGACACAAGCGACTCTGGGAAGGCAACAGTGTAAACACAGCAACCCCATCAGAAAATGGACAAAGCAGAGAAACAAGCAACTTACAAAAGAGACGTCCTGGAAGCTAACAGGTGCATGAAAACCTGCTGGATATCATTAGAAATTAGAGGAAGGTGAATTAAAACAATGAGAAGCCACTTGATCCCTATTAAGTGGGAAAAATTAGAAATATAGATAATGCCAGGTGTGTTGAGAATGTGGCGACATCGAGGCCTTGGGGACTGCTGGGGAGATGGTTGTGGGAACAGTCATATCGGGGAGAAACCAGCACCACTTAGTCAAACCTAAGTGTGTGATGGTTAGATTCACCCGTCAACTTGGTGTCCGGCTGTCTGCCCACAGCCCTAGGAAATGCTCTAAGGGGCCGCTGAGACGGCTGCCCTTCACAGCGTTATTTGGAGGGGGTGGGAGAGGAGGAAGGGGGCAGAGAGTTGACTTGGGGAGTTGGACAAAGAGCAAAATGGATGACGGATCTTAAGAGCCCATTGCTTAATGAAAAAAGTAAGAAAAAAAGAGATGGTGTATGGATAACACAAAACTATTTACATAAACTAAAAGTACGTCCACGTAAAATAATAATATGCATTTTACTAAACTGCATACAAAGAAAAAGGTACAATTAGACCCATTTGGATGCCTACTGTGGAGAAAGGGAACAGGAGTGGGGATAAAAAGGAAAAGAAAGAAGGGAGGGAGGAAAGAAACAAGAGCAGGGCCGTGCTGGACTGATGGTGATAATCGCCATGACCTGATGAATACGATTAGCTCAATTCTTTGCACCTGCGGGAGGTGAAATAAAATGAAAACAGAACTAGACTTCACCCTAAGGCCAGTGAAAGCCAACCAGAGCCAAGGCCTTCCATGCTCGTTCACATCCACTCGTTCAATCATTTGTGCACGCTTTCATTCGTGATCAGTCAGGTTTGGGACCACTCCTCTCTGGCCAGGGGCAGTGCTGGGTGCTAGGATAACAGGATGAGCAAAACGCCTTCCTGGGTTCTGGTTCTAGTGCAAGACCAAGGACTCCACTGCTCTGGTGTCCAGTGGATCCAAGCCTGGGCAAACCAGGTAGCCCACAGGCCTGGACAGATGTCACCACCTTCCCACTTCTCAGGTGAGGAAAGTGAGGCTCAGACAGGTGACGCCCTCACCCAGGGTCAAGGCTATGGGGTGAGGGGCAGAGCGAGGTCCCAGCTCAGTTCTGCTCTCCTTGTGCCTCCAGCCGAGGCAGGGAAGAGCAATGTGTCTCAGCTGCCTTAGCCTTCTCATCCAGGGCAGGCAGGGAGGGCTTCCAGGGGGAGGCAGCTCTGGTGCCAGGCTCTGGAGGAATCTGGGCACCAGGAGATGGGGAACTGCTTTGTTTGCAGCTGCATCTCAAGAGCTAAGAACTGCACTGAGCACATAGTAGGTGCTCAATAAATAGTTGTTAAATAAACAAGTTAATGAATGAATGAATGAATGGGAGAAGAAACGCACAGGGCAGAAAGCAGCTCAGAGGGTTGGGAGGGCAGACAAGGGACAGGCTGAGGACACGGGCTTCCTTCCAGTGGCCACTGGGGCCCCTGTGCAGGTCACGCTTGGGCACACGAACAGCATGGTCGTGGCGAGACGAATCTCAGGCAGCTCTGTCCACTTGGAGTCCACTGTTGTGAGGCCACAATGTGACCCACGACTCCCCCAGCACCCTGGGCACAGGGTGGCAGAAAGGATGTTGAAACAGCAACCAGGAGACCCATGATAGAGTCCTGGCTCTGCCTCTCGGCATCTCCATTTGTAAAATGGTTTCCATGTGAGTTTGCATCTGCCAGTGTGTGCGTGTGCGTTCATGTGTATATGTGTGTGTATGTGTGTATACATGTGTGTTCATGTACATATGTTGTGTTCATGTATATATGTGTGTTTATGTATATACATGTGTTCATGTATGTATCTGTGTCTTCATATACATACTGTGTTCATGTACATGTGTCTTCATGTGTACATGTGTGTTCGTATACATACTGTATTCGTGTGCATGTGTACATGTGTGTTCGTATACATACTGTATTCGTGTGCATGTGTGTTCATGTGTACATGTGTGTTCATGTACGTTTGTTCATATACGTGTGTTCATGTGTGTTCGTGTATATACGTGTGTGTTCATGTATGTGTTCATGTACATGTGCATGCTCATGCATGCGTACATGTACGTTTGTTCATGTATGTGTTCATGTATGTGTTCGTGTATACATGCAATCGTGTATGAGCATGTGCACATCTACATGTGTGTTCATGTATATACGTGTGTTTATGTATATACATGTGTGTTCATGCATGTATCTGTGTATTCATGTATATACTGTGTTCATGTACGTGTGCGTTCATGTGTACATGTGTGTTCATGTACGTTTGTTCATGTACATGTTTGTTCATATGTGTGTTCATGTGTGGCCATGTATATACGTGTGTGTTCATGTATATGTGTGTTCATGTACATGTGTGTTCATGTGCACATGTGTTCATGTATATACGTGTGTTCATGTATGTGTGTTCATGTACATGTGTGTGTTAGTGTATATGTGTGTTCATGTACGTGTGTTCATAAGCGTGTGTGCATGTATGTGTTCGCGTTTATACGTGTGTTCATGTATATGCGCATGTTTGTGTGTGTTCATGTATGTTCATACATGTGTTCATGTATGCGTGTTCATGTGTGTTCATGTATATACGTGTATGTTCATGTATATGCATGTGTTCCTGTATATACACGTGTTCACGTATGTGTGTTCATGTACACGTGTGTGTTAGTGTGTGTGCTCATGTACATGTGTTCATAAGTGTGTGTGCATGTATATATATGTGTTCACATATATACGTGTGTTCATGTACACGTGTTCATGTATATGTGCGTGTTTGTGTATATGTGTTCATGTACATGTGTTCATGCATGTTCAGGTATATGTGTGTTCATGCACGCATGTGTTCATGTATGTGCATGTGTTCATGTACATGTGTGTTCATGCGTATACGTGTGTATATATGTTGTGTTCGTGTATATATGTGTTCATGTGTGTTCATGTATGTGTGTTCATGTATATATGTTGTGTTCATGTATACATGCGTGTTCATTTATATTTGTGTCTTCATGTATACGTGTTCATGTATATACGTGTTCATGTATACATTTGTGCTCATGTACATGTGTGTTCATGTATATAAGTGTGTTCATGTATATATGTGTGTTCATGTATATAAGTGTGTTCATGTATATACGTGTGTTCATGTATATATGTGTGTTCATGTATGTGTACACATACGCACACAGTGCCTGCACTTTTTGTACATTTCCCCTGCATCTGCTCAGCACAGCCCACAGCTGAGCAATCAAAGCACTGATTGACCTCACCCTTGGGCTCCAGCCTGAAGCACTCTTCACACTGGCCTGTGCCCCAGGCTGGGCAACATCCCCTGCTGGTGAGTTGTGCCTGTTTCTACATTTTCAAGGTTAAATTACCTAATATGCCCCCAGTTACCTGAACCCCCACGAGGGGATCTGGCTCAGCAGAATTTGATGCTGAGGAGAAAGGTATCTCCAGCCTCCAAACCGAGGCCACGGTCTGGCTTGAGGCTGATGTGGCACTGGCTTCTGCCAGGTCCCCTTCCCCATCCCCTCCGTTTCTAAATGAGAATCAGGATCCATGGAAGAGTGAACAGGCAGAAGGAGAAGTGCATTAACGACAGTGTAGAGCCCTGGGGACTGTGCCATGGAGGGCGGTCTCCCCTAATCTATGAGGAAAACGTGAATATCGAATTACAGAGTCTGGGCTTGATCGCTCACGTCCCTTGACTGCTAAGGGCTGAGACCTTGGGAAAGTTAAGGTCTTATGGGATAAAAAAATATCCTTTGTCTTCTTTTTTAAAAAATGTAGACCTAAATTAATACATATTCACCACAGAAAATGTGGAAGGGACAAATAAGCAAATGGAGAAAACATCACCCAAGGACAACCACTGCTAACATTTTACATTAGTTTTCATTTTCTAATAAAAGTGGGGAACCTGCCACACAAACTCTTTGTAACCTGCTCCCTTTTTTTTTTCACTGAACAACACATTGTGAACAATCTTCTATGCTTTTAGATTATTGTTCTGTAACAATTATTTTAACGGCTGCAAACAATTCCACTGTATGGATGTACTGAAACACACTGAACCCACCCAAGCTCTGGGCACGTCCGCTCCTTCCAGTTCTCCTCTGCTGCCTTCATAACCACGTGGCGCCACCAACACCAGCTAGTCCTGTGCTTTCTGTGTCACAATTGTTTCCTGAGGAAAACTAACTAGAAGCACCTTCGTTTTCTATTTCCAGAAAACACTCGCCGCCCTGTCCCCACCATCTCTGACTTTCCGAACCCTGTGCTTTGTGGTCTAGCCTGATGGTTGAATCTGGAAGTTGCTGCCCCTGGCGGAACGCCTTGAAAATTTAGACAACACTGTCCACCAGAAACAACGCGGGCCACGTAAATCCTGTACATCGACCAGCAGCCACGTGGAAAAGTCAAAACAGGTGAGATTAATTTTGATAATAAATTTTATCTAACTGAATATATCCAGAATGATATCTCAATTATATCATGTCATCTATAATCAATATGAAATTTATGAATGGGATATTTTACTTCTGCTTTTGTATTACATCTTGGCACTGCAGCGTGTATTTTAGGCTCACAGATGTACAGACCAGCTCCCTTCCACAGGCTCTGTGGAGCCGGCGGCAGGTGCACCAGGGAGGTGTAGATGTTTCCAGAATGTGCCCACTCCCTTCTGCATTCCCAGCAGGACCACAGGGCCTGGCCCCAGTGAGCGGAGCCCTGGGGGACAGGCGTCCCCTCTTCTGGACGGCCTCCTCCCCTTCTCTAGCAGGAAGCCATTCTCTCTGCTCCGACACCCCCCAGAACCTAGGAAGGTTCCTCCTCGATGCCTCTCAAAAGTGGACCCAGTCCTGGTGGTGGGAAAGTTCTGGAATGGACGGCGGTGATGAGCACAACACTGGGAATGGGACTAATCCCACTGAACAGTGTGCTTCGCTAAGTTAAGGTCCTACGTATATTTCCATACGTACAACTAAAGAGATGGTGACAAGTAAATGCAATACGTGATCCTGGATGGGACCTAATAATGGAGGAGAAAAGACTTAAAAGGACATCATTGGGACAAATGAAAAATTGGGAATATCCTTGTCTTTAGAAAATGCACATGGCAGGACCATGTGTTCAGGGACATGATGTTTGCAACCTACTCTCAGACGTTTAGGGGAGAGAGAAAGCGGGAGAGGGAGAGGGGGAAAGAGAGAGAGAGTGAGGGAGGGGGGAGAGAGGGGAGAGAGAGAGGGAGGGAGGGAGGAAGACAGAGAGAGGGAGGGGGGAGGAGAGAGAGAAGGTGGCAAAATGTTTCCATTGGTGGATCTGGGTATGCTGGAATTTTCTGTATGGGTTTAGATTGTTTTTGCAACTGCAAAATTATTTCAAAATAAAAAATTTAAAGGGGGTTAAAACAGAGAAGCATCTCTAGTTGTACTGTAGAACCCACAGCTTTGTAATAACGGGGTCCCAGCTGGGCCTGCCCAGGCTGAGCGCCCCGACCCCTCTGATGACAGCTGGACGGCAGCCCCAGGAGTGCGGCCGCTGAACGTGCGGGACCTGCGTGCGTTAGTGCAGGGGTGGGGGCGGGAGGACGATGGGGGGCTGGGCCCCAGCGCTACAGAGAGGAGGGCGGGGTGGGTGCTGCGGGGCTCGGGCCTGGGTGCTGGTAAATCTTAACCACAGGCTCCAGGGCCCGGGGAGACCCTGCCTGTGGCGTTCGCTGGTTGCCGCGTCTGATTTCAAACCGCAGATGCGGCATCACGGACAGGGCGCCGGGAGAGGTGAGCCGGCGGCAGCGCGCACCGGGCCTGGGTGGCCTCGGGTGACGGCAGGGGCCAGGGCGGCCTTCCTTGCCCAGCACGCTGGCCCCGCAGGATCGGGGGCGCCGGGGCACAAGGTGGCGAGGGGTCTCCCCAAGGGGCTGGTGGGCCCCGGGTTGTCGCTCGGGACCGTTTGTGAGGACGCAGATGTGCCTCCAGGGACCCAGAGGAAAGCCTGGGGGACGGCGGGAGGTGGGAGTGGGACTTGAGAGCCGGCGGTTCTGCAGGAAGGACAACACGCCAGGGAGCTTTCCTTAATGCCTACAGCCACAGACCAGAGCGGGTTCCCGTCCCTGACGCCCACATCTGCCTCCCCAGGGGTGGGGAACGCCCAGAGCGTAAGGCTCAGCCCAGGTCCCCGCACCAGGCTTTGTACTGCCTGATCTTAGCCACCAGCGATCTAATAGCCATGTGAACCGGGAGGCAGCCTCTGCATGGTTGGGGCATTATTCTGCGGGGCCCACCCAGGGCGATGGCACCTCCCACTTTCGGACCGGCCACCACGCGAGTTTTCAGATGCTCAGATGCTTAAACTCTGCAAAACGCTGTCAAGTCTACAGATGCATCTATTCCATATCCAGCAATAGTGTTCACAGCCTACATCACTTGAGACCCACTAAGCTGAAAACAAGAAGTAACTGCATTAGAAGGACATCCTGGGTCTTCCCCTCTCTTTCATCATAACTGGACAAACACCAAGCCCTATTGATTCTCTTCCTGAAATGGCCCTGAATCCACCACTTCTCCCTCTCCCCGTGCCCACTGCCATGGTTAGCACCAGCAGCCCTGAAGCAGCTCTTGTTTCCCTCTTATCCGCTCTCCCCACTGCGGTCAGGGGAAGCTTCTTAAAACCCACCCCTCACGCCGCTCCCTTGCTAGACATCTTTCCACGGGGTCCCAATGCCTTAGGATTACAGATGTGGCATGATCCGGCCTCCGCCAACCCCTTCAGGCCAACTGACTGCCCCAGCCCCACTGGCTGGCTTCTGCTCTCTCAAGACGCCATGCTTTCCCTTGCCACAGGGCCTTTGCACAGGCTCTTCCCTGTGCTGGGAATGCCCTTCCACCCTCTCAGCTGAGTAAGCTCTGATTGTTCTTCAATCTCAACTCAAAGTCACCTCTTCAGGGAAGCCTTTGCTGATCCCCAGCCTGGGTTATAGTCTCTTGAAGCACCCCATAACTTTCTTTCAGGGCACTTCCCACAATCTGCATTTAAATAGTCATTCAGGTGATGATGGGTTTCCCGTGTGCTTCCTCCCAAGCCCAGGGCCTGCACCTGTCTTGCTCGTCAGCATGTCGCCAGCACCCCCCACCCATGCCTCCCCCATTTTAGTGGCAGGAAATGTATGTAGAAGAAATGAAGGCAGTGAGTCCAGGTTTATATGCTGTGCTCTCATCACCGATAATAAAAATTCCACGGCCCAGAATGGGCATTTTATTGTTTCTTGGAGATATAGTTAAATTTTTCACTGCAAATATCTGATTTCTACTGTTGGTTAAGCCAACATAAAATAAAATAATGTCTGGCTTCCCTTCTTTTTCCACTATGGATCCCTCATTGGCTACAGTACTCAACAGTTTGCAATGCTCCTTTCTTATTTCACTCCCAGAGCAGCCTGCTTTGCAGAAGAGAATGCAAAGGTGAGATGCTTCCCTGAGGTTGCCAGCTGCTAAGGCACGGGAGAGAGCAGGTCTGCCCAGCTGTGTGAGCACCACGTCCGGTCCTCTCCGCCACACCACGCCGCCCCTCCCAGTGGCTGCTAAACGAGCCCCCCAAATGAAATGGCATCGCTTCAGTTTGGCCCAGCACTCTGCTTAAAGGCTTTCAGAATCATTTTTGCAACGGGAACATCTCTCAAAGGAAGAAAACTAGTTCATCACAGTAATCAAGCCTGTCACAGAGGATGGCTGATGATGTTTGAAAATACAATCCTATGAACATCAGAACTGACAACTCTGAAACATCTCCAGGCAAAATCTGCTAATAACAGTCTTCAGCTTCCAGGTTGGCAGTCACAGGGATTGGTGGGTGCATTTCACAGCAGAAATGCCTAGCAAGGAACTTCTGCAAAGAGTAACAGGGGAGAGGACAGGTTTTAATGAGGTCCACATCTCTGAAAGGGTGAAGAGTCGGAGAAGAAGAAAGCGTGGGACAAAACATGTATTTTTCACAAATCAGATGACAAGATGGGGCCACACCTCAGAAAATGAGGCAACACTTTCTAGAAGTCAGGACTTGTACAGAAAATGGTGTCAGGGCATTACAGCAATCGCCACTAAAGATTCTCCCAGAAAAAAAAAATGTTCTTTGATTAAAATGAAGAGGACACATATGAATTGCAATAACCTCTTCTATGTCTGCTGTTCACTCCCTCCCTGCATCAGTCACCCACCCATACACCCACCAACTCACCCAGCCATTCATCTATGTCTATCCATCAACCTGCCCATCCACCCACCCACCATCCATCCATCCATCCATCCACCTACCCACACATTTATCTATCTATCCACGCACCCTCTCATCCATTTGTCCATCTATCTACCAAACCATATATCCATCCATCCATCCCACCATCCACTCACACATATATCCATCTACCCATCCACTCATCTACTTATCCGTCTATATCCATTCACCTACCCACACATCCACCCATCAATTCTCACATCTACTTAGCCATCCAACCATCTACTCACTAATCCATCCCCTGCATCCACCCATCCACCCAGCAAACCAGCCAGCCAGTCCTTCCTGTGTATCTACTATGTGTATAGCCCTGGAGGAGATGTTGAAGAGGATGGGGGCGGGCAGGGGTGGTGATAAAAATATCTCTGATGTATTTATCCATTTACCATCACTTGAGACTCAATGTGTTAGCAACTGAGAACAGAGACATGAATCTCAGAAAGACCCTGCCCTCCAGGAGCTGGTAGTAGAAGCCTCTGTTGCAAAACTGACCAATGCCTTGGAGTAAAAATGATTGCAACGCAGGGACAGAAGCAAGGATTTCCAAACTTCTGCTGGGATTCTGGGGCCATGTTCCAACGGCCACTGAGGCAGCTTCACCCAGAGCATTTTGGCTCTTGTCCATTAAATGGACACCCACCCCATGGCTAAAACCAGTTTTTATTTCTACAGCCACAGGGTATAAGGTGAAAAGGCATTAACCTTCTACGGAACACCGTGTGGACAAGTGCAGTACTGTTTGCTGCTTCGGTAACTATGCAAGAGGCTGAGGAGACAGGTGCTCGGGTTGCTGGTTGTCTCTCGCTCCCTGGTTCTCTTTCCCACTCTTTTCTGATTCAGTTCTTTTAAGTGGATCAAGACAGAGCAACAAGGAGGTCACTGTTTCCCAAACCTCAGTCATCTGTGTGCCACCGCATGCCTTCTGCAACAGCCCCATAACCATCTGTGCTTTACTTTACTCATTATCTGCCTTAAAAAAACCAAAACCTGAAAAAGAAACCTTACCTCACTACCTTGAATGCTAGTTATATTTTTAGAGCACACACTAAAATGAAGGCACAACTATTAAAATCAAGAGTGTGGGTTTGGGTTCCAGCTAAGGCCATCCCCTCGCAAGCGTCGAGGAGCTGTAGGAGGAGACGCCACCTCCAGCGTGACCCTGTGGCCCTGGCCAGTGTCTGTGACCTCAGGGCTGGTGGCCCAAGGTCCTCATTAAGATTTTGCTTCCTCTTTGTTACTACAGAAAGTCGCTTGCTAATTTTGGAATAGAAAAAGGAGGGTTAAAAAGTCTTCCAAGAAGCAAATTTGAAAAATAAAAAAAAAAAAGGAATCTTAAATGAGAGACAGTGGCATTGGGCTTTGCTATGGACTGAAATGTGCCTCCACAAAGCCGTGTTCAAGGCCTCACCCCTGTCCTGGGGTGTGAACCCATTTGTAAAGGACCTTTGAAGAGGTTATTGGTTAAGGTGAGGCCAAACCAAACCAAGGTGGCTTTAACCCAATATGACCAGAGTCCTCACTAGCAGAGGAAACTTGGACCCAAAAGGAAGAGAGAGACGGCACCTGATGGAGGCAGAGGCTGAGCCCTGGGGGGCCGGCAGGCCACCTCCAGAATGCTACAGACTCTGGAGAAAGCACAGTCCTGTCCACACCTTGATTTTGGACTTCCAGCCTCTAAAACTGGGAGCCAATAAATTCCTGCTGTTTCTGTCAACCAGGTACTTTGTTACAGCAACTCTGGCAAACCAAGACAGTTTTATATGTAAAGTCTCTTTTGAAAAACAAACTGAAAACCACTGGCATGGACTGATCGATAGCTATTTACATAGTGACTACACATGAATCACATATTTAGATGTGTGTGTGTGTGCATGTAAGTGCATGCATGTTTGATGTGTGCATGTGAATTACCAAGGATGGCAGGGATGTACCTGAAGCAGTGACCCGGGGACCCATGGACCCCAGAGTCTTCTGGAGAATTAATTACAGGCATTGGAGGGCCTTGGAGGGCTGTGTGCAGCTGCTTTCCAAATGCATCCTTCATCATTGCCACCGCACTAACCAGGCCCTTACTGTGGCCTAGTCATTTTGCATGTGGAACCCCCTTTAGCCCTACCCCTGAGGCAGGCCCTGTTGTTGTCTGTAGGGCATAGTGTGGAGCTCTGTCCAGCTCCCCACTTCAGGGCCAGAGCACCACCCCTCCGCGGCTGGGAATACCGACCCCCAGGGCTCCCAGCTGGGCCTTCACCCACCCCGGGGAACTGCCTTGTCTAAGTCAGTCCCCTTCCAGGGCCAGTACAAAGGCCCAGCTCCCGAGGGTCCTCCAGTGCAAACACACTGCAGGTCAAATTTGCGTTCTGCACAATCCTGCCACCCTCACTTCCTCCCAGGTGCACTTCCTGAGTGTACGCTCCACCAACCTTCTGCAGGGCAGTGTTGCCTCTTGGAATCCACTTACGGGGAGCCCAATCTAAAGCATTATCCCTCCTTTACAGATGAGGATGCTCAGGCGTAGAGACAGTAAGGCAGTGCCCACGTTCTCCCGGCCAGCAAGCAGAGCCAGGCGGTGACCAGGACACCCACTGATAGCGTCCATGCTCCTGACCATTTCACAAAGCTGCCTCCCAGGGAGACAAAGGTGTATGGTCACGGTGCTCCAACCAAGTTCCAAGTCTTGGTTCTTGCAAATTGCTGGTTTAAGCAAGAATTCTGGGAACCCAGAATTCCATTGAGAAAGAAGAAAGGGGGGGTGCTATCCCATGAGAAGAGGAAGCTGTCAAGATACCCCCAAACTTCCTTCACCCCCTGCACAGGTGCTGGCCATCAGCCAGGCAGGCGCCGAGGCATCCTGGGCCTCAAAAACAAGTTCAAGGATGTCGGGACGCAGCACTATGTGGAAGGGGGGTCGTTACAGATGGATGGGAGAAGCCGAGGCCACTCTGGAGTGGGCAGGGAGAGGAGACGGGGTGCAGAGGGCCGGGCACCCACAGAGGCAGACATGGATGCCCGGGGGCTACAGATGAGCCACCAGGCACTAGGAGGGTGCGAGGGGGGCATCTCCCCGACAGCCTGCAGACACCCAGCCCCCATTATGGTGAGGCAATGGGTTTCTGTCATTTAAAGCCACCCGGTTTGGGGCCATGGAAACTAAGTGAACTGGGGTACACTATTTAGCCCCCGGTTTCCTCACCTGCAAAATGCTGATGATAACAGTGTTGGGGACTGAGCCATGGCCCCTACAAAGACAAGTTCAAGTCCTAAGTCCCGTATGTAAATATATGTAAACTGGACTTTTGCAGATGCTGTTAGTAAAGACCAAAGTGAACCTGGAGCGGTCTGAATCTAATTCAACTGCAGTCCTATAAGTGGGGAGAAGTTGGACCCAAAGACATTGGGACAGCGAGATGGCCGTGTGGCGGACGCAGAGATCCGGTCAGGGCCTGTGGGCAGCCACCGTGGCCTGCCGGCACGGAGAGGTGGCACTTCCGGCCTCCCAAACTGTGAGACAATAAATCCCTAACGCCAAGGTTACAGCACCCTTGGAGCACCAAGACAGACGGCCTCCGTGTGGTGGGCTCACTGCGAGGATTAAATGAGATACGTTCAAGAGCTTGGCATGGCACCCAGCAGTGAGCGGTCAGCACCGTCAGTCAGTCCTGTCAGCTGTCCGTTTGTCTTTGTGGTGTCACCCGGCCACCCCCTCCCGGGCTCCTGCCAAGCCACGTCCTCTTGTCTGTTCCTGTGAGGAACGGGGATCCGTGTCTGTACACGGAGCTTCTGTTGAAGCTCTTGGAGAATGATACACTCCCCCACACCGCCTTTCAGAAGGAAACAGCTATTTTCTTTTCCTGACTTGAGGGAGTCAAATTTGCGAGCTCTGGAAGGCTAGGCATCAATTCAGACAAATTGCTAAACCACATTATTTTGATCTTTTGAATTTATCTGACAGCAGAAGGAGCCGGTTTCTTTCCTGTGCTGCACGCAGCCAGCAGCTGCTCAGCAACGTCTTCAGGTTAAGGGGGGAGGGTGGCCACGAGCACAGCATTTGGGGGTTCACACCCAGAAGACCTGGGCTTTAGCTCTGAATCAGATTCACCAGTAATGCACTGTGGGGCCCCAGCGTAGCCATCGTGCCCCTCTGAGTGACGTTTTCCTGATTCATTCAATCAACAAACATGTTTTTCATGACTAGGGAAGGTCTCAGGTAAGGCACGGAGAGAATTACGGGAGTTGGCAGGCTCGCTATCCAGCAGGTGGAGGCAGACGGACAGTCACCCAGCCCAGGACAGAGGGCACCCACGGTACCCCCCAAATTCGTTTGGGAATAGTGGCACCCGCTCTCCCTCCCATGCATCTCACATGGTCACTTGGATGGTGAATTCCTGGGAGGCAAAACCACCTCCGCCACTCCGGTGCCCGGCTCAGGGCAGGCCTGTGGGACGTGCTGGGAAAGCCGTGTCAATGAGCAGAATTTCTTAAACATTTTAAATGGTTAAGTACCTGAACTACAGAGCCAGCTCGACTTGGTGGCCTGGACTCAATGCTGTCACTTACTACATTGGGTTAAGCATTTATCCTTGCTGAGACTGTTTTCTTTAATCTATGACACTGTCATTAATTATTTAAACCATTCGTTCATTAAGATTTTTCTGGCACTGATTATGTCCCAGGCACCCCATTCTAAGTCCTGGGCACAGAGCAGAAAACAAGTGAGACAATAAAGAAGTAAAATATAAAGTGTGGAGAAGAATGAAAGGGATGGGGAAGGAGTTGCAATTTTAGAGTACCAGGGAAGGTCTCACAGAGAAGGTGACATTGGGCCGGGAGGTGACACAGGCGAGAGAGCTGGCTGTGCGTCTCAGGCGCTTGGAATCAGACATCTCCCAGGGTAGCTCTTCAAAGCATCATGTTCTAGAATAATGGATGTAAAGAGCTCAGGATGCCACCTGGGATACAGTAGGAGCTTGATAATGGAGAGCTGTCATCAGCATTGTGTTCATAAACGTAACTGCGTGGAGGAACGAAGGAGGTAAAGAGTATAAACACACCATAAACTGGGCAGACCCATGTCAAGGATTATTATTATTATAGCTGTTGTTTATTACCAGCAATTTCCTCTAGGAAATGCTCGTGAGGGTCGGAGGTCACAGGGGGCCCATCGGCAGCTCCCCTCCCTCCCCGGCAGGCCCAGGGAGATGCTGGGGTGAGAGGAGGGGAAGGAGATAAAGGAGGGGCTTCTCTCCTGCCTCAGAAGGAGACAGCAACAGCCTCCTCTTCTCCCCAACACATGCACCCGCACTCACACCCACTCCCCTACATGTCTCCCTAGCCACCCCCCCCCCCCACATGCCTGGGAGAATTCTACAACTTGTGCGAATTAGTGATGCCAGGCATCACAGCAAGAATTTGGGAACTGCTGTTTGCAGATTCAGGAACGGCAAGCCCTGCTAACACTTCTGTTGCCGGTTCTGCCAGGGCAGAGGATCTGTTCAGTGTCCGAGGCCCGAAGGCAGCAGGAGGGCGGATGTGCCTGAGGACCTCCCCTGGGGGGACCCAACCCAGCGTGAGTTGACTCAGGGTTTCCAGGACCCTGCCAGGGATCAGGCACCGGGTGGAGGACGGGGGGAACCGAGAGGGGAAAGCTGGGGTTCTCGAGTCTCTGGGAGCTGCCGATTCATGGAGGACATGCATGCAGCTCTCCCCCAAGGTTGCCGACAGTGGACAGGGGTCCTAGCAAAATACAATGGCGCTTGAGGGAGAGGAGTCCAGAACCCCCTCCTGGGCTTGGTTACGAAGTGAATGCACAGATGACAACTAGCTTATAGTAAAAACGCACGCTTGAAAAGTTCTACATTTCCCATAGGAGCACACGGGGGTCTTAGGTTAGGTCTCCTGGTGGCAGAGCTGGGGATGAGTGATTTATTAAGGAGAAGGCTGTGAGGAACATGGGGGAAGGAAGAAGCCACATTCAGATGTGGTCCTGTGTGGACCTCTGGGGTGTAAACTGCACCCTTCGGACCTCGCTGCAGGCCGCTGGGATGGTTGTGACTCCCAGGCCCCTGAAGGTGGGGGGCTCCAGACACCCACCTGCCCAAGTCCCTCAGAGCAGGCTGCGGTGAGAGCCATTAGCACAGCCCCTATAGCATCTAGAGTGGGCACACCGAACCAGACCCCTAAAAGGGGTTCTCTGGGGATGTGTGGGGCCCCCAGGCCCCCCCCCCACCTCTGCCAGCACCTGCCACCACGCATCTGTGTGTACAATGCTGAGGGGTAATTCTTAGGGCCACTGGAGTGGGGCAGCCTGAGCTGGACCAAGGGGAGAGACAGAAAGGCTCCTGAGTGCCTGGGCCACCAGCCGTCGCCTCGGAGAGAACAGTCACATCCTCAGACTGCCCGGAGCAGAGAGAGAACGCGAAAGGAAACCTTCCTGTGTGCAGGCAGGGTTGGCTCTGTTCTCTTCCGATATCCCACCTCGACAGCCTTAATACCAGATCGTAGATGTCTGTACTGTGGAGGCAGTTAAATGAGACAATGTCCGTGTGAGACTGATCGGCCTGTCCTGGGTATAAGAAGATCATTTGCTGGGTTTGCCTCTGAGTGTTGCCTGATGGGCTCTCGCCACCCCGGCCTTGGAGAGTCACCATGGCAATAGCGGTAATAACGACGATGATGAATCGGGGAGACTGGGTCCCCCTGAAGTGACATGTTCGCGCCCTGACCCCCAGGCCCTCCGAAGTCGACCTTATTTGGAAACGGGGCTGTTGCAGATGGAATTAGTTAAGATGAGCTCGTGCTGGAGTAGGGTGGGCCCTAAGAGAAGAGGGGATTTGGACCCATGGAGACAGAGGGAAGGACGTCTGGGACTGGACAGATGCATGCCCAGCCAAGGAGCGCTGGGGTGGCCAGCCAGCCCCTAGGAGCCGGGAGAGGCTGGGAAAGAGCCTCCCTGGGGCCTTTGGAGGGGTGCGGCCCGCCGGCTCCTGGGTCTCAGGCCTCTGGCCTCCAGAACCATGAGAGAATAAACGTCCGCTGTCTGTGGGGGTCTGCAGAGCCCCAGGAGCTGAGACAACCACCAGGTGCTGAGCAGTCGCTCGGGGCTGCCGAGGCTGTCATCCCTCATGCGACCCCAGGGAGTAGGTTACATCCCCCTACTCTGAAGATGAGGAAACCGAGACACAGAGAGGTCAAACAACTTGCAGAGGTGATGCATCGCTAAGCAGTGGGCCGGTAGAGTCCTCCAACCCGACCACAACGGGCATTTCCAGCCACCGCTCCTCACCGTCGCCACCCTGAGCAGTGTCGCATTTGAAAGGAGTGTGGGGGTGGGCCGGCTCCTCTGGGAGAGAGCTCAGGGTCCCAGAGCAGTGCCTGCCTTAACTCTGTGTGTAATGCAACTCCTCTGAAAAGACCCTGGTCTGGGATGGGGTGAGGGCCGAGTGGGTGCAGGGGGAGCTCCATCAGGTTTGCCGGGAAGCCCGGGCAGCAGCCAAGAAAGGCTCATTCGTGAGCGTTTAGGATGGGAAGCAGCACGTGGGGGGCAGGAGCTAGCAGGGGGCATGGGACAAGCCTTGTTTTCTGGGACACACAGGGACACACTGCAGTTGGGCTCCTGCAAAGCTTCTGGCAAGTTCTCTGGGGAGAGCCTTGCGCACACAATTGAGAAGCAGGCGGAATCTGGAAGCCTGTGAGATGGAGCCACCACTGGGAGAACGACCAGATCCAAAGGCCATTCCAGGCTGGCAGTGTTTCCCCCCTTCTGGAGGGAGGTCCTAGTTCTCAGTTCTCGTTCACTCAAACCCAACTTAAATGACATAAATATTTATACACATACACAGTCAAACACAAGACACAAATGCATGGCTGGTGGAAAACCTGCAGGTCAGCTTTTGTATTTGAGAAAAAAACCAGGATCCCAAAAGATCACAACAGGCAGGAGAGATGGGCCAAACCTAACAAGACGAAGTTAACTGTGTGTGTGTGTGTGTGTGTGTGTGTGCGCGCGCACGTGTGTGTGTGTGTGTGTGTGTGTGAGGCACTTTCTGTTTGGATGAAAAAACCTGCCGCACAACTTCAGGATAACTTGAGGGTAACCACGCACGTGACGTAAGCAGGGCCTTTAGCTAACAGGGCCTCGCGGGAGCCGCTAGCCCAGTGGTCTGGCCTCCTTGGGGTTCTGCCTTTCCTTGAAATTCCAACCAAACCAAGTTTCCTCTGTGATGTCTTCTTTTCCAGGTTAACATTTGTTAGGGGTAGGGGGAGCTATTTGAGTCTTGGTAGAGATGATTTTTTAGAAATCTTGCCTAGGAACTTCAGGTTTAAGGGAGGCACTAGTTCAGGCCGGGGGCTTCATCAGCAGGAAATGCCAGCGGCTCATTCAACGCTGCACATCATCTCTGTCCACAGTTTCCCTCACCTCCTTGGCGAGATCAATTAGAAGGTAACAGCTCTTAGAAGTGAAGAGTCTCAACCCAAGGCTGTTTGGAGGGATGCATGTGGAATGGAGATGTCCAGGACCGTGGCTGGTTGAGAGGTGGGGACGGGGCTGAAGGATGCATCTACTCTTTGGAGGAACCTACAGGGCCCCCTCTTTGCAGCTGTGATTGCTTCTCCATTGGTCCACCCACAGGGAATGAAGAGGCAACCACAGGAAATGGTTCAGTGAGAACAAGTCCTCTGCTCACAAAAATAATCCCCAGGAGCTTCTTTCCAATTCCCTTGGGAGACTCCCAGCCCCCTCCCCCTGCCCCCAAACCTGATGTGCAGACCCTGGTGATTTTCTGGGAAAAAGATGACATGTATTACAATTTCATTATGGGGTAAAATGAGATTTGGTTAATTTAGCCTCCACCATGGGCTTCCCAAACAAAACGTGGTGTCTTTTTAAAAGACCAACCAGAAGAAACATTTACCCAAAGGGGTAGCTGGGCGCTCAGGCCGGCACATCTCGGGTCGGGCACACCCAAAGGATTTGTCTGCTTTGAAATCTGGGACATCACCCTTGTTTTAAGAGCCTGGAAACTGGGATGACTTTTAAAAAAACTGATCACCCGAAGAATATGAAGGCTTTAATTTTCACCTGACAGCTTAGCAAACATTCCCAAGCGTGTTCCAAAGGGTTCGAATCTCCTATCGATGAATTTGGTGCGTTTGACAGGAAATCCAAACCAAAGAACTCTTTTGAGGCACAGTGGATTGGCATGAGTGCTGGGGATGGGGTTGCCCGGAATCACCTCCTCGCTCCCAGCCCGAGGCCCTGGGCGAGGACCAAGAGGACAGACGCGTTGCAAACGTGACAGGTTGTTTTGCTTTCTGAGCCGTGGGGCTGCTGAAGGCATTTCCGAGGTCTCCTAAGCCGAGCGGAGGCCTCCCCCAGGGTCTGGGCAGCGATGGCTCATCCACCTGTCTGTCTCCCTGGCGGGGAGCTCTGGAGGAAGGACCACTGCTTGCCCCTCTCTGTCCTCCCAGAACCTGGGATGGGGTCTGGGACAGACGGGTGCTTAGGAGAGTCTGCAGAAGAGTGAGCGAAGGTAGGAACAAATTCAGCTGGGACAGATACACACCGCAAGTGTGTGTGTGTGTGTGTGTTCACGCATATCCCCAAGAGTCCAGAGCCGTTCTCAGCTGTCACTCGAGAATCCCCCAGCTGCTTGTTCATAATGTGAACCCCTGGCTCCCGACGACAATGCCACTGAACTGGAAACACTGGAGCAGGGCCGGGGAATCTGAATTTTTAACGAAGCCCCCCCCCCTGGGAGAGCATCAGCTGGATTCCAAGCCCTTATCACTTTCAGAAAAGGGGATTGTCAGAATGCTCTGGGCTTCTGACACCTAAATAACCAGGTCCAGCCTCAGTTTCCTCCTCCAGGAGAGGGGGTCCCGGGGGACAAGCATTCCGAGATTTCTAGACAGTGGCGCAGTAATCACAGGACTGGTCAGAACTCTGCCCTCAGGGAGCCGGAGGAGCTCAGGATCCCCAGGCCATCGGGGTGCAGGCAGGGACCCCAAATCCTGAGAAGGGGAGCTGGCACGGGAACCCCCGAGAAGGTGAAACAGACCTGGCTCCCGAGCCAAGCCAGGTTCCCAACCTGGGGTGCAGGCAGGAAATTTCTCCTCCAGCACGGCCAGCAGGAGCCCAGTCCCAGCTCCCAGCAGAGAGCGCGAGTGCTGAACCAATCGAAATCGAGCCACAGATATAATTAATTTAACGTGCTTAACCGATTTTCCGTACAGTAAACAAGCTGAATGAGGGTGACCCAGAGCTCAGCGCCTGCCTGGGGGTGGAAAAACGGATGCTCTGTGTGCCCTATAAAGAAAGCCTCACAGCACACGGAAGACACTTCCATTCATCTCCACCTCACCTTGCTCCTTTCCTTTCTAACTCTTCACTCATGGCTGACCTTGGCCTTCTGTGGTCTCCTTTGACCACAAAGACACTTTTTAGTTTTGTCAGAAGACAACGTTTTTCTCTGACCAGGAGACAATTTTAATGAAACCTGTCTACAGTCCGGTGACAAGCGGGAGGAAGGTAAAAACAGAGGCCATGACTGTTTTGCTATTGCAATCTCTTTTTTAACTGGAGAGGCACCTGCCCAAAGAGAAGCGAGCTGCTGCCATGTGCGGCGTTGGCAGGGCAGGTCTGGGGTGACGCCATGGGTTGAACTGTGTCCTCCAAAAAGACATGGTCAGGTTCTAATGCCTGGGACTGTGACCGTGACCTTATTTGGAAATAGGGTCTTTGAAGATGTGATTGGTTGGGATGAGGCCAGTGGATCTGGGTGGGTCCTGATCCAATATGACAGGTGTCCTGTAAGGAGAGGGAACTTGGGCACAGTCACTAAGAGAGGACAGAGAGGCAGAGGGTGATGCGTCACAAGCCAAGGGGTGCCCTGGCTTGCCGGCCAACCCCCCCAGAAGCCGCGAGGAGGCCTGGAGAGGATTCTCCCCTTTAAGAGGGAGCATGGCACCCCAGCCCCTGGGTTTCGGGCTTCCGGCCTCCAACACTGAGGGACAATAAACCCCTGCTGTTCGAACCGCCTGGTCTGTGGCGCTCTGTCACGCAGCCCCGGCAAACCGAGACGGGTGTCGTCCCAGCACTGCTGCACCATCTCTCAGGGTGCCCTGTCCCGGCCGTGGACACACAGGCAAGACACAGAGGGGTTGGGTGAGGTGTTCCCTAAGTCCACGCACTGTTCCGACATGCACTGACTTATGAACCACCAGCGGCGGCAGGTGTAAACACACGTCAAGGCATTTCCCATCAAAAGGAAACTAGTCTTCCAACTGGGTAGAGTGTTCTAGACTGTCTCACTTAATTGCTCATCAAGGAGTAAGTATTATTTGGCTTGGATTGAAAGGGAGCATTTAAAAGTGGTTCTAAATGATCTCCATCTAGAATGCATCAGGCATCTGGGCAGAAGGCCGAGTTCTAGGGTTTGGAGGGAGGCCACAGTGCTTCGTAGATTCCGTAGCTGTCTATCCAACCATTCCAATGGTGGATCCACTCATGTTGAATCCCCCCAAAAAGACTTTTTAAAGTTCTAATCCCCCCCTCAGAATGTGACCCTATTTGGAAATAGGGTGGTTGCAGATGGAGTTAGTCCAGTTGAAATGAGTCAAATGGAGCCAGGTGGGCCCTTAATCCAATATGACTGGGGACCCTACAAGGTGGAGGAGATGCAGACAGACAGATGCCAGGACGAGGCCATGTGACGATGGCAGAAGCCCGGGGTTGCTGGCGACCACCGGACGTGATGGAGAGGCAAGAAGGGGTTCTCCCCTCCAGACTCTGGCCTCAAGCCTCTAGGATTTATTGTGAGACAACACTCTTCTGTTGTTTGAAGCCACCCCATTGGGGTGCTTTGTTACCACAATGCCAGGAAACTAAGACGGATAGCCAGAAATCACTCTATTAAATAAGAAACAGTTAAGGGTGAAAAGAAATGGCTTGGCCGCAGGCTGTCCACGAGACGCCAGGCAAGTCCCACCCTTTGCTGAGTCTCAGTCCCTGACCTTGCGGAGAAAGAACCAGAGAGGCTGGGGGTCCCTGCTCTGCAGAGCCTTTCTGAGGGAGGGGTCCCGGGGCTGCTGGGGTGGCTGGAGAAGGGGCGGTGAGAGGCTCTACAGGCTCCTACTGGGTCCAACCCAAACAGCCCTTCTTTAATCTGTGCTGTATACAGGGCACCCTGTGAGATTTTCTGAGGATTTTTTAAAAAAAGTATTTTTAAACCACCAGTCTGAGGCAAGCTGTTCAAGTTTCAGCCTGAACTTAGTCTCTAAAAATGGCCCTTGCAGATAACTGCCACGAGCCCTCCCTTCTGCTCTGTGGGAGCAGAATCCCAGGGTGTCAGTCCAGCTGGGGTCTGCTCAGTGCTTCTGGAAATCTACAGTCGACCCTCATTGTTCCTGGATTCGTGAATCTGCTTACACCTAAAACGTATCTGAAACCCCAAAATCAATACGTGTGGTGCTTTCATGATCATTTGGCGAAAAATTTGAGTCGCCCGACGCACAGGCTCCCAGCCGGGGTGGGACGAGGTGACGGGCCCCTTCTCCTTTCGGCCCTCACGCTGTGCACAAGCAGCCTTTTGTGGTCCATCTAGTGTCATGTTTTTCATATTTTTGTGCTCTTTGTTGATGACTGCACTGTTCGGAACGGCTCCAGAGCGATGTGCTGCTGTGCCGTCTAGCTTCTGTCCCTACGTGCAAGGAACTGCGACGTGCCTTACGGGAAAACACGTGCGTCAGAGCAGCTTCGTCCAGGCAGGGGCTTCAGCGCTGCTGGCCATGAGCTCCATTCAATGAATCAACACTGGGTGGTAAATACGGTGTCTTTAAACAGAAACACACACCGAACAACTTATGTATTGATTGGTTGATGGAAGGGTTCTGACCACAGGCTCTCAGGCATCTACCCTGTATTTCCCTAGCATTTGCTAATTCAGTATTTTGCTGAGTCTTCATAGAACAGATCTAAGATATTGCAACTAGATTGTAATTCTTCTTAGCAAACCTCCGGGGCTCCCCACCGCCTGGGCAGCAGCTCTCAAACCCTAGTGTCCGTGGACTCACCTGAAGAGCTTGGGAAAATACAGGTGGAGGGGCCCATCCCCGGGGATTTGGATTCACCAAGTCTGGGGTGGGGCTCGAGCATCTGTACTTCTGACAAGCTTCCAGTGATGCAGTGACTGCTGGTTCGGGGACCACACTTTGAGAACCCCTGGCCCCCTGAGGACCTCAAGGCCAGTCTCCTTAGCTTGTCCCTCCAGAATGTGGCCCCCATTTACCCTCCCAGCCTCATCATCCACCTTTCCAAGGTTCCAGCCAAATCAGTTGCTCCCCCACCCCTTATCACCCCCACACAGGCATTTCTGCCATCGTGGCCTGGGCTCCCCATGCTCCCCCTGGCCAGGCTGCCAGCCCCCTCTCGGCATGTCTGCCTCCCTCCCACCATTCAAGGCGCAGATCAAACGCCAGCTCTTCCAATGAACGCTTTCACCTCTTGCTGCTGTTCTCTGTGCCCGGGGCCTCTGGACCACAAGTCCGGGGCAGCGAACCTGTCTTATGCCCCTTAGCATCCTCACTGCTGTCCACAAGGGTGCCAGCCCACCAGATCGACAACACAAGCCTCAGTACATGGGTGGACA
Source organism: Choloepus didactylus (assembly GCF_015220235.1). Lineage (NCBI taxonomy): Eukaryota > Metazoa > Chordata > Mammalia > Pilosa > Megalonychidae > Choloepus > Choloepus didactylus. The sequence continues at coordinate 126,639,646 of NC_051316.1, read as the reverse complement.
CATATGCACATTTTAAGAAAGTGCCAGGCAGCTCATGGCCTCCATGGCCCTTGACATCCCCAAGGCAGCCTGACTATAAATGACCCCAAAATAGAACCCAGGATGCCCCTTCGGCACTTCTTTCGACGCATTCCCAAAGTTGCTGAGAGCAGAGCTGGTGACAAATAGATAATCATAAAAAACAGACACAACAGCTACCACTCAAGCCCATTACTAAAAGGCAGCATGACGCAATGTCACGTGCGAGACCCAGGTTCAAATTCCACCTCTGGCTCCGATCAGCCACGGGACTTGAACCCTCTGAGCCTCAGCTCCTCGCCTTTAGTGGGGATAATAACAGCACCAACCTCCCACAGAGGGCCGGGGGATGCAAGGAGGTCATTACCAACAATAACAACAGCTGCATTTATTGAGCGCTTACTGTGTACCTCACATTGGGTCTAATCCACATATAAAGTGCTTAAGTACCATGTCTAGCACATCATAACCATTTGGGAAATATCAGCTATTATTGTTGCTGCTAATTTCTCCAACTTCCCTGCAAGACAGACACCAATACCCCCATTTCCCAGATGAGAAAGTGGAGGCTGAGGTGAGTGGCTAGCTCAACAATATCAGCCATCTTTAAGTTGTCATGGCTCATCGTTGCAACCACCCTGCATGGCCGGCATTATTCCCACTTTGCAAATGTAAGAGCTATGGCTCAAAGGAGGCCCAGGATTTGGGCCCTGAGCTCCTGCTCATCCCTGCCTGTACCCCACCTGGGGAATCCCACCGCCGTGCCCTTTCTTATCCAGGAGCCCTGAGAAGCATTTTCCCAGTGTTCCAGAGACCATGTACGTACCCAGCCCTTGCTGCCACCTCCCATGGCGCACCAAGAGACAAGGCCGCCCATGGCAAGGCATGTCACTCAGACCCCCCTGCCTGGAAGGTCTCTGGGGCGCCCCAAGGAAAACGGGCCTGGAGGCCGGGGACTGACCGTGACCCCAAAGAAGTTGGTCTCATTCATGGCGTGGAGGATGGTTCTGCCCAGCGTGTGGTCCGAGTAGTTGAAGTCCTGGATGCGCTGGTGCCGGCTGCCCGTGTGCAGCGTCTCCATGACCCTGTGCAGCGTCTTGGCGATCACCCAGATGCCGTCGTAGGCGTACCCGTGGAACTTGCTGGGCCCCACGCCCGACCGCTTGCTGTTGTACTCCCTCTCGTACTGCTGCGGGGTCTGCAAGAAAGAGGGGCCGGGGCCGGGGGGGACACTGGGTCATGGAGCTGACCCGCCTCGGGCCACGTGACCGGGAGGCGGCAGGGCTGAGGGCTGCACCCCGGCCGTCTGCAAGGCTAGGGCGAGGGGGTGCGCACCTCACCCGGGGCTGCTAGCTGCAAGCCAGGGACCTGGAACGCACAAGGAAGCCCACATACCATGTGTCTAAATATTGAAGCTATAGATAAAGCTAACAAGCTGTTCAATCAAATATTTTCTCTCCTCCCACCATGATAAATGATCTGGAAGCCAGGTTTGAATTCTCGGGCTCCTTAGAGCTTCAGGCAGTCCTGCAGCCCGGCTGAGCCCTCCTCGCCCCCCTGGTCTCCCCAGAGGCACAGCCCACCTCCAGGGGCCAACCCAGGGAAGGGGCTCCCCAGGTCCTGGAAGCGGTTTCAGACTTTGGGGCTAGAAATTCAGGGCATGGTCTAGAGGTGGGGGAAGGTACAGGCTCCAGGGGTGCCTCAAGGGATCCCAGGTGAGACCCCCCCAAGGTGGGGGGTCCGGCAGGCCCAGCTGCCTGTTAAGGGTGGTTCTGACCCCACCACCTGTGCCCCTCACTTTTCCCTTCCATCTAGAACACAGCAGGGTTCGTAAAAAGCTTGGCCTAAAAAAAGATTTGTTCTCACCTTGAGCTGAATTTCATAAAGGAATTTTGTTGGTGATATGAACATTCTGGGTGTGGCTACAAAGCAATGCAACTGCCTTTTTCCTCCAGCCCTGGGAGCTTAGACATCCAAAGGGAAACTGTTACCCCCATCCCATCCACCTACTTTTTCTCACATCACTTGTGAACCCTTCCAGAAGTGTCATCAGCCCACGGCTTAGTCTTTGGAAAAACCCTCCTTGAGGATAAACCACACAGAGAAACCATCAACTCGCTGTCATTTTATACTGAGAGGGTCACACGCCTCCACCACCATTTCCAGCCTGAGGCACAGAGAGGTTAAGGGACTGCAACAAGATCACACAGCGTGTGAGTGTGTGTGTGTGAGTGCATGTGTGTGTGTGTGAGTGGTGTGTCTCACCAGCCTGGCCTCCCAGTCCACCTTTGGCTTCAGAGGGCATAACTGACTTTTGGAAACCATGGCAAGCTCCCTGGGAGCGGGTCTAGTGCCCACGGGGGGGTGGCGAGGCCAGGTCCCCAAAGGCCGGGTGGTCCGGGGAGCAGGCTCGCGAGATCAGGAAGCCCCTGGGTCGTGGCCTTGGCAGGGTGGGGTCGCTTCCATGCGGGCCTGGGGAACACCAAGCCCCTCCAGCCACAGAGACTATGGACAACGGACTCCCCTGTCCAAATGGGAATGGGGTCCCAGAAACGACTCCACCTCCTTGTTGGTTTTGGGGTCCTATTGGAAGCTCCCATTCTGTCCCTGTTTGTTTCCTCTGAAATGCATCACGTCCAGCCACCACCATTCTGCTCATCATTCAAAATACATGGCAGCAGTTCTCCTGAAAGTCAGTGTTGGGGTTCAATCATGCCCCCCACAAAAGGCATGAGGCCCCGGCTGCCAACAGGACCTGGGGGATGCTATTCGTTCAGGCGAGCGCAGGCAGCAGGCAGAAGGAGGGGGCCCTAACCAACCTGGCTGGTGTCCTTACAGAGGAAATCTGGACACAGCCGCGGAGCAGATGGAGGGGGGAGAGCCCCGTGAGGGAGGCAGAGGCTGAGGCCGTCACAGCAGGGGCTGTTGCCACCGCCAGACCCTTCAGCGTCAGGGGGGCGCCGGACTTCAGCCTCCAGTGCTGTGGGATGGTAAGTTTTGCTGTTTATGCCAGCTAGTCTGTGGTTACCTTGTTAGGGAGGTTCCAGGAAACAGAGACCCTGGAGGACAGGAAGGGGTCCATCTGGACCGGCTGTCTCTTCCTTAAACCTTTTGGGTTCTTCAGCTGCAGCATTTGCTCGTCCCCCTCATCCCCCTGGGCACCTGCACTGGGAGTGGTTTCTTCTGCTGGAAGTCTCCTCCCCTGGCTCTTCGAGTAAAATTATCAGATTCAAATTCCAACACCTGTCACTTCTCAGGGATGGCTTCCTCGAGGTCCTCTCTAGAAACCTCTCACCCCAGGCATTCTCCATGCACTGGTTTTATCATCTCTATTGTACTCATCACATCCTGCAGTATTCCCAGTTAGGATTTCCGTGTTTATTTTCTGGCCTGTGATTCCACCCCTCCCTTCCTGCCCAACTAGAATTAAGCTCCACGAGGCCAGGGATGCGATATTTTTATCACTGGGGGCTCCTTAGAACTCAGAACAATGGCCACACAGGCTCGTTCTGGGCCTCGGTTTCCTCCTATGTAAGTGAGGAGGTTGGACCAGGTGATCTAGAAGTTCTACCAGTAGGAGCCTGAAACGGGGTGAGGATGCAGGACTTGGAAGGGGCAGCCTGTGCTCTGGCTGCAGCATTGTGAGTTGCTAACTGTGTGCCCTGGGCAGGGCTCAGCTGCTCTAGGTCTCAGCGTCCTCCACTCGCTGGGTGGTCAGGAGGGGCCAGTGGGATGACATGTGCAAAGCACCCGGCCCAGTGTTGGACTGGCTGACTCTGCCCAAATGCCAGCCGTTGTTACCAAGACGGAAGGCCCGGGAGACAAGCGTTGCTGGCTGCCAGCCTGGGATGTCCTGGAGATCCCGAGGCCGGGCCAGGCCAGGCCAGTGCTGACTGAAGCCCCCAGGTGTGGACGCCCTTCCTTCACTTCCCTAACTTAATCCCCAATTACTGGGCATCTAGGTTGTTTCTAATTTTTGTCAATAATAAGACTGCCACAGACATCCTAGTAACTCAACTTTTTAAATCCATGCTGATAGTTATTTTCCCAGAATAAACGCTCTGAGATGTAAATGTTGAGGCAAAGAGTATTAAAAAACTAGAATACTATTCTCACATATAGAGGGCCAAAATACTCTCCCCAAATGTAAAAAGTTACATCCCAGTGGGCCCAGGGGTACCCGTTTCCCTGCATCCGAAAGGTATTTAAAAATTTTAAATCACTGCCAGTTTGTTAAGCTAAAAAAAAAGTTTATCATCCTTTCATTTTAATTTGCATTTCTCCGATTAATGATTAGGGTAGGCTCCTTTCAAATACTGATTGGCAATTTTCATTTCTTAGGTGAGTTTACTCTTTATTCCACAGTGCTATGGTGGTATTCGCATTTTTAAAAGCTGTGTTTTAATGCATCCTTGTCATTTTTTTCATCCTTTAGTATTTGGCCATACTTTCTGTGCTTTTTATTTCTATTTTTTTCTTTGATTTTTGAATGTGATTTGGATCTATTTCTGGTTGTTAATTCAGTTACTGGCTATTTGAAAAGTTTTTAAAAATGACTCTAATGTGCATTTCTCTAATTCACTGCTTTAAGTATAAAAGGAGCGAGTTACCTCTGGCTTCTCTGGAGCTTTTGGATTTTGCTCCTTTGAGCTCTGTCTGAGGCACGCAGAGGCACCGGGGGCTGGTGGGGTCTGCTTTTGAGTCCTGTTTGTTCAAGTCAATGTTTACACTCAGATGACATTTCCAACCTCCTCCCCATTCAGATCAGGCCACGGGGGCATCCTCTAAGGTTGATTCTTTTAAAGTGCGGGGAGGCTCCAGACTTGGGGCAAACCTTCCCAGTGTGATCTTACCAGAAGGTAACGGAGCGGGAGTTTCTAGCTTCCTTGGTCATAGTTTTTGTTTTGTTTTGTATGCTTTGGGGGTCATCGGGGTCCAAGATCATACTGTTTATTTGATTTGACCTTGGGCCCCACGAAGACCCTCCATATGTTTTCACAGGGGCCACTTGTCAGCCTGTGTGGTTTTCTATCTCATAAAACTGTTCTTTTTCCCATGATGGGCGAGAGGCCAATGTGGGGAAAGAGCACTGGAATTACGGCTGCGTTGGTCATCTCTGCAGACCCTGGTGTGGGAAGCCCCTCCAGCTGCCTGCCCAGGCCATTCGTCACTGTTGCCAGGTGCAGCCAGCATCTACCTGGGCAAAACATTGACAGCAGGAAGAAACACTCTCCCAATTGTCTGGGAAAAAATATTAGTCCTTCTTAGAGGAGGCCTACAATTATTCAGGGTGGAAGAATTTCTTTCATTATTAACACTGACACTGAAAGCCAACTAATTACTCATCCTCTGAGGTCAAGTTTATCATGAAGTGCTAAGTTCCTAAGAAGCGCTTTATATAGACAGTCCCCAGTTACCGACAGGTTGGGCTCCAGCAGATTTCTGAAGGGCAGTTGTTGGAACTTGGAACATATTTTCCCACAGATACCATGTTATAAATAGTGGTTAGGCTCCCAGGCTAGCCCACACAAGCTTGCTCCCAGGCTAGCCCACACAAGCTTGCCAGCCCACAAGGTGACTAAACTTTCTGGGTCTGTTGCTCCAACAGGACCAAGCTAAATCCTGCTTTCTGGGAGAGGGGAGTCTCATGGACAAAGAGAGGAATAAAGGGGAAACATATCTCCTCTTCCACAGCTCTGCCCACCACAGGGGCCAAACTGGCAGTTTCTCTCTAACATGCCCTGTGGGATGTGGGAGATACGGTCTCATCTGGAAGGCACATTGGATATTTAGTCTAAGTTTCCTCTAGTCTGTAGATCATTGTGTCAGAATCACCTGGGAGCTTTTTAAAAATGCAGATGCCAAGGCCCTACCTGGAAATTTTGTTTTAATCTGTGGATTAACTTAGGCATCTGTAAAAAATCTTCTCAGATAATTTCAAGCATTCACAGGTTGAGGATGTTAACAACTGGTTAAGTCCTCCTGTGATCTGATTGTTGGATCTTCTCATTATCAATTGTCAGGTATTTGTTGAGCCTCTTCTTAGCCTCCTCCGCTGTTGGGGAGCTCACCACCTCTTAAGGCAGAGCCTTCCACTGTGAAATGCCCTGATGTCATGAGACTGTTATTCCCGAGGCAGAGTTTACATCTCTCTCCCTGTAACTTGTACTCAGCTGGCTACGTCTTCCTGCAAAGCCACAAGGAATGTGTCTGCTCCCTCTTCTCCGTGACAGCCCCACAGAGAGCCGAATTCAGCAACACGCCGCACCTTGGCCACTATTGTGTTCTCCCCATCTTTTAAGCCCAATAGTCTTGGCTCAGACTTCCACTCTGATTATGGAGAAAAATCTTGCATCAAACCAATGCTCCCATTAACAACAATTAGAAAGCAGAATGAAATATAAGAACAGCTGCCTGAGGCATCAGAGAGCAGCCAGTAGGCAGGACTCGAGGACCCAAGAGCCTGAGGAGGAGAGAAAGGCTTTGAGGTGAGCCCGACATTCTTTGCCGGTTTCCTCTTGAGGCATTTGATGACTTGTAAGTGGTGCAAGGCAAACAACAGGACCAGGAGGCAGCAGCTCAGAGCTTTCAGAAGTCCCTCCAGAGTGGGGAGACAGAAGTTGGAATTCAGCGCTGCCAACAGAGAAAGACTTGAGAACCAAGACCCCAGAAGAAAGGAAACAACAGAAAAAGTGAGCCTGATGTTCAGAGTGGAACCCTGGTCCAGTAAACACCCTAAGATTTCAGTGGAGAACATGGAAGGGCCAAATACTAGGAATAAGGTCAAACCAAAATAGACCGGCCTTACAAAGACTAAAACCAAGCTTGGAGTCTTCTCATCCCTTGATTGGATTAAGGTTGTTTGCTCTTATTCTAATTTCCAGCTTGAAGAGAAATAAATCTTCTTTGGAGAAAGATAACACCATCTGGAGCCTCTACAATTTTTCATATAATCAAATTTACCAGGTACATCACTAGACAGTACTGAAAATAAACAAACAAACAAAAACAGAAAGAAAGAAAAAAGAAAAAACCGGCAATAGAAGCAGACCCACAGATTATCCAAATCTTGATGTTATTAGATAGAAAACTTTAAATAGCATTGTTTATATGTTCAAGAAAATAAATTTTAAAAATGCAGAATATCACCAGAGAATAAAATTTAAATTTTAAAAATAAAAAACCACAAGAACTGAAATGAAGAACTCAATATAAGCAGCATATTAGATACAGAAGAAGGTAGGTTAGTGAAATGGAACACAGATTGGTAGTATAAATTAAGACTGAAGCAAAGAAGGAAAAAACTAAAGAAAATAAGAAATAAGTATAAGATATATATGGATTATGTTGAAAAGGCATAATATAGGTATACTTAGTGTCCTAGAAGGATAGGAAAGAGACAATGGGCAGAAGCAATTTTGAAAGGGATATTGTCCTAGAAATTTACCCAAACAAACATCAATCCACAGGTTCATAAAGTTCTATGAACTCCAATCAGGAAAAAAACAAAGAAAAACTCACCACGGCGCAGCACAGTAAAACCTCTGAAGGCCAAAGAAAACAGAAAATTCTAAAAGCAGCCAGAGGAAAAAAGATACATTACTTTCAAAAGAGCAGCAATACGTCTGAGAGCTGACTAGTAAGAAAAGCAGAAACTAGAAAACAGTGAAATGACATCAAGAACTGAAAGAAAGCGATAGATGACCTAGAATTCTATGCCCAGTTAATAAACCCCTGAAAATTGAATATGAAATAAAGAAAATTTCAGACAAACAGAAACTGAGAAAATTTGTCTCTGGCAGCTCCACAGTAAAAGAAGGACCAAGGAGAAAGAATTCTTCATGCAGAAAGAAAACGATCATAAACAGAAACACAGAAATGCAGGAAGGAATGAGGGTAACGGAAAGTGTAAATATGTGAACAGATGCAAATGAAAAATGACATCAGGGCCAAGAACATCCAAGAAAATTTTAAAGAAGGACAAAGATGAAGAACTTACATTACTGGGTGTCAGGTCGCATTAGAAAGCTTCAGTAATTAAGACAGTGTGGGGTAGGCAAAAAACAGTCGAAAAGAATAGAAACTCCAGAAACAGATCCACACTATACATAGCCATTTTATTCATGACAAAGGTGACAATGTGGCACATGGGGAAAGTATGCATAACAGATTTTTCAATAAATGGTCCTGAATCAGCTGGCTAACCACATGGAAAAAAAATGAATCTTGATACTGTCCCAGATCACATACAAAACCAACTGGATTCTACATGTACATATGAAAGGCAAACAGAACTTTGTGAAGACAAGAAAATATCTTCATGACTTGAGGATGGGCAAAGATTTCTCAAACAGGATACATATACTAATTCTAAGGGAAAAGACTGAAAAATTGGACTACACTAAAATTAAGAATTTCCATTCATCAAAGCACATCACAAAGAGAGTAAAAAGGCAAGCCACAGAATGGGAGAATATATAAGTAATTCATAAAGACAAAGATTCATATGCAGATTATAAAAAAGAATTTCTACAAATCAATAAGGAAAGGATAGAGAATCCAATATGAAAATGGGCAAAAGATTTGAATAGGCAATTTCCAAAGAGGATATCAAAATTGCCAATGAAGATATGAAAAGATGTTCAACTTCATTAGCCATCAGGGAAATGCAAATTGAAACTAAAATGAGATACCACCACACACCCACCAGATTGGCTAAAATTAAAAAGCTGACAATACCAAATGTTGGTGAGCATGAGAACCAACTTGGACTCTCAATCACTGCTGGTGGGTGTGTAAATGGATGGAACCACTTTAGAAACCTTTTTGGCAATATCTACTAAAGCTGAACATATGCACACCCTATGACTCAGAAATTCCATCCCTGAGAATATCCCCAATAGTAATGTGCACATATTACATCAAATACCTTGAAATAAACCAAAGAATCTACACAGAATCTTACAAAACATTTCAGAGATAAATTAAAGTAGACTTACATAAATGTACACAAAATTCATCGGTTGGAAGACTCAAAATTATGAAGCTATCAGATCTCCCTAAATCCATCTACAGATTCAGTGAAATCCCATGACAAACCACAGAAAGTTTGTGTGTGTGTGTAAATTGACAACCTGATTAAAAAACATATACAGAAATTCAAACAGACAATAATATCTAAGACCATCTTTGAAGAAGAAGAAATAAGATGGAGGATATATGTTGCCAATCATCAAGACTTACTACAAAGCTAGGATAATTAAGGCAGGGAAGTTTTGGTGCAAGAACACACAAATAAACCAAGGGAAGAGAAAAGAATGCTTAGAAACAGAACCAAATATGTACAGGCATTTGGTTTATGACAAAGATGATATGGCAGCACAATATGGGAAAAAGTGGAGTTTTCTATAAATTATGCTGTGTCAATTAGAGATCCATATAAACAAGAAAAGAAATATTGGTCCTTATCTCACATCACACAAAAATCAATTCTGGGGGAAAGGAGCTAAGATGGCAGCATAGAGAGGAGTGGAAGACTGTTAGTCCCCCCCTGGAACAATTCATAAATGACCAAAAAACTAGCAAATAACCTGGAATAACTGTGGGGAGACAGACATGGCTGTCCACTCATCATCCACCAGCCTGAATTGGAAGGAATGCCCGAGATCGCAACATAAAATCTGTAAGTAAAACTGCGGACCCGCGCTGAGAGCCGAGAGCCGAGAGCCCCTCCCTCACGGAAGCCTCGCAGTGCTAGAGAGCAGCACTCTCTCAGCCCAGCTCCTACTGGGGTTTTAATATTAACTGCTCAATACAGACAGCGAATCCCCAACAAGCAGACAGAGGCTTTTGGTGACAACTGACCTTGGGAGAGTCGGGGGACATATCTATCTCAGGAGGGGGAGCCCAGAGGATTGGGTGCTATCTCTGGCTGACGGGTGAACCTGGGAGCTTTTCTGTCCCTTTCTCTCTCTGTGGAGAAAACCTCAGCCATTTTCAGTCTGCAGTGCTTTGCAGTAAAGAAAGCCTCAGACATTTTAAAATCAAAACACTTCGATCAGCAGAGTCACAGAAACAAAGAACTTATTGATATGCAGATGACCTCTCTGGAGGGGGCATAGCTTCCCAAGAGGAAAGGGAGGGGCCCAGCTCCACTGCCTGCCTTTCTGGAACCAGACCCAAAGCCTGGGGGAGAAGAGCCATGGGCCACACCCTCTTACACCAGCTGGTGACGGGCTGACAGGTGCACCTGCCAGGCAGAAAAGCACAGGTGTATCAATCCTCTAAGAAAAACCATCAGGGAAACCAGATACTGAATATTTCCTCCTTCTGGGACCTGAGCCTGTTCTCATCTGGGAAAACCTGATTGGGGTGGCCTAGGAGGTCAGATGCCTAGACAACAGAAAACTACAACCTACACTAAGAAAAACGAAGTTATGGCCCAGTCAAAGGAACAAACGTACACTTCAACTGAGATACAGGAATTTAAACAACTAATGCTAAATAAATTCAAAAAGTTTAGAGAATATTTCACAAAAGAGATAGAGGCTGTAAAGAAAACACTGGGCATACATAAGGCAGAAATCGAAAGTTCAAAAAAACAACTAGTAGAATCTATGGAAATGAAAGGCACAACACAAGAGATGAAAGACACAATGGAAACATACAACAGCAGCTCTCAAGAGGCAGAAGAAAACACTCAAGAACTGGAGAACAAAACACCTGAAAGCCTACACGCAAAGGAGCAGATGGAGAAAAGAATGAAAAAATATGAGCAATGTCTCCAGGAACTTACGGATGAAACAAAGTACAAGAATGTACGTATCATTGGTGTCCCAGAAGGAGAAGAGAAGGGAAAAGGGGCAGAGGCAATAATAGAGGAAATAATCAATGAAAATTTCCCATCTCCTATGAAAGACATAAAATTACAGATCCAAGAAGCACAGGGTACTCCAAACAGAAGAGATCTGAATAGGCCTACGCCAAGACACTTAATAATCAGATTATCAAATGTCAAGGACAAAGAGAGAATCCTGAAAGCAAGAGAAAAGCAATCCATCACATACAAAGGAAGCTTAATAAGACTATGTGCAGATCTCTCAGCAGAAACCATGGAAGCAAGAAGGAAGTGTTGTGATATATTTAAGATACTGAAAGAGAAAAACCGCCAACCAAGAATCCTATATCCAGCAAAGCTGTCCTTCAAATATGAGGGAGAGCTCAAAATATTTTCTGACAAACAGACAATGAGAGACTTTGTGCAAGACACCTGCCCTACAGGAAATACTAAACGGAGCACTACAGAGTGATAGGAGAAGACAGGAGTGCGTGGTTTGGAACACAATTTTGGGAGATGGTAGTACAGCAAGGTAAGTACACTGAGCAAAGATAACTATGAATATGGTTGAGAGAGGAAGGTTGAGAGCATGTGAGACACCAGAAGAAAGGAGGAAAGATAAAGACTGGGACTGTGTAACTTGGTGAAATCTAGAATGTTCAACAATTGTGATAAAATGTACAACTATGTTCTTTTAAGAGGGAGAACAAGCAAATGTCAACCTTGCAAGGTGTTAAAAATGGGGAGACATTGGGGGAGGGATGCAATCAACATAAACTAGAGACTGTAACTAACAGAATCATTGTATTATGCTTCCTTTAATGTAACAAAGGCGATATACCAAGGTAAATGCAGATAAGAGAGGGGGATAGGGGAGGCATGTTAGACACTTGACATTGGTGGTGTTGTCTGACTCTTTCCTCTACTTTGATTTAAGTTATTTTTCCTTTTGCTACTTCCTGGCTGTCATTTTTTTTTCCTCTTTCTTTTGCCTCTCCACCTTCTTTGACTCTCCCTCCTGCCTTGTGGAAGAAATGTAGATGCCCTTATATAGATAGTGGTGAAGGTGGTGAACACATAAATATGTGACCATACAGAGAACCATCAATTGTTTACTTAGGATGGAATGTATGGTGAGTGAACAAAACCGTCTTAAAAAAAAAAAATGGGCTGATGACGAAACCTCGAGGGCAATATACTGAGTGAAATAAGCCAGACACATAAGGACAAATATTGCAGGGTCTCACTGATAGGAACTAATTATAATATGTAAACTCATAGACATGAAATATAAGGTACCAAGATATAGGACAAGGCTTAAGAATGGGGAGTGGTTGCTTAGTACGAGCAGAATGTTCAACTAGGATGAACTTAAATGTTTGGAAATGAACAGAGGTGTTGGTAGCACATTGTGAGAATAACTAACAGCGCCGAATGGTGTGTGAATGAGGAGGAAAGGGGAAGCTCAGAGTCATATATGTCACCAGAAGGAAAGCTGGAGGTCAAAAGATGGGAATGTGTAAAACTGAATCCTATGGTGGGCAATGTCCATGATTAACTGTATAAATATTAGAAATCTCTTCCATGAACCAGAACAAATGTATAACAATACAACTAGAAGTTAACAATAGAGGGGCATATAGGGAAGAAATATATACCTATTGTGAACTATATACTACAGTTTGTAGTATTTCAACATTCTTTCATAAGCAGTAACAAATGTACTATACCAACACTAAGAGTCAACAATTGAGGGGGGTTGGTTAGGGATAGGGGAGGATTCGAGTTTCCTTTTCTTTTTTTTTTTTTTTTTTTTCATCTTTCACTTTATTTCTTGTCTGGAGTAATGAAAAGCTTCTAAAAATTGAACAAAAATCAAAAATTAAGTGCGGTGATGGATGCACAGCTGTATGAGGGTGCCAGGGGCAACTGACTGTACACTTTGGATCTTTGGATAATTGTATGGTATCTGAACAATCCCAATAAAAATTAAAAAGGAAAAAAAAATCAATTCTGGGTTGATTGCACATCTAAACATGAAAAGTAAAACAACAAATTTCCTAAAAGAAAGAGGAATGTGTCCTCACGACCTTCACTAAAAGAAAGAACTTCTGTTCTTTACAAACACGATTTAGAGGACTTCCAGGTGGCTGAAGGCAGTGGGGGCTGTGTCGTAATCTCCCTCCCAAACCTCCTCCCCAAGCTATACGAAATAATTTCACAGCCACAACAATCCTACACAAAACCACTCTCTCAGCAGTAACTGAAGATAGAGAATATCAAAGCTGCAAAGTAACTGCAGGTGAAAAGAGAGAAACCAACAAATCCCAGCACTGAAATCCCTCATGCTTTTCCCCTACCCCTGCCCTGGTGCCAGGCTTTGTGCAGACTGGGAAAACCGTGGGAAGAAGATGGGGAGCTATTTAAGGGGGCTCGGAGTGACCACCAGCAAGGCTAATGCACCCTAAATCTGAAGACACTAAAAAAGTAACCCGGCAGATCAGAACACTGGCTACTGGAAAGCTGTTTCAAAGTACGTGTGATTTAAAGGGCAGATGTCATCTGAGGGGCCATCCTTGCAATGTAAAGAGAGGGACACTGTCCCACAGGCAGGATTTGCAAGTGAAAGAGACAGACGCAGCCTCCCAAGCACACAGCTTCTGGGGAAGAAGCAACAGGCAAAAAGAAGGAAAAAGCCCCGTTTGGCAATCAGGAGGTGAAGGGGTTAAAAAGAAAAAGTAGAAAATTTAGGGTCCTGCCAGACATAAGAAAACCACAAGTTCAGAGGGCTCCAACCACGGAAACAAACAAAGAGCTGCTAACCTGCCTGCACTGTGCTAGGCTGACAGAACGTGGCATCACTAAACGGGAATCTTGTAAAAACACCACAAAATTATTAAAAAAAAAAAAAAAAAAAGAGGGGGTGGGGAATAAAGTCCTTAGAGAACTACTGCAGAAAATCAAGAAATAATCTCATACATTATCACCTGAGGAAAATTCTTCCCTACAAACAACCATGAAGCAGTAGAATGCTATAAGACTGCACTTCAAACAGAATTAAATATACTTAAATAAGCATTTGAGGCTACTAAAAACCAAATCGAGTCAGAATTTCAACAACTGAAGAGAAATGGACAAAACACAGAGAAATTAATTAAAAACAAAGGGTTGATGGAACTTAGGAAAGAGATAGAAGAAAATATATCAGAAAAGAAGAACAAATTTTAAAGGGAGCCAAAGAGAATAGATTCAAATGAAAATTTAATAAGGGACACTGAGTAAAGGAAGGAAAACAACCAAGAAAATAAAAATGACATAAGGAAGGTATAAAAGAGTTGGAGAGAAAGCAGTAGAAATATACCTATTATAGGAGTCCCTGACACTGAGACTGGAGTTTTGAAGAAGGAAAAAGAAACAATGGAGCAGAGCTAATATTTAAAACTATAATTTAATATAATGTTCCAGAAATAGAAAAATGTTTGAATCTACACATGGAAAGGGCACACCAAGTACCTGAGAAACTTAGCCTAAAATAATAAATTCTAAGTCTTATCCTATATTGGCTATTCAAAAAGATGAAGATAAAATCCTCAAGGCCTCAAGAAAAAAAGTTTAAATAATGTACAAAGGCAGAAGAATTAGACTAGCATAAAGCTTTTCAAAACAAACATACAAAGCAAGATAAAAATGGGGCAGCATTAAAAAAAAAAACTAAAGTATGAACCAAGGGTTTGATATCTAGTCAACCTGTCCTTCAAATATTAGCACATAGAAAAACGGTTTTCAACATACAAAACTTTAGGAAATTCTGTACTCATCAGCACTTCCTGAGAAAACTATTAAAGGATGAGCTTCATCCAACCCAGTGATAACTGGGAAAAACTCCAGTGAAAGGATTGATGGTGATACATAAATATACGTTCAAAACTTAAACAAATGTGGCATAAGGTCTTGGAAGATTAATGTACATGTTATATATTGTGACAAATATAAATGATGCAACTAAAAAATTGGAGAAGGGAAAGGAAAAGAGAAAATCAGAAAAATCTCATTGTTGTATAGGCAACAGGTGGGTGTTAAAGCACACCTTTCAAGAATGATAAACTAGACAGTAGAAGGTTAAATAACAGGGGATTGAAGACTTATACAAGGTATAAATACAAAAATAATCACTAGAACAAGTATAAAAGCCTTTTAAAATAGCCTCCAAAAATTTTTTTATAGAAAAGAGCAAATAAGACACATCTCCAAGAAAGAAGTACAGCAAATATAACAAAACACACATAATTATAAAATATTATGATGGAATTGAGACCAAACATACCAAGCATAAGAATAAATGTGAATAGGCTTTACCCACCTATTAAAAGAAAGATTTTCAATTTTGCTCACAAAAGAGAGCCCGATTATATGCTGAAAAGATACCTAAAACAAAGTGATTCAGAAAGGCTAAAATAAAATATACAAAAGTGGGTCTTATGGAAAGAAAAAGAGAAAAAGAGTCGTGATCCTGCTATCAGACAAACAGAATCCAACTTTTATCCTTTCATTTTTCTTGATAAAAGTGGTTAGTACAGTGAATTTGCCTCGAATCCTTAAACTGGCAAAGCAGGTCGCATTAAAATGCCGAAAGCCACAATCTACAGTGAAAATATAACAGTTACGGACATTTATGTACCAAACAACAAAGCAACTACCTTGGTGGAGCACAAATGACAAGGAGAAGCAGGGAGACATAGAAAGAAATACATGAATAACCAGAGACTTTATTAAAGACAGATCTGGAGGACAAAAAATAAATAAGCAGATAGAAGATCTAAATCCATCAATCATAAGAGTAGGTCTTATGGATATAAATTTAGCTACATACCTTGATTCTTTTCAAGTGCCCATGGTTCAGTCACAAAAACTGACTGTATATTAGGTCATAAATAAAACACTGGTAACTTCCATAATGTAGAAATATTACAACTAGAATTATTAATAAAGACAAAACCCAGAAAGTCCCCTTCACCTGGAAATTTAAAAATATCCCATTAAACAACCCCTGGACAAAAGGAGAAATACAAACTGAAATTTCAGAATTTGGAAAAAAAAATGACAATGAAAACATTACATATCTGAACCTTATCAGATGCTTTCAAAGCAGCGACCAAAGGCACATTCACTGTACTAACCATTTTTATCAAGAAAAATGAAAGGATAAAAAACTAGGAAAAGAATAAAGTAAGCTAAAAGAAAGCACAAGGAAGGAAATAATAAAGATAAAAGCAGAAATTAAAGAGGAAGAAGATAGAAAAACAGATCTAATTAATCAAAGCACTGATTCTTTGATAAAACTAACAAAAAAAGCCAAACCACCAGGTAACTTGATAATGAAAAGAAGGAGAAAGCACAAAAATACAAAATAAGAAATGACAAGGAGTAAATACCATTGAACACAAGAAATTTTTAAAAATTACAAGAGACTATCTTTGCAGACTTCTATGCAAATAAATGTGAAAACCTTGAAGAAATGGATAATTTTCTAGGAAAATATAGATTGCTAAAAGCAATCCCATTATTGTTAGAAAGCTTAAACAGACCACCTTTCCATAGAAGAAAAGAAGTTATTAAGGAACTATCACCCTCCCCTGAAAAGCACCAGAACAAAATGGTTTCAGGGGAATTTTACCAAACCTTCAAAGGCCAGACAGCCTCAGTGTGCTATGGATTATCTTAGAGCATTGAAAAGGAAGGAGAACTTCCTAATTCCTTTCATGAAGCAAGTATAACACTGACACCTAAACCAGATAAAAACAGTACAAAGAAAGAAAAGTACAGATAGATGTCACTTATGAATATGAATTCAAAAATACTAAATCAAGTATTAGCAAACAGAATCCAACACCACATTAATAAAATGATTCACCATGACCAACTGGGATTTACTCTAATAATGCAATATTTGTTCGATACCAAGACATCCATTAATATCATATCCCATATTAACAAAACTAAGGACGAAAAATCCATATGGTCATCTTCATAGATTTTCAGAAAGCCTCTGACAAAGTCCAATACCCATTCAGGTTAAAAACAATGAAGAAATAGGAATTGAATGATACTTTCTAAATGTGGTAAAATACACACACCTTAGTTGTAAAGCCAGTAGCTTTTTTAATAGAGAAAACGAGAGGCATTTGCACAACATCAGGAAAAAGGCAAGATGTCCACTTTCTCTACAACTCTTCAACATTGTACTAGAGCCAGAACTCTCAACCAGAGGCCACGTGGTTCCCCAGGGGACTTTTGACAATGTCTGCAGGAACGCTGGTTAGAGAGGCTTCTACTGGCATCCAATGGATAAAGGTCAGGGGTGCTGCTGAATATTCTAAAATGTATGTCAGTCCAAAAGGTCAATCGTCCCACTGTTGAAAAACCTTACACTAGAGATACAGGCTAATGAAATCAGAGAAATCAGTTACAAACATAAGAATGAGTAAAGAAGTAAAACTCTCTCTATTTGCAGGTGATATGGTAGTGGGCCTGGAAAACCTGTACAATCAATGATAAAACTGCCAGACCATAAAAGACCTCAGTGAAGCAGCAGGATATAAAATTAATATACAAAAACCTCTGTATGCACAAACAATAATCAAGAGAACAAGATGTTAGAGAAAACCTGCTTCACCATAGCAAAGAAGACAATTAAACACTTAGGGATAAACTGAATAAGAAATGTGAAAACCTATACGAAAAAGTTTGGAACACTCATGAAAAGCACATTATTCATCAAGGAAACACAAAAGGCAAACAAAAGAATGAAGACACGCACAATGAGAAACCACTACACCTTGACTAGGATGCCTAAAATTAAAAAGACCGACCATGGCAAGTGCTGGCGACGATATGGAGAAACTGGAACTTTCACACACTGCCAGCAGAAGTATGAACTGGCACAACATGTTTAAAAAACTGTTTGGTGACATCTAAGCTGAATATAAGCCTATCCGAAGGCCCTGCCAATTACTTCTAGGGAAAGATCCAAGAGCAAAGTGTACATATGCTCAACGAGAGATGTGCAATAATTTCATTGTGGCACTATTAACAAGTGCCCCAAACTGTAAACAATCCAAGTGTCTGCTTACAGCAGAAGGGATAAATATATCCTTTATTTATAGAGATACAGTCATGCAGTGGAATACTATACTATAATGAAAATGAATAGATCTTGATGTAGAACAACACAAACGAATCCCACTAACATAACCTTGTGTAAAAGAAGGAAGACCTAAAAGAGTATTTATTATATGATTTCATTTATGTTACGTCAAAAACAGGCATCTGAGTGGCGACAAAAGTAAGAGGAACGGGTGCCGTTGGTGGTGGGTGCTGGTGGAACAGGGCATGAGGATGGCTCTTGCATGGCCGGTAATAAATTTTTTCTTGACCTGGATGGTGGTTATGTGTGTGTTCTCCTTAAATTTAAAATAATTATTTAAAAAAATTAAAAGCAATCCCAATTCCTTCATCTACTCCCCACTTGGCCTGATGTGGGCTTTAAACCCTTTGTCAACCTCACTGCTCCTTTCTCCTCCCCCCAAAGATACAGAATGCAGAGAACTAGAATTTATTGAGCACCTCCTACATATTTGAATTGCACCGTGCAATCAGGGACTAGGCTCCTATCTTTATGCCCCACTGTCTTAGAATGAAGTTTCTTTCTCAAGGTCATCTCATCGGCTAAGATGATTGCTGGAGCTCCAGCCATCACATCCGCATTTAACTGAAGTCCCATATAATATCAGTGGCCAGAATATAGAACCCTGCCCATACCTAGCTGCAAGGGAGGCTGGGAAATGAACATTTTCAACTGGGTGGCAACATACCCAGTTAAAAATCCAAGTTGTTATTTGGCTATGGATGTTGGTACTGACAACTGGCAGTCTGCCAGAGCCACCCAACTGGAAAGTGTGGGGGCAAGATTCAAATGCAGCCGGTGCCCTTATTACCTACAACCTCCCTAGGCCACCGAAGTCCTCCTCCCAAGCCCATGGCCACATGCCTGTCTCCCAGGGAAGGGAACACCGAGGGAAGCTTAAGGGAACAAGGGAAAACCCAGCCCATGAAGCTCAGCCTGAGTCCCTGGGGCAGTTCCTGAAGCCTCCTCCTTTCCCACAGCACCTTCCCTTTCCCCACTGTGGAGCCCAGAGCTTCCCTAATAGCTCTAAGTTCTTGGTCATTGAGCTCACATGGCAGCAAAAGTGAGCTTGGAGCAGCTTTGCATGGGTCATTTTCTGCACCAGCAGATTGGTGCTTGCTCCAGCTCAGCCATATGGAATAAACAGCAGCGGGTGGGGGCAGAAGCTTCTTGCCAGAAAACATGACAAAACTCCTCCAAAGAATAAGCCTGTGTCTTGGAGCATCGGGGCTTTCTCCCAGGTCCCTGCGGGCTCCAGGGCTCCGTGAACGTCCTCACCTGGCACCTCGGCCCCAGCTCTGCGTCTCAACAGGGGGACGGTGACAGGGTGGAGAGGCCAAGCCCTCACCGGGAAAAGTCAGGCCAGGGCTGTGGAAGCTCATAAAGGACAGACCTGGGGGATCTCTGAAAACTGCAAGGGAACACTGGAACTCACCACAGCCAACACAGTCACTCTGGGGAGTGGGAGGTGAGGGGGAACCTCGAGGGGGAGAAGGCAGCTGGACTTTCGAGAACAAGGCAGGTTCCCAGAGGCTGCCCTGGTGAGGTTCTGGAAAAGCGAACTCTGAACATGAGCAGGGTGGGCCGAGGGTCTGAGCTCTACCAGGCTTGGGAAGCTCTGATGGGAAGGGGCAGATGGATGGTCTCGAAATTCCTCCCACCGACAACTCCTGGGCATTGGCGAGTGAGCTGGGACGAGCTATGGAGGAGGGGACCTCAGAGATGGCCACTATCCCACGTCATCCTGAGGCTCCCCCTAACATGGTGACCCTTATCCCAGGGGATTCCACGGTTTAACATTACAGCCATGTCACCCAGCTGGCTGTCGCAACCAGTATTTACAGAGTCTGAGAACACAGCCGTGGAAGGGCCCCAGGAGGGATCTGACCCACAATTCTTATTTTCAGTTGAGGAAACTGAGCCCCAGGGGGAGAGTGACGTGCTAGGGTCACAGATTACTCAGGGTGACTGCCAGGAGCCAGCACCCAGAGCTCCTGATGGCCAGGCCTGCGTGCTTCCTTTGCACGCAGACCCGAGCCGCCATGGAAGGGGCTGATGCAGAGACATCCCTAAATAGGACACGTGTCTGGAGGAGCAGCATGGTAGAGCTGGGGATCAGGGTCCTGCATCCGCCCCGGCCTGCTGGGTGACCTTAGGTGTGTCCCTGCTGCCCCCCAGTCCCCCAACCTGCAATGTGGTGAGGCTGGCAACAGCCCATTTACATGCTGATGTGCTACAAGTTCCACCAATGGACCCCAAAATACAAGGATCCACCTGGCAGCCAGCAAGTGCTCTGAGGACTGTGGTTCCAAGCAATTGTGCATGGCCCAAATTCAAGTTCAAGAAGCATTTCTTGACTCTCTAGTACTTCCTGTGGGCATAGACTTTCAGAGGTGAGATGGGGAGATGTTGACTTTCAGTCAGACCGCAAACAGGGATGCTTTTTATTCCACTCTGGGCCCCACACCCTCGGGAGACAACACTCGATGAGAGCAGGAGGAGAGAACGGGTTGGGCAAGGAGAAGTGCTTGGCAAACACCCTGTGCAGGGCTTGGAACAGGGTGAAGCAAGTGAGGTGCTCACTCTGGTACCAAATTTACGGGGGAGCCAACAAACTCAGTCTTCGAGATGCAAACACATATTTTAATGCGCTATTTTAGAAAAATAAAAAAATAATTCCAAAAATTCCATGTTGAGCAAAATATCAAAATTGGAAATAAAGACAGGACCCATCAGGCTATAGGATTAGGGTGAGGTGAGTGAGGTCTGTCGTGCAAGCACAGGATTAGAAGCTGTCTTTATATCCAATTCTGATAAACTTTGTTCATCATGGATTTTTTTGGCATTACTTTTCAATGAAAAATACTGCATTAAAATATTATTTATCTTGATGACTGAGGTTTTTAGCACTCCCCACACCCACCCCCTACCCCCCTTAAATTTTGTCTCTGCTCTTGGGCTTGGACCTGAAAGTTACAACTGGAGGGACCGGATTCGTTTAGTGTGGAGAAGGATGACCCTGGGGATGCAATCACCAATCCCAAATCTCCAGAGACCTAATGGGACCACAGGGATCAGTGGGGGAGATTAAACGGGGATTCTAATAGAGCTCTTCTCTGTCTTCTATGCTACCAGAAGGATCCAGAAGCTGAAGGAGCCTGGAATAGATGATCTCTAGGACAGCCTAAGACCTCGGATTCCAAGAGGCAAAGCAACCATGGAAAGCCCCGTGTAACCTCAATCATGTCGTAACCGGGAGACAATGTAAAAATGCCCCGTCCTGCTCAGAGACCACGGGGAGAGGGGCAGGGTCCCCTGGAATTTCAGGAGCTGCCCTGAGCCGGGAGCTTGGCTCTGTCCTGACGGCCTTGCCCCATCCTGGAAGGTTGCAGGGTTCCCATGCTCAGGGATGACAGGGGCATTCTCATGGACTGCTCCCAGGGTGTCCCCGTCACGGCCACAGCTCCTCAGGGGTGAGCCGGCCTTGTCACCAGCCCCAAGTTAAAAAAAAAAAAAATCAGGGATGTGGGGAATGTTGTCATAAACGGCAAACCATGTCCTCCCCAAAACACTGCAAAAAGCGATCTTCCCACAATGCATTCCTGAGCACTGCTTGGCATCGTTGCAAGACTCCTGCTGTCCTGGGTAAAATCCTGGCTTTTTGGAGTGACATTCAAGGCCCTTCCTGTGGAATTTTCCAGGCCCCACCCCACTTGGCTTTCCCAAGCTCATGGGTAATAATTTAAGCCTTTGGGCTCCCTTAGGTTTCTTGGTTTAGTTACGATACAATCTGTTTTCATGGATTTTTTTCTTAGTTTTTGTTTTTTCCTCATATTTTATACTATTTTTAGATTAAAATAACGGGTACCCCTGGGCCCTCATATCTTTTAATAAACTGCAAGTTTTGACACCTTTAAAAATAACATTTACTGAGATAAAATGAGCTGTTTCTGCTCACAATTCATCTCCAAAAAAATTTTTTTTATGTACTCATTGATTTTGGTATGAAAATATTTCTTTCCAACATTTTCTAACCAGAGTGTATTTTTCCCCGCAATCTTTCAGATGCCAGCATGGTCTGAAGAGTTGTTTACAAAATGTATCCTAATGATTTCCCATTTTTTTTGACAAATTAATAAATTATTTGTGTTGAGTTGGCTCTGATTGAGTTTAAATAATGAATGAAAAACATATATATTTTACTTTATTATAAAGGCTATTCTTGAAACAAAATTGGGTCTGTAAGAACTCTGGATTTTCTGGGATTGAGTGGAGAATTTAACAATCCGAGCTCAGATAAGACAGAAGAGAATTCTGTGCACTGCTGGTACTGAATTTTGGCTGGTGGTTAGAATGACAGGATGCTCTACTCTTCAGCACAGATACTGGTACATGGATAGAGAACAGTGTATTTCTGAAATACTTTTACATCAGCAGATAACCTGATCCTTGGAACAGCCCTATGATATAATCAGGACAGGTCTCATGACCCCTGGCCGTAGCACGGGGGGTCCCAAGGCTCCCCGACCCCCCACCCAAGGCCTTACCCCAGTTAGAGCAGCAGTTATTCCTCTCTGAGCCTGAAAGTGCCAAGTGCCAATCTGTCATCCATCCTCCTGATAACCCTAGAGTGGGATGTTTTTACCACCATTACACAGATGAAGAAACAGAGGGTCAGAGAATTCAAGCTCAAGGTCAGACAGCTGGTGAGTGGCAAAGCTGGGGTTCGAACCAGTCTGGCTGGTCCACAGTACAGGTTTTCCAAGGCCTTCCCTCTCTGCCCGGCTGGCGTGGACACCCCCAGGCATTAGGAATGACATTTCAGGTTAGAGGAGCACGGAACGAAACCCTGGCAGAGGTCCTGCCTCCCCAGCAGAGCACCCTTCCCTTACCGGGTCCTCATAGTTCCCTAGTGGGCATGCAGTGGAGGGCGACTTATCCCCACTTTACAGGTAAGTGAGGCTCAGAGAGGTCAAGGGATTCACTCATAGCCACACAGTAAAGGGCCAGCACCAGGTCCGTGCATTTTTTGCTGATATCATCAGACAAGATGACCAACAGAGACAGGCCTGGGGACTGGACTGGGCAGGCCAAGGCACTGACCTTTCCCGAGATGGTCTTGATCTGCTTGGAGCTCAGAGGCTCGAAGTCCACGCCGATGTAGCCCTCCATGGCAGCCAGCAGGCTCCTGCGGAGGCAGCGGGACGAGTTGGCTTCTGCGTGTACCTGCTCCCACCAGGAGGGCTCGTACCAGCCCGGGATGATCCACTGGTATTTGCTCCCATACATGTTCTCCTCGTACGCCTGCAACAGACGGGTTGACCATGAAGCACCGAAGCCAAGCATGTACCAAGGCTTCGTGCCCTGCGGGAGAGGCAGAGGGAAGTCAGGCTGCCTCTGAGCAAAGGATCCGTTACTTTTCTACAGCCTGCTTGGTCTCCGCCTTGTGATCTCTCAAAGGATCCAAGGTAGCTTATGGGCAACATGTATAATAAGATAATAAACACTGAGTAAAAGTGAAAACATAAGGGCCAGGAAAAATACAAATGGTAATATGTTGTAGAGGCTAGAGGTAACACATTAGACAAGCAGACCATAGGTTCTAATACCATGTAGAATAAAGCTGTGTATTTCACCATGAACCTCCTAGCAGCCCAAGAGAAAAGGGCAATGAGATTATTTACATAACTTTCATTACCAATAAGGAGAAAACATACAAGGTCCTCAGGGGAAACAATGTTTTTCCTAGTGTTAAGCACTAAAACAAAAGGGTGTCTCATACAGAGTAGCATATGGAGGACACTGTCAAATGAGCCAGCAGGGTGTCACCAGCACCCCTATAATGAGCAGCTTCAGGATGTTCTTGCATTTATCTTTGCTGAGGCTGAAGTCACAACCTTAAAACAACTTAGGGAGAGCAACTCTGCAAGGGGCCAAGGTAATTTCATCTAAATGTGCAATTTATATAAGATGACACCTGGTAAACTGAGCATTCCTTCTGAATCTTTACCCAAAGCACAGGGTGCATAAATCCCAGATCCTAAAAAAAGAGTCCTTATGTTTGTATGCCTCACATGCATCTTATATAATCATCATTCACATTCACCCTGTAAGATGGTCAGGAAAGGGTTTACTATTCTCATTCCAGAGATGAGGAAACTGAAAACCAGAGAGGGAAAGTAACTTTTTCAAGGTCACACAGCCAGGGAGAAAAGTTCAGCCTAGAATCTAGGCCCACTGACTCCAAGGCTGCAAAGCCACGCTGCCTCCTCATCAACAAAACAAACCTCCCTGGAGTGTCCTAATGCACCTCTATTTGCCTTTAATTCTCATCACAATTATTTTAAATCCAGAAAAACAGGTGTTTGATGGCTTCAATGCATCCAGAAAATCCCACTTTGTAGGAATGTCGTGTTCCATCAAAAACTGGGTCCAGAATGAAGTTTCTAAACAGGGGTCACATCCTCACCAGTCGTCAGAATGCCCGGCAGTGACCATGAGAGCAGTGGGGGCTGCACACCCTTTCTGTGCACTGAGAGGACAGCCCGCATCGTCACATGTGACCCCCCACCCTCCTTCAGTTCGTCCTGGGAGCCACCCGCATTAGGCCAGAAACAGCTCATGTCACAGCCTCTGTGTTTCTCGGCCTAGAACAGGGACAGAGGGAGAGGCCAGGAGGACGCGGGGACGGCAGCCTGAGGGATCCCCGTGGACTCCAGAAGGTCCTGGCTGCCCCCCACTTAGGGTCCAGGACACTCAGCCAGGGTCTGCCCACAGAGAGATCGACCCGAGCCCCCAAGAGCTTCCGTATGTCACAGAAAAGTTATTGTCAAGTCTCTGCCCTCCCCCACCCAGGAAGGAGACTCGGCTAAAACTCCCTCAGCACCTCACCGGGTGTGTGTGAGTGAGAATGTTTTTTAACTCAAGCTCAGATCCCATCTCTGTGGCTTCTGCCCATTGGTCCAGGGAAGCCTCCGGAAATTAAACAGAAATTGTTTCATAAAAGCACCCATCAGTTATCCCAAGGCAATGGTCCCATTTCCTCTTCTCTGGGCTCCTTGGTTGAACATGAGACCTTCACCTCCCTCATTCTAGACTCCATACCTCTCCTAATGCAGCCTCAGGGCAGTCAGTTTTCTGGAAACTTCTTTATAATGTTGCCCCAACCAAAACTGTTGTAGAAAAACATAGGAGGTTGGCAGGTGTTGAGCAAATAACAAAATTCCAGTTCAACAAAAGCAAGTGATATCCTGGGCTTCCCTCTATTTAAAGAAAACTCAATTCCAGGATCTGGTTGGAGACCAAACCTCTGAATGAGAAGATCATGCCAATAATCCCAGTACATTCAATCCATGGTGGAATCTGATTAAATCAGATTGAATCTGATTAAATCTGAAAATCTGTCTCACAATTTTCACCTTTTACCAGCAGGGGCTAATATATATTGAGCACCTATTATGTTCCCGGCTGTTTATATACATTATCTTATTTTACTCTCACAACCCTATGAGGTCTGAGCTCATTTTATGTGTCTCTATTTTATGGATGAAGAAATTGGGGCTCGGAGATTGAGTAACTTGCCCAAACTCACGTAAGAAGTGCCTCTGTTCACCAGGGCTGCTGTAACAAATCCCACAGGCTGGTTAGCTTAAACAACGGGAGTTCACCGCCTCACAGATTTGGAGGCCACAGATCCAAGATCAACGTTTCTGCAGGCCCAGCTCTGCAGCGTTCAGGCCGTGGCTCACCGGCCATCCGTAACTCAGCCTCTGCCCCCGTCCTATGGCATCTCCCTCCCCATCTATTTCTTCCTAACGTGTCCAAATTCCCTCTGCTTTAAGGAATTCAGTCATATTGGAAAAGCCACCCACCCCCAATCCGCTTTGACTTCATCTTAACTATTATCATCTCCAAAGATCCCATTTGCAAATGATTTCACACCCACGGGACCAGGGGTTAAACTTGAAAATGTCCTTTTGGGAAACATGATTTGATCCGTAATAGGTAGTAAGTCAAGGGGCAGGATTCAAGTGATTTCTCTAATCAGTTTTAGAAGTTCATTTCTTTTCTTAAAACAAAACAAAACAAAACAAAACAAAGCCCCTTTGGGAAGCTTTCTCGGTCTTGAAAGGTCTGGGGATGAAGACAGCCTGACTTACTAAGTAAGAATCAAAAGACGCAGTGAGGGCATGATGAGACCTTCCAACCAAGGCAGATTTCTTCCCCCGGTGGGGAGGGCTTCTAAAAGCATGACTCTCTGGGGACAAGGACAGAGTGAGAGTTAAGAAGGAGCAGGGAGACGAGCTCTGCCCCAGCCCTTTGGCCTGCCACGGCCAGGCAGTGAGCTAGTCCTCCTACGTGAATGTTCCAGAAACCGAAGCTTAGTCCTTTAAAAGACAACACATTTTGTGTAGAACATTAGTCAACTTTAATGAAGATAAAAATTAATCTAACAGAGCTACTGACCATCTGGAAAAATAAAAAAAGTAAGAGAATTACAGCCAAGCAGCCAGATTCCCTGCCACCTGCCAGCTGGGTGACTCTTTGGCACACGATTCCCCGGGCCTCACTTTTCTCATGTCTAACCGGAATGTGAAGCCCATGTGACCCGGTCAGCTTGAGAATTAAATCAGACGGTACATGTACCACGCCCGGCACACACTAGAAGTGCGGGAACATTTTAGCTGCCCCCTCAGTGCCCCTCCCCTTTTGGTAACTCATAGTTTCATTCTGGCCGTCAGTCCCCGTTGAGGCCTTGCAGTGATGCTCTTTGGCTTAGAGAGACTGTTGGCTCCAACACCAAACAGCCCCAGGCTGTCGCAGTTGGAGTTCCAGATCCACTTGTTATGGTTTTCTCTCTCTTTCTAGCTGTCAGCCCCAGGCTATCACTTTTCTCTGCCATCAAGCCCCTCTCCCTACTCTGAATTTGCTGGTTGTAAACCGCTAGGGACCGCTAGGGGCATGGAAAGCAAGGATCCTAGATTGCTAAACATATGTGTAGAGCAAAAGTAAATGGGCTTTGAGTGAGGGTCTGCAAGGCTTTTTTGCAAAGGAGGTAGATTGGGCTTAGATGCATCATCTACTGTGTAAGGCAACCGTGGAGAAGCCCTTGGGCCTCCACCCCAGTATTCCTGGATGCTCAGAAGCACTGAAGTGGTTGTTCGCACAAGCAACAGGTGAGAGCTGGCATGTTTGTCTATCTCCCCTGCAGACGCGGAGATCCTGGAGCGTGGGCTCAAGTCTGATTCTTCCCTGGACCCCTGGTGCCTAGCAAGGTGCCTGGTGCACAAAGGGTACCCTACAAATGGTCATGGAGGGACAGGATGAAAGCATTTCCAGTTTATCTGATCGCTCAGCTTTCATTGCCCTGCCTCTGTTGGGAATGTGGGACCTGCAACTGCCAAAATGGCCCTGCCACATCCGGTTCTCCAGCCCCATGAACCACCTTGCTTCTTATTAGGTGCAGACATCTAACCATGATGTGTATTAAAAAAAAAAAAAATCCAATTTCCTACTTTTATTTGGTTTCCTTTTAATTCCTCCCCATGCAAAAAGGACATTTCCTTTTCATACTTAGATTTGCAGCAATAAAGGTAATAAACCTCCATGCTGGTAAAGCACTTAAGAGTGAAATGGCCTCACTGAAGCCCCTCGACAACATCACGAGGCAGCTGGGACCAGAGATGGAAAGTGACCTGTCTGAGGTCACACAGCAGATGGAGTCGAACCAGAACCCAGGGCAGAAGGCCTGAGAATTTCCAACAGACCACCCAGGATGGAAGAGAAAACAAAAGTGACAAGCCGCACCCCCACAGTGCTGGAGCCAAAAAGAACATTTTGCCACCAGACTATAAATAGGCCTTGTGTTTGCTGGCGTCTGCTCTCCCATTGGGTGGGAAACCTCGGGAACGCGGCGACATGCTGCAAACGTTGCACAGCCCTGGCTGGATGGCGAAGGCTCAGCTGCTTCCATCTGGTCTGCACCCCGACCCCGACATGGACAGGAGGCCTCTAGGTGGGTCTCTGCTCCGAGGGGCCCTCCTTCCATCTCAGGCCCAGGGCTGGGTCCAGAGTGAAGACAGTGGGAGCCCCCCTGCCATGCTGAAAGAACTCCTTCCTAACCTGCTCTGGTTGAATTGTGTCCCCCAGAAAGACGTGTTGAAGTCCTAACGCCCAGGGTTGTTACAGATGGGATCAGGCAAGTTAACAGGAGGCCATATTTGAGTAGAGTGAGCCCCTCATTCGGTCCGACCGGGGTCCTTACGAGAAGGGAACAGGGGACACAGATCCCAGGGGGAGAAGCCAGTGACGATGGAGGAGGCACAGGTGGGTGATGCAGCTACAGGCCAAGGAGCACCAAGGACGGCTGACAACCTTGAGAAGCTGGAAGAGGCCAGGAAGGCCCCTCCCCTGCAGACTTCAGAGGCCGCCCGGCCCACCCACACCTGGATTTTGGACCTCTGGCCCCCACAGCTGTGAGGCAGTCACTGTCTGTTGTTTTAAACCCCAGCTTATGGTTTGGGGTTCTTTACTCCGGCAGCCCCAGGAAATGAAGCCACCACCAGACCAGACCTCTGTCCTCCGGGGCAGGGACTCCACCCGAGGGTCCAACCCCAGAATAAACTCCCAGCCACAAACCTCGGAGAACCCCCTCAATGAATGAAGCGGCTAGCAGAGCCTCCAAGAGAAACCCCATCTCAAAGTGCCACAAGTAGAACAGGAGATGAGAAGGCAGGATGGGGGGGTGGGGGGGGTGTCCCCGGCCCGAGTGGCAGGCAGGTGGCCCCGAGCTCAGGTCCAGGGGAAGGAGGCTGAAACCACGGCTGGAAATGCCGCCAGGCGATCCTCCCAGCACACGGAAACAGGGTGAAACCGCAGCCAGACCTTGGCTTTGGGGGGCTCCCATCAGAACACGAGGTCTGTCGGCATTTCCTGGCCCCGTGGGGCAGATTCAGGGATCACTTTTATTAATTTACTTTTCCAGAAACTTTTTTTTTTCCTCATTGCATCAACTCCAGTCACCCTCCATGTGTTATCAGCTCCTTGCAAGGAAGGCCCTGGGGGTAACTGAGGAGCAAAACCCAGTTTCGTCGGTAAAAGAGATCACGTGCTACAATTTGGAGCATTATTTTCCTTTTTTTAAATGAACTATTTCTGGACCCTAGATGGTAAGGTGCAAGGCTGTGGGGGTTGTGAAATAAAATGTATTAAATTGACTTATTTCATAGTTTTGATTTCTCTCATGCTCCCCTTAGATTTTTTTTTTAAATGAAGAGGCCCCTGTTAATGCTTAACATGCACACAGAATGCTCAATAAAATCTTGTGAAATCCACCTGCTAGTACAGTCGTCCATTCCGTCTTCAGACAACTGAGACCTGATGTGAACAAACGATCGCTGACAGTGACTGATGCCCCACCGTATGTGCCAGCCCAAGAGCAACGTGTTCACGACAACTGGATATTGTGAAGACAAGAAAACTGAGGCTCAGGGAGCGAAAAGGACATGCCCAAATTCACAGGAACTGGGCAGCAGGGTTGGGATTCAAGCCCAAGTGGACAAACTCCTGAGCTCTGAGTTCCACTTGGGGCCTCCTGAAACGTCAGCTCCCTGGGTCTCTATTTCCTCATCTGTAAAATGGGCTAATGATACTTGCTTCCCGTGGTTACAGGAAAGACTAAATGAGGTAAGGTACAAGAAAGTGCTTCGTCACCTATTGCATACCAGAAAACTGTGCAGGAGTCGGGGTCCTTACTGCAGAGTTGTTAGATTGTTCTAGACCTCAGACCTGAGTCCTGCTCCCTGGGTCCACCTCACCCAACAGCTGGCATCTCCCCCCATGCGCCATGCACAGAGGGGCTGCATTAAGAACGGCTGGGGTGAACGGACTTAGAATTAGCCAACAGGGCTTTCATTGGACAGTCAGAACTCCCGGGCTGTGGATTTGATACACCAAGGTCCCAGATTCCTTCTGCCACTGTTTGTTCTGGGCCCTGGGGCTTCAGCTCCCTACAAAGATGAGATGACAATGAGCAGTACGTGTCTGCTCACAGACCCCACCGTGGGGACCAGCCCGGGAGAAGCTTCAGGAACCTCCCCAAAGACACAAACGACCCGATGGTTTTTACTTACACAGCAGAACACTTTGACTGCCATATGCTGGTCAAACTGGCCCAGGATGATCCGCACGTCATTGCCCTGTGGACAGAAGGACACGCACGTGGAGGTGAGTGGGTGGTGCTTTGGCAGGGACACACGTGGACTCAGTCTCCACAGCCACGAGCTCTGTCCCGTTCTTCTGGGGCTGGGAGGTGGGCAGGGCAGGGCAGACCCACCAGTACCAGCCCACCCAGCTTGGAGTCTCTGGACATCTGTCAGCCTTCCCTGGGCTTAGGGGCTAGCCTGGGGCAGGCCTGCGCGGGCTGGAGGCTAAAGCTGACGGCTTCCAGCGGCCAGGCCTCTCCGCAGCTCTCGTCCAACAAGGGCAGACAAACCCTGCAGGCTGCTGAGCTGCATCATCTTACATACAGGGAGGGACACTGAGGTCAGAGGAGGGAACCCCAGCCAACTCTCCCCCTCACCCACAGTGTTCCGGAACTATCTACCGTCTTGACAGCCAGCCCCTCAGGACCCTGCTGGAGCTCAGGACTCCAAGTCAGAGAAGACTTTATTCAAATCTCAGCTCCACCATCAAGATGTGGTTTCCGGGCAACCTCTCTCCCCACCTCAGCCTCCATTTCCTCATCTGCAGAATGGGGACAATGGTGGCACCTACCTTTCAGGTCGCTGGGGCATAGGTAAGACCATTCTCCCAAGCGCTTTGCACAGCGCCTGGCCAGTGCAGGCGCCTGGGAGTGCTAGCTGGTGTTATGGCTTTAGAACCGTCCCCTGGCTGACTCTTATTTCAAGGAAAGGGCTACACTGGGAAGTGCTGATGTGGGATCGCACTCTGTAAGGGAATGTGGTTCACGGGTGCTTATTGTACAATGGCTCCCATTGGCTCATTCATTCATTCATTCATTCAGCAAACATCTACTGAGCGTCCCACCTGATGCTCCCTCCTGGGTCAGGGCGAGGGGTCCTTGATCGCTTCCGGGGAACAGGAATCCAGGCTGGGCCATGCCCCCAGGAAGAGGCTGAAGGAGAATGTGCTCAGAGGCACGGGAGGCTAGAGGGGCCCTTGCCCCCTCCTTCGAATCCCCACCCAGCCCTTTCCTGCCCTCCACCGGGAGGCCAGCTCTCAGGCAGGGCCACCTGCCCACTGCTCATCTGGTCCCCTCCAGCAGTCTCGGGCCTTTCATGCACAAAAAAAGTGAAACAGGCCTTTAAAGATCAGTTTTTAGCATCTTTCAAAATTGGAAAGTGCTGACTGGGAGGCCATTTTACTCATCGTGCGCTTTAGCAAAATAAAAAAGGCCTGGATTCTAAAATCATCCTTCGTTTGCAAGCAAGAATGGAAAGGAAAAAAAAAACTTCCTCTGAAAGGACTTTAAAAGATCGTTAACAGAGCAGTTGAGGGAAAGCAAGCTTTGTCATTGCCACGTCTGCAATGCTATAAAAAGTGCTAAGCCCTGAGCTGCTTCCGTTTTGTGGACATGCTCCCAGGCATCGTTCTGCTTGTTGGTTGAATTCTTTTAGCATTTCTTCCTGCTAAAAGCATCCATCTATCCAACCATCCAAACATCCATTCATCTATCCGTCCACCTACCGACCCACCCATCATCCAACCATCTCTCCATCCATCCATCCACCCACCCACCCATCTACCACCCAACCATCTCTCCATCCATCCATCCATCCACCACCCACCCATCTACCATCCAACCATCTCTCCATCCATCCATCCATCCACCACCCAACCATCTCTCCATCCATCCATCCATCCACCACCCACCCATCTACCATCCAACCATCTCTCCATCCATCCATCCACCCACCCATCCACCACCCATCTATCCATCTATCCATCCATCCATCCATCCATCCATCCATCCGTTCAACCATCCATACATATATACATCCATATAGCAAACATTTATTGAGCATCTATTTTGTGCCAAGTCCTGTGTTGCTGAACATCGTGTAATAATAGAAAGAACATCAGATTTTGGAATCAGAGAGACCTGGATTCAAATCCAAGCCCCAACACTGGCTTAGCTGCATGACCTTGGGTCTTAACCTCCTTGAACTTCAATTTCCTCATCTCTGAAATAGGGATAATCCTACGTACCTTGCCTTGTGGTTGTAGGATTCATGATAATGAAACCCACCCCTTGAATTCCATGATGACCTTCTCTCCTGTCTCCCCTCCTACCTCCCTGGTCACTTCTGCCCAGACTGCATCACCTCCTCATCTTTCTGCCCATCCCTAAAAGCTGCTGGTCCACAGGTGCTGCCCTTGGCTCTTTGCTGTCATCGCTCCCTGGGCAACCTCACCCATGAGCCACAACTCCCCTCGCAGTGCTGTGGACTCCCAAATCTCTCTCTCCAGCCCAGACTTTCCTCCCACTGCCCAGTGGACACCTTCACTTGGATGCCTCCCAGGAACCTGAAGCTCAACATGTCCCAAGCAGAACTCAGCATGTGTCCCAACGAGCCCATCCCCCATCCTGTGTTTTCCATCTCTGAGAAGAATGTCACCAACCACTTACTCATCCAAGTTGGGAACTTGGGAGCCATGTTAGAGTCACTCTTCTCCTTCACCCCCATATCCAAGAAATGATCTCCTGGTCAAGGACCCCCTATTGTTCTGTCTGCTCTCTTGCTGCCAAGTCAGCCCCAGCCCTCCAGCCCCTGCCACAGGTGCAGCTGCTGTTAGTTAAGCCCTGCACGGTGAACCCCATCAGCCTCCCAGCGGGAATCCCTGCCCCCAGTCCTGCCCCAAACACTCTGCTCACCACAGAGCAGATGAAGTGAACATTCTAGGATCCAAATCTGATCACCTAAACCCTCCAGGGCTCCCCAGGTTCACAGATCAAGCTCTGAGCTCCTCCATAGAATGTTCAAGAGTTTTTATCGACTCCTGCTCACTCCTCTAACCACACTCTCACCATCCCTCTAGGGCAGTCAGAACGAACTGCCTGCAGTTCCCTAAAACAGGTCTTTCATTCACTCACTCACTCATTCATTCATTCATAGCCTCACTCTCTCCTCTCCTTTCTGCAAACTCATCCATCTATGTCCTTCCCTCCCACCCCACTCCCTCTGCTTGGATAACTGCTGCCCCCCCACACCTCAGCACAGGGACCATGCCCTCCACCCCAGGCAGCCTTCCCTGTCCCACCAGGCTTGGGGCCACTGTGTGCTCCGTGAGCCCCGAGCGCTCTGAGGTGCCCTCCATCGTGGCACCATCCCATTGGCTTGTCTGCCTGTGGGTAACTGGAGGGCAGAACAGTGTTTGACTCATCCTGGGGTCCCTAGCTCCCAGCACAGGGCAGGATGCCAGCTGAATGAATGACTATGTGAATGAGTGCTGTGCCCGGCACCGTGCACAGAGCAGAGCTGCGATGCCCCAGGGAGCCGGGACCTGGCGGAGGACAGGGTATCCCGCGCCCTTCACCTTTCTAGGGGGTTCTGTGGGGGCAGAGGAACACTAGTGGACCACACAAGTCACCTGCGCTTACACCCTCAAGAGAACACTCCCTCAGGAATGGGGCAAAAATGGAAAGAAAGGGGGGTGGGGGACAGGGGTACTTAGCTCTGACCCAGACACCACAGAACAGAAGCTCAATGTGGGAGAAAGCCGACCCCTGAAAACATTTCCTCCTCTTTCCTGGCCCACTCCTCATGTCAGCTCTCTGGACCCCCTTCATGTCTGTGACTCTTAAAGGGGCTAAGATTACACATACACGCAAAATCACTTAGGGAGGACCCAGTTCAAGTAACCAGTGAGTAGCCCCCAGTTTGCAAGGGATCCCAATGTGGTAAAAATAAGTCCCAATTTCTGAGCTCTTTCTAGCTGTTGCACTAAGCATCGGCCCTGCCCTATAAGGCAGGTGCTATTATGACGCCCACTTTGGAACGCATTGCACAATCCAAGGCCCAGAGAATTAAGAAACGTTCCCAAGTGTAGTGATGCTGTTGGTCCTGTCTGGGTACCTGCTCAGGGCTGGACACACATCCCAGCTGCCGAGAGGGCTGGCTGCTCACTGCTCCCCCTTCTCTGGAGGACTTCCCTGCCCAGGAGGCCATGCCGCGCCCCCACCCCCCAGTCCCCACAGAGAGCAGCCAACGACTGACAAACTCAAGACAGAAAATTCGAGACCTCTTGGGACCAACTCTGCAGTCTGTGCTCCAGAGATCCCCAAGGAGCCAGGTGAAAGCTTGTCTGCAGCCAACACAGCATCCTGGCCTGGCTCCCCCTGCCTGGGCTCCCCCCACCTGTCTCCTGCAAGCAAACACCCCTTCAAAACATTATCTTCACAGGAGTCTCAGCCTCTGCTTCTACAGACATACTCCCAGGCATCTTTCTGATTGTTGCTTGAATTCTTTTAGTATTTCTTGCTGCTAAAAGTATCCATCATCCACCCACCCATCCACCCATCCACCAACCTACCCACCTATCCACCAACCCATCCATCCATCCATCCATCCATCCATCCATCCAACCATCCATCCTTCCACCCACTCAGTCCACCCACATACCTATCCATCCATCCACTCATCCATCCATCCATCCACCCACCCACCCCATCACCCAACCATCTCTCCATCCATCCATCCATCCACCTACCCACCCACCATCACCCAACCATCTCTCCATCCAACCATCCATCCATCCATCCATCCATCCTTCCACCCACTCAATCCACCCACCTACCCATCCATCCATCCATCCACCCACCTGGATGCTCCTCCAAGCCTCTCTCACCCTGATGGACTGATTCCACACCCAGAAGGAGGAATCTCTTTTATTTAGCTAAAATTAGGTTTTCTTAGACTTTTTTTCCCCCACCAGAAATATCCCTAAAGGCAGAGAAGCAGGAAACACGTACTTTCAAGAAAGAAGACAATGTGAAGAGGGACTAGCCCAGAGCAGCCCACTGGCGAAGCCTGGTATTTCTTTAGGGTTTATCATTTTATCTTTGAAATGCCTGAATATTTAGCATTCTAATAACATCTATCTTGTCTTCAGATAAAAATAATGCTTTTTCTTCCACATGTCTCTGAGCAAATGCGGGCCCTCTGGGAAGAGACACCATGTTTCTTCTGTAGCTTTGCAGCCCCTCGGGGTAATCGCTACATCTTTGAAATTCCCCAGCCTCAGACTGGGGTGTCTCTGCTGTTCGTGGTGGCCCCTCCTCCAGGTGCACCTGCCAGATTCTGCTCAGGAGATGACTCTGGGTGGGGGTGGCCATGCCAGGGGCCCAACCTTGGGATTGGAGGGTTGGGCTTTGACCTTGGGCTGAAGCCGGACCTCCAGGATGGGGAGGGGGCTGGAGATGGAATTCATTCACGGGGAGCCTGACTCCATCCATCCTGCCCGGACATCCCCAATGGGTGACGCACACGGATATCCCGGGAGGGTGGTGGGTCCTGAGAGAAGACATGGGGGCTTTGTGTGGGACTCTCCCAGACCTCACCCTAGGCACCTCTCCTCTTTCGGCTCCTTATTCGTATCCTTTTTGGTATAATAAAACCCATCGGGAGTACAGTGCTTTCCTGAGTTCTGTGAGTTGTTCTGGTGGGTTACCAAACCTGAGGGGTGGTGGGAACCCCTCAACTTGTCACCAGCTGGTTGGAAGTGCAGGTGGCCTGGGAACCTTGAACTTGCGGCTCCCCCAGTTGCCCCCCAGGATGAAGGTTAGTCCTTTCTTTGGGTAAAGTTAATTCTTCACTGCTTGGCGAAGGAGGGTGAAACCACTGAAGGAAACAGAGAGGGTGGTCCAAAGCCTGCGGCACCCTCCTGAGCCCAGTGCTTCCCACACACCCTGGAAATACCCAAAGGCACCCAAAGGCTGCAAAGAGCAGACCCCAAGCCCAGTGTGGTGACACTGAACTTCACAGCCCTCTGTTTGCAACAGGCTGGAAGGAGCTTAAAAGGCTTCGGGTCTTCATCACACAGAGATGGTTTTATTTCCCGACTTTCTTTATAGGAACTTTGATCCACATACATTAAATAGCATATTAATTCCTTTATTCTGTTCCTCTATGTTCGTGCTTATTTTTGACCAGCTGATCTGTCCAAGCCCGAGAGAGAGAGAGGTCTGTCTCCGACGCTACATGCTGTCGTGCTTCCGTTAATTCCTCTTCCTATGTTTAACAGGCTTTTGTTTTTATATTCCAGAGTAATGAGCCCACAGTGTGTCATTCTCCTGGTGAACTGCACCCTTATCTGTAAATATGACTCTTTTTAATCTTAGTCAGTGGCTTCCCCTCAAATCTTCTTTGGTCTACTATTAATACTGGGGTCCAGCTTCAGTTTGGGGTGCTTTCTTGACCTCTGCATGGTATGCCTGAGCCCAACCTTTTACCTTTAACCTTTCTGTGCCACTTCTGTTTCTTGTAAATAGTTATAATTAGTTTTTTGTTTTTTTTTTAAAAACAATCTGGAAGTCTTTGTCTTTTAATAGTGAGTTTGACCTACTTAAATTTATGGTCTGTAATTATCTTTTTATGCTTTCTGTTCATCTTGCTTTCTGTGTTTGCTCCTTCTGTGTCTCAGAAGCTTTGGATTCTGTTTTCATTACAGCATATCTACCATTAAGTTTTTCAAAGCACTCTTTCACTTTGACTTCTCTAATTATAAAATTGTGAGCAAAATGATCTCTTCTGAGTCCCTCTCCTATTTAAGACCAGGAGTTTAGCAACCATTTTTTTTTAAGTCCCCCACTTCTTAGACTCTGTTAATGGAATTTGGACTTTTATATCTCTGTTATTGTTTGCATTATATGTACATACATTTTCAAAAATAATTTTTGCATCTGTATATACTTTCATACCACCTCCTTATTAGCAGATACTGTATTTGCAGATTCACCTACTCACTATAATTTATTTGTAACCACAAAATCAATACTTGTGGCACTTGCACGGTCATTAGCAGAACTTCACAGAGCAGCGAGAAAGCAGTCACCCCATGTGCAAGTCCTGCCTGGGATTGAAAAGGTGATGCCCTGCCTCCTTGTTTCAGCTCCCCACCGTAAACACGTGTCCTTTTCCCGACATAGGTAGTGCCATGCTTTCCTCAGTTTTGTGCTTTCTGTTGGCGATGTCGCGGTTTAAAGTGGCCCTCAAGCACGGTGCCGACGTGCTGCCTAGTGTTCCCAAGTGCAAGAAAGCTGCATGGGCCTTACGGAGAAAATCGTGTTAGAGAGCTTGGCTCGGGCGTGAGTTAGAGTGATGCTGGCCAGAAGTTCCATGTTAGTGAATCAACACTATGCATTGAACAAGGTGTCTTTAAACAGAAACACACATAAAGCAAGGTTAGGTATTGATTGGCTGATGAAAAATGTAACCACTGGCTTGCAGGACCTCGCTCGCCCTGTATGTATTTCCCCCGGGACAATGGTTCAGTGTTGGCTGATTCAGGGTTTGCGGCTCCTTTACAGAAAATAAATACTCCGAGTAACGAGGATCGTCTGCATTGACAGTTAGTGCCGTGTCCACGGGTTCTGGTGGCCCCTGCCCTGCCATTTCTATCTCGACCTCAGCTATGACGTGGGCCATCGCCGTCAGCTGGCTGACCCGTGACGTCAAGGCCTGGTACCTGTTGTTCTGAGCCTCACGCGTTGGAGACCATCTTCCGGTCACTCCCTTGTCCCTGGGATTTCAGACTGGAAAGGAGTCAGAGGATGGCTTGGGTTTTGTACCTTTGCGGGAAATCTGTTTGCTTTCTGGCTTTGGTATTCGTAAGATTTTCCTCTTTTATGTCTGCATTTCAAAACTTTTACCAAAATGTGTCCCAGTATGGTTCTCTTTTCCCTGATTTTGCTGGAATGCAGAAAGGCTATCTAGTCTGCAGATATATTAGATTGGACCATAGGTAATTATTGATGTTGTAGTTCAAAAATGGTTGAATATTGGCAGTTTTATGTGGTTCAATCTAGTAGGTATCTCTTGAGCCGGCTTAAGTTTGTCTCATTTATTTTTGTTTTGTTTGTTAGTAAACTTTTAATTTGAGAATAGTTTTAGATTTACAGAAATTTGCAAAGATGGTACAGCGAGTTCCCATATAAGCCATACCTACTTTCCCCTATTAATAACATCTTACATTAGTGTGGTACATTTGTTACAATTAATGAACCAATATTGATGCATTATGATTAACTAAAGTCCAAACTAGAATTCAGATTTCCTTAGTTTTTACCTAATGTCTTTTTTTCTGTCCCAGGATCCCATCCAGACATTGTATTTAGTCGTCGCACCTCCTTCGGCTCCTCTTGACTGTGGCAGTTTCCAAGACTTTCCTTGTTTATGACAACCTGGACAGTTCTGAGGAATGCTGGCCAGATATTTTGTAGAATGTCCCTCATTTGGGATTTGTCTGATGTTTTCCTCATAATTTGACTGGGGATATGGGTTTTGGGAAAGCCCACAGAGGCCAAGTTCCATTTTCATCCCGTTAAACCAAGGGCCCAAGCTGTTCACCTGGCTTATACGTGCTGACATTGACCTTGATCACCTGGTTCAGGCAGGTTTCTCCACAGTCAAGTGAGCCTTTCTCCCCCCCTTTCCAGACTGTCCTCTTTGGAAGGAAGTCACTATGTGCAGCCCACACCGAGGGCGTGGGAAAGTCTGCTCCACCTCCCTGAGGGTGGACAATCTACATAAATTATTGGGAATTCTTCTGCAGGGAAGATGTGTCTATTCTCTTCCTTTTTTTTTTTTTTTTTTTTTTTTTTTTTTTACAAGAAGACTAGGATTTATTTTCCACTTTTTGGAACAGTTTTCAGATAAAAAATAGCAACACATGCAAATACTGAAATTATTCATTGAATTATGACTTTAGCCTAGGAAGTGACTTAGGAAGTACTCAAGTTTCTCCGAAAGCCAGAATCACTTCTACAATGCCCTGCACAGATATTTAACCAGCCTCTTCAAAACTTTTCCAAGTTTGATGCACTTCAACCCATAAAAATAACACAATGTTTAACCATTTAAAACAAAAGAAAGAATAAAAATAAAGGAGGCAGGATTCTCATGTTACTTATTTTTAGAGAAAGGTCACATCCTTGAAACAACTTTGCAATATACAGAGCACAGTAGTGGCTTCAAAAAAAAAAATTGAAAGATTCTGTGTGCTCGCATTATTTAAACTATGACAAGCTGCTGTCATCTTCCTCTATATTCACTCAAGAACCTTAATTTATTTGTACTTCATATAGTTTTATGCTTGGGATGAGGCTGAAACAAACAAATGAAAAACCCACAGCTAGCACAGAGCCATTAAAAAAAACACATTTTAAAATATTAATTTTGCTAGCAGGCGATTGAATGAAAATCAATCCTGGATCACATAAAAAATTTTCAATTATGTAAATAAGTTTGATTATTTACTGAAAATTTCCGCTAAAAAAAGATCCTTATTAAAATAAAGAAACACCTAACTTTGGAACTAAGTAAACATGACTGTTTGGTTCATTTCAGGTCTCCTGGTCCATCTGCCAGCTGCACATGTCTGTGTTTTCAGCGAAGGGTCAGCAGTCCTTCTGAAAGAGGTAGGGTGAATGGCAACTGTGTTGTCAAAGTCAGCCTTGGTTGCTCCCATTTTCACCGCAACGGCAAAGCCCTGTAGCATTTCATCACACCCCAGTCCCTGCATATGTATCCCAACCACCTTTTCCTCCTCGTTAGCACAAATCATTTTCATCACACATTTTGTTTTCCTTCTAGTAACTGCATGATACATCGGCGTAAAGGAGGTTGAATAGATCTTCACATTTTCTTGTCCATATTTAGAAACTGCCTGATCTTCCGTGAGCCCCACTGTCCCAATAGGCGGGTGGCTGAAGACCACTGTAGGAATGTTCTCATAGTCTAATTTGGAATCTTCTTTGCCTTCAAAAAGTCTATGGGCAAGTTTTCGGCCAGCTGCTATTGCAACTGGTGTAAGAAGAGCTTTTCCACACACATCCCCAACTGCATAGATGCCTTTTACGTTGGTGTTCTGGAATTCATCTACTAGGATATGACCTCTCTCATCGGTCTGAATACTCAGTTCACTTAAGTTGAGGCTGCTGGAATTTGGGTCCCACCAATGGCCCACAGCAGGCAGTCAACGTGCTCAATCGTGGCAGAGATGGGTGACCTTCCGGGAACGGCACTGACCATGTGGAGTTCTAAGCCAGACGTGGTCTGTTTAACTTCCCTGACCAGGGAGTATTTCAGGATATCTATGCCAGCGTTCTCCAGCTCTTCACTGCAGTTTGAACTGATGACTGAATCAAAATTTCTAAGTACCTTATCATGCCGTATCATCAGTGATGTCTTAGAGCCCAGGGCTGAAAGGATCCCGGCTATCTCCACAGCAATATAACTTGCACCAACGATGACACTGCGGATTGTTGTGCTACCATCTCCCAAAATTGTGTTCCAAACCACACACTCCTGTCTTCTATCACCCTGTAGTGCTCCCTTTAGTATTTCCTGTAGGGCAGGTGTCTTGTTCACAGTCTCTCATTGTCTGTCAGAAAATATTTTGAGCTCTCCCTCATATTTGAAGGACAGTTTTGCTGGATACAGGATTCTTGGTTGGAGGTTTTTCTCTTTCAGTATCTTAAATATATCACACCACTTCCTTCTTGCCTTCATGGTTTCTGCTGAGAGATCCACACAGTCTCATTAAGCTTCCTTTGTTTGTAATGGATCGCTTTTCTCTTGCTGCTTTCAGGATTCTCTCTTTGTCTTTGACATTTGATAATCTGATTATTAAGTGTCTTGGCGTAGGCCTATTCAGATCTATTCTGTTTGGAGTATGCTGCGCTTCTTGGATCTGTAATTTTATGTCTTTCATAAGAGATGGGAAATTTTCATTAATTATTTCCTCTATTATTGCTTCTCCCCCCTTTCCCTTCTCTTCTCCTTCTGGGACACCAATGATATGTACATTATTGTACTTTGTTTCATCCTTGAGCTCCCGGAGATGTTGCTCATATTTTTTCATTCTTTTCTCCATCTGCTCCTTTGCATGTAGGCTTTCAGGTGTTTTGTTCTCCAGTTCCTGAGTGTTTTCTTCTGCCTCTTGAGATCTGCTGTTGTATGTTTCCATTGTGTCTTTCATCTCTTGTGTTGTGCCTTTCATTTCCATAGATTCTACTAGTAGCTTTTTTGAACTTTTGATTTCTGCCATATATACGCCCAGTGTTTCCTTTACAGCCTCTATTTCTTTTGCAATATCTTCTCTAAACTTTTTGAATTGATTTAGCGTTAGTTGTTTAAATTCCTGTATCTCAGCTGAAGTGTACGTTTGTTCCTTTGACTGGGCCATAACTTTGTTTTTCTTAGTGTAGGTTGTAATTTTCTGTTGTCTAGGCATGGTTTCCTTGGTTATCCAAATCAGGTTTTCCCAGACCAGAACAGGCTCAGGTCCCAGAGGGAAGAAATATTCAGTATCTGGTTTCCCTGAGGGTGTGTCTTAGAAAATTGCTCCACCCTTTGATGCCTCAGGTCACTGTGCTTTTCTGCCCAGCAGGTGACGCCTGTTAGCCTATAATTCTTGACTGGTGTGAGGAGGTATGGCTGTGTTCCCCCAGGCTCTGGGGTCTGGTTCTGAATGGAAAGGGCCCCACCCCTTTCCTCCTAGAGAAGACAGACCCCCCAGGTGGAGGTCATTAGCATTTCAATGGTCTCGCTCTCTGCTTGTGGTGTCTCCACCCTTCCTGGAGTCACAGCCCTGGAAACTGAAAATGACTGGGGCTTTCTCCACTGAGCCGAAAAAGAAACAGATAGTCCCCTTCAGATCTAGTCTGAGGTGACCCTCCAGCTCTCCAAGGGCAGTCGTCACCCAAAGCCTCTGTCTGTTTTTTGGGGCTGCGTACCTGTAGTGAGCAGTTCACACTCACTCCTTAAAACCCCAGTTGGAGCTCAGCTGAGCTATATTCGCTTGCTGGGAGAGAGCTTCTCTCTGGCACCATGAGGCTTTGCAGCTCGGGCTATGGGGGAGGGGGTCTCCCGACTTGGATCTGCAGGTTTTACTTACAGATTTTATGCTGTGTTCTCGGGCATTCCTCCCAATTCAGGTTGGTGTATGATGAGTGGACGGTCTCGTTTGTCCCCCCACAGTTATTCTGGATTATTTACTAGTTGTTTCTGGTTTTTTGTAGTTGTTCCAGGGGGACTACTTAGCTTCCAGTCCTCTCCATGCCGCCATCTTGTCCCCTCTCTTCCATTTATTTTTTCAATCATTCATATCAGTGTGGACTCACGGATATTTATTTTATACTTTGAGTTATAATCTAATACTATTTCACTTTCATTGTTTCTCAAATCATTCCACCGTTGGTCATGGGGTAGATTTTTCTGTTGGTTCCTGTGTCCCTTTGACATTCGCCTGTCATTGTGGTTTCCTGTGAGCACTTCCTCTCCTCCCGGGAGTCCTGCTCCAGGATTATCTGGTGGACTTCCCACCCCAGTCTTAGAATCAGCCATTTCTCCAAAGAGCCCTGGTCCTCTGCATCGGAGAAAGGGGTTAGAAACCCACACTCATGTGTGCTTGTTTCCGCTGGGGTAGCTATTGTGTTTTTTATTTTGGCTGTTTCCCCGTAGGGTAATCCTTCTCCAGCCTCCAAAACTGGTATCTTTTCTCTCACTGGATTGATCTCTTTGACCATTTCCTCCGAACTCTGGAAAAGCATCTCAAGTTTGTCCTCCACATTATCGATTTTTATTTTCTTTCCATTAACTCTGCTCTCTATTAGCTCCGATGCAGATTTTAACTCTGCTATTTGATATTTCGTTTCCTTCCCTTGTCCTCTGCACCTCCTTCTCCATCTCGTCCCGCAGTAAATCAGAGATTTGCTTTATCCCCGAGCTTTCCAGAAGTTACTGCCTTTTCTTTGTTCCTGAGTACTTTGTCCATGGGTCTTATGTTGGTTTTGTCTGTCCAAACTTGGTATTTCCTTGACACATACTTGACAAATGGTTGAGCAAAGAAGATTTGGTTTCAAGTGCTTGGGAACACAGCAGTGACTACAACAGACAGAAAACTGCCTCTTGGAGCGTATGTTCCAGTTGGAGGAGACGTATGAACACCAAACAATTTGGTAAAAAGAACCTGATGTCAGACCCTATCTTAATCCCCAGGGCTGTGGTAACAAATCACAAACTGGGTGGCTTAACACGACAGGAATGCCCTGTCCCAGCTCTGGAGGCCGGAAGTCTGAAGCAGGGCTCCTTCTGTCCCACGCCTCTCTCCTGGCTCTGCCTCAGTTGTCACACAGCGCTCTCCCCGCTGTCTGCCTCCATATCCACCTTCCCCCTTCTTATAAAGACCCCAGTCCTAGGATTAAGGGCCCACCCTGCTCCAGGGTGATGCTACTTGAACTGGCCTAATTCTATCTGTAATTACCTTACTTCCCAACAAAGTCACATCCAGAGGTCCTGGGGACTAACTAAGACATCGTTTTAACATTTTGCAGGACAAAATTCAGCCCATAAGATGTTGTTCAGGGAGATGGAGAAACTTCGGGAAGAAAAAAGGAGGAGGCAGTGCAAGGGGCAGACATTTCAATTTTACATAAGGTGTTTGGGGGAAACTTCTAGGTCAAGGAGACAGCTGGGCAAAGACTCAGGAGCTCAGAGAGGGCACCAAGCAGGTGTTTTGGGGAGAAGACCCCAAGCAGAGGGAACTTCCAGCCAAGAGGTTAAGTGTTCTCTCCCAGGCTGCTCCCCCTGGTTTTGTGGGATGCTAGAACCCCTTTCCAGGGACCGCAGCCACAGGGAGTGGCCAAGAACGCTGGGCCTTGGTGCCACCCAGACCTGGGTGTGAACCCTGACCCCACGCCTCTCCAGCTGGGTGACCAGTGTGGCTCCTTAGGCCCCGTCTGTGACGTGGCCATACTGCACCGTGCTTTGGGCTCTGGGGAGCAGTAAGCTAGCTGGTGAAGGTCACGAGCTCTGTGCGGGGCCCCTGGGCTGCGCTGGAAAGCTGCTACTATCCTGAGTTATTAAGATCACACCCACGCCCACTTGTGTTATTATCACAGACATCTGCAGGGTGAGGAGAACGCCCGGCCCCATGCCCGAAGTCTGGCAGCCTTTCAACTAGTGCCTTTAAAGGCTCTTTAAACTTTAA
This sequence comes from Choloepus didactylus, assembly GCF_015220235.1. Classification (NCBI taxonomy): domain Eukaryota; kingdom Metazoa; phylum Chordata; class Mammalia; order Pilosa; family Megalonychidae; genus Choloepus; species Choloepus didactylus. The sequence goes on along the minus strand of NC_051316.1, from coordinate 126,595,376 downwards.
AGGCAGCAGAACTGGGCGGGGACTCCGAGGCACAGGAAGCTATTTCAAGTGCCCTCCCTGGGGAGCCACCAGCTGCGACAGGAGAATTCACCGCAGCTCCAGTGCCCGCCCCTCCACGCCCAGCCCCGGCCCAGATGCTCCTCGTGGAGTCAGCGTCCACCCGCCCTGATCCTTCACCGCGGGGAAGAGCCTGTGCAGATCCGGTCTTGCGTTGGGGACGGGAGCCACTCCGTCACCTCTCCTGGCCTCCGCTCCTTCATCTGCAGAAGCTTCCAGGGCTGCAGTGACCGTGAATGTGGCACACGGCACAGTATCTGCTCCTGAGCAGAAGTCAAACAAATGGAGCTTGGCTTCCCTTGCACCCTCTCTATGGGCCTCGGTCTCTCCACCTGTGAACGGAGGGGTCTGGAAAGCAGGAGCTCCAAATGGCCCCCTGCTCTGATCAATGTGACCTGTGATCCAGTTGGCCCAAGACAGAAGGGACACAGCAGCAGCTGGCCTCTGGTGTCTCTGTCCCAACAACTTGAAATGTTGCTGGGGCTGCTAGGACAAATACCACACACTGGTTGGCTGAACAGCAGGAATTCACTGGCTCACGGTTTTGGAGGCTGGGAGTCCAAAGTCAAGGCATTGGCAGGGTAGGCTTTCTCACGGAGCCCACCCACCTGCTTCTCCTACTTCTGGCTTCATCTGTCTCACTGAGTCCAAATTTCCTCTCCTCATAAGGCCTCCAATCATACAGATTAAGACTTGCCCTGACTCAGTTTGACCTTATCTAAATAGAATCTTTGAAGAACCTATTCACAAGTGAGTCCCCATCCTGACTCACCTTAACATCCACCCACCCACCATCCAACCATCCATCCAGTCATCCATCCATCTATCCACCTACCCACCATCCAACCATCCATCCATCTACCCACCATTCAACCATCCATCCAATCGTCCATCCATCCATACATCCACCTACCCACCTACAATGTAACCATTCATCCATCCATCCATCTACCCACCCACCATCCACCCACCCACCATCCAACCATCCATCCTTCCACACACACACTCACCCACAATCCAACCATCCATTCACCCACTCATCATCCAACCATTCATCCACCCACCCACCATCCACCCATCCATCCATCTACTCACCCACCATCCACCCACCCACCATCCAACCATCCATCCAATCATCCATCCATCCAACACCTGCCCACCTACCACGTAACCATTCATCCATCCATTCAATCATCCATCCATCTGTCCACTAACGCACCATCCAGCCATCTATACATCAGCCAACCAAACATCCATCCATACACCTACCCACCGTCCATCCATCCAAAAAACATTCACTGAGCATCTATTTTGTGCCAAGCCCTGTGTTGCTGAATATGGTGTAGTAGAAACAGCATATCAGATTTTGGAGTCAGAGAGACCTAGATGAAATCCAGAGACCTGAAATAGGATTAAGACTTGAACATGTCTTTTGTGGGGTACATGATTCAAACCTAACAGCAAGTGGAAGAGAGAGAAAGAGGAAGGTCACAACTCTCAATACATCTGCGTTATCAGCTGCTTACAAGCCTCCAGCAGCTCCCCACTGTTCTCAGGATAAAAGACCAAACTTCTTAGCTGGGGCATTCAAGGCTTGTGGGACTGGCTCAAACTCTGTTTCCAGCCTTAACACCCACCCCTCCCCTAACTTCTGATACTTCGGCCTCAGGTGCCCAGGCACGTGGCGAGCATGCCCACCCTGTACTCTCGTCCCCACCCCCGTTACCCGCTGGGCTCCTGCAGGCCCAGCTCAGATGCGGTCTCCTTGTGGGAACTTGTCTGCACGGATGCAGATGAATCATGCCCCCTTTGTCCCCATTTCCCCTGAGAGGTCCCTGTCTTCCTCGTCCAGTTGGGAGCGATCTGAGGACAAGGACAGGTGTGATGTTTTCCAAGGTCTGGCACATAAAAGGCATTTGAGAGAGTTTGCTGAATGAATGGACAGATGAAAGTTGAGAGGCTCATTTGCAATGGGAGAAGCTTCTAGGTGAAACTTCCTGTACCTAGAGCAACTGTCACCAGCTGGGTTGGGAACCTGGGGTTTCAGCGCCAGCAATAAAACTCCCTTGCTGAGGGCTTCAGGCACAAAGACCTTATTTCCTCTCTCTGAGCCTCTTCCAAGTAGAGATGACACTAATGCACACCCTGCTTGCTTCTCAGGCCGAGACAGAGAAAATCACAAGAGGCTCCAAGTGGCTGTGGCTCCGGTGATGAGGTCTTTGGCTAGCGCTGGATGCTCTAGAAAAGCCAAGGGAAGCCAACTCATGGGAGTTCCTCCCTAAGTCTGAGATGCCAGGAAGGAGGTGAAACAGGTGGACCTTGAGGCTCTCTCCCAATCAGGGGGTTTGGGATGCCCTGGTGGGCACCAGTGAGCCCCCAGTCTGCTTCCAGGCTGTGGCCAGCTGCACGTACCTTAAGTTTTTTGACACTGGTGCAGGGATCGTTGGAGAAACTTTCAGTGTCTGAAATCTCGACGTCCTCGCCGTACAGGACTCCGGTCAGGTCGTTCCTCACCTGTCAGCAAAAAGAAAGCAGAGGGTGGGTGTTCAGGTGGCCTGTCCCGGGGACTCGGCCCCAAAGAGCGAGGTGATTTGTACCACTCTGTCAACAATGTGGAGGGAATGCTTTCTCCTTCATTATGACCCAGGGTGCCCTGTGGGATCTTGGGGTTCACCCAGTCTCCCCCACCCCTTTGCACTTGGTACAGGCAACGGGGGCCCGAGAGGGATGGGGATTGCCCGAGGCTGCCCAGGAAGTTCCTGGGAGAGGCCGGACTGGCACCCAAGTCCCTGCCTGATGCTGTTGCCTTCTCCACTGCACCACACCGTCTCCAAATCAGACGATTCAATTAATAGCCAAGGCATTCAACAAGATGATGCAGAAAAGAGGAACGTGCACGGGGGCAGGGAATGGAATGCCACGTCTGTGGATGCCCAGCATGACTAATATCTGTGTGCCAGGAAAGCAGAGGGCTGCAAACGGGCAGTGTGGGCAGCAGCCTGGGTGGAAGGTATGAGGGAATGGTGGGGACTGTGGCAAAATGGCAGCCCCATGTCCCATCTTAAAGAAGGCAGTTGCTGCTTGGCTCCAATCACAGCTTGGGCTCAGGGTCCTTCTGATGTTTTGGGGGAAGAAATCAGAAATCCAGATTTTTGGATACTGTTTTTAAATGTTGATACTACTTTTTGAAAAAAGTTTTAACAAAGCATAAAACAAACCAAACCAATCTGAGGTCCCTTGCTGGCCCATAGGTCGTGGCTCCGTACTCTATGATTTAAAGAATTAGATTGTGTGTTTCAGTAAGATGACCCAGGTGGGGGCTGGGGGTCCCAGGTTCCAGGCCCAGCTGGGTCACTGACTTGCTTGGCCTTGAGCTTTCTGTTGGACCCTTCCTCTCTCTGGGCTTCAGTTTCTTCTTCTTTAAAAGATGATCCTTAAAAGCACTTCTGACCCTTTTTAGACAACCCTTTTTAGGTTCTAAAGAATTGGGGTAGCTGGTGGTGGATACCTGAAACTATCAAACTACAACCCAGAACCCATGAATCTCGAAGACAGTTGTATAAAAATGTAGCTTATGAGGGGTGACAATGGGATTGGGAAAGCCATAAGGACCAAACACCACTTTGTCTAGTTTATGGATGGATGTGTAGAAAAGTAGGGGAAGGAAACAAACAGACAAAGGTACCCAGTGTTCTTTTTTACTTCAATTGCTCTTTTTCACTCTAATTATTATTCTTGTTATTCTTGTGTGTGTGCTAATGAAGGTGTCAGGGATTGATTTAGGTGATGAATGTACAACTATGTAATGGTACTGTAAACAATCGAAAGTACAATTTGTTTTGTATGACTGCGTGGTATGTGAATATATCTCAATAAAATGATGATTAAAAAAAAAAAAAAAAAAGCACTTCTGATCCAACCTCCCTATGAATGTATCAACATGTCTGAATAATTCAACCCTAAATATTACAGAAAACCATGGGAGTCCCCGGCAGAGGATTTGATGGAAGCGGGTGTGTTGTATTTCTTTCGAAGTCCTTTGAAGCAAATGGAGCAAAATGTGAATATTTATGAATTCTGTGTAGTAAGCCTATAGGTGCTTGTTATTTTATTCTGTGCTTTACTGAACACTTGAAATACTTCATGATGAATGATTTTTTCTTTTTTTTTTTTTTAAGAAAGGAACTGCTTCATTTCAGGGTGCACCTTGTCCATGATTAGTTTTTGATTGGAGATGGGGAACTAGTTGATTGAAAAAAGTTGATTTTTGCTATTACAATTTATTTCTGCCACCTCCAATCCTCTCAGGGTGCAGGTGGGTCCTGTCATCAGTTTTGTGCAACAGCAAGTATTAAGCACAGAAAACGTGCCCCTGTTTGGAAGGCGACGGAGTCGCTGTGCAAACTCCTGGGCGTGCAGGTTCCAGCCCAGCTCCCCATTTATGCTCGGCTCCTCTTGAGTCTCAGTCTTTCCCTCTGGAAAACGGGGGCTGGGGCTGGAGACAGAATGGAACTCACTGGTTGTTTAGGCCCCACGAGCACACCAAGGATGTGGACCGGCTCTGTAAACTCTAAAGCTCTGCACACACAGTCCAAAAAGCTGGAATTACCGTTTCCAGGAGTCAGACAAGGCACCAAGGCCACCAGTGCTTGGGCGTCCCTACACGTGCGTGTGTATAAGTGTGTGTGTGAAAGCCATACACTCTCCTGGCAGAATAAAATCCTGTCTAGGCAGTGAGAACTAAAAATTAAAGCAAACACCCTGGAGACATCTCATCTCTCCCGATTTGACAGATGAGGAAACCGAGGTGTGACTCCCAGCCCAGTGCTCTCCCCTCATTTCCGCACCTGCTCTTCTATGAGAATCTGGATTCCACCAGACGTGGGTGGTCCCCGAGGCCCGAAGAACCGGGACAGGACAGAGGACACGGCCGGTGCAATCGGAAATTACAGGCAATCGCAGCCTGTGATTTCAGCACCATGGAATCCGCGCTCAACTTGAGTATTCTCGTGGATGTTTTTAGGGAAAGCAAATGGAGGAAACTGGTAATAAATAGTATTTAAAAATAGCCAAAGCATGGAGAAGAAATACGATTGATCTTCCTCGGAAGGAAAAAATTCTACATCTTCATATAGGGATAGAAACATCATTCGGGACACTGGTCAAAGACTTGCCAAGTGAACTGGAGGTGTTTGTCGACACCTGCTTCCCCTTCTGGAGTGGCAGGTGCCTGTTTAACGGAGCAAGTACCTTCCAGCGGTTTTCTGTCATGCTGGACTGAATTGTGTGCCCCAGTGTGGACAGTTCTTGGTGTTGGCCCGTATTCTGGTGGGGGGGACCCACTGTAAAGAGGTCTCTTGGGGACGTTCCTCCAGTTAGGGGTGGCCCCGCTGGACCAGGAGGGGCTTGACTCTGGATGCCTGGAGTCCTTGACAGGCAGAGTGGAAGTCAGATGGAGAGAGCAGGCCTGAGAAGAAGCCAGAAGCCACTGGAACCCGGAAGAGAAAGAAGTTACCGCCCCGTGTGTCACCATGTGTCGGAAAAGCCGCGGACAAGGATCGCCAGCAGCCGGCCCCAGGACCCCACAATCTTCACTGACACCTTGATTTTGGACTTCTCCTAGCCTCAAAACTGTGAGCCAATAAATTCCTGTTGTTGAAGCCAACCCACTGTAGGGAATTTGTTTTAGCAGCCAGGAAACTAAAATAGCTCTAAGCTGCATTTCTGCAAAATGAATCCCATTTTTCTCTGCATCTCCATGATAAAAGCAGAAATATGTTCTTCTGCTTCTGGGAAACGAGTAGCCCTTACTCCCCAAGGAAGTTATATACACACACACGTGCACACACACACACACTCTCAAGTGAAGTGTAGCCAAGGTCCCACTGGGGGTCTAATCAGGAGTCTGATTTTCGGCAAGTCCTGGACATCCTGGAAGAAAGCAGAGGGATAGCGCTGGCGGGCGGGGAGGGGGGACAGAGAGGAAGCTGCCCAGCACCCGAAGTGAGAGTCAGGTGGGCGGGAGACTCACACCGATAAGGGACATGAAGACTTCCTGGGCAGGACATGCAGCGCGGCCGGAAGTAGGGTGAGGAAAGGTGGGGCTCCCCAAGGCTGGGGCCTCGGGGACAGCTCACTGGCTGAGGTGGCCTCTCCCCGCTTCTGGAACAGCGACTCCAGGCCCCAACCACTGGAGCAAACCTGGGAGAAAATGTTGTCACCTGGCACCAGGGAGAACAGGTGGGTCAGAGCCCCAGTGTGTCATAAAGGATTTCGTGTTGCCATAAAGGGGTCTGGCCCTTGATCTTGACTCCTGGAAGGTGATCTTTGTTGGCTGGGACCCTTGGGCTGGCCAGATGGTTCAGCAACATGATCTAGGGTGGGGACTTGGTTCATGCAGTATGAGCCGACCCGCCGACAGGCTCAATCAATCAATCAATCATTTCTATGTAATGAAGCCCTACTAAAATCTCTGACTGCCGAGTTCAGGTGAGCGTCCCTGGGATGATGATTCTGTGTGTGTCTGTCACACATAGAAACCCAGAGGGTGACGTTTCCCAACTCCACAGGGGAGGATGGTGAACGCTTCATGTACACCCCTTCCAGACTTCACCCCCTGTTCACCCTCTGGCTGATGTGAATTCACCTCCTCTCCCCGCAATACACCATAACCATGAGTCCCACAGCTCCACGGGGTTCTATGAGTCCTAGAGAATTATCAAACCTGAGGGTGGTTTTGGGAAGCCCCTGAAATGCATTTGGTGTCAAAAGGGAGGGCTCTTGGGGACTATGTCCTTCTAACTTCACAGCTAACCCAAACTCTTGAACCCAGGAATAAATCATCTGGGATGGGAGGCTTGGGGCAAAAGCTGTTGATTTTGTTTTTCTTTTTCAATAAATTGTATGGACTGTGAACTCAAGGTTGTATCAGAAAGCAGGTCCCCAAAGCAGTGGTTCTCAAAGTGTGGTCACTTGGGAACTTGTTAGAAATCAAATTCTTAGGTCCCATCCTGGACCTACAGAATCTCGCCCAGGGGCGAGGCCCGGCAACCTGTGTTCTAATCAGCCCTCCAGAAGATTCCGAGGCATGCTGAAGTTTGAGAACCACTGTCCTAAAGGAAGCAGGATAGGTTTTAAGTAAACCACTGACAAGGGTGTGAAAATTTTTTTAACCACTTGGATTTGTTTTCCTTAATTAGGAGAACAGAACATGTCAACTGAGTAAGGCAACTGCCAAAAGTGTGAGCGGCCCTGGGAGCCACATTTCAAAAGGCAATCACATCTAGAAGGGAGGGGACAGTGCCCCTCTGACCTGTCCATCCCAGACTGTACCCGAGGGCTGGGCTCAGTCACGGCTGGCTGCAATCAGGGATGGGGACAGGGTGGCTCATGCCCAGAGGAGAGGGTGGTGGCAAGGACAGGACCGAGGCCCTTTGGGGAGGCGTCACCAGGGAGACTGGGTTGTGTAAAGATCCGAGACTACTGTTGCTCCTGTGCAACCTTGGGGACCAGGGCTCTGAATCCGAGAATTCTTACATTTGAATGCAGACTTGGGAAATCCAACATGTTGCAAGAAGTCAAGAAGCAGGAAGAATCAGTAGCTTTGGGGGAAAGCCAGGAGCCGAGGGGACAGAACTGCTCTGGCCGAGCAGCGAGAGCGCTGTCAAGTTGGCTCCTGGGTCTGCAGACACCACCCTGCCAGCGGCTCCACGGCCCAGTGGAGGGGTGAGGGGGTCTTGTCCTTCCAGGGAAGCACCACAACAGGCTGAGCTTGCATCCCTTTCCAGGCCATGAATGCAGGTGGAGAAGTGGACCAATTGGGAAGGAAAGGGGCTCAGAGGAGCACTGGCAAACACACAGAACTGGGGAGGCAGACAGGTGCGCAGGCTACTTGGGAGCAGTTTCTTGCTCAGAATAACTTGTGTCTCATGACCCACGTCAAGCATGACGTGGGCCCATGCTCCACCTGCTCGGAGGCCCTGCAGCTTGCCATCAAGTACCAGTCAGGTGCCAGAGCTGCAGGGCCCCACATTGCACTGGGAACCACCCGCTCTCCAGCTTACAAAATAACTGCATCATGCCCCCCACCATCTGTGGGTCCCCCTGCTCTCTCTGCTGGCACGGCCCCTGCTTCAAGCTCCCAGGACCATATCTGCCAGGCTGTGCCCCCTACAACTCCCTGCTGCCCATGGTGGGGGCAGTTAACTCCCTGCCACTACAGGCTCCCCCCACCTCCCACCCCAGCCCTGGACACACTCTGCCCTCCATCAAGGCGATATAAGGAGCCCCAAGTCAGGAACCTAGGGGTTCAGCCCCCACAAGCCAGCCAAGGGACTTCTCAGAGCTCAGTCCCCACTCTGGGCTCTTGCTTCATTCCTGGGGTGAAATTCCATCTCATAACTTCCTCAATGCCCTGGTTTTTCCAGAAGGAGGCCCTGTTTGTTCTGGCAGTCTCATCTACCCATCCATCCACCCACCACCGGCCATCCATCCACCCATCCACCCATCCATTCATCCACCCATCCATTCATCCACTATCCATCCCTCCATCCACCCATCCATTCATCCACCTATGCATCCATCCATCCATCCATCCATCCATCCACCCATCCATTCATCCACCTATGCATCCATCCACCCACCCACCATCCATCCACCACTCCCTCCCTCCCTCCCTCCCTCCTTCCTTCCATCTGTAAAACTGACATTTCCTCTGTTCCCCACACAGTGTGGGTAATACTGGGGCTCAAGCCATCCACTTCCTGTATCTCTGAGTAGTGGGGGTGAGAAGCATCAATCCGATGACTACCCTGAGAATGTGCAGTTGCCCACCGAGTCCAGGGCTCCCACATTCTGGGTGCACTTCTGGGAAAGCCTGTCAGGAGACATCAGCCTCCATCCGGAAGGTGGGCAGGGAGGATTCCAGGCTGAGCAGCAGTGCCTGGGAGCTCGTGGAGGAACCAGAAGACCCCAACTGGGCTAAAACGTGGGGCTGGGGTGGCGGAACGTGGTGGGAACAGCATCAGAAAGAAGTTGGGGGCAGCCCCCGAGGACCTTCTCACTCATGTTAAAGATCCTGGCCTTGATCCTGAGCACAAGGGAAAACTATTACGAAGTTCAAGTGAAGGGGTGACATGACCAGAACTACGTTTTGAACTGATCACTCAGGGGCTGTGGGGACAGTTGCTGGGGGGTGGGGGGTGGGGGGAGGAACCGGAAGGCCAGTGAGGAGTTCCTACAGCTACAGCATCACTCAGGTGACAGGTTCCAAAGCCTGGGTGAGGAGGTGACTGACTCAGGGATACACTGAGGGCAAGTCATAGTCTGTCTCAGTCATCTACTGCTGTGTAACAAATGAATCCCCACCCCCCAACTCAGCGGCTTGAAACAACACATACGTGTTACCTCACACCATTTCAGGGGGTCAGGAATGGGTGCCCTACTTAGCTGGGAGGTTCTGGCTCAGGGCTTTTCAGCAGGTTGGGGTCAAAATGCAGGCTTCTAGGGCTGTACATTAGAAATCACCAGAAAGCATTAAAATACGACCGATGCCCTGGCTGCATCCCAAACCAATTAAATCAGAGCCCCTGACCTAAAAAATATACCCAAATAGCCTCTCCCCACCTCCCTCAGATCCAGGCCACCATCCTTCTCTCTAGCTGGAGCTCCTTGAGGGGACTTGAACAGGTACCTCCCACTTTAATTTCCAGATCCTTCCACTCCTGGCCCCTAGCATTGCGAACCAATCCTGACTACATCAGAAAGAAGAAGGAGAGAAAGAAAGAAGGACAGGAGAGAGAAAAAGCAAGAAAGGGAGAAGAGAGAAGCAGAATACTGTTATAGCTACAAGCTACCACGTTCCTGCCAGATGTCCACGCAGGTGAGACCCTGACCGAGTAAGTCGTGTTGACAGCCAGTGCCTGGAGGCTCGGGGACACCCAGGACCCTGGGCATCAGTGGCCAGTAGTCCCAGAAGGGGCCACGGCCCCAGCTGAGGAAGCTTCCAGAAAGGCAGAAATCCAGATGCAGATGGGGAGAACGAGGTCCACACTACATGCGCTTTACAACTCTTTGGAAAGTCTAATTAGGTGACTTGAGGAACTTGAGAGTAGAGCGAATTCCCAGCTCTCCTGGAAGCCGGGGTAACCTACTTTGTCATTCAAATGTGCTCACTATATATAGCCCTAATTGTGCTGAAATGTCACTCCTCTTACCTGACTAAAGTGTATAATTATAGATTTACTTCTACTCATTCATGAAATGCATCTTTGCTTGATTAAACAGTTCATTCAGGTAAAATCCATCAAAACATGGAACATGTTAGTGTGGCTCGTTAGAGGAAGAGGGCACTACTGTAGTTAAGATCCTAATTAGGATAAACAGGCATTTTCAACACTCAAATCTTTGAATAATTCAGGTCACTTTTACTGAGGCTAGAGCTCCCCAGGAACTGCCATTAATTTAAACCAATTAAAAAATTAGCCTGGAGAAGAGCAGACCCAGCAGGGACTGATGTGTGACTTCAAAGACTGAGGAGGGAGGCCTGCTCCTGGGCTCTCCCACACAGAGGGGGGCCCAACAGGGAGGCAGATTTGGGCCACAAAGAGCTTTCTAATGAAGGAAAAGGCTGCCTTAGTAGGGGGTGACCTCCCTGTCATTGGAGGTATGCAAGCAGAAGCTGGTTGGGATGATGCAGAGGACATTCCTCCTTCACCGCCACTGTCTGTCGTTCCAGGAGAGCACGTGTCCTGATGCCCTACCTGCCCTCACTCTTTGCCTTCTTGACTTTAACTCGGCACAGGGCTGAGCTTTCTCAGCGCTTTGGGGCCATGCACTGAAGTTCTAGGAGAAATGAATCCACGTGGCTGCATTTCCACCTCTGTGAATCTCATGAGCCTTCAGTGAAGAAAGCAGGCCTTCTGGGAGGTGAAGCCCCCTGGGCAGCAAATGTCTAAAAGGACGTTAACTCTTAATAACCTATCAACAATTTGTCTCACTTCCCCAGAGTTCCCAAGAGCAGGGCAGCAAGGAGAGATGCACGAGCTGCAGTGTCGTGGAGAGGCAGGGCCGGGGGCTCAGGGCCAGGGGGTCCAAGGTGCCAACCTTCGGGCTGGCTGGAAAATAGCTGGCACGTGCACTGGGGCTGTAACGCCCCCTCCCCACTAAAACACCAGCTCCACGGGGCAGGGTTGGTCTGGCTTATTCCCAGTGTCTGTCAGCCAGTGCCTGGCTTGTAATAGGTGCCCCCAACCATGTGATGGGTGAGAAAAAGGACAAAACGCACACCGAGGCTTTGCTGCATCCGCCAGCAGACGGTGGGGGGGGGGGGGGCTGTGCTCTGCCCACCCCCTCACAACGAGAGCCACGGGCCACCAATCCTCCAGCCCTCGTCTCAGCTCCCGCTGCTGGCAGGGACCCCAACCAGCAGAGCTGCCCTGAGAACTCAAGACCCCCCCAAGGCACCTCCCTCTGCCCGTGAAGCCACACCCCGCTATGGCCGTCCTTCAGAGCCCCCTCCCTGGCCCACCTCCCGCTCCTCCAAAGCCCAGCTCCCAGAACCACCTGTGGCAGGACAGGGACACGCCCAGGATCCAACTCCATGGGGTGGGACAGATGATTTGAGGGGACAGGGCTGTCCTGGCCCGCAAATCCTCTCTTCCCATCAGCTGGCCCTTCACAGTTTTAAGACTTCCAAAGACTCCCAAGCCTTGACCGTGAGAGCCCACCCATCCTCAGACACCCCCTCCCACAGGAAGCCTTCCCTCATCCCCAAGCTAGCAGCAGCCCCTGCTCTGAACTCCCAGCCACCCTCCCTGGCTAAACGGAGAATGCCCAGAGAATCCGCACATTGTCCATCTGGGATCCCTGTAAGCCCAGTAGGGGGCTGCCTGGGGATGCAGGACCAGGCCTCAGGCCCCTTTTTGGTGAACAAGCAAAATTCCCTGTTGGGACTCCCCAGCCGGAAGTCTTCCTTTTTGTCTGCTGTTCTCCCAGGCGCTCACCACTCTACCAGCCGTCAGGGAAGTCAGGCTACGTGGCAGCCGAGAGCTGCCGGCGACACCGTGAGTGTTAGTAGCTCCCAGCTTCTCTCATGACAAAGTGCCTGAGGCTTTAGCTGCAGCAGACTCACGGGACTCAGCCAATATTTACAAAAATATCTGGATATTAATAAAATGGGGATATTATCCAGTTAAGCTGATGAATGCAAACCTGTACAGGAAATTGACGATATGGGAATTGCATCTCTGACACCAAAATAGAGGAGAGATAAGAAAGAAATCCCACCTGAGAGCACTCAAAACAGGAGAATTCAAAACAGCTCCCAGGCTCTCTGAGCTCCACCTCTGCACCTTGTCACTCAGGGAACGGCTAAAGGAAGGAGACCGGACACACAGAGAAGTCCGGGATTGTGATACGGACTCTGCCTGCATGTCCCTGAGGAGGTGTCACCAAGATGAAGGGATGGACCGGGACCAACGGAGGAAGCCACCGGGGAGCCGGTTTCAGTTGCTTCCGAGGCAGAACTTTCTAGCAGGAGAGCGAGACAAGGATGGGGGAAATCTCACCCGGGTGGTAGTGAGTTCCCCATCATTGCAGGTATGCAAGCAGAGGTGGAGTTGCTACACACAGGGTTCAGGCCTCAGATGGAGTAGGTTCTCAATGCTACACCCCAGTGATGACAAGTCCAGGGGTGCCTGTGCTCACTCCTGTGTAAGAAGGCAGTTGAGGCAGCTGGTGAGCTTGAGAAGCCGTGGGAGCCCAGGGTCCGTTTCTCCCTTCACTGGGGAGGGTAAAGGACTCCGCCCTGACATCCGGGGAATCCTTGCCTGTCTCCTGTGCAGCTGCCTTCCCAGTTCTTGTTTCCAAGGTGGGTTCTCTGTCCTCAACTCTGGGGCTCTGCTCTGACATCCTGAGGCATTTGAACTCCTCCACTGACCTCCTTCCTCCAGGGCTCCTGATTTGGGGTGGGGTGAAGGGAGGAACTGAAAAACAAACTGCTTCCCAGAGCCCACCCCTCTTCCTTCTCCAGGACAGGTCTGAGTCCACCGAGAGTGGGTTCCCACAGGCGAGGTCCCAGGAACGGGCCCTTTACTTGAGTGTCTCCCCCATACATGGGGGGCTCAGGAGGGTTGGGGCTGGGGGGGCAGCCTCTCCATGCTCTGAGGTCAGACACACAGGCTGGCATGAAGCCAGCCATCAGGATGCCCAGGAGAGGGCCCAAGGGCAGAGCTGGGCATGCCAGGGCTGGGGGCGAAAACGGTCAGAGGGTGACAACTTCACCCCTGCCCCCGGTCACTGCAAAGAGAGCCCTTTCCGTGCAGCAGGCAGAGCTGGTGACCGGCTAAAACCCGCTCCCTGCATGTCGGAGGAAGGCAGAGTCAGAGCCTGAGGTCTGGGCTGCTGCACACCAGCCCGCCCGCTTCACTGTCAGCTGGGGAAACCGAGGTCCCGTGAAGGGTAGGGACTGGCCCCCAGCCAGGCAGCCCTCCAGGGGCACAGTGCGGCCGGAAGGGAACTTTTCACAGTAGTTTCTCGGTCTGCCAGGGCCGTGGTGACGGAGCAGCAGTACTGGGACCCGAAACAGCAGAACGTATCGCTTCAGTTCTGCAGGCCAGAAGCCAAAATCAAGGTGTTGGCAGGACCGTGCAACCAAGTCCACCGCTTCTGGCACTGGCTTGCCAGCAATCCAGGGCACTGCCACACATACTCACCCCTCTATCTCCAAATTTCCTCCTCTTATAAGGACACCGCTCGTCTTGGATTGAGGTCCCACCCCAAGCCAGTGGGACCTCGTCTTACCCTGCCTAGTTCCATCTGTAACGACTAGTGACCAAACAAGGCAACTTTCTGTGGGGAATCAGGACTTCAACATAGCTTTTTGGGGGGCACAATTCAACTCATAACAAGCAACAAGAGAAAAGTGCTCCCCCAAGAGAGCCACCAGATGTTGCCCTTTCAGAACCCAAATCCCTGGAAGACGGGGCTCCTCCAGGGCAGGGCTGCATCTGACTCCTCTCAGCTGCGGTGCTCAGGCCGCGGCCAGCCCAGAGTAGCTGCTGGGCAGACACTCAATGGAGCCGAACTTCTCCCCGACCCCAGCACACTGGGGTTCAGTGCTGTTCAAGTGCAGTGGTTTCCACACTGCTCGGGTACCAGCCTCTCCTGGGAGCTTCATGAGAATGCAGAGTCCTGGGTCCCACTTGGAGGCTCAGAGCCTGTGGCGAAGGTGGGGTGGGGTGGGGTGCCTGGATCTGACGGAAGGTTCTGGCAGCGAACCACAGCTCCCGTGACAGGCCCTTGGGGAATAAGGGGGCCAGTTGGACTGGGGGTTCCCAAATCAGGCCATGCTGCCGAGGTTCCCGGGGTGCTTTGTGCAGACACAGGGTGTCTGCCCCCTCACCTCTTTGTGTGAATAGAAACACACCTGAAACAAGGTTGTGTACTGATAGACTGATGAAATGCTGTGGCCAGAGGCTCTCAGGAACCTAACACTGTATTTCCCCAAGGAGCAAGAGTTCAGCTCTCGCTAATTCAGTGTTCACGGCAACTTTATAGAACATAACTACTGCAAAGAAGAATCCACTGTGTCTTTAGAGTTCATTTTCTCCACCGACCACACGCTCACTAAACACTTTAGGTTTCTGACCTCTGCTCTGTGCTCACCCTTTAAATCCCATCCTCAACAGCCCCTCCTCCAGGAAGGCCTCCTAGATTCTGAAACAAGCCGTGTCTGTTCCCTCTGAATGCCTCTATTCTCCGTTCCTCCCTTCCGGACTCGCTTTTTCTTGGCCCTGGTCTGCAGTCACTGGGGGGCTGTGGGGTGAGGTGCAGGGTCCCTTGGGGTCTCCCCAGCCTCAGTGCCGCACCGCTGGGGAGGAACGTGGGGACTGATCGGAGAAGGAGAGGGGCAGAGCTCTCGGCAGCTCTGTCAAGGTCAGGAAGACGGTCAGCCCTTCCCGTTGCCCGGAGCCTGTGGAGCCAGCCTGGGACCACAGAGGTGCTCAGTGTGTGTCCTGGGGGGGAGCTGGCAGCCAGGTGAGCCGAGTGGGTCCGGGGCGGACACTGCACCAAAGTGCTGAGCCCGACAGCCAGGCAGCGGAGCCTGGAGCTGTGCAGAGCTAAGCAGTTTTTACTACATATCCTCCCAGCAGCAGTAAGACTCCAGGGAGCAAGTATTTACTCTGCAGAGCCCAAGTGGAATTTTCCAAAGGGGACCCAAATCTGGAGGCACCAAGGTTACGAGGTTATGGTTAGTGTCACGGCTTGTTAGCCTGTCCATCTGACCCCAGGTGCGAGCTCCTGGGGGGACAGAGAATGAATGAAAGAGGCTCTCACACACACACCCCCATCTGCCTGCTGCCCAGTGTTCCAAGGAGGAGCTTTGGCTGGGGGAGCATCTGTGCTCTAGGGCATCAGAAAAGATGAAATGTCCTTTGACAGAAATGCTGGAACATTCCAGAAAGGAAGCTGGAGAGAAAAAGTGGAGAAGGCCTCACATCTGTCTGTGGTGGGCAGGGAAGGACGAACATGACAATCCCTCACCTGTATGACCGTGCTCCTTACAGCCTCGTTATAAACCCAAAAGGTATTATTATGGCCATTTTACGAGAGGTCAAATGAGGCTCAGAGATGTTGAGTCATCTGCCTGAGGCCACACAGCCACGAAGTAGCGAGCCTGGGGTTTAGCGTCAGGTCTCTCCTCCCACAGCCCGTGCTCTGGAGCTGAGCTCAGCCAGCTTTTTCTGTAGAGGGCCTGAGAGTAAATTTATTAGGATTTGCAGGTCATACAGCCCCTGCAGCAGCTGCTCAACTCTTGCAAAAGACCCAAAATGTGAAAATGAATGGGCATGGCTGTGTTCCAGTAGAACTTTATTTACTAAAACAAGGGGCTGGATTTGGGCCCCGGGCCCACAGTTTTCCGACCCCTGCTCTAAACCCACGACAAAGAGCCTGTGGTCTTCTTCTCCGCTCTAGGAAGGCAGCGGCCAAGAGGCAAGGGAACGGACTTTGGAGCCAGGCAGCCCTCGATTTGAATGCATCTGGGCCATCACCGGCTGGGCGACCCCGGGCAAGCAAGGAACCTCTCTGAGCCCTTTTCTCACCTGTAGCCTTTTTTCTCAGCACTGAGGAAAGGTTAAAATAAGCTGGCATATGCTAGGTGTCTACCACGAGTGAGGCTGAATAAATGGGAGAGTTTCGGAAGCATCACTGGTGGTGGACCTCGAGAGGCATGTCTTTCCTCGAGGTGACCCCACGCCCCAGGAGGGGAGGTGCAGGCACCCGTGGTGGGAGGGACCCCTCTGCACTGCTGGCAGCTCGGGGTGATGCCCCACGGAGGGTGGGGGAGCAGCTGTTCGCAGCCTTGATGTGGTGGGCTGTGCGAGGCGCCATCTTCCTGGGGCGGGCAGCCAAGCAGTGAGGGGGAGCCTCTGCAAACCCCCACCCGCTGCCCACGCCCGCTGACTCACTGGAGGGCCCGGGATGCCAGACGGAATCGCGATGGCTTTCTACTGACACTCAAGGCACAGGGAGGGGCTGGGGACTGGGGGACAGCGGTGTCTCCTCTTCCACTTGAAGGTCATAACTCAGGCAGGAAAAGAGGATGTGGGAAACCCCATGAGTACTCCCGAAGGATGGGACGTGCCGCAGGAGGTCAGAAGATGAGCCCCTGGCAAGGGACGGCACAACCTGTCCAAAGGCTGGCAGTGCTTGGCTGGAGCACTCCCGTCTCACCAAGAAGACGCTGAACTGAAATTTGAGTGGGAGAGAGAAAATGCCCAGGAGAACTCCAAAACCAGACATGATGAAGGCCAATCTATACGAGGGATTTAAAAAGGAGGCACCAGAAAGGACACGCTTGGGATCCTCAGTCACTGGGGTGCCAACGTACAAAGCGTGGCATTGGGGGTCGGGCCGTGTCCTCTAAAGAGACCGTTCAAGTCCCAGCCCCTGTCCCCTCCATGTGACCTTGTCCAGAAACAAGTTCTTCACAGATGTGAAGCGTTAAGAGGAGGCCACGCTGAGTAGCAAGGATCCAACAGGATGGCGTCCTTATGAGATGAGGACAGACAGACGCAGGTGGAGGCTCTGTGGCAACGCAGGCAGAGACAAGAGCAGCAGCTCTGAGCCAGGGATGGACGGACGGATGGACAGCACCAGGAGCTGGATGAGGCAGGAAGGGGTCTCCTCCGCAGGTTTCCGAGGGCTCCGGGCTTCCAGAACCTGGAGACCCTGCATTTCTGTCATTTTAAGCCCCCGGTTTGTGGAACTTTCTGACACAGCCCCAGGAAGCTACGACATCTCAGTACCAACTTCAGCTTCAGAACTTTGGGGACGAGGAGAGAGCAGCGCACAGATGTCCAACCCCCACCTCGGCCACCTCCTTCTGAAAGTGACAGTGAGGACCAGCAGAATATAAAAATAGGGTGGAATCTGCTTCAGTGGTGGAAAATAGGGAGGGGGCCGCCAACCTGCCACCAGCTTTGAGGAATTTCTGCTCAGGCCGGTGCCAGCGGAGCCAGATTGTGGGCTGACTCACAGCGCTGCTTCCCGAGGAGCCTGTGATGCTGCGGGGAAGGCAGGGACGCCGGCTGGAGCCACCGCATCCCCTCTGATGGGCGAGTGGGCGCTGGAGGAGGGGGCGGCCGCAGTGGAGGGGCATGGAGCCCACCACCAGGAGCCCCCGTGTCCCGGGAGCACAGCAGCCTTCGGAGGCGGCTGGGCCTCTGGTACGAGAGGGAGCACAGCCTCTGCAAGGCGTTTCCCCAGCCTGGGCATCTCCCAGGCACGGAGGCAGGAGAACCAGGGAGGAGGTGGGAAGGAAAAGCAACATCCAAGCAGCTGTGTGGACAAACCCAGAGAAGAAACCACGGAGAGAAGAAATGCTCACAGCCCCAAATTGTCCCCCAAGCTCTTCAGGTGCCTGGGGTGGAAATATGAAATGTCAACATCTGGTCTTCCGGATTCAAACTGAAGTGAGGAGTCAAACAGCATCCAGACAAAACGATGGGGCGGGGTGGGGGTTGTGCCAAGGAGAAGTTACTGATGCTGCCCACAAGGAAGTCCCTGACATTGCAGGACGCCCAGGAAGACTTTCTGGGACACAAGGAAACACACGAGGAAAGCAAAGAGAGGAAGTCTGGCTTCCATAAAGACTCACGATAGGAAACAGAAGAAGTGCGGTGTCCATTTTGTACTTCAAGGAGATCCCAGAAAACCTGGTTTCTAAGATGTAAGAAACTGAAGATGCAATAAACGAGATGAAAATTAAAAGAAATCTGGCAGAGTTAAGATAATCACGACAGGAAATGAACAATGCTATGAGAATTTTGTGACCCATTAGAAGCAGTGAAGAGCAGAATTTATCCGAGAAAACCGATGGATGTGGTGGAAGGTAACGCTGAGATGTTCTCTCAGAATGCAGAGAACAAGGATCAAGGGAAAAATGATCAGAGATAAATAATAATATAGAGAATAAACAATGGGGACTCACTGCAAATTACTGTTTTCTAAAAAAGATATCAGAACAAAAGAGTAATAATCAGAGATATAACAGAAGAAAACTTTTGTGGTCTGAAGACCCACTTCAAATAAAAATGGTAACTGCATTTGAGACAAAACAGGAAATCATCGGACTATGTGGTATTTTTTGTCATTTTTTTTTTAAATTTCAAGGATTAAAGAAAGGCTCTTACAGACATCTAGCACAGGATTTTAAAGAAAGACTTATTTACAAGGAACCGAATCACACTCTATCGGTTTCCTACTGACATTGATGTAATGTCTGTAGAGTTTGAGGAAGAATATTACAAGCACAGGATCTATACTTGGAAAACTTGTCATTCACAGGAGAAAATCAGAGAGAAACCGTGATCTCTGAAAGCGTATGGTCAATATAAAACCCACATGCTTTCCTGAAAAACATTACTTGAAGATGTCTACAGGCCACAGAGAGAGAAATCAAAAGACGCAACTTATGGAAGATACATCAATAGATGTTGAAGCCAAATAAATATGGATCTGAATATTAAAATCATAGTTTATATAATACAGTATCAAAGTAAAATCAGTATCTCAAATAACAACTGAAGAAGAATATCCACAATATAAAGAACAAAATGAAATAATCTCAAATTGTAACAATATGAAATAAGGGGTGAGGAGGGATGGGAAGTAATTGTGTTACTTTCTGTAGCTTACAATAGATATTTGTACTTAGATATATAGATATGTAGAAGTCTAATATTTCAAACATAAATCGCAATTATAGAATATTTTTATTCTAGTGAAACTGAGATATTCATTAGCTAAAAGTATAGGATTTGGCCAAAGTTGTAATCAAAAACAAATTTATGGGTTTAAATGCATTTAATAGTAACCAAAAAATAGTAATACACATGCAAATAAAAAAAAAATGGCAAAACAAACATAATTAAGGAAGGAAGATATTAATAAAGATAAAAGCAGAAGCAAGTAAGTTAGAAAGAAGATAAATAGAAGCAGAGCCAAAAAAAAAAAAAACAAAAAAAACCCAAGAGCAGGTCCTTTGGGGGTGAAAACAGGATGCTTCACTGAAGATTTAACTTGTGTTTTCTTTCTATGCTTTAATAAGAGAAGTGGCTAGAAAATGTGTTCATCCCTGGGAGGGGCACGTACACCCCCAAAAACAATCAAGGAAAAGCATCTATTTTAAGAAAGATGTGCAGCTAGCTCTGCCATGCAGCAAAATGGAATAGTAGGTCCATTTGGGACTGGGGTTCTAAAAGAAGCCCCCTCTGACCCTTGGGGGTGTGGATAACTGAGAAGAAGAAGTCAACGGAGGTTCTGGATGCAGGGAAGGAAATGACAAATCACTCTCCAAGGTGCTCCTGACTCCGGGCTGTGGCCACCGACAGAAGTGAAGAGGCTGTTCCCTAAAAGGTGCAGCCTGGGAACTAGTGAAACAGCATTCTGGGCGGAGCTGGAATATGCCAGAAGCATGCCCAGGGGCAGCAGGAAGCAGGGGCTCTCCCAGCTTGTGTGGGGAACACCACCGGGGAGGGTGACCGTTCCAGAGGGAGATGCTAACCTCTGAAAATCTGGCAGGTGGAGTGCCTGATCCAGGTGCAGTTTAATTTGGAAACATAAAAAATGTGACCAGTTTTCATCCGGAATTTAAGATGTTACTACCAGTTACATCAACAAAAGAACCAGACTGGCCACTCTAATCAAGGAAAAATGTGGAAAAACATTTATATATATAGCAAAAGATACAGAGGTTTCTAAAGTTGCACTCAAATATATGCTAATAACTTTAAAAACTATGAGGAAATGGACTATTTTCAGGAAAATACATGGTACTAAAATTCACACAAGAAGAAGAAAGCTGAGATGATCAAAAAGCATGGAAGGAGACACAAAGGAAATCTGCCAAAAAGGGAGGGGGCAAAATCCAAGATGATTTCATAGACCCATCTTTTGATTTTCAAAGAACAGCTAATTTTTTGTACATTCTAATAAACTACTCTAGGGCACCTAAAAAGATGGAAAGCCTCCTAATCCATATTGTAAAACTAGAAACCCTTACAATTAAATCTGATAATGATAAAAAAAATAGTAAAACTAAAAAAATCTGATAACGACAGCACAACCAGAGCAAAATTTAAACCAATGTCATGTGTACTTACAGTAAAAAACCACATACTAGATAATTAAATTGATTAAAAGAATAATGCAGCATAACCAAGAAAAGTTTATTTCAGGAATGCTAATATGGTTTAATATAATTCTGAACTCATCTCATTTATTCAACTGCCTACTCAGTTTCACCATCTGGATGTCCGATAGGCATATCCAAACTAACTTTTGATTTTCATTTCTAAAACCTACTCCTTTGCAGCCTCCCTAAGGTTGATAAATGGTAACTCATTCCTTTCAGTTGCTCAATTCAAAAAGTTGGGCACCATCCCTGATGTCTTATCTTTTTCTCCATCACACCTCCATTCCATCAGGAAGTCTTGTCAGCTCTGCTGTCAAAATACATCAAGCGTCTAATGTATTCATCAAACCACCACCTAGTTTGAGCCACATCATGTCTCCTCTGGATTATTTCAACAGCCTCCTAACTGGTCTCCCATCTCCATCCACAGCCAGCATTGTCCTTTCAAAACTTAAGTAAGATCAAATCCCTCTTCATTTTAAAAGCTCCTCAATAGCCCAGAAATAAATCCATACATCTATCTGTGGTCAACTGATCTTCAACAAGAGTGCCAAGACCACTCAATAGGGAAAGAGTCATCTTTTTAACAAATAGTGCTGGGGAAACTGGGTATCCACATGCAAAAGAATAAATTTGGACCCCTACCTCACAACAGATATAAAACTTAACTCAAAGTGGACTGAAGACCTCAATGTGAGAGCTAAAACCATAAAACCCTTAAAAGAAAACATAGGTGTAAACTTCATGGCCTTGGATTAGGCAACAGTTTCTTAAATATGACAGCAAAAGCACAGACTACAAAAGAAAAAAATAGATAAACTGGACTTCATCAAATTAAAGAAAGTTTTGTGCAAAAGGACATTACTGAGAAAGTGAAAAAACAACTCACACAATGAAAGAAAATATTTGCAAATCCTTTGTTTCATAAGGGTCTGGTATCCAGCGTATATAAAGAACTTATACAACTCAACAACAAAAAGATACACAACTTGATTTAAAAATGGGCAAGGGGTTTGAGAAGACATTTCTCCCAAAAAAGATTTACAAATGGTGGATAAGCTCATGAAAAGATGTTCAACATCATTAGTCATTAGGGAAATGCGAATCAAAACTGTGAGAATGAGATTAAGTTTATCTTTCACACAGGATAGGTGTGCCTGGCAGGGTGGGGCAGTTCAGGAATTGGCAGAAGGTTGAAAAGACAAACTGTAGTCCACAGTCAGTCCCCGTTTATCCGCCCACTATCCATCATCAGTCCCCCTGTTTATCCGCCCACTATCTACTATCCTTGCAAGGTGGAGACTCAGGGTAGAGGTTCCCAACATAGCCTCATAACTTGTTACCAAACTAGCCCAGACTGGCTCTAAAGAGGCCTGGGCATAACCATCATATTCAGGGGTGGAGATTTGTTCCAACCCTTTCAAATATTACAAATTCGCACCAGAAACTTATTTCAAATGTTTCCAATTTGCGCCCGCTAGTTAGGCTTGTCGAATAGAAAGTAACCTCTGGAATATCCAGCCACTGGAGAAACAGGGGAGGGACTTGTGGTTGATGTAGGAAATAAATTCTGCTGGGTCTATTGTTCTGTGCGCCAACCCCCCACATTTTTGTTGGGCACCCGTTCTTGCAAGATCGTGAATAAATTCTTTTCTTCTCCACAATCAGGTAAGCATTTATTCCTTTTTAGGAATAGTGCTTGTTTCTCACAAAAACCACAATGAGATATCATTTTATACCCACTAAGATGGCTGTAATAAAAAAGGCAGGTAAATATCAAGTTGGGGTGAAGATGTGGGGAAATCGGAGCCCTTGTACATTGTTGGTGGGAATGTAAAATGGTACAGCTGCTGTAGAAAACTGGCAGTTTCTCAAAAAATTATCCAAAGAGCTCCCATATGACCCAACAATTCCACTCCTAACTACATACCAAGGAGAATGAAAACTTACATTCTCACAAAAACTTATACACAGATGTTTATAGCAACAATAGTCACAACAGCCAAAAAATAGAAAAAAAACAAAGACCCATCAACAGATAAATGGACAAACACAAGTGATCTCTCCATACAACAGAATATTCTTCAGCCATAAAAAGGAGTGAAGTCCTGATACGTGCGACAACATGGGGGGAACCTTGGGAACATTACGCTGAGTGAAAGAAGCCGGACACGAAAGGACAGATATTATATGATTCCATTTATATGCTGTGTCCACAGAAGGCAAACCCACAGAGGCAGGAAGTTGATTAGTGGTTGCTGGGGGCTGGGGGAAGGGGTAAATGGGGAGTGACTGCCTAATGGGTATGGGATTCCTTTCTGGGAGATGAAAATGTTCTAGAATTAGATAGTGGTGACAGTTGCACATCATTGTGAATATACTAAAAACCACTGAAATGTATACTTTAAAATGGTTAACAGTCAATCTTACATTGTGTAAATTTTAGCTCAATAAAAACAAAACCAAAAAATCTCCAGAGCGTCCCATCCAACCCAAAGCGAAAGATCAGGTCCTCCCAAATGTCCTTGAGGCACTGAAATCTCCCCGCACCCCCACCCCACCCCACCCCCGCTGCTCTGGCGTCTGCCATCCACTGTCCCCTCACCCACTCTGTTCCATGTTGCTGTGGCGCCTCCGGAATCACCACCACCTCAGGACCTCTGCACACACCCCTCTCTCTGCCTGGGGCACTTGTCCCTCAGGTGTCCCCACGACTCACCTTCACTGCCTTCAGGTGTCTGCTCATATGTCTCCTTAACATTGAACCCCTCCGTGACCTCACCCCATCGTGCACAGCAGACCCTGCTGTTCCCCAACTCGACTTTTATTTTTGCCCTTCTGACATATACATTCATTTGCTTATTGCTTTTCATCGTCTGTCTCCTCCCCTAGAATGCAAGCTCTTCGAGGGCAGGGCCTCTGTCGCATTCACTGACGTGTCCACAGGACCTAGAGGAGAGCCCAGTATCTGCTTGGTGCTCAGTGAACACATATAAACGAATTCATGCCTCGTGAAATGACCAGGTGGAAATCGACAGCTACTGAGTGCCACGAAAATAGATGAAAGAAAAACACACATAACCATCGCTACAGATTCTAAACAGCCATCTGGTTTTTCAGCGTGCATATCTGGTGCACACCCTGAGTCAACGAAACACAGAACAGCCCTTCCCATATTGTGGAATGTCTGCTCTTTCACCAGACAGCGTGTCGTAGGGCAAAGTACAACCAGCATGCTCACGGAAGTCAAGGACAAGTCAAGAACACCCAGGGTCATCACTCATTTTAACTACCACTCTAGAACTTTTACTGGATGAGGCCATAAAGGCAATAAAAATAATAACAATTAATAATAATGATAAGGAGTGATGCTGGCAGCCAGTAGATACTGAGTGCCCCCATGGCTACCATTCTAAGCTTTCCATGTATCAACTGCTTTAATCCTCATGACATGTGACACATGCAATTATGTCCCTGTTACAGGGACACAGAAAAGTTAAGTAACTTGCCCAAGGTCACCCAGCAGGAAAGTAGCTGGGCTGGGATTGGAACCCGGCAGTCAGTCTGCTGTCAACCACTCTGCAATGCTCTCAAGGGAAAATTAGAAAGATGCGAGAGGCTGCCAAGCTGAAAAACAGAAAGCAAATTTACCCTTGCTCCAGATGTTATTGTTAGCTACCTGGAAAACCCAAGGAATGAAGAGAGAAACTAACAGAAGTCATAGAAGTTCAGCGATGTGACCTGTCATAAAAGGTACATACACAGGTCAATAGCTTTCCCTTATCCCAGCAGTAAATCCTTGAAAAATGTCAAGGAAAATAGCTCCCATTCCCCAAGGCCACATAAGAGCTGAATACCTGCAAATAAACCTATCAGGAAATGGAAAGGACCAATATGAAGAAAATGACAAAACTTTACCAAGGACATATTAAGATATTTGCAATGGTGAGATGTCCCAAGTTCATGAATGGGTAGAGTCAGTACAATACAGATGTCAAGTGTCCCCAAATTAATTCTAGAGGAACTGAAACTGAAATTAAAACACCAAGGGCATTTTTGGAACCTTATAAAAATGAATTGGTGAAAATAAAGAAAACTGTACAAAAAAAAAAGAACTTGCATATTAAACTATATTATAAAGCAGTAATATTTTAAATATGGAGATGTAAATTCCAGAATAGACAGCTGGGTCAATGGAACAAAATTAAAAAGCCAGGAACAATCTAAAGCTGTGCCGTCCAATGTGCTGGCCTGAGCCGCGTGTGGTTACTGAGCCCTTAAAATGTGATTAGGCCACAGGCTGAAATGACAATATTTTAGATATATTATGGTAAATAAAATATATTTTAAAAATTAATTTTACCCATTTTTTTTTTTTTTTTTTTTTTACTTTTTAAAACGTGGCTACTAGAAAATTTAAAATTACGAACGTGGCTTGCATTCTATTTCTATAGCATAGCACTGGTCTAAGGTGTATATAAAAATGTGGTATTTTCTAAAGATAGCATTTAGAATGGGTATTTCAAATGAATAGAGAAAAGATATATTAATTAGATGCTGCAGGAATAATTGAGTGACGATGAGGGCAAGAAAAGAAAGGTATGATATTTGAAGTCATATGCTGAAATTCCAGATAAATTGGATAATGAAATAATAAAATTACTAGCAGAAAATGCAGGTGAATATTCACAAAAGTTCTTGGAATGGGGAAGGGCTTGCCAAGTATACCATTAAAGGCAAAAAAAAAAAAGAGAGAAGGTCTTGATAAATTTGACTAGACAAAATTAAAATCTTCAATAAATCAAATAACATCTAAAAAGAACATTAAAGGTCATATGAAACACTGGGGAAAAAAGCTGCAAGAAATGTGACAAAGGGCCAATGTCCTGACTTTATAAAGAGCTCTTGTAAATCACTAAAGAAAAGAACACTCCAGAAGGAATAAGTGCCAACCGCAAGAAGAGCTGATTTACAAAAGGAGAAACAGAAATGGGAAATATTCTTAGTCAAAAAGAAGTTCAATCTCAAGAGTAATCAAAGAAATGCAAATTAAAATGGCGATTGCCAAAGATCAGAAAAGAATAATATACAAATGTTGGCAACGAGCACCCTCATAGACTGCTCTGAAACTCAAAATTGTATGATCTTTCTGGAGGACAATTTGGCAACGTGTACGAAAGGTTCAAAAATGTGCAGGCGCTATTTCTAGGAATTTGTCTTTGGAAGATAATCAGGGATGCCACACCACAACAGCGGCATGCATCGACAGCATGGGTGTTTATAATCAGGAAAAATGGGCAGCTCCCTCAGTGTCCAGTAAGGGGGGCTTTCTGGAGTGAATTATGGTATATCCTTCAGGAAGGACTTTTTAATAACAGAGATGGGATAGAGATGGCAACAGAAAATGCATCCCAAATTCCTTGAAATGGCGAAGAATTTTTCAAGGGAAAAATCACTACTAGTTCTGGAAAACAATTAAGGAGACCACCAATAGGCAGAAGACTTGCAGAATTGCTGGAATATAGGAAGCAGGGGAACAGATTGGAGGATCAATACGACTAGAGGAAAACAGGCCAAACTCTAACCAAGAGGATTTTGTCTCAAGTGGGATCAGCTCATGGGATCACCAGATCCTGAACCCAAAACACCAGGTGACCATCAAGAATCACGCTGGTGGAGAATATCTGCTGGCTTGGGGAAACTGTTCCCACTGGACGGCTAAGTCTAAAAAGCCCCATTTCTCTAGTAAGAGCATGTATTTGTCTATAAAGTTCATTTTTATAGATTGAAAAAGGCTGTGAAGACATGCCTAAGTGTCACCAATGACCTTTCCATGGGTAATAGTATGGTGGATTTTTAATTTTTTTTGCTCTTCTGTGTTTCTGCATTGGGTACATATTAATATTGTGATGAGAAAACAATTCTTCTGAATTACTGCAGTAACCAACCAGCTGGTTCTTTTCTGTTCCAATCTCAAGACTGCTACCTGTGTGACGATCTCACCCTCTTCTTAAAAACCTTCCATGGCTCCCTACTGCTCACAGGTAAAGAGCAAACTTGGAGGGATGCAGGGGTGTCACCATCCTGCTTTGCTCTCAGCTCATTCTCCTGCTTCTCATCCAATGCACCGAGCCACCGTGCTCCAACAGACTACTCTCCATTTCCTGAAGGTTCCACACAACTTCCCAACTCCACTGTCTTTGCTCAGTTGCGCTGGCACCACCCAAGCCTGGCAGATGGGTCTTGGGGGAAAAACGCAGCCAGAATGTACCAGAATAGCTCTGGGGAACCCACACGCTCCAGGATGCACAGCCCCACAGGAGCCAGAAAGCCCGGCTGCAGCAAAAGCTCCTGTAAGTGCGGGGAAAAGCAAGGGTGGAGAGGCAGGGCTGGGCTCCCAGGCTGGGGAGAGGCACAAAAACGAGATGCAGACTCACACAGCGGTGATTCCACGGACCACGAGAAGTTTCCCAGGACGAGACTTGGTGGTCTCTGTGACCACCTCCCGGCTTGTGGTGAGGGTAGGTGGGGGCCACTACTTACTGCTGCCTCCCCTCCACGGGGCCACGTCACCTAATCCTCCCTGCACGAGTCCGCGCTGTAAAGTGGAGCTTGCACCGTCTGGGAGAGTGAACGGAATCTGCTGGCACATGTAGATGTGCAATGCATGGTGGGAGGCAGGGCTAAAATGACAATTTTCCTCCCCAAAGGCCCTGATGCAGCAGCTGCTTTCACGGGGCTGGAGTTGTGCTCTGGAAACTGGCCTGGGGGCTGTGCAGGTGGCCCAGGAGGTATCCCTGGGGAGGACTCTGAGGTCACCGTGGATGGCCAGGCCCCCCCAGTTTCCTCCAGAGACCTTAGGGTTGCCTTCTGGGCTGTCTCACAGGAAGCACCGTCACCCTCTGTGCCAGCATCTGTGTGACAGGGGCAGAGGATGTCTTTATCTAGTCTTGCTTGCCCTCGTGAGCTGACTGCATGGCGTCCACCTGGGTGCTGGCCCATCTGCCGTCCCCTCCGAGCAAGGCCCAGAGCTGTGCTTGTCTTTAGGAGCTGGGGAGTGGGTGCAGTGTGGAGGAGGAAGAGCCCACCCAAGGCCCGGGGGCTCTCTTGCTGCACTGCAGATGGGGCGCCGGAGTTGTCCAAGGGCAGATGCACCCAAGACTGGGGCTCCTGCCTCGTCTTCAGAAGGCCTAGCCACCACAGCCTCAACTGGACTCCCACAGAAAACCTGGTTTGGGTCAGGGCTTCAAGGAGAAGCCTACTGTCAGCACCACCCCCACGACCCCCACCCACCCTGTCAGCTAAACAAGCAAGCCACCGAATGGCGGTTCCCAAACTGCAGTCACTCCCGCACCCCTTCCAGGCTGGGTCGCCCTGTCTGTGTACCCCCATGAGGTCACTAACTTAGTATTTTCCATCCTATCAATAACATCTATGAAGTACAGTTTTGAAGGTCTAGTAAACTTTTTTTTCTAACATATAATTACATACACAACTAAACTGTATAAAATTCTATGTCATGTGCACATACCACACTCTGGGAAATAATGGACCACCACCCCCAAAAAATGCCGAAGAGGCTGCCACAAACAGCTGCCTTGGGGTAGGTAACCCGCAGAGCTCCAGGGAAGCACAGAGAAGAGGGTGCCCGCATGCCTGGGGCAGGCAGCCAAGTCATGGAAAGCATTAGCAAGCTCTCCAGATAAAAGTTGGGACAACAGGTGGGCACCAGTTCCATTAGGGTTAGAATCCGATCCCTTGGGAGGCCCCTTTTGCATCCTGATGACAAACCACCTGCAGCTGGATGGACGTGCTGGCAGTTCGGGTGACTCCGCTGCTGGCAGGAAGCAAGGACAGAAACCAGAGGTCTCCTGGCACAACTGATCCTTTCCTCAGGTGAAGTGAGCTTTAGGACATGGTGGCCTCCCCTGACAGCCACCGTTCCCTCCAATACAACGGTTTTCAAATCCTAGTGTGTGTCAGAATCAGATTGCGGGGCCCTGCCCCAGAGGATCTGATTTGGGAGGTCTGGGGTGGGGTCCCAGAACTTATATTTCTCCAACTCTTAACGTAGAACTATTTCTCTCTTCAGTTGTTCCAGGGTTTGCTTCATCTACTTTGCGACTCTGTTGTTAGGTGCATATATGTTTATAATTGTTATATCTGCTTGTTGAATAGACCATGTATCAGAAGAGGGTTGTGAAGCGCTGACAACTCAGACAGAACCTCTCAAGGCTACAAAGCTAAGGGAAAGAACTCAGACACAAACCAAAATGTGTGCCTTCCAAATTTCCAACACTGATGTCATCCAGAAGCAACCACAGGCCAGGGTCCTGGCCACTGCTGGTTGTGGTGGCTGGCCCACAGCTCTCCATTGAGATGTCTAGAAAAATACCCACCAGCCAACAATGTCACTCCAGAACAGACTTCAAATTAAGACAGAGCTGCAGGCCCTGCACTGTGGCCTGTGGGGGTCTGGCCTGCTGACTGCGCCAGCACCTCTTGACTCCCCGATGGCCCCAGTGGCTCAGGTGTGGAGCACTGGGAAAGGGGCTGGGTCAGGAGACCCCCAGGCACTGGAGCTGGGATTTCTCCACATCCCCGGCCCCAGCCCCGATCTCACCATCCCAGGTGCAGGGAGAACTGGGAAAACAGGGGAAATAACAGCTTTTGCCCCTAAGAATCTGGCCTGATGGATGGAGAGTCATCTCCGGAAACCCTTACTGAACACACCTGTGCCAGGCATCCACTGTGCACGATGAGAGGACACAGAGACAGGTCATGGCTCTTGTGCACAGGGGCTCTCCAGGCCAGGGGTGTGGGAAAGAGATGAGGAAGCCCCAGAGGTCAGGAGCACAGAGGAGGCCCCCGATGCAGCCGGGGCAGGACGGATGAGTCAGGCTGGGGAGGCAGGTGGATGTTCCCGCAGAGAGAGAACCAGCAGCGAGGTGGGACTGGACCGGGGGGTGGCATGGGAAGCTTCTGGAGGTGAGCCACAGAAGGAGGCCTCGGGGGGTCTTTGAACACGTTGAAGCGCTCGTTCCAGCTCAGAGCTGAGGGAAGGGCTGGTGATTCTGGGACTGTCAGCTCCTGGATGAGACGCAGGAGTGGGGACCCCGTAAGCTGCCGTGCAAGCACAGCGGGCAGGTACTCAGAGGAGCTGGCCAGACGCCCCTTGGGGGGCCAGATGGCGCCCCGGTAAATGGGGAGGGCTTCAAAGGGCCGGGCAGGGCCCCAGAGGCCTGGAAGGGCAGCTGCTTTGAAGAGGAAGCCCTGTGGGTGGCCTTTCAGTGAGCGCAGACCCAGGCCCTGGGTGGGTCCTGCCCCTGGAGGGGAGCCTCTGGGATGAAAGGTCATCCCCAGGAGCCTGAAGACCAAGGGCCAGCGACTCGGGCAGGGGGCCTCCCACTCGGGGTGGAGGCCAGGCACGGGGCGAGGAAGCCAGCTTCCAGATGACAAGGCAAACCCCAGCCATTCCTGCCAAGGTGCTTTAATTAAGCCAGGGGCTGCTCTTATCGCTTGAAGTCTCCTGACACATTCACTCTTCACACAAGCCCAAGAGGTAGGTACTATTATCGCCTTCATTCCCAAGACGAAGAAACTGAGGCATAAAGAGGCTACGTCATTCTCCCGGCCACGTGCCCAGAGCTCCTGGGACCCTCAACTCCCTTATCTTACAGAGGGGAACCTGAGGCCGAGAGGGGAAACGCGATTTGTCCAAGGGCCATTAGGGGGTTAGTTGCATCAGAGAACTGGGAACCCAAAGAATGTCTTGGTGCAGATGGTTTAGTAGCTTGTGGGACCCAGAACCAGGGGCAGGGCCCCAAGACCCCTGTGGCCATCTGCGGGCCTCCCAGGCCCTCCCGCTCGCAGCTCCATCTCCGCCCCAAGCCCTGCTCCACCCTGCACCTGCAGTGCCCCGTGGACGTCCCTCCAGCTCCCTTCCTCACCACACCCTCCAGGGACCTGGGCTTTGTAGAGCCCTCCAAGCCCGCCGGCCGCCTGCTGCACACCGCTCTCCCTCCCGGACCCCAGGGACCACCCTCTCGGCAGCACCCTCCACTCTTCACCACTGCCCCCAGCTGTGTCCTCCCATCTCAGGCTGGGTCACGGCCACGCCCCACCTCCTCGACCCTGGCCAGGGACCCCAGGCGTGAAGTCTGGGCTCCTGCCACCAGAGAGCGTCACATCCACCCTGAATTCCTGCTCGGGACCACCAGGAAGGAGAGTCACTGTCAACCTGGGCTTGACTTGAAAAAGTGCTAATGCCTGGGCCCTGCGATTTAATGGTTTACTGCCAGTTTAACTGGGCCGGGGCATGGCTGGGATTTTTAAAGCTCCCCAGCTGATTCTAAATTGTGCTTTACCCGCAGGAAGGCACACTACACAGCAGATGAAGAGACAAACTACTGAGATCTGCTGCAATGCGAATGGACCTCAGACATGTTATGCTACGTGAAGGAAGCCAGACCCAAAGCCTACGTATTCAAACACTTCCATTTACATGAAGTTCCCGGAAAAGGGAAGACTCGCGACAGGGCTGGGGGTGGGGCAGGGGAGCGGCTGCAAAAGTGCCCAAGGGGAGCTTTGGGAGCGACGGAAGTTTCCTAAAACTAGACTGTGGCAAAGCTTGCACACCGTATAAATTTACTGAAGATAATTAAACTGCATTTACACTGGATGAACCATATGGTAGGTAAATTATATCTCGGTAAAGCTGCAAAAAGTGGGGGGAAAAAAGAAAAGGGAAAAAACCCAAGGTAGGGAATTTAAATCTTACTTTATATTGCAAAGGGGAGTATTTGAAGGTTAAAATAAAAGAAAAACTCCCCCCACCCCCCACCCCAACTCCGGGTGATTTTGGTGAGCACCAGGGCCTGACACCAGCAGCCCCGAGCCCATGCCCATCTATCACCCGTTGCAGAACTGGGTGCCCACAGACCCCACGACTGTTTTCTGCATGAAAGAACATGCATTCCTAGGGCTCGTCCCATGAACTGACGGCAGAGAGGACGGCCATTTAATGAGCAGCTACTATGCAGCACTCTTATTCATTGTTTTCTGGTCTGACCCTCCCATCTCCAGCGCCGCGGATGGAGGGATGCACGCCCCTGTCTGAAACGGGATCCCAGCTGAAAGGCGCTGCCCGGGCGGCCCCACCTCAACCAGCCCCAACAGGGACCAGGTCCTTCCTTGTTGCATTTCACTCAAATCTGGGATCCGGAGCTGGTCAGGCTCCTTCTTTTCAGCCACCAGTTTCTCCAAGGATCCTTTAGACCTCTCACCTCCGGGAGTCAGAGGGGGAATGAACAGCCGAGTGCCTTGCAGCCATTGCTTGGTGTAATGGGTTGAACTGTGGCCCCTGTCCCCCCCCCCAAAAAAAAGACCCCCAGGGCCTCAGAGTATGACTGTATCTGGAAACAGAGATCTTGCTGGAGTGGAGGGCCCTTAATTCAGTACCACTTGTGTCCTCGTAAATAGGGAAGAGTCACCAAGAGAAGGCGACATATGATGATGATGGAGGCAGAGACTGAACTGCTACATCTATGAGCTGACAGATGCCAAGGATCGCGGGCAACCCCCTGCCCCCCCGAGGCTAGGAAAAAGCAAGCACGACCCCGCTGACACCTTGATCTCTGACTTCTGGCCTCCAGTGTTGTGGGACAAGACATTTTAAGCCACCCACAGTCTGTGGTACTTTCAGACGGCAGCCCCAGGAGACAAAGGCACTTGGCAAAGCCGGGCCCAGAGATCAGCCCACTGGAGCCAAGTCCCTGCAGCTTCTGGGGACCCCCCACCAGCCTTGGATCTCAGGGCTCAGGAGCAGCTGGCCCCAGGGTCGAAGGCCCTCAGATCCAGCCCTTCCTCGCCCCGATGCTGCAGGCAAATACTCTGGGGCCAAGGTTTACCCCAGCCCCCGCCCCGCCCCACCCTCAGGATTGCTTTCACTTGACATTCCTTCCGGTGCAACGGTCCGGAACAGGAGTGCTTTACGCCACTGATCGACCAGTTTCATACAAGGAATCCACTTTCCTTTGCACTCACGAAAAGCCATTAGCCCCTGGCAGGTTTCCAGGTCCTACACGCCAGTGACGCTGCCCAGACATCAGGGGAGAAATGCCGGAGCCCTTGGGCACAGAGAGCAGTCAGCTGGGCTGAGAGCTTTAAATCGAGAGGCGTCCTCGCCAGCAGCACTACCAAGCAACATCCTGTCCTGTAAAAGAGGCTTCCACCGAGAGGCCAGAACACAGCTGTGCAGTGACAGGCTGGGGACCAAACTGTCAATCCCTGATGTCAGCGAGGAAGGGAGAGCGGAGGGTCAGACCCTCGGCCCCCGCTGGGCTCTTTACCTTAGGCCAGGCATTGTCCACTCTGAACCTCAGTGTCTTTCTCTGTGCGGTGGGAACCATACCCCCTTCCTCCAGGGCGGCCGGCTGTGAGAGTGCTTGGAATCCATAAAGCACTCGACCAACCTCAGGGCTGATCACTTAGGCCCTCCAGACCGAGGCTTTGCAGTATTCGAACTCCCAGGCTACCCACAGGTAGTCCCCAGGTAACCACAGGAGGTGAGGATGGGAACAAGCAGTGGTAAAAATCCACGCTGGGAGTCCGGACCCCAAGATTCAGTCCTGCCTTGTCTATGGACAACCTTTCATGACTTCCAAGGTGCTCTGAAACCCTGAACTTCATCCTTCCCCTCCCTGGGCCTCAGTTTCCCCTTCTGGACAACAAGGAGGTTGCAGGAGCTGTCTCTTCAGGCACTGACCACCAAAGATGCTATCAGAAAAAGGGGGTCCCTCCACATGGCTGCAGGGAACAGAAAAAAGGGGGCCACGGGATGGCCCTCCCCCACCCCCATCGTCAGCCTGTTTCCCACTCATTTCAGGTCACTTGCCGCCCTGGACAAGGGGCAGTCTCCCAGCAAAAGACCCTTCAGGGTTTGGCAAAGAATCACCGCACTGGAGGTCAGGCTGCCTTTATGCCTCCTTCCCAGGGACTGCAAAACAGAGCAGTGGGACATGCCACCCGCCTTGCCTGCAGAAAGCTTGCCTTGCTGGATGACCACAGGCAGTGGCCCAAGCACTTCTGCTTTGCTGAACCTCCAAAAACATCCCTCTGTGTGCATGGACTTTGCAGTTTACGAAGCTCTTTCAAATCCGTTCGATTTTGGCATGAACCTTGTGGGAAAGTTATGGAAAGGGTTATGGTCCTCATGTTACAGGGGAGGAAACTGCAGCTCAGAGACAGGAGGTGACCTTCCCAAGGTCACGCAGCCTCTCCTTCCCATTGGAGCGATGGGGCCTGAGCCTGGGAAAGGCAGGATGCAGAGCTGGGGTGGAAACCACCCCTGCGATTCCCAGCCCAGCTCCGAGCGTGGCCCGAGGCTGGCAGGAGGATGCAAACCCTTCCCACTCCTGCCAGGGCTGCCTGACACCTGCGTGCTAACAGGTGCTAAGCTCACCTGGAATGTCTCGTCTTTCTGGGGGTTGGGAGTTGGGGTTCAAGGTGCCAAGACACTTGGGAAGGGAAAGGCAAATAGGAGAAATAAAGTAAATGGGAAAAGACTAGAGACCACCGTGGTAGGTTGAATTATGTACCCAACAAAAGACACGTTCTTAATCCTGTGGGTGTGAACTCTTTGCAAAGAGGACCTTGTGAAGATGCTGTTTTCAAGGTTTGGCCCAAGTGAGTCAGGGTGGGTCTAAATCCATATTAAAATCCATATTACTGGAGGCCTGATAAAGAGAAGCTGGAGAAAGCCACAGGGAGGAGCAGAAGCCAGACGTCAGAGGGAGAGGGAGAGATGGCCACCACACAGAGGCAGGGACACAAACCCAGGGGATGCAGGGCTACAGCAACCCAGCTCCAGAACTCCAGGGACTCCAGGCACTCAGTCGGCCCAGCTGACACCTTCCAAACTGTCAGCCCATAAAGTCCTGCTGTCAAGCCAACCAGTTCTGTGGTACCTGCCACAGCAGCCTGGCCAGCTGGGGCAAACATTTCACCCTCCTTCAAGTGGGCGAGTTTTTTAAAGCTTTGCTTAATATCCACTGTTGGTGAGGATGTATGGAAATGGAAAGTGTCAAATGCTCGTGGTGGGAATACAAATTGGAACAGCCTTTTGGGAGGTTGGCTCCCGTCAAACTTTCAAATGACCCAGTGATTCCACTTCTAGAAATCTATTACACATAGCCATGAAGGCGTGTGCACACATGTATATTACAGTACTGGTTGTGCCATCAAAAGCCTGGGAACAACCCGTCCACCCCTCAGGGCCTGGTGCCATCAACTAGGCTATACCTATAGACAGCACATCGTGCTGCCAATAGTAAGAAACAGGCCAAGTGAGACTTCTGAGATCTCTTGTAAAGTGAGAAAAGCAAAACGTATAGTATGAAGCCATTCAGGTTTAAAAAAAGTTCTGGGCAGAGGAACACCAAACTGAGAGCAGGAGAGAGAGCAGGATTTAAAGGGATTGGGGAAGAAAACACTTTTACTTTTTTTCTACATGTAATTTTGCATAGCTCAAATTTTTTTTTACAAAAATCAAAACCCTAAAACCATGTATTCATGTATGTTTGTATGTCATTCACTAATAATAATAATAAAAACAAACAAAAGCACCCCATCTACAGTGACACTGGAGATTTTGTTCCAAGCCAGCTCCTCCTACAAACACTCCTCACAAGAAAAAATTCTCTTGGCAGCACATTGTGAATTTTTATGGTCACTATAGGGACACTGAGGGAACCACACAATTTAGACGGAAAGGGACAATGAAGGAGCGGCTTTGCCAGTCCCATGCATAAGTGAATCCCGCTTGGCTGTGTCCATGGTAAAACGGCTTTGACCCTGCTAACAAAGCAGCCTCGAACCCTCAAGCATTGCCGGTGGGAATGAAAAATGGGACCGCTTCTATGGAAAACAATTTGGCAGTTCCTCAAAAAGTTAAACACAGAATTACCACACCATGAGGTGTTTGCCCCAGAGGACTGAAAACAGGGACGCGTGCAGAGTCTGAGCAACTTCACTTGCTGACACGCGCAGCAGCTTGATTCTCAACAGCCCACAGGTGACAACAACCCAGCGGCCCCTCAGCAGACGACTGGACAATGAAACTATGTCCAGACAGTGGACTGTCACTCAGCTGTGAAAAGGGATGACATTCCGAGACACGCTACAACGTCCTGGATGAACCTGGAAAGCCTGTGCTGAGTAAGAGCCAGACACAAAAGGGACAGATACTGTACGATCCACTTATGTGAAAAATCTAGAACAAGCAAACTCACAGAGACAGGAAGTAGATTAGAGATGACCAGGGGCTTAGGGGACGGGGGTGGGGAGTGAGTGCTGATGGTACAGAGCTGTGGGTTTCCATTTGGGGTGATGGAAAACTTTCAGCATTGCATGATATGACGGTGGCACAACATCGTGAACGTAATTAAGGCCGATGTATCGTACACTTAAAAATGGTTAAGATGGGAGGCGGGGCAAGATGGCAGACTGGTGAGCTGTATGTTTTAGTTACTCCTCCAGGAAAGTAGGTAGAAAGCCAGGAACTGCGTGGACTGGACACCACAGAGCAATCTGACTTTGGGCATACTTTATACAACACTCATGAAAACGTGGAACTGCTGAGATCAGCGAAATCTGTAAGTTTTTGTGGCCAGGGGACCCGCGCCCCTCCCTGCCAGGCTCAGTCCCGTGGGAGGAGGGGCTGTCAGCTCCGGGAAGGAGAAGGGAGAACTGCAGTGCCAGCCCTTATCAGAAACTCATTCTACTGATCCAAACTCCAACCATAGATAGACTGAGACCAGACACCAGAGAATCTGAGAGCAGCCAGCCCAGCAGAGAGGAGACAGGCATAGAAAAAAAACAACACGAAAAACTCCAAAATAAAAGCAGAGGATTTTTGGAGTTCTGGTGAACATAGAAAGGGGAAGGGCCCTGAGGCGCATATGCAAATCCCGAAGAAAAGCTGATCTCTCTGCCCTGTGGACCTTTCCTTAATGGCCCTGGTTGCTTTGTCTCTTAGCATTTCAATAACCCATTAGATCTCCCAGGAGGGCCCGTTTTTTTTTTTGTTTGTTTGTTTGTTTGTTTTTAATCCTTTTTTCTTTTTATAAAACAATTACTCTAAGAAGCCCAATACAGAAAGCTTCAAAGACTTACTATTTTGGCAGGTCAAGTCAAGAGCAGAACTAGGAGAGCTCTGAGACAAAACGCAATAATCCAGTGGCTGAGAAAATTCACTAAACACCACAACTTCCCAAGAAAAGGGGGGTGTCCGCTCACAGCCACCATCCTGGTGGACAGGAAACACTCCTGCCCATCGCCAGCCCCATAGCCCAGAACTGCCCCAGACAACCCAGTGTGACGGAAGTGCTTCAAATAACAGGCACACACCACAAAACTGGGTGTGGACATTAGCCTTCCCTGCAACATCAGCTGATAGTCCCAGAGCTGGGAAGGTAGAGCAGTGTGAATTAACAAAGCCCCATTCAGCCATCATTTCAGCAGACTGGGAGCCTCCCTACACAGCCCAGCAGCCCAGAACTGCCCTGGGGGGACGGCACTCACCTGTGACATAGCACAGTCATCCCTCAACAGAGGACCCGGGGTGCACAGCCTGGAAGAGGGGCCCACTTGCAAGTCTCAGGAGCCATACGCCAATACCAAGGACTTGTGGGTCAGTGGCAGAGACAAACTGTGGCAGGACTGAACTGAAGGATTAGACTATTGCAGCAGCTTTAAAACTCTAGGATCACCAGGGAGATTTGATTGTTAGAGCCACCCCCCCCTCCCTGACTGCCCAGAAACACACCCCATATACAGGGCAGGCAACACCAACTACACACGCAAGCTTGGTACACCAATTGGACCCCACAAGACTCACTCCCCCACTCACCAAAAAGGCTAAGCAGGGGAGAACTGGCTTGTGGAGAACAAGTGGCTCGTGGACGCCACCTGCTGGTTAGTTAGAGAAAGTGTACCCCACGAAGCTGTAGATCTGATAAATTAGAGATAAGGACTTCAATTGGTCTACAAATCCTAAAAGAACCCTATCAAGTTCAGCAAATGCCACGAGGCCAAAAACAACAGAAAATTATAAAGCATATGAAAAAACCAGACGATATGGATAACCCAAGCCCAAGCACCCAAACCAAAAGATCAGAAGAGACACAGCACCTAGAGCAGCTACTCAAAGAACTAAAGATGAACAATGAGACCATAGTACGGGAGATAAAGGAAATCAAGAAGACCCTAGAAGAGCATAAAGAAGACATTGCAAGACTAAATAAAAAAAATGGATGATCTTATGGAAATTAAAGAAACTGTTGACCAAATTAAAAAGATTCTGGACACTCATAGTACAAGACTAGAGGAAGTTGAACAACGAATCAGTGACCTCGAAGATGACAGAATGGAAAATGAAAGCATAAAAGAAAGAATGGGGAAAAAAATTGAAAAACTCGAAATGGACCTCAGGGATATGATAGATAATATGAAACGTCCAAATATAAGACTCATTGGTGTCCCAGAAGGGGAAGAAAAGGGTAAAGGTCTAGGAAGAGTATTCAAAGAAATTGTTGGGGAAAACTTCCCAAATCTTCTAAACAACATAAATACACAAATCATAAATGCTCAGCGAACTCCAAATAGAATAAATCCAAATAAACCCACTCCGAGACATATACTGATCACACTATCAAACACAGAAGAGAAGGAGCAAGTTCTGAAAGCAGCAAGAGAAAAGCAATTCACCACATACAAAGGAAACAGCATAAGACTAAGTAGTGACTACTCAGCAGCCACCATGGAGATGAGAAGGCAGTGGCATGATACATTTAAAATTCTGAGTGAGAAAAATTTCCAGCCAAGAATACTTTATCCAGCAAAGCTCTCCTTCAAATTTGAGGGAGAGCTTAAATTTTTCACAGACAAACAAATGCTGAGAGAATTTGCTAACAAGAGACCTGCCCTACTGGAGGTACTCAATACTCAAGGGAGCCCTACAGACAGAGAAACAAAGAAAGGACAGAGAGACTTGGAGAAAGGTTCAGTACTAAAGAGATTCGGTATGGGTACAATAAAGGATATTAATAGATAGAGGGGAAAAATTATGACAAACATAAACCAAAGGATAAGATGGCTGATTCAAGAAATGCCTTCACGGTAATAACGTTGAATGTAAATGGATTAAACTCCCCAATTAAAAGATATAGATTCGCAGAATGGATCAAAAAAAATGAACCATCAATATGTTGCATACAAGAGACTCATCTTAGACACAGGGACACAAAGAAACTCAAAGTGAAAGGATGGAAAAAAATATTTCATGCAAGCTACAGCCAAAAGAAAGCAGGTGTAGCAATATTAATCTCAGATAAAATAGACTTCAAATGCAGGGATGTTTTGAGAGACAAAGAAGGCCGCTACGTACTAATAAAAGGGGCAATTCAGCAAGAAGAAATAACAATCGTAAATGTCTATGCACCCAATCAAGGTGCCACAAAATACATGAGAGAAACACTGGCAAAACTAAAGGAAGCAATTGATGTTTCCACAATAATTGTGGGAGACTTCAACACATCACTCTCTCCTATAGATAGATCAACCAGACAGAAGACCAATAAGGAAATTGAAAACCTAAACAATCTGATAAATGAATTAGATTTAACAGACATATACAGGACATTACATCCCAAATCACCAGGATACACATACTTTTCTAGTGCTCATGGAACTTTCTCCAGAATAGATCATATGCTGGGACATAAAACAAGCCTCAATAAATTTAAAAAGATTGAAATTATTCAAAGCACATTCTCTGACCACAATGGAATACAATTAGAAGTCAATAACCATCAGAGACTTAGAAAATTCACAAATACCTGGAGGTTAAACAACACACTCCTAAACAATCAGTGGGTTAAAGAAGAAATAGCAAGAGAAATTGCTAAATATATAGAGACGAATGAAAATGAGAACACAACATACCAAAACCTATGGGATGCAGCAAAAGCAGTGCTAAGGGGGAAATTTATAGCACTAAACGCATATATTAAAAAGGAAGAAAGAGCCAAAATCAAAGAACTAATGGATCAACTGAAGAAGCTAGAAAATGAACAGCAAACCAATCCTAAACCAAGTAGAAGAAAAGAAATAACAAGGATTAAAGCAGAAATAAATGACATAGAGAACAAAAAAACAATAGAGAGGATAAATATCACCAAAAGTTGGTTCTTTGAGAAGATCAACAAGATTGACAAGCCCCTAGCTAGACTGACAAAATCAAAAAGAGAGAAGACCCATAGAAACAAAATAATGAATGAAAAAGGTGACATAACTGCAGATCCTGAAGAAATTAAAAAAAGTATAAGAGGATACTATGAACAACTGTATGGCAACAAACTGGATAATGTAGAGGAAATGGACAATTTCCTGGAAACATATGAACAACCTAGACTGACCAGAGAAGAAATAGAAGACCTCAACCAACCCATCACAAGCAAAGAGATCCAATCAGTCATCAAAAATCTTCCCACAAATAAATGCCCAGGGCCAGATGGCTTCACAGGGGAATTCTACCAAACTTTCCAGAAAGAACTGACACCAATCTTACTCAAACTCTTTCAAAACATTGAAGAAAATGGAACACTACCTAACTCATTTTATGAAGCTAACATCAATCTAATACCAAAACCAGGCAAAGATGCTACAAAAAAGGAAAACTACCGGCCAATCTCCCTAATGAATATAGATGTAAAAATCCTCAACAAAATACTTGCAAATCGAATCCAAAGACACATTAAAAAAATCATACACCATGACCAAGTGGGGTTCATTCCAGGCATGCAAGGATGGTTCAACATAAGAAAATCAATCAATGTATTACAACACATTAAAAACTCGAAAGGGAAAAATCAATTGATCATCTCAATAGATGCTGAAAAAGCATTTGACAAAATCCAACATCCGTTTTTGATAAAAACACTTCAAAAGGTAGGAATTGAAGGAAACTTCCTCAACATGATAAAGAGCATATATGAAAAACCCACAGCCAGCATAGTACTCAATGGTGAGAGACTGAAAGCCTTCCCTCTAAGATCAGGAACAAGACAAGGATGCCCGCTGTCACCACTGTTATTCAACATTGTGCTGGAAGTGCTAGCCAGGGCAATCCGGCAAGACAAAGAAATAAAAGGCATCCAAATTGGAAAAGAAGAAGTAAAACTGTCATTGTTTGCAGATGATATGATCTTATATCTAGAAAACCCTGAGAAATCGACGATACAGCTACTAGAGCTAATAAACAAATTTAGCAAAGTAGCGGGATACAAGGTTAATGCACATAAGTCCGTAATGTTTCTATATGCTAGAAATGAACAAACTGAAGAGACACTCAGGAAAAAGATACCATTTTCAATAGCAACTAAAAAAATCAAGTACCTAGGAATAAACTTAACCAAAGATGTAAAAGACCTATACAAAGAAAACTATATAACTCTACTAAAAGAAATAGAAGGGGACCTTAAAAGATGGAAAAATATTCCATGTTCATGGATAGGAAGACTAAATGTCATTAAGATGTCAATTCTACCCAAACTCATCTACAGATTCAATGCAATCCCAATCAAAATTCCAACAACCTACTTTGCAGACTTGGAAAAGCTAGTTATTAAATTTATTTGGAAAGGGAAGATGCCTCGAATTGATAAAGACACTCTAAAAAAGAAAAACGAAGTGGGAGGACTTACACTCCCTGACTTTGAAGCTTATTATAAAGCCACAGTTGCCAAAACAGCATGGTACTGGCACAAAGATAGACATATAGATCAATGGAATCGAATTGAGAATTCGGAGATAGACCCTCAGATCTATGGCCGACTGATCTTTGATAAGGCCCCCAAAGTCACTGAACTGAGTCATAATGGTCTTTTCAACAAATGGGGCTGGGAGGGTTGGATATCCATATCCAAAAGAATGAAAGAGGACCCCTACCTCACCCCCTACACAAAAGTTAACTCAAAATGGACCAAAGATCTCAATATAAAAGAAAGTACCATAAAACTCCTAGAAGATAATGTAGGAAAACATCTTCAAGACCTTGTATTAGGCGGCCACTTCCTAGACTTTACACCCAAAGCACAAGCAACAAAAGAGAAAATAGATAAATGGGAACTCCTCAAGCTTAGAAGTTTCTGCACCTCAAAGGAATTTCTCAAAAAGGTAAAGAGGCAGCCAACTCAATGGGGAAAAATTTTTGGAAACCATGTATCTGACAAAAGACTGATATCTTGCATATATAAAGAAATCCTACAACTCAATGACAATAGTACAGTCGGCCCAATTATAAAATGGGCAAAAGATATGAAAAGACAGTTCTCTGAAGAGGAAATACAAATGGCCAAGAAACACATGAAAAAATGTTCAGCTTCACTAGCTATTAGAGAGATGCAAATTAAGACCACAATGAGATACCATCTAACACCGGTTAGAATGGCTGCCATTAAACAAACAGGAAACTACAAATGCTGGAGGGGATGTGGAGAAATTGGAACTCTTATTCATTGTTGGTGGGACTGTATAATGGTTCAGCCACTCTGGAAGTCAGTCTGGCAGTTCCTTAGAAAACTAGATATAGAGCTACCATTCGATCCAGCGATTGCACTTCTCGGTATATACCCGGAAGATCGGAAAGCAGTGACACGAACAGATATCTGCACGCCAATGTTCATAGCAGAATTATTCACAACTGCCAAAAGATGGAAACAACCCAAATGTCCTTCAACAGATGAGTGGGTAAATAAAATGTGGTATATACACACGATGGAATACTACGCAGCAGTAAGAAGGAACGATCTCGTGAAACATATG
Organism: Choloepus didactylus; assembly: GCF_015220235.1. NCBI lineage: Eukaryota > Metazoa > Chordata > Mammalia > Pilosa > Megalonychidae > Choloepus > Choloepus didactylus. Next base: position 126,552,739 of record NC_051316.1, on the reverse strand, counting down.
ACAACATGGATGAACCCTGAAGACATAATGCTAAGCGAAATAAGCCAGGCACAAAAAGAGAAATATTATATGCTACCACTAATGTGAACTTTGAAAAATGTAAAACAAATGGCTTATAATGTAGAATGTAGGGGAACTAGCAATAGAGAGCAATTAAGGAAGGGGGAACAATAATCCAAGAAGAACAGATAAACTATTTAACGTTCTGGGGATGCCCAGGAATGACTATGGTCTGTGAATTTCTGATGGATATAGTAGGAGCAAGTTCACAGAAATGTTGCTATATTAGGTAACTTTCTTGGGGTAAAGTAGGAACATGTTGGAAGTTAAGCAGTTATCTTAGGTTAGTTGTCTTTTTCTTACTCCCTTGTTATGGTCTCTTTGAAATGTTCTTTTATTGTATGTTTGTTTTCTTTTTAACTTTTTTTTCATACAGTTGATTTAAAAAAGAAGGGAAAGTTAAAAAAAAAAAAAAAACAAGGGAAAAAAAAAAATGTGTAGAGCCCCCTTGAGGAGCCTGTGCAGAATGCAGGGGTATTGGCCTACCCCACCTCCATGGTTGCTAACATGACCACAGACATAGGGGACTGGTGGTTTGATGGGTTCAGCCCTCTACCACAGGTTTTACCATTGGGAAGACGGTTGCTGCAAAGGAGAGGCTAGGCCTCCCTATGGTTGTGCCTAAGAGCCTCCTCCCGAATGCCTCTTTGTTGCTCAGATGTGGCCCTCTCTCTCTAGCTAAGCCAACTTGAAAGGTGAAATCACTGCCCTCCCCCCTATGTGGGATCAGACACCCAGGGGAGTGAATCTCCCTGGCAACGTGGAATATGACTCCCGGGGAGGAATGTAGACCCGGCATCGTGGGACGGAGAACATCTTCTTGACCAAAAGGGGGATGTGAAAGGAAATGAAATAAGCTTCAGTGGCAGAGAGAATCCAAAAGGAGCCGAGAGGTCACTCTGGTGGGCACTCTTACGCACACTTTAGACAACCCTTTTTAGGTTCTAAAGAATTGGGGTAGCTGGTGGTGGATACCTGAAACTATCAAACTACAACCGAGAACCCATGAATCTCGAAGACAGTTGTATAAAAATGTAGCTTATGAGGGGTGACAATGGGATTGGGAAAGCCATAAGGACCACACTCCACTTTGTCTAGTTTATGGATGGATGAGTAGAAAAATAGGGGAAGGAAACAAACAGACAAAGGTACCCAGTGTTCTTTTTTACTTCAATTGCTCTTTTTCACTCTAATTATTATTCTTGTTATTCTTGTGTGTGTGCTAATGAAGGTGTCAGGGATTGATTTGGGTGATGAATGTACAACTATGTAATGGTACTGTGAACAATCGAAAGTATGATTTGTTTTGTATGACTGCGTGGTATATGAATATATCTCAATAAAATGAAGATTAAAAAAAAAAAAAAAAAAAGACATAATGCTGAGCAAAATAAGCCAGGCACAAAAAGAGAGATATTGTATGTTACCACTAATGTGAATTCTGTGAAAAATGTACAATGTTTTATACTGTAGAATGTAGGGGACCTAGAGATACCAATTAGTGGAGGGGGAATGATAATCTAATAAGAACAGATTATGATTATGATTATGGTTTGTAAACTTTCTTGGATATAGTAAGATCATGTTGGAAGCAATAGAATTATTTTAGGTTTTTTTTTCTCTTATTCCTTTGTTTTCTTAGGGGTTGTTAATTTTCTTGGGGTATGGAAGGAACATGTTGGAAGCAATGTAGTTATTGTAGATTATTTGTTTTTCTTACTCCTCTGTTTGGACATGGTTTATTAATTTTCTTGGGGTATGGTAGGAACATATTGGAAGCAAAGTAGTTATTTTAGGTTATTTGTTTTCCTTAATCCATTGCTTTGTTTGAAATGTTGTGGGGTTTTTTTGGTTGTTGTTTGCCTGTTTGTTTTTAATTTTTTGATAAACAAAGTTAAAAAATTGAAAAAAAATTCAGTAGAAAAATGGGAGTAAAAACTAAATGACAAATAGGGTGGGAAGGGGGGATGGTTTGGGTATTCTCTTTTCACTTTTATTTTTTATTCTTATTCTGATTCTTTCTGATGTAAGGAAAATGTTCAGAAATAGATTGTGGTGATGAACGCATAACTATATGATCATACTGTGAACAGTTGATTGTATACCATGGATGACTGTATGGTTTGTGAATATATTTCAATAAAACTGAATTAAAAAAAAAAAAAAAAAAAAAAAAAAGCAGTGAGGTTAACCCCTAAAGGAGAGCCTATCCTGACCATTTCCTTTCGGGATAAGGTGGGATGGTCAGAAAGAAGAGCTCCACCCATCACCTGTGCGATATTACAAGAAAGCGGGACTTAGATTAAGGCTGAGGTGTCTGGTCTTTTTCCAGCAAGCCTTAGGCCAGTATTCTTCATGCTCACCTTGTGCCAGAAGCCAGGCCAAGCCACACTGTAAAGTCAACACAGGAAAGCCAGATTTGCAAGAAGATTCAAGGGGCAAAAATGATTTTGGTAATCAAAATTTTAGGTCTTTTATTGAGCAGGATGCGAAATATGCATAAGTGTTTAAGATAAAATTGAAGACTTAATAAATTTTGCATTTTTGGCCCTGCCAAAAAAAAAAAAAAAAAAAATGGTTAAGATGGCAAAGTTTTATGGTTTATGGAATGCATTTCTAAAAAAGTGTTCTCAGCAGCCACGGGCTGCCAGCTGCCCCTGCTTGAGCCACACGGCCCTTGCTGAGAGCTGGGGAGACCCAGGCCGGCCGCGGGCGCGGAGCCTACCTCGGAGAACCTCTGCACGTCCTGCGTGAGTGTGCCCACCCGCCGCCAGCGGAAGTGCTTCAGCAGCTTGAGGATGGCGGGGTTCACTGCGTTATCCGATGGCACCGTCCGAAAGAAATATGGGTATTTCTTCTTATCGGCCAGGACAGGCGTGGTGGCAGCAAAGGAAAGCTGAAGAACACAAAAGAGATGACACTGTTTACTGGTGGGTGTCACAGCCACGAGCCCAGGGTCTCTCCCATCAGAATGGAGGCCTTAGGGACAGCTTGATACACACTCAAAAGAGATATTTTTCAAGGCTTTTTATTGTAAAAGTAATATATCATCATTGAAGAGAAGGTTCAAAAAAGCAGAAAACACAAAAAACAGCAAAAAAAATCTACCCCTCACAAAAAGATCACCATCAATGTTGTAATCTGTTTCTGTCTAGCTCTCTTTCTTTGTGCAGAGTTAATTTTTAAGAGTCTTGAAATTATTTTACATACACAAGCATTTTTTTTCACTTAACATCATCCCACAAGCATTTAACCATCCCATTAAAAACTCCTTGTAAACCATTCTAATAGCTGCATAATATTCCAGCACAGGAACAGATGATAATTTACTGACTCATTCCCAATTAGGGGCCATATAAGTTGCCTCTAATTTGTCATTATTGGCATATTATTCTACAAGCATCTTTGTGTGCACCATTTTTTCCACCTTTATTTCAGGCTATTTTCTTAGGATATAGTCTGTAACATAAAATTTCCCAGATAAAGGAGATGAGCGTTAAGACTTGATATTTATATCCAAAAAAGGTTGTATCCATTTACATACCTTCTAGCGAGGTGCAATGGAATGGCCAATTTCACCACATGCTTGTCAACATTTTTCTATCTAATTGTATGATGACTTATCACTAACAAAATTGAATCATTACACATTCCTTATTTATGTATCAGGTTGAACGTTCCCAAGGGATCGTTAACTAGCATGTCCTATTTCAGGAACTGCTTTCTTACATCCTTTGTGTATTTTTTGAGTGGTAGTCTAAGGCTTTTCTTATTAAGTTCAATGACAACATTTTATATGTACAGCATTCAAACAGAGCTATTCAAGTAGCTACAAACATCACAGCTTGCTTGCCTTTAAATTGTGTGAGTGTGTATTTTAATTTACACTTAGTAGTCGAATCTGTACATCTTTTCCTTTATTATTTCTTCCTTTTCTTTTAAGTGCCAATAAAATGTTAAATTGGATTTGAGTCCCCTGGCCTACAAGACTCAGCTTAAATGTCGCCCCCTTCCTAACATTCCCTGATCCTTGAGCTCCTCTTCTCTCAGGCTCATTCACAGAAGGTGGTTATCAAACTTTTTGATTTTTGCAGCGTGAAGGCAGGACAAATGGTCTCTTGTTGCAGTTCTGATTTGCATTAATCTTATTATACATGAGACTGGGTAGCTATCTCTTCCTATGTTTAAGAGAAATCTGCAGTTTCTTTCTGGAAACCATTTCACATCCTCCACTCGTTTTCCAAATTCTCTTCATCTTTTTGCTATCAGTTTGTAGAAGAGATTTTTTTTATATTAAGAAAATTAGCTCTGTCATAAGTTGCTAATTTCTCCCCAATTTGTACTTTGTACTTTGGATGTTGCTCATGGTAACTTCTGCCACACAGAAGTTTGCTTGTTTGTTTGTCTTTAATCTGGCTGAATTTACCAATTTCTTTCGTTTATGTCTACAGGGTTTGTGTCATATTTAGAAAGGCCTTTCCCACTCCGAGGTTACAAAAAAATTTCTCCATGTTTTCTGTTCCTTCCTCCCTCTCTCCCCCTCCCCTCTCCTTCCCCCTCCTCCCTCCCTCCTCCCTCCCCTCTCCCTCCCTCCCTCCTCCCTCCCTCCCCTCTCCCTCCCTCCCTCCTCCCTCCTCCCTCCCTCCCCTCTCCCTCCCTCCCTCCTCCCTCCCCCCCTCCTCCCTCCTCTTGTCTCATCTGAAGCTTTGATCTCTTTGCTGCCACCAGCTCCCTCCCCAGCCTTAGCTACTGCACATCACAGAGCTTTAGGTCTGACACATCACAAAGCCCAGGCCCAGCGTCTGGGGAAATAACATCCTGGCACCCTCAGGCCCCAACAGAAGATGCCTCAATGTCTCTCCTGCCACCCCAGGAAGCACTCCTTGCTTCCCTCACGGCTTCAGGGGGCAGGCAGGAGAGCTCCACCGCGCCCCCTCGGCAGCCTCGACAGACCCTATCCGTCACACTTCAAGACCAGCAGGGGCCAAGTGTAGAGCAAAGAAGATTCTGGGTAGAAAAATGGGAAGAATCCACAGGGAGGCCAGCTTTACACGGACACTTTGAGCATCATTTGTGTTCCAGAGTCGTCTGCAATGGAAGGCCTACCATTTGGAAGTAGTGAGCTCCCTGTCTCCGGAAGCATGCAAAAGCGGGCCGGGTCACAACCTGGTGAGAACACAGAGGAGCTCAGGCTGACCCCATGGACTCTTATGAGGGACTTCAAGGTGCCTATGAACCCCTCAAAAACTGTATGAAAAAGTTTGTGTGTATATATGTGCATATAAGTCTGACAAATAGAAGCTCTCTATAGTTCCCTAAAACCTCATGTTTGTGATTTTTTCTTCTCTCAAGATGGAAACAACAGTGCCAGCCTCCTACGGTCAGCTAATGGAAAAATCGGGGAGCAGCAATTTCAGGATGTGGGATGTTACACGTGTTTGCCATCACATCCAAAAAAAAAAATGCTTATCTAATACAATTTGGAAAATATTGGTTTTCTGATGTGATTTCTGAATCACACTCTGGTTGATACTTTACCATGATTGTCCCATTAGTTCCAGGTCCCCAATTAATTGTTGCTTGAACAACCTCATATGTTTGCCCCGTAGGTAATTACAGTGGTTACTGTTCAGTAAATAAATGGCCCATTGTGTTTACAATGGGCTCGGAGTACAATGTACGCCCCAGGTCTGCATCATGTTGGGTGCAAAATATTAACCGGCACTGACATTTTCTGCACCATTTGAGACGATGCACGCTTTGATGAGATTGCTTTGTATCCCTGTCCCTCCAGCTTTAGCCTCCTCAAATTTCCTCCCATGGACAGAGTGCAGGTACACACGAGCACTGCTGAACTTCAGACCTGGGGGGAATCTGAGAGACCGTCTGGCGTTGGGGTTCTCCAACCTGGCTGAGCCCCGGAGTCACCTGGGGAGATTTTCAAACACACTGATGACTTGGTCTCACTCCAAACCAACTGAATCGGAATCTCTGTCACAAAACCCAGGCCTCAGTCTTATTTTAGAAACCCCCAGGTGATGGTGATGCTCACACTGATACAACTCAGCACCCCTGGTTTTGAATAAACGGATGAGGTCCCGAAACCGGGAGACAGCCACCATAGCTAAAATGAGGTGGAAGCAGGACTCGAACCCAGGACAAAAGGACTCCTTCTCTCCCTGCCGAGGTTCTGCCCACCTGCCTCCTGCACGCTCACCTGACCTTGCTCCCTCGGCACAGCCACCTGGTACCTGGCAACCCCTGGGCTGCTGGCACTGGGACCCTAACTTGAAAACCAACCTTTCTGGGCTCTCCAGCCTGGTTTCATACAACCGAGTCAGTGTCTGAACGGACTGTGAGTGAGGCTTTGAGTTCAACCCAAACCAAGGATTTCTTTCAGAGAGTATTTTTAAATGTAATTTATATTTTTCATTTTCTAGTTTTATTGCCTTGCTCTGAGAATTTGGCATGTACACTGTCTGCTTTTGGAATCTGTTGAGATTTTCTTTGTGTCTATTATACAGTCTCATTTTTATAGAAGTTCTATGGTGGTTAAAAAGAAGATCAAGTCTCTAGTTGTAGGCTACAGAACTCTTTATTAGACTACTTATGCATAATGGATATACCCGAACTAACGGATTGTTTTATCATGACATGCTTTATAATTCTGTTTACCTGATCTATCAAAGTCTGGGAAGTTTGCTCAATTTTTCTCTATTATCTGGGACAATTTCTCCATGTATCTATCTCTAGCAATTGTTGCTTTTTAGGCTTTGATTTCACGTTGTTTTGAAATAAATGTTCATCACAATTGTATCTTCATTTTTAGAAATGTGTATACACTCTTGCCTACTGCAGAGAGCAGGCACTTGATAGATATTCACTGAATGAATTGAGGATTGAAACATATCACGGCAAAATAAACCTCTTTGTCACTTCATTGCTTCTTGTTTTAAATTATACCTTGCTTGTGATTAATACTGCAATGCTTTATTTTTGCTGTCATATCTTTGTCCTTTCATTTGTAATCTATTAAGATTTCTTAGAAGTGTAGTTCTTGAAAAGAGCACATGCATAGATTTTAAAATACTTGCTTTTGCATTTATCATCTCATTGGTGGTCTTACTATTTTTTATCTTCCTTTGGTTTTCTTTGGTTCCCTTTTGTGCTCAGACCATGTGTCCACGCTTCTCTGTTCTGGATGTATTAATCCAGCTTCATGCTTCTGCTGCTGGAATACCTTTTAATGCTGTGATTAAGGGAGATGGGGAAGGGGTTGAAGATTTGACAACGATGTCCCTCTGCTGCTTTGACCCTACCTGAACATGGTTGGGTATAAAATTCTTGGGCCACGGCGTTTTCCCTTCGAACACCATAGTTCTCCAGGTATGTTTTGCTACAAAGTGATGCAGAGGAAAAATCTGGGGCTAGTTTGATTGTTGTTCATTTGTAGGTTCTGGGTTACTCTGCCTGGAGGCCAGGAAGAGTTCTTTATTCTTGGAATTCAGAAGTTTTTCCAGGAGAGATTTTGGTGTGGTGCTCTTGGTTTTCTCTAGGACACAGGGGTCCATCCATTCACCCATCCAAGTCAGAAAATATACATATATATATTTGTTCTTGTCTCTTCTCCAGAATGCCGATTATCTATATGCTATCTCTTTGTTCTCTATCCTCCATAAATCCATGCCTGCCATATGTTTCTCACAAGACCATTTCTTCGTTCTTGTTCTCTGAATTCTGGAAGGGTATTTTATTTCATGAGAGCTATTTTACTATGGGGTATGTGCACACTAAGTCTCGCTAATTTCTGGCAGAATGGCTGCATTGGCCACGTTCCCAGCAGCAAGCTGGAGGGCACTCATTTTTTACACTCGGGCCAATATCTGATACGATGTGAATTCCTAAGTTTTGCTAGTCTTTTGGGGGATATAACGGCATTTTGTTATTATGTGACTGTGCAGCACTTGGATTATAACGTGGTTGAGGAGCTCTTTCTAAACACATTAGCCACTGGGATTCTTTGTTCTGTGAGTTGCTTTCCAAACAGTCTCTGTTTTAAACCTCATTGACTCCAACACACTGGTTTTGATATCACCATTTTTCATTGCCCAGTCATTTTTACAACCACATTCCTTCTCCCCTTCCCTTCTCTCGGGCCGTCCATCGCATGGCGACTGACCGTGTTTGCTTGCATGTGAGTGAGGGTACCAAAATCTCTCTGGAGCCTTCTTCTTTATCCCTCCGTTGACTGTTTTCCGAGGTGGGCTCTTCTTGCTCCCTCTGAGCATCATGCTCCTTCGATGGTGTTCCCGGGACTTTTCCAAAGGCTGGATGTTAAGTGTTTTCCATGCACTCATCCTCAGACTAAGGCGCCTCTTTTCAGATGTGGCTTCTCAAAAGACACAGCATGTGGATTGCCCTCGGCCTTTTTTTTTCCTATGTGCATTATAATTGAGGAGTTATCTTAGCACCCTGGAGAGGAAGTATCCGAGCAGGGTGTTTGGTGTCCAGCAGCTCTCACCCTTGGCGCCTGATTTTCCGATTCTGGAGAAACACATAGCACAGGACGTGAACTCCACGCACAGCTGCCCGGACTTATCTTTCCTGCCCACCACACGCCACCTGGGAGGGCTCCACTTCCCGGAATGCAGTGCTCTTCTCCAGCCCACCTCTCCTCTCCCTGCCCGGTCATTTCCCTGGAATTTATGCCTCTGTCTGAATTTAGAAAGATGGATGAGAATGGATGAGTAAAAAGCAGTGTGGCTGCCTGAGAGATCAGCAACCGTGAGGTATAGGCACAGCTGGGCGAGTTTTTGAATGGTAGGAGCCCTGGGTCTCTAAGTCAGATTGAGGAGGGGAGAGAGGAGAAAGTTTGCCTGTTTTGTCTCAGGACAATTGTTATTTCACGAGGCAAGGTTCAGAGTGCCACAAAGCAAAGCTTAGTAGGATTTTCTTAATCCAGCTCATTTACCTCATAGTCAGTGAAGCTTCCAATCGTTTAGAACATCATCAAGCTTACAGTCCTTGGTTCTTTGATTTTGTGTTTGTGCACGTGTTTCTTTACTATGTCTTCGTAGTTTCAAAGGAAAGCTGGAAAATGCCCTGGTGAGGACTGCTAGCCAAATGCCATTTCTCCGGGTGTATTACTAATAAACCTTATTTTCGCAAACCGCGAAGACATAGTTCAGCTCAGTCTAGTGAAAATAATGGGAAAATATCAAATAATCTGTACTAAATTAATAAACATAATGTGTGGCGAGGCCTGGCGCTCTCCTTTGCATTGTTCAGAGGCCATTAGAAGCCACAAGTTGGTTTGAAGGTTTTTAAGGTTCTTGATATGCACCATCAAAATGCTCTCCAAGGGGGTGGGGCTGCCCACCATGCCCCCCCGGGGAGGGAGCAGCCTGTGAGAGGGCTCAGCTCATCTCCTCCTGGCCAGCGACCGGCTCCAGGTGGTTTTTAAATTTTTTAAATTAGAGAAGTTATAGGTTTACAGAAAAATCACACAGAAAATGCAGCATTCCCATATACCCCCTATTATTAACAGCATGCATTAGTGTGGTGCATTTATTACAACTGATGAAAACACATTTTCATAATTGTACTATTAACTCTAGTCCATGGTTACCCCAGGGTTCACTGTTCGTGCTGTACAGTCCAATGTTGTTGTGTTTTTTAATTTTTTTTTCTAGGAACATATATACTACCTGAAATTTCCCCCTTTTACCACATTCAAATATATAATTCAGTGCTCTACATTACGTTCACAATGCTGTGGTACCATCACCACCGTCCACTACCAAAACTTTTCCATCACTCAATATAGAAACTGTGCACAACTTAAGCACTAACTCCTCATTCCCTAGCCCACCCCAGCCCCTGGGGACCTCTATTCTGTATTCTGACTCTATTAATTTGCTTATCTAATTATTTCATATCAGTGAGATCACACAGCATTTGTCCTTTCGCGTCTGGCTTATTTCACCCAACATGACGTTGTCAAGGTTCATCCATGTTGTTGCACGTATTAGGACGTCATTCCTTTTTAGGGCTAAATAATATTCCATCATGTGTGTATACCACATTTGTTTATCCACTTATCCACTGATGGGCACTTGGGTTGCTTCCATCTTTTGGCGACTGTGAATAATGCCGCTGTGAACATCAGTGTGCAAGTGCCTGTTCGAGTCCTTGCTCTCACTCTTACGGGAAATACGGCTGGGTCAGGTGGTAATCCTGTGCTTAACTTTCGAGGAACCACCCAACTGTCTGAACCGCTGCCGAGCGGGCTTGGAGTCCAGGCCTCCCCCTGCCCAGCCTTGGCCGCCCAGCCCTGGGTGCTGACTGTGTCCTTGGGGTCTTGAGCCATTTCCCACTGAGGACGCGAGCCCCACGCTGCAGATGGAAGATGTTATCAAGCATCTCATTCTCTTGCTGCCCACCGCCACTCCCAGGATCTGGCCTGAGTCCTTCTGCCGGTGACCTGACGTGTCCAGGTCCTGCCCTGCCCCAGACCAGCCCCAGAGCTCCCCCCGCCTGTGTACGACCCCGGGCTGGGAGGCAGCATCTTCCGAAATCTCAGCATCACAGGCCCCATGTCACCATGGGCATCAGCTTGAAGCCAGGATGCAGCACATGGAGCAGCTGTGTCCTCAATCCTGGCCGACTGTCCCAGCTTCCGAGGGCTACCAGGAACCCGGTCATTTAAAACAACAGGAACATACTGTGTCCCCGGTTCTGGAGGCCACAGCCTGAAATCCAGGTCTCGGGGGGCTGGGCGCCCTGTGACGTCTGTAGGGTTCCGGTGGTGGCTTGCCGGCTGTCCTCAGCATTCCTTGGCTTGTGGTGCGCACCTCAATCTCCGCCTCCAGCATGTGGCCATCTGTCTGTCTGTCTGTGTTCAAAATTCCTCTTCTTGTAAAGGCCCCAGTCATATTAGATTAAGGGTCCCCCCTAATCCAGTGTGGCCTCATCTTAACTAATCACATCCTCAAAGATCCTATTTCCTAGTAGGGTCACATTCACGACACTGGGGGTTGGGACTCAGACCTGACTTTTGGGGGACCCTGCCCCCAGCCCCAGCCCCTGACCCGAGTATTTACCTGGATTCCCTCCGCTGGAGGCCCTGGAGCACGGCGGGCTTCCCGGGAGACGTCCCACTCCATTCTTGTTACAACTCGACACGGAAGGTGCCGTTAGTGTTCTCACTTTACAGCTGAGGGCACTGAGACTCAAAGATGAAGAAACTGGCCCGAGAGAGCAGAGGGGTGGTTGCCGGGAGCTGGAGGGGAGAGGGGAGTGGGGAACGACTGCTTCCTGGGTACGGGGTTTCCTTGTGGGCATGAAAAGGTCCTGGGACTAGGTAGTGGTGACAGATGCAAAAGATTGTGAATGTACTAAATGTCACTGAATTGCACACTTTAAGATGGCTACAGTGTTGAATTTTATGTTATGTGGATTTTACCACAATTTTTCAAAAAGGAAATAAAAAAGAAACTTGGACGAGGTCACAGCACTTACAAACGGAGAAGCAGAACCCACAGCTAGGCCGGTCAGCCTCCGTGCCAGACTCTGCAACAACGTAAACCCCTCAGCCTGAACCCCGGAGAGCCCCTGGCAAAGCCGGACAGAGGCTGTCAGCAATTCCGATTCCTGGGCCCCAAAGACCGTGAGCTTCAGCCCCAGCTCTGCTGTGTGCTGGGCGAGCCTGGGCAAGCCACTTACCCCTTCTCAGGTGTAAAATTAAACTCATCAGCTCTGTCCTGCCCGCCTGCCTGCCTTGGCGGAGTGACATCAGGGTACGACAGAATTTTACGGACAAACAGCTTTACAGATACCAAAGTTCCATCACACTACTCCTGTAATTTCCAGAGATGCATCATTAGATGATTTTGCAGGGGATCCCCTGCAATCTATCTGGGGGCACAATTTCCTTTTCAGTTTCCTCATCCTGCACTCACTCAGGCCAGCCCACTCTCTAACAAATCCTGTCCAAACAACGGATCTATCAATGGATGGAGAAATGAACCAACCACCCAACATGCAAACTACCACGCTCATGAACACACATCCGATTTGGTCAGTGCTTGCCAACAGATTATCTGGGTTGGGTGTCACCACCCATTTTGCAGCTGGAGAAATCATGAGCCAGAAAAGTGACGTCAACTGTGCCAGGTCACCGAGGCAGAAGTGGGACTGGTCTTTGGTTTCACGTCCGGTTGTCCTTCTTCAGCCCAGCCCTGAGCAGTCAGCCCCAGCCAAGGTGGAGCAGTGATCCGGAACTTGCTCCTTCCCCTGAGACCCTGCGGAACAGGGAGGAGACGGCTAACACCAGGGCTTCCAGGGTTTCTCGGACATGACAAGTTTCCATGATGGGCATGGTTGGTCCTGGGAGATTCTGGGGGTTAACCCCCAACCAGCAGCGAGGGATAGGAAAGAGCCACCTGCACTTCTCTCCAGGTGGGAAACACCTCCCGCCACGAAAGTTATTTTGTGAGTGTTTAGTGTCCACATTTTAAACTCTGAGCTGCCAAAACATGAAGCACACACAGGCAGATACCAGTGGAGAGTGAGGGCAAATGCCAGGAAACTGGGGCTTAGCCCTGTCTGCACCACTGTGGAGAAAACAAGGGCAAATCATTTCCCCTTCCCAGGCATCTGTTTTCCTCATCTCTGAATATGAGATATTGGACCAAAGACTTCAAAGATTCCTTGCAACTCCAGAATTCTCTGTTTCTCTGTTTCTCCCTCCAACAACTGAGGAAAACGATTAAAGAGTTTGTTAGTTTTGTGTGGGTGTGTATTTGATTTGATTTGATTTATTCCAATAGTTGCCACTGTGTTTCACTTCTCTTTGCAGATGTGAACCGAGAGGGAAAATGTAAATAAACTCCCAACTTCAGGATCTTTATTAAGTTCCAAGACACTGAGGAATTCTTGCCTAAATGCAATTCATTCTCTAACTGGTTTTGGGCATCTGGGCTTAACTTTTCTGCAGAAATAAACTATTTTTCAGGTGGAAAGTATAATTGGGGCGGGGAGGGAGTTGCTAAATCCTAGGTATGAACTCGAGCCAGATGCGAGAGGGTGAGAAAATAAATGACTGAGGCTTGCGCTTTTCTCCGCTAGATTTAATCCCTTCTCCACGGGTTTGCTGACTGTTTCTGTAATTAATTGAGGGAGGTATTTGTCATCTTGGGTTCCTTTCAGCAGAGATGAATGGAACGCAACTTTCTCAGGAAGTTTTGGACAAAACACTGTTTGTGGCCAGTGCCAGGATGTACACAAAGACGCGGGGCAGTGTGCGCTGGGAGCCTGGGGCCTTCTAGGGCTGAGCCAGTCCATTGCGATGCCCAAGCTGGAGAAAGACTGTTTGGACACAAAGTGTCTCAGGAGCGATTCCGGCGAGATTAACGTGAGCGGGGTGGCTGCAGAGCGTGCCCCGCGTTAACGAGGGAAAATGAATGCTGGCATTTGGGCCAGCTCTTGTCGAAGCCCCACTCCGACAAAAAGCCTCCTGGGGCATTGTGCACGGACTTGCAGCAAGATTTTAAACCTCTTTAGTTGGAAAGCTCAGCCTGCAACCGCTCGGGGAACAAGCACTGTTCCTTCCTGTGGACGAGTCTTAGTTCTTAATCCCTCAGCTTTACCACCCACCTCCACCGAAATTTTTTTTCACTGTATCTTGGTAACACATACCTAACACAAAATTTCCCATTTCAACCACTTTAAGTGTACGATTCGATGGTGGTCATTACATTCACAGTGTGGGGCTACCATCACCATCCGTTACCAAAATATTTTCATCAACCCAAAAGAAACCCAGCAGAGCCACACTCTTACTTGGAACGTGCAACAATTTGTGAGGGAGGTAGGCGTGGCATTATCGTCTTTGCTGCCACATGGAGAAACTGAGGCTCAAGGAGAGTTAGCAACTTGCCTGGGTCTCCTGCAGCTCACACGAGGCAAAGCTGGGATTTGAGCTCAGCTATGTTAACTCCTTGAAGTTATTACCTCCTGAGTGTGTCTACTGTGGGGCCAGTATCGCGGGAAGGGCTTTGCATTCACTTTCTCATTTAAGGGGCAAACCACCCTATGAGGGAGACACTACTACTATGTGCTTTTCCAGATGAGGAGACTGAAACTCAGAGAGGTTAAGTAACTTGCACACAGTCACACAGCAAGTGACTGGCAGAGCATGGCTGTTCCACAGACCATGTTACTTTCCAAAACTTTTCTACTTCTTTAGTCCCACATGAATCTTCACCAAACCCCAGTGATAAAGGTAGGGTCGACTTTATTACTCCTATTTTCTAGATGAGGAAAGTGAGGGTCAGAGAGGCTAAGTGACTTGCTGGAAGTCACATGATAGCAAGTAGCAAGGCTGGGACTTGAACTTGGGACTTCTGTTCTTGGAATGCAGTTGTCTCTCTAATATCCAGGTAGCTTCTGAAAGAGGCTCCCTGGTGCAAGGAAAGAAGCAATTGGGGAAATTTAGAAGAAGGGAAAAGGAAAAATAAGAGATTTGCTTAAAAGAAAAAGACAACAAACAACAATAATACTGCATTGGTAGCTTATTCTGCTTGTGACTCCCTAAGACAGTTCAATTTTATAAAACAAAAATCGTGTGTATATTTGACATTTTGTTTATTTTAGAGAAAATCCTTCACGAACACTTTTCTCGTTAATACTTTTGCTGTGAATCTAACCTATATACATAATTAATGAAATATATGTTCAAAGAATGATTAAACCCACACCCAATTGCCCTTCACTCAGTTTAAGTTTTATTTCTTTGTAAACATTAAATTGTAAATTAATTTAATTTTTTTCTCTTAAGATATAATATTTTGCCTTATTTTTGTTTTTATTTTCTTCTTACTCCCTTCTTCAACATTTCTCCCATTATTTTATGAAAAGAAAGCTGGAAAGCAAATATTACTGCCTCAAATCTTCTTTTTATGTAAAAAAAAATGGGAGTAAATATAATTCCATTCCTAGGGAGAGACCTGAACGTGGGCTTGAACAGACTCTTGTCCATCAGTGCCCAAGCAGCAGTATCCACTTGGTGGAAACAACCCGAGCGTCCATCAACAGATGAAGGGATGAACAAAATGCATCACAGATGTGAATGGAATATTACTCAGCCCTGAATAGGGAGGAAGCTCTGATGCATGCTACAACGTGGATGAACCCGGAAAGCATTATTGCTCAGTGAAATAAGCCTGATACAAAAGGTCTCAGTGTATGATTCCACTTACATGAAATATCTGGAAGAAGCAAATTGTAGAGACAGAAAGGAGAGTAAAGGTTGCCAGGGGCTGGGGAGGGGCAGATGGAGAGGGACTACTTACTTACTGGGTACAGAGCTTCAGCTTGGGGGGATGAAAAAGTTTTGATAACAGATGGTGGTGATGGTAGTGCAACATTGTGAATGCAATTAATACCACACTTCAAATGGTTAAAATGGCAATTTTTATGTTACATGTATGTTACCACAATAAAAAATTTTAAATGTGGGTAAAAAGGAAAAACAGTCCAAGGAAGCCAAAGCTTGGTTTAGAATCAAGGTTTCAGTTGGGTTGGGCCATCACCTTCACTACTCGCTATGCAACTTCAGGAAAATTACCTCACCACTGGGAACCTCAGGCTCCTCCTCTGTAGACTGCGCGACAAAGCCTCCTTCTCGGGGCTGTTGTGAGGATGGGAATAGCACAGGCACCCAACCAAAGAGAACTGAACTTAGAGCACAACCTCTTGACTTAGAAATCATTAGAATCCAGAGGTTTTTCTTACCGCCATGAGAGGCCTTTGACTGACAAAGCCTTGTCCCTCACCATCACCTCAACCCCGCGGAAGGCGGAGTGGAAACCAGGGTACCCATTTCACAGATGAGAAGGCCTGGTCTCCCTTCCAGTAGTGCAGAAAAATACTTTAAAGCCAGACCCTCTAAATCCTGATCTGGTGATTTCAAAAAGGGTTGTTAATTTAAAAATAATAATTATGATTCTAGTCCTTGTCTAATAGTGTACAAGTAGAATGTATGTCTCCAACTTTCTCTTAAACTTCTGGTAAAATGTTCCACTTTCCCCTCACAGCTGTGCAGGTGACAATTGGAGGGAATTAGCAAACTGCATCAGGAGCCTCTTCATTTTCCTCTGCTCCTTTGCACTCTTCTTTCAGCTGACGTCTTTAGGGGCAAGCAGCGTCCTCGTGTGATCACAGCTGCGAAGCCAACTGCCTTTTAATTACCACACTGCAAAAATCACGTCTCCTCATGTCAGTTTAGCACCTCTAATTAGTCCATAGGTGGACAGCGCATCTAGGAGGGGAAAAATGGGCTGTGGCCCGGCTTGATTCTTGCAGGGGGAGAAGATGCGGCACTTCTGTCTGCCAGGCACCTTCTCCCAGCTCTGCAGAGCCAGCTCCTACTCACCCGCGCAGGCCTACTCATGGCCACCTCCTCCAGGGAGGCTTCCCTGCCCTCCTTCAGTTCCCCCGGCACTTTCTTCCCCTTGGCCATGGGGCACTGAGAAGCGGTTGGTTGCCCATTTCACTCACCGGTCTTCGTGCTCCTTGAAGGCTTTCTCTCCATAACCTTGCTCCCTAGCATCCCAGGGCTGCTGTAGAAAAAACACCGCTAAGTGGGTGGTTTAAGGCAACAGAGATTTATTGCCTCGTGGTTCTGGAGGCCAGAAGTCCCAGATCTAAGTGCCAGTGGGGCCGTGCACCCTCTGAAGGTTCTAGAGGATCCTCCCTTGCCTCTCCCAGCTTCTGGCGGCCCAGGCGTTCCTGGGCTCCCGAGCCTCACTCCAGCTCTGCCCGTCTCCACGCAGCCGTCTCCCCCTGGGTGTCCTCAACTCTGGCGTCCCCTCCTCTTCTTGTAAGACACCAGTCATATTGGATTCAGCACCCCCCAATCCAGCATGACCTCGTTTGAACAAATTACATCTGCAAAGACCTCATTTCCAAATAATGTCATGCGCTGAGGCGTCGGGGTGGGGATGTCAACAAATTTTTGGAAAAGATGGAGCAAAAGGGGGAGGGAGGCAACAGGGTCACAAAACGCCTCCACAGCTTTGTCCCCCAGACGAGCCCTCACCGCCCTCTTCACGCAGAACAGGGCCGAGGAGGACGGGAGCTCAGGGCTGCGGGAGATGGGGTTTTAGCCAGGCCAGTCCCCGGGAGCATCCTGAGGGAGCCCAGGCAGGGCTCAGGCCAGCAGACTCGTGCCAAGGAATCGTCTCACCAGGGCAGGCCAAGACAACCGGGAGGCCCTGGAGCCACCTGCCCGCTCACGCACAGCGGGCACTGGGACGACGGGGGCTCCGGGCAGCTCGCAGCCCACCCAGGGGCACTGGGGCTCCACACAGAGGCCAGCGTCTCCCCCAGCCAAGAAAGGGAGCATCAGAACCCTGGAATCCAGACTTTGAAATCTGCTTTACTGTCAGTCTTGGGAAGTGTAAGTTTACTCACAAACAAAGATTCAAAGGTGCACCCCAAGAATGTGAACTTGATGGTGCACGGGGCCGGAGCGGGTCACACTGAACGCAGGGGTGAGGGTCCCAGGACACACACAGCCTCCCTGCTTCAAGCCCCACGACAAGCCCTCCCGCCCTCTTCTAGGCCGCAGTTCCCTTACCTGGGAAGTGGGGAGAATAAGTCCTGCCCCGACTCTCCAGTGCTCTTTTAAAATTAAAAGGAAAACTAGGACAGGAAAGTGTTTGGGCTGTTGGAAGTGAGGGGTCTCAGGCTCAGCCCCCACCATTTCTGCCACTCCAGCTTCTTTCCCTAGCCCTCATCACAGACTTCTAATTCCCAAAGCGAAGCGGCTCTCTCTCATTCCCCTGCAAGGAAGCCTTCCGGAACACACACACTCCACCTGCATCTGGGCCAGGTGTGCCTTCTTCCCCAGCCCCCCTCAGAGCTGATGGCACTGTATCGTAATTGTACCCTCACTTCCCTTTAAAAGTCTGCAAAAGCCGCTGTCACCCAACAGGTACTCAAATATCTGTGGAATAAATGAATGCACAAATGAACACAGAGGGCACAAACTGATTGTGTGGGGTCCCAGAGGGCAAACTGGGATCCAGGCATGACTGTGCCAGGGAGGAGCCTATGGATCAACGGGAGGAAGAAATATTTAACAATAAGGTGTTCAAGAATGAGTCAAAACCTGGCAAAGTACTGAGTTCCCCGTCACTGGAGGTATTCAAGGAGATTCTCAAGGATTCTTTACAAGGGGGATGGAGGACATTCCTAAACCAATGGGGATTTTGCATTAGTCAATGTTGTATTTATGTGTCCCGCTGGTGGCACACCCCGTAATTTTAGGTGCGCCCCAGATTAATATTTTATATCTTAATAGTTATGCTTTCCCTTTATTTATTTTTACCCCATCTTAGCAAATGAAACTGATTTTTCATCCACAGTATTTAAACAAAAGAATGAGTCAATTTTAAAGGAAAATACTAAATAAGTCAATAATACAAGCAGTGTATGGATTTGACAAAATAAAAAAAAATATGAACATATGAAGACATATGGGAAACACTGGACTGCAGGTTCACTTATGAGTCTTAAAAGAACATACAGGGGCAAAAGGAGAAGATGGCGGCTTTGGGGGAACCTGTGCGGCTGGAGAGAGATATTTGTAGAGCAATTGAACTGTTGGAAAAACTGCAAAGGAGTGGAGAGGTACCACCACAAAAACTTCAGGCTTTACAAAGAGTCCTTCAAAGTGAGTTCTGCAATGCTGTAAGAGAGGTATATGAACACGTCTATGAAACTGTGGACATCAGTAGCAGTCCTGAAGTGAGAGCTAATGCAACTGCAAAGGCTACAGTCGCTGCGTTTGCTGCCAGTGAAGGACATTCTCATCCTCGAGTGGTTGAGCTACCAAAAACAGAAGAGGGCCTTGGATTCAATATTATGGGAGGGAAAGAACAAAACTCTCCAATCTATATATCTCGAATAATTCCAGGTGGTATTGCTGATAGGCATGGGGGCCTCAAACGAGGAGACCAACTCCTTTCTGTTAATGGAGTGAGCGTTGAAGGAGAACATCACGAAAAAGCTGTAGAGCTGCTGAAAGCAGCTCAAGGAAAGGTTAAATTAGTAGTACGATATACACCCAAAGTCTTGGAAGAAATGGAGTCACGATTTGAAAAAATGAGATCAGCAAAACGCAGGCAACAGACCTAATGCAGTTCAAAACTTTATATTCCATTTTGCTTTTAGCTAGAGAAGGTTTACTTGTGACCTACCACAGCTGCAATGTCAATGATTGTAAAAAGCAAAAACTTCCCTTGAAATTCTCCATGCTATTTTATAAATACCTATTTTAACATCATGTATGGCTCCAGAGAGACATCACTTTTTTCTGACAAAATTAAGTAAAAGGTGATGAGGGCAGTTCTGTCCTGCTGTTTTTACAGGCCTTTTTCAAATGCAGATTTTGTCATAAAATTGTTATAGATTTTTAAAAATACTTTTTTAATATTAAAATGTACTTTTACATTCTTAATCTTTTTTTAAAAAAGCTTTCATTTGGCTGCTTATTTAAAAATGACAATTCTCCAATTTCTTTTTTTGCTTACTCTTGTTTTTTTTTTTTTTTTACCTGTGAGATTCCTTTACAGTTCTCTGAGAAATTAAACATACAGTCTCAGCTACAGAAGTTCATTACACTGTCAGTGTTAACATCACTGCTGCATTTTGTAGTTTTGAAAGCACGTAATATATCTCATGAATGGTAAATCATAACCTAGCACAGTGGAAGTTTTTTACTTTTATTTAAACATAATGTATAATAAATATTCATTTGTACTGATTTATAAAAGTAAGTTTTTAAACACTGAACAATCATTGCTAAAATATGTGTTCTTTCATAATATTTGAGCAGTGATGCAAGAGGATGTAATTTGATTGTTAGCATTCCTGATTACATCCTTTTCTATTTATATTAGTATGTCATAAATTACAAATGCAAAAACAGGTTCAATTTTCATCTTTTACAATTTTTTTAATGCTGTTCATTTTTATTTAAATATATATCTTATATTTTGTTTCTTTCATTCCTAGAGATGAGCCAGTTAGTTTGTAGTGGGAAATAGCAGAAGCGAAGATTATACCTTGAACCTCCCTAGCCTCGGGAGTTACACACTCTTCACCAGTTCAATTTAAAGGTGCGATTTTAAATAGGAAGAAGAGAGAAGGATATATTCGAGATGTATAGAAAGTATGAGGTTGATGTATTCATAAGAATCTGCAGACTCCTTGTCAAAATGCGCAGGAACTAATTCATGTTAAAATTACTGGATTTAGAAAATGTCATCTTTGTTTACAATTCAAATTATGAAAGGAATTTTGAAGGGTTTCTTTATTTCACTTGTCCACTGGATGTCACTGTTTTACCTAAAGGCAGCTATTAGTGTATGACTGTGACTGAACTCCTTTTTCAAGGCTGAAATTAGAGTTAAGGTTCATTTTTAGTCAGATCTTTCAGAACTTAAAGGAGAATTTGTACATTAAAAAAAAAAAATTTAGCAAGTGACAGATCCTGAAAAGAAGATAATGGATTGGAAGATAATGGAAAATGGAATTTGACATAATTATCTACCCTGTATAAAAAGTGGGCATTTTGTAACATTCCTTCAGGAAGACTAGAAATATATACCTTTTCTGCATGTTTGTGAGCACTGTGAGTCTTAAAAGGTTATTCCAGTTTTCAGAGATTTTCGGAGTAAGAAGTCAGTCAGCATTGTTATTTATCATTTAGGTATTGAACACTGGATTGCATGGCTGAATGCATCTTTAGTCCACTACAAAATGTGCTTGTTATTGATAGGATCATGTTGTAAATTGTATATTTTCAAAATTAATTGATGTTTTTAAAACGTTGAGACCAAAGTAGTGTAGAAGAATTATGGACTTATTTTATTTAATTGTAAAATTATTAAAGGTATTTGCTGTGGAGATTTGTATATATTAAAGAGAGGTATTGGTACATATAAAAACAGTAATATCATTGTTAAGCTTGTATTCTTGCATTTACAGGGTGATGAAGCCCTAAAGAAATCTTTATTTAGTATAGCTACAGCTGCCATAGTTTTTAAGGGCGTGTCAACATTTCATTATAAATTATAGCTTCCTGGTTCAGTAGCTCAGCAGTTTCAGAACTTTCAGCCAAATTAAATCTTTTTTGGTGTTGAAATTTAGTAAATTGAGTAAGCTATTTTTTTTCCTTCTACAGTAATCCACAATCTCTTCTTTGTGTAGGTTGGCATCTATTTATAATTCTTGAAATTAGGATAGCTTAAAGGAGCCAAATACTTGCTACTGCTGAGCATGAGTAGCAGTACTTGCTACTTGCTACTGCTAAGCATGAGTAGCAGTACT
This sequence comes from Choloepus didactylus, assembly GCF_015220235.1. Lineage (NCBI taxonomy): Eukaryota > Metazoa > Chordata > Mammalia > Pilosa > Megalonychidae > Choloepus > Choloepus didactylus. The sequence goes on along the minus strand of NC_051316.1, from coordinate 126,531,280 downwards.
TTTAATTAATGCAGTTTTCACAGTGTATCCCAGAATTTTAAGTCTTGATCATAGAAAAATTCAGTTATTCAGTGGCAAAGATGTACAGTAGTGAGCTAGTATAGGGAGAAAATGAAGGCAGTTTTGGTCTTAGAAATGTATGATTCATGAACATAATTAGGCATATAGCAAGTATATAATAGGTGTTTGATTTATAAAGTTTCAAATATAAATTTTCCCCCCTTCTCAGTTTCCTTTTATTTTTTTGATATTTCAAAATGAGGTGACTCAGTGGTTTTCAAACTTGGATAGATAATAGAACACCCTGCAGAGTGTTAAAAATTATTGATACCTGGGTCCCATCCCACACCAACTAAATGAAAATATCTGGGAGTGGAGCCCTGACATTTATTATTATTCGTCTTTCCAGGTGGTTCTAGTGGATATCTAGGGTTGAAAACCTCTATTTTCCCCTTTTATAAAATATTCTAATTACACTGGACTCTGTTTAAAAGTATCAGAGTAATTCAATTTGCAGCTATGTAATGAGTGATTACATTTCTTAATAATTTCTTTAGGAATGAAAGGTACAGATGTTCCTTAACCTGGGAATAATTACAGTCTACCTTCATGGTTTATTAAAAAAAAAAAATCTGCCAGTAGCTTAAATGTAAAATTTTAATGTCTGGCACCTTTCTGCTCCCCTCACCTTTAAAACTTACAAAAATAAATATTATTTGAAAAAGTTAAAAATGCAGGTGAGAAATCATATCATAGGTAATAACCTACTTTCTTATATGGCCATTGCAACTGTTAGTATAATACTAGAATATAGTGGCCTAGTTCTTTGGGGTTTGATGATTCAGACGTGCTTTTTAAAAAATAATTTTCCTTCTCCTTTAAATTTTTAAGTCATTTTACCCAAGTACTTTGTTTACAATTAAAATGGATACCATAGCATTTAATAGAAGAAATGGTTATGATTTCCTTGAAAAGAATGTCTGCATGACTTGGTGTAGATTTAAGAGAATACATGTGAATATTTTATGATGTGGAAAGATCATTGAAATATCAAGGACTTGGTAATTGTATTTCCTGAATAAATGTATGTTTAGGAGTTTTCTAACTTACATTTTGTTGTCATTTCCTCTGCTAACTTTTTGTTGCCAAAAATTTCATTAAAATTGTTTCTTCAAAGGTAAAAAAAAAAAAAAAAAAAAAAAAAAGAACATACAATCCTCAGAAAGAGAAGTGCCCTATCCAAATCTCCCTCACCTTCAATTAAATTAAGTCATAATACAAATTTAAACAACATGGAATGAGCTAGGCTTTTATCTGGGCACTGGACACTAATAATCTTTAGTTTAACTAAACTAAACTATCTAACTAAATTAAACTAAACTAAAACTTTAACTATGTTTAGTTAGTTACTATCAGAAGTATCAAAAAGAAAGGGTGGGGCTCTCAAATGAAATCAAGAACTTGGAAAGGAAAAAAGAGAGACAGACAACTGTAGAAGTGGAGATGGCTATGAAATAGGGTCATCTTATTTTAATACATACTTGTACTAAAAAATATTCTTTGTTGCTTATGTGAAATTCAAATTTAACTGGGCATTTGTATTTTGTATGGTTGCCTAAGTAACCACCCAAGCCAGGGAGTGTAAGTAGCCTAGAACCTACATGTCATCACCAGTGGGCTAAAAGGGGCTGCCAAGAAAAATTGGTTAAGGGAGTGAAGAGTGTGCAGTGATCAATTAGTTATGTCTGCAATGAGCACAGAAAAGGAAACAATGGCACAGGTTCTATCCATTTATCTGCCATCTTGGGCTGGTCCAAGTCCTCATTTTACATGCCAAGGCCCAGAGAGGAGAAGAGACTGGCCCAGGCTCACACTCCAAGGCCACGCTGGGTGGGGGCTAAACTCTTTTGCTGCTCCCTGTCACCTGCTCAAAATCAGAACGGGATGCTCCCAACACCATTATTCCAGAATTTCAGACTCTCTTCAGCAAACACGACCACCCACGGCATCAGCCAGAGTACACACAGCCAGTCAAAGCCCCCACCTGATCCATTTTCTCATCATGACTACATTTACCGCCCTAGTAGCACACAAAAGATGTAAAACAAAATCCACTGACACTGAGAGTTCTGTTGAAGATGTCCCCATGACAGCCAAGAGCCCACGGTTTGGAGCCATGGCACTGTTTAATATAAATATCTCAGGGAATCTTGGAGATACACTTTTTACATTGGCTCTTGGTAAGAACTAGAAATAAGTTTCACGTGTTATCACCAAGCAGATATTTCTATTACTGTTTATAGAATTAGAGAGGATTGCAATGAACTTGTTTTTTTTTTTTTTTTTTCCTTCATCTTTCTGTTGTCCCCGCTCTCTCTCTAGACCTCAGGTTTCTTGTGGATAAAATAAGGAGACTGCACCAGAGGGTTTTGATTGGGGCTCTAAAATGGCATGATTTTGTCATTCTACGTTTCATTTACAAACCAAGGAGGAATTCTCTCTGAAGGTGAGAAACTGGAAGTTGCTGGACTAGCAACAACAATGCCAGAAGGTTCTCTGGCCTCTTCACAAAGAGATTTATCCAGTCTAATTGTTTTATGTCTCCATTTAGACATCAGCCTTTTACTTTCTGCTCTTCTTAATCAAGTTCACGCATTCATTTTCTCAGTCATTCAACAGGGATTTATTTTATAGAAATATTACAGATGCATCCACCCTTTGACCCAGAATCCAGCCTCTAGAAATTCGACGCCAGTTTATGTGGCACAAACATGACACATGGCCCAGGGTATCCCCAAAGCCTGGAACCAGCCCACGTGTCCGTCAGTACGGGACTGATGGCTCAAACAATGGTACATCCACAGAATGTAGTGCTACGCAGCTACGAAAAGGATGAAGGATGTCTTCATTTAGGATGAAACAATGAGCTCTGGGAAAATAAAGTGCAAAAAGCAGGATGCAAAACAGCATATATAAGATGCTCCTTTTTGCATAAAAGGAAGAGGAGAAGGAGTGCACACACACACACACAATTTGCTCATATATGCAATAAAGAACACTTCAAGGATAAATAAAAGACAAATAAAAATGGGTATCTCTAAGGGGTGATAAGGAAGAGGATGCAGGAAACTTGACAGAGCCCAGAATTCATTGGCTACCTTTGTTGGACTCTCTTGACTGTGGAATCATATAAAGTTCATACATTTAAAAAACAAAATTAATCAACAAGAAAAAATATCAATCCCTAAAAACTGAAAACAAACAAAAGGCCCTAAGAGTTATATTAAGCTGCTAACATTGATATATGAAGAAAAATCCGTTAAGAGATTTTTGGACACATCTTTACTGTCCAACTAAGGGGGATATACTGTTACACACATACACACACACACAATTTTTTTGTTTTTGAACCGTTTGAAATGAACTTCATGACACTTTCCACCTGAACAGCCCAGAATGCATGTCCTAAAACTAAAGGCATGCTTCTATATCATCCCAATGTCATTATCACACTTAAAAAATGAACAAGAATTCAGTATCATCAAATGTCTAATGTGTCTTATTTCTTCAATTTCACCAAATGTCCTTCACATTTTAAAAATTCAGGATCAAGAAACATTCCTGCCTTGCACTTGATCATTAAACCTTTTCAGTCTCTTTTAATCTAGAACAGTCTTCTGACTTTCGGTTGTTCTTGCTGGTTTTCACGACATTGACCTTTTTGAAGTCTCTGGGCCAGAAGCTTTGTGCTACGTCCTATACGTGTCTGATCATCTCCTCACAGTCAGATTAAAGCTTGAGCATTTTTGTTCAAAACTTTAACATTCTCCTTTCCAGCTCAGTCCATGGAAAAGCTCTAGAAACAGTGAACTGCAGCACCGAGCATACCCAGCTCCCAGATCTGGGGGGCTACAGAGGATCCCCCTAGCTGGACCCGGGCTCCTCGGGTGATGGGCTGATGCCCAGTGTAGGGCAGGGGAAACATGAAGGGCTCAAACTAACAGGAGGGGAGGGCGGGGGAGAAGGGGAGAGGAGGAGGGAGACAACAGTCCTGAGGGAACCTCCCAGAAGGGAAGAGAGACAGCCTACATGAGCAGGACTCACGGACGGAGAAAATGGGCAGTTTGCACTTGCAGGTAATACTCGATTCAGGAAGGGACCACAAATGGCTCTTGAAACCACTGGGTAGAGGACTGCGGGGACACGGGAGATTCTCACGCTCTAACAGCCTCGCCCCACAGATTCCTTCCTAATGACAGAGGAGAAAAGGTGTCTTTACAATAAATGTGGAGGATGTCACCTGAACCAAGTAATCACACCCAGCATCGTCAGTGACGGTTCGTGCTGACATCACAGGCCTCCTGACACGGGGCACTGGGAAGGACATAACATAAAACATGTGGCATTCTTGCCATGCTGTTTAACCTGAATCTAATCAGGAAAAACAACTAAACGAATCCAGATTTGAGGACATTTTACAAAACATCTGGCTGGGCTTTTTAAAAAGGTCAGTGTCATGAAAGACAAGAAAAGGCAGGAAGATTGTTCTAGACTAAAAAAGACTAAAGACATGAGAACAAATAAAATGCATTCTCCTTGATTTCCCCCTCCCCAAATAAAAAGCAGTAAAGACATCAGACATTAGGGGGACAACTGCGGTACTTTGAATATGGAATACATGTTAGGTAAAATATTATATCTGTTACATTTTTGGAAATAATAATTATATTTATGCTTATGTAAAAGAATATCATTGTTCTTAGGAGATTCATGCTAAAGGATTTAGAGATAAAACTAATTATGTGTGTAAACTATTGTCAAGAGGTTCAACAAAAAATGAGTGTGTGTGTATGTCCTGAGAGTGTGAGAAAGCGAATACAGCAACGTGTAAACAATCAGTGAATCTGGGTGAAGGGTCTACAATGTTCACTGTACTTTCTTTTAACTTTTTTTTTGCAGATTGGAAAATAATAAAAAGTTGGAAGAAAAGTTGAGAGGAAAGGTAGAAACTGCAACAGAGCAGCAAAAAAACTGTCTGCATTTAAAATGACATACGCAACAATTGATGCACAGTAGTTTGAATACAGTTTTAAAACTTACACATTTTATTTACACAAAAGAGGGAGATCGAGAGAGAGAGAAAAGCCAAAGCAAAACAAACACAGAGCTTATCTATGCCACTGAAGTAAGTTGGTATCAAAGCAAACGAGATTGTTATAGATGTAGGATGCTACAATTCAGCCCCATGATAACCACAAAGAAAATACCAGAGAAAATGCAAACTCACAGAGACAGAAAGTAGAGCACAGTTTATGGGGAAGGGGGAGCAATGGGGAGTTAATGCAAAATAAGTGTAGGGTTTCTGTTTGGGGTGAAGGGAAAGTGAGGGTACTGCAAGGTTGTGAATGTGATAAATCCCACTGAATGATATGCTTGGGAGCAGTTGGGATGGGAAGATTTATGTTGTAAAAATGTTTCCACAGTTTATTAAAAAAAGAATGAAAAAGAAACTAAGGAGATAAGGACAACTAAATCTAATACATGATACTGGATGGGATCTAGGAACAGAGAAGAAAGGCTCCGAAAGAAATTATTGGGACATAGGAAAAATTGAAATTAGAATGTAAGCTTTATATCCATATTAAATTTCTTGAACTTGATAACTGTTCTTAAGGTGACTGCATAAGTGAATATCCTTAATTGTGGGGAATGTGCATTGAAGTACATGGAAGCACGATGCGGGCAACCTGCTCTCAAATGTAAGGCAGATAGATGATGCTGATGATAGATGGATAGATGGATGGATGAGAGATGGATAAATAGATGGACAGACAGACAGACAGTTGAAAGATACATGAATGGATGGATAGATAGATAACAGATAGACGTATGGACAGATGGATGGATGATGGATGGACAAATGGAATGGTGTGGAAAAGTGGCAAATTGTTGAGGTTGGTGGATCTGGGTGCTGGGGGAGGATGTTGGAGCTCTTCTATATGGGATTATTATTTTTGCCATTGTCCTATAAGTTTGAAATTACTTAAAAATTTAAAAAAATTAAAAAAAAAAAACAAGATTTCTGGAGAATTCCCTAGTTCCCAAGCCATGCGCTGGGCTCTAGGGTTCCAGCTGCAAACGCGGCACAGTCTGGTCCTTCCTCTAGGGAGGAGGAACGGACAACTATCAGGCCATGTGGAGAGGGGACGAGGACTTCAACAGGCCATGATGCTGGGGTGGGGAGGCCAGGTGCTGTGGACGTGTCTGTCGGAGGCAGTGATCTGGCTGGGTGTGGTCAGGGAAGGCTTCCTGGAAGAAGTAGCATTTAAGCTGAGGACTGGGTGCAAACCGCTCTCCACGGGCTGGAGGGCTGGGCCAGAGGGGCTTTGCTGGGCCCAAGATTCTAGGAGTGGGCGTCTGAAGACACCAAGGACAGGAACAAACCCACTCCCCGGTACATGCAAAGCCAAGAGGCCATCTCAGACGCAGCCGCTGCGGTGTAACAGCTTTTGTGAGAACTCAGTTTGCCCGGGCTGGTTGGCTAAAACGATTGGAATTTATCATCTCACAGTTTGGGAGGCCAGACGTCCAAAATCACAGTGTCAGCAGGGCCCTGTGCGCTCTAAAGTCTGTAGAATTCTGTCGGTGGCTTGCTGGCGACCATAACTCAACCACTGCCTCTGTCTCGTGGCCTTCTGACTATCTCCAAATCTCTGCTATAAGGCCTCCAGCCTTATTGGATGAAGGCCCCCCTGATTCAGTTTGGCCTCAACTTAACTGCTCATATCTTCAAAGATCCGATTTACAAATGGGTTCCCACCCACAGGACAGAGGGTTGGGACTTTGCCCTTGGCTTTGTGGGGGACACGGTCCCATCCGTAACAGAACTGGAAGGAAATCTGGGAGAATTATGCTGATCACTTTCCAACCTAGGAGTGTTTTCCTTGGGTAAAGCCCCTCCTACCATACCAGGTTCAATCTCCGCATCATGGAAATAATAAATATTTAATCTTCTCAGTAAAGAGATTCAAAGCAAAAGCCTTCTGTATAATTCAAGACTAAAGTAGGCCGTGCTCTAAAAAAAAAAAAAAAAAAAAAAAAATCAGCTCATTCATTTTAAAACCACCCGGAGTAGGACTCGAAGCACTATAAGCTTGAACTACTCAGCGTAACTATTGATTTTCACCAACAAGCAGTCCATCCATCTTCTGAGTTCAAAGGGCCTGTTTGTTCTTTATACACAACAAGCTACCGGATGAGTAATGAGCGGGAGGGCAGTCTGCGGGCGCGTGTGCGGGCCGAGAAGGATTTACGGGGGGGCCCAGCCCCGCGGGTCGTGCTCCCCAGACAACGGAAGCTCCTTGCCCTGGCGGGTGGGGAGGGACGGCAGAGCCCCAGGTCTGAGCCCCCCTGGCCCCGGACCACCCCACTCCTGGAGGCCCCCGGAGACCCCGGAGACAGGAGGTTGGCCGGGCAAGGCCCTTTGAACCTGTTTCTCCTCTTCCTGCACACCGGCCTGAGGAGGAGGTTTACATGAGCTGGCAGGAGAGGCAGTGCGGCCAAATGGTTATGGGCGTATGGATGCCGGGGGCTTTGGGCATGGGCAATCCCTGGGCAAGATACTCAACCCCCCTGTGCCTCAGTTTCCTTAGCTGTAAAATGAGGATGAGAGTGACCACCTCCTAGGGTGGGCGTGGGGAGTGAGTTCATTGAGGCCCAGGGTTTAGAGCCAGGAACCTTTAGCAGGGGAGCCCCGCGTCATCTCTGAGCCCAGGTGCAGACCCTTGCCCTGAAGGGGTTCACAGTTGGAAGGTGGGACTGAAACCTCATCAGAGAATTGCAATGCACTGAAGGAAGCAAAGAAGATGCACAGAGAGGGGGTCGGCACCTCATCCAGCTGGGGAGCCACGTGGGGGAAGATTAGGGAGGAGGTAACGTTTGAACTAAATATCAGAAAACTCATTCGGCTCAGCCAGGTGAGGAGGGTGATGGGAGAGGGCTCTCTCCCTCTGTCTCCCAAGGACAGAGGTGAGGCTAAGAGAAATGCTGTGCAGTCACTCTGCCCCTGCTCGCTGTGTGACCTTACACAGGCTGCTTACCCTCTCTAGGCCCCACCTCCCTCACCAGTAGGCGGGACGTGTTCTCTACCTTGCAGAGCTCTGCTGCAGATGGAGAGATGCAAAGGTGAGGATTTGGCTCAAGTGCAAGGCTGTTACACTATTCCACATGGAGTTAGAGGGGAAAATGGCCCTGGCCACTGACCACGGACTTCCAGCATACATCTGACATACAGCACAGGAAGGGGAGGGGAACCGGGCTCCAGGAGTCCAGACCCCAGACCCAGAGAAATCACATACAGGGCCCAAGAGGGCAGCCCACAGGGGACAAGGATGCGGCATTACTGAGGTTGTCATGGTCCATCAACTGGCCCAGCCCTCTCCCTTTACAACAGGAGTGGAGGCCCAGAGAGGGCCAGGGATGTGCCTGAGGCCACACAGCAAGTCCCACAGAGCTGACCTCAGATCACTCCAGGAGGCCACCCGGGTGCCTTGGGACCCCCAGGAGGGAGAAGAGGCACCGAGCCTGGTGTGGGGAAGTCCACGGAATTGCCTCAGCTCATCCTCACAGCCCCTCATGGCTTAGCACGACACACGACCATTGTACGCTCAGAGAGGCTCAGTGACCTGCCCAAGGTCATCAGCTCACAAGTGCCAGGGTCTGGGTGTGAACCTGGACTTTCTGACCCCAGCCCAAGTCCATGCACCCAGGACTGTCGGCATTCAAGCCGACCAAGCGTGTTGGCCTCTCGGGCCTCAGTTTTCTCATCTGTACAAATGGAAACACCAGGCTATCAAATTGGACACAGATGGGGCAGTCTGAGCAGGGCTGTGACTAAAACCCCAGGCTTTCTTCCTGGAGCCCCTCCCAGCCCTGGCCCCAGGCAAGCCTCACTACCGTCCTGGGAGGGAAGGGGGACAGGGGCTCCCTCGCTGAAGTTCCGGATGGCACCAGGAGGGGAAGTGGGGGGTGTGGGGCCACCAGGCGGTAACTGGCAGAGCCGGGATCTGGAGCCAGGTCTCCGTGCTTGGAGCTCAGAGCCCCTTCCTTTGCTCCTTATTTGGGGCCGCAGATCCCCTCTGCGTGGCCCTGGCCCATGTGGGGTGGGCATCCTGCTGGCCGAGACCCCGGGTCTGCGTGTCACACAGCAGCACGGCCACACGACGAGCCCTGAGAGCAGGCGGCACCTGCATTTTCACCCTGACTTCCCGGAAGTGGCATTTCCCTACGCCAGCACGAGTCTGAACACCAGCCCTCAAAACCTTCCTCCTGCTCCCTGCTGACTCACCCGGCTTCCCTCCAGGGACCCCAGGGAACCCGGGGTGGGGGCGCCCGACATCAGCACTTCTCAGGCCCTACTGTGCCCAGGGGTCACCCGGACCTTGTTAAGATGCAGATTTGGGTCAGAAGGTCGGGGTGGGGGCCTGAGACTGTGCATTTCTGACCTACTCCAGGGGATGTGGATGCTTCCGGCCCGGGGACCCCGCAGCTTGAGAGGTTCTCTGGGCCCAGCTCCCCTGATGGTAAGAGCCATCCGGGACATTTGTTGAAAAATCCACTTTCCCAGGCTCCTTCCCTGGAAACGGGGCTCAGGGAACCTGGGAGAATCTGCCTTTAACTATACCCTAGGACCCCTCCTGACTCCCCCAACAAGGGGTTCCTACCATCGGACGCACTCGGGAAACACTGCCTAGCCTGCCGCCCACATCCCTCCTTAGCATCCCCCCCATGAGCTGCTCCATCTCCACCTGAGGCTGGCTCGTCACCCTAAGCGGTGGCTCTCACCTGGGAAACACCAACCAGAAGCACCTGGTGCTCCTGGGGGCCTGGTGATAGTGACCAACTCGTCCCGGTTTCCCGGCACTTTCCTGGCTTCAAAACAGAAAATCCCTAGCCCAGGTAACTCTCCATCCCAGGCAAACTGGGAGAGCTGGCCACCTTCAGCCTGGCAGGCTTTTATTTTACTAAGTTCCAGGTGATTCTGGTACCCACCAAAGCCTTGAGAAGCACCGCTCTCATGAAGTCCATTTCAGGCTCTCGTGCGTTCGAGGAGTAATTGCATTTAGAGGATTGTATTGAGTCCGCTGGGTGCCTGGCACCCCTCCGAGAACCCTCCTCGCTTGGTGGATCAGCCCCAACTTACATCCGTGTCCCCCCTGGCGAGCGAGCTTTCCAATCCCCTCCTCCAGTTCTCTCCAGTCTCCACTTGGAAATGGCCGCGCCTTTCGCTCAGCATCAGCTGTACCGTGAGCGGTGCGAGTGATTTATTTATTTAGGATGAATTATTAACACTCACACATTTCCAGAAAGAGGGTGAGGTGGCTTTCGGGGAAAGTGGTATCCACAGTGAGGCCGGGGGACTCGCCCGCTGGGAACCATATTACTCAAGATACCACAGTCTTGAATTGAAAATGGGGGTCAGAACCTCACACTGAATCTTTCACCAGATCGACAGTGAAGACAGGGGTTGGGTCCTGAGCAGAAACAGATTGAGGACCGAGCATCCTGCCCTTTTCCACCTGCCTCTCCCTTGGCGAAAACTCAACCCAAAAAATAGCCCAGGCACCCCTCTGACAGCCTCACCTGCAGTTCTCTGTTTTAATTTTACTGTTCAGAGTCACCTGCGTGGCCTGTGAAGGTTAGTTTCGTGCACACAACCTTGTATCCGACCTAGAAATGTCAAGTGGCTCCCTCGCCAGGTCTGGCTGGCGTCCCAGATCACAAAAGCGTCAGTGGTGGTGGCATCACACCCTCACGTTCCCAAAGGGCTTCCGCGCGCCCCCATCCCTGCTGAATCTGGGGGTTGCTTGGAAAAAAGGCAGGTATGACGGGCTACATTTTGCAGGTGAGTGCAGCAAGGCTCCGAGGTCTCGTGATTTGCCCAAGTCCACTCTGTCGCTTAGAGACAGAGGAGGGACGTTACCCAGAGCTTCTCAACTCCAGTCCTCCGTTCTGGCGACTGCTCTGAGCTGCCATCCCCATGCCAACCTCCTCTTGGGGCTGCAGTGTGGGGCACCAGCCAGCTCTGAGAAAGCCTGGGGTACGGCCGGCACTCCCCCTTGGAGAATGAGGGAGCAACTCAATGAGTTTATACGTAAGGGAGGGAGTGAAAGAACATGAGCATAAGCCAGTGAGTGAGTGAGGGAATGGACAAGAACAGAATCCCTTCTCTCCGAAGCTCAGTGGACACTGTGGGAGCTGGGGAGCCGGGCCAGATGCGGGGAGCACATGTCTCCACCCCTTCCAGGAAGGAATGGGGGATCCCCAAGGCCGACTCAAGGCAGTGGGGTGCACCAGAGCCCCTGTCCGCACCAGGCCTGGGGTGGGACGAGGCAGGCAGAGGCCAACTGGGCATGGCTGCACCCTGAGGGCACCACAGTCTAACAGGGGCAGCAGTAATGGGGTACCTGATGCGCCGTGCAGAAGGGGCTGTAAGGGGGTATGGTGCCTGTAACACGCCACAGAGCTCAGAGAGGGCAACCCACTCACCCACTCACCCGGGCGAGATCGGACCTCCCCAGCAGGAATGACTGGAAGGCGGCCCTCACAGAGCTGGACTTGGCTTCCAAGGTGCAAAGGAGAAGGAAGGTTTTCCAGGCCCGGGAGCTGCTGGGCAAAGGCTGGGGCCTTGAACATCACTGTGTCGGAGGCAAGCAAGATGCCCTTCCATAGAATGGATAAGCAAACTTCAGCCCATCCATGTGATGGAATGAGGAGAAGAAATGCGCTCTCCAGCCACAAAAAAGCATGGAGGAACCTGAAGTGCACATTGTTGCATGAAAGAGGCTGGCCTGAAAAAGCTCCGCTGCATGATTCCAACTCTGTGACCTCCAGGGACAGGCAAAACTACGGAGACAGTAACAAGATCTGAGGCTGCCAGGGTCCAGGGAGGGGCTGAGTAGGGGGAGCCGAGGGATTTTTAGGGCAGGACAATATGCATTTGTCAGAACCCACACAACTGTCCAGCACCAAGAAGGAAACCTAATGGAAACTGTGCACTCTGGTGACTAATAATACATCAATTTCGGCTCGTCCATTGTAATGAATGGTCCACACAAATGCAAGGTGCTAATAATGGGGGAATCTGCAGGTAGTGGGGGGTATGGGAACTCTGTACTTCCTGCACCAGTTTTCCATAAACCTACAGCTGCTCTAAAATAGTCAACTTAAAAAAAAGAAAAAAAAGCAGCAGCAGCACAGGAATTCTGGGTCGCTGGAGCGTAAGGTTTGGGCAGGTGAGGCAGCGGCCTAGGCTCTGGCCAGGGCTGTTGCTTCCGTCCGCGGAGCCTTCCGCGGGGTCCCCCCTCCGTCCCTGCTGGCCTCGGCCTCTGGCTGCCTGCTGCCCGCATCCCTGGGTGTGTGCCAGGGACGCGGGGCCAATGTCTGCCACCACCCCCACTGCACAGCCACTACTGGTCCTGCCTCAAGCCAACGCCGAGGCGCCTTTGACCGGAGGACCCTTCAGAGGGGGTGTCCTACCCCCCACCCATCTGCACCCACGAAAAGCTGCCGATGACCTTTTTGTCACCTCATGCATAACGTTCCACCTGCTCTCAAAACAGACTTTCCGGAGGAGTAATTGCTTCATGGGTATAGAGTTTCTGTTTGGGAGATGAAAAGGTTTTGGTAATGGATGGCGGTGACGGTGGCACAACCTTGTGAAAGCAATTCATGACACCGAATTGCACACTTAAGAACGGTTAAAAGGGCGCATGTCATGTCATGTACATTTTACTATAATAAAAAATTTTTAAAAGCCTGATTAAAAAAAAATTAAAAACACAAAGAGCGGACTTTAGTACCCCCGTTGTTCCAGTGACACAGCCAGGAAGGCAGGTCCGAAGTCTCCCCAGCCCTCGGGGTCTCTCCTGCCCCCTCTGCTTGGCTCACTGTGCTTTCCCTTGACATCCTTCTTCTCCCAACCCCCTTTTTTAAAAATGAATCCAGAAGGTGGAAGCATCTCATAGATTATTAATGTGCTAAATGGCCCCTCTGGAGATCTGCGCCAAAATGTGGCTCCGGTCGGCCCTCTGATTGGCCACTTCCCCCTTCCTAGAGGCTGCTCCTCACCCCACGCCCCTAAATGGATTCCAACCAAGTCTGGGGACCTGGCGGCTCCACCCACAAGGGCTCAGCAGCCACTGGGCTGGGCTGGGGCAGGGCTCAGCTGGTGGGGGCCGAGGGGTGGGCTGTCCTCCCGAAGAGGCCCCTTCCGCCCCCCGACCTTAGTTTTGGGGTCTGCAGCCCCAGGGCAAAGCACCCTGTTGTCCATGCAAAGCAGGGGGTGGTTTTTAAACTCTGACGGCTTCCATCAGAGGTCTGTTCTCAGCAGCAAGGCGTCTTCCTCCCAGCGGCAGCTGCTGCTTTAAGATTTACGAAAAAAAAAAAAAAAAACAAAAGAGCGACACAAAGCCTTCATGATTCCCGTGAGGACAGCATGAGACAGGTAAGGCAGGTTTGCTAGTTCCCATAATACATACGAGAAAGGTGAAGCTGGGAGAGATGAAATAGACCACGGAGCACTGGATGCAGGGCCATGGGCCCCGGCAATGCTGCATCTGTGAGAACTTGGGCCTCAGTTTCCCCACCTGTACAATGGGGACGCTGGATCCAAAGTTGCTAAGACCCTACCAGCTCGGCCGTTCTAGAATCTATCTCAAGTCCCACAACCCATAACTGAGTAAGAAACAATCTCTTGATCTCTCAGAGCTTTAGCAAGATAATCCCTCAAGGAAACCAAGACCAGTTGCCAAATTTCTGTTCCTAGGAAGCAAGCTGCATTGACCAGCAGTTTAGAGATAGGCTGGAATTCGGTAAATAGCAAAGGGCCTGATTTGAGGGAATTTCATTTATCTTTTCTTAAAATTTATTTTAATACCAAAACCAAACAAGATTTCAGGTTTGCAGAAATCAAGCCAACACGCCTCGGTCTGCACGTGCTCTGCACCTCCCCTCCCCCCCGTGAGCGTGCACCAGCTTCTCCAAGGAGACAGCCCCCTTATGCTCGCTGCAAGGCTCTCTTCCCCGGCAGGCCCCTGGGGCAGGGCCAGGGCAGGCCACAGGCGAGGGGGGCTGCCCAGGGCAGGGCTGGGGTGGTGCCAGGAGAAAGCATCCACAATCTAATAATCCACCGTGGCTGCCTCCTAAAGGACAGGCTTGCGGGGTGCGGTTCTTGACGACCGAGTGTTTGCACTTTCCTGCGGGCAGCCCTTTATCCTTCAGGAATCTGACTTCATGTTCATCAGCTAGACTGTTTCTGCCTGCGAGCCGGGGCGGCTCTCTCCTCCCGCCCGAGAAGGAAGGAGTTTCACCCTGGTCTCTGAGACTGTCAGAGGCCTCTCACCGGCTGCTCCGGAGCCTCTCCTGTCGGTGGTACCCTCGTCTCCGTCTTCCCCACCCATCCCTAAATTCTCCTGCTTACTCCCCAGGCCCCAAGCCCCCAGAAGGACAGAACAGGTTGGTGGGGGGGGTCTGTAGAACCCCCAAAAAGTACAGGGTGGGATCAGGAGCCAAGTGGCCTTCAGATCCTTGAGGACAGGGTTCTGAGGGGTCTGAAATAAACATCAAAGGCAACATATTTAGTTAAAGGCTATTGGGCCGAGGCTGAGCTGAAAGCCATCTTGGGCCTCTTTTTGCTTGCCTCTAACAAGGAGCTGCACTCAGACAGCCAAGGCCCCTTCCAGGTCTGCCAGGCTCCGAGGAGCGCCCTCAATTCTTAGGGGACGAGCCTAAGACCCAGGAGGCAGGCATCTGGCTGTCCATCAACAGACGCTCCCCGAGGCCTGCCGGGCGTCCAGGCCGTGCCGCACCAGGCCCGGGGTGCAGAGAGAACGAGCAAGGCAGCCCTGTCACCACGCCAGGGACTGGGGACTCCATCCTGGTGACACGGGTTTGCTTGCCCCAGCAGTGCCCCCGCTGATCCCTCCACATCCTCTTTCCCAGTTCTGCGGTCCTGGAGCACTCATTAGAGAGTCCAGGCCCCTGGGAGATGGGCAGGGTCCCGGGAGCCCCTAGTACCGAATCCCCTGGGCTGCCGGTACCGAGGTGGCGGAGGGGGTGAGAGGGGTGTCTGCTTCCTTTAAGGCATCTCATGAATCCCTTAACCTGGGCCCGCTCAGTGGAGCCCGGGGATCTGCATTTTAACACAAGCACCTCTCCATCCCTTGTCAGTGACCCTCACAGCACAGCCCAAGAGCCGCCGACCTGGCTGACGCCTTCTCTATGTATTAAACCTCCCCAACGGCAGGCCTGCTGCGCCCGAATGCTGGGGCCCCTCGGATAACGGGGAGCCCTGTCCTTCCCAACCAGGCGGCCTGCTCCAGCCTAGGGGACGCCAGCAGCAAGGGCTGCCTGCAGGGCTGCCTCTAAGTCCAGCCGCTGCTCCTGCTCCTCCCACCCACCCACGAGAAATCTCTCCCCGGCGCCCCATGCCTTCTGCAGCCTCAACATGCCCAGCTCCCCAGCATCCAGGCCCCAGGCCCTCTCAGGTGCCCTCCTGGCCATGCCCTGTTCCGTCCCTCCCGGCAAGAGCCCCGGATCTGAGTCCCGCACCCCAGGCAGGGTCTGATCCCGTCGGAAAGGGGCACCCCAGGCCACACGGGAGACCCCGTGCTCTACGCAGGTCCCCGTTCCTCCTCCGAGGAGACTAAAGTGACTCAAGTCACAGCTTCAACAATATTAAGTCTCCATACCGCAGCCACGAGCACAAAGCAGCCCAGCCCAAGGCAGAAGTTCAATTTAGCCGAATTTAGCACCAGGGTGAGGCTGTGCCCTTCTGGTGCATGAATCCCTGTCTCTCTTGGGACTAAGAAACAGAAACGACTGATGAGGAGTTCCAGGCTGTCACCGTCCAGCAAGCCGCGCTCCCTCCAAGGGCAGCCAGAGCGCCTTTGCAATTACACAAATTACGTGCATTTTCTCATTTGCAAACGTCTGTCTAGGAGCCCGGGTTTGAACGAGGGAAGGGATCCATCAGCTCCCTCGGGTGACAGCAGACCCACTCATGGCCCCCTCTGCCCTCTCTGCTCTGCAGAAGCTGGGGAGGGTCTTGGGAGGTCCACAGAGGCTAGCCCAGAAGGAACGGTGAATGAGGCTATTTCCCTGAGGGGGCTGGTAGCCGGGTTCCCAAGGCTACCCCTGTTGGGGGGCAGACATGTGCTCTGGGCTCAGCCCAGGACTCTGCCTCCCAGACCCTCAGGGCTCTCCAAACTGCCGGGAACCGTCCAGTCCCCAGCCCCTCGCAACTGGAGCCCCTGCCTGCCCCCCATCTACTCATAAAGGCCCAGGGCCGTGGTTACCATGCAGGAGGCTCACCCGAGGCACCTGGTGGGACAGAGGCCGAGAAGCTGCATTTTGCCCGGCCCTCTGCCCACCCACTCCCCAATGTGGGAAGCTCTGCCTCCCTGGTTTCAGGCTGTCTCCCTGCACTTGGTTCAGTGGGGTGCAGCACTCAGAGAAGACTTCCCGCATGCCAGGACCTGCGCTAGGCACGGGGAACCGGGAGGTGAAGGAGCAGTTCTGCCCCCTGGAAGCTTACAGTCTAGCAGGGAAGATGGGCATGCAGAACAAAATGGAATTCAGGCAGTAGCAGAACCCTTTATGCAATAGAGGAGTGTGTCAGTTTGGATATATTATGTCCCCCCAAAAGAGCCATATCTTTTAAACCAATCATAGGGTGGAAACATTTTGATTGAGTGTTTCCACCGAGATGTGACTCAACCAACTGTGGGTGATTCCTCTGATTAGATTATTTCATTTCCATGAAGGTGTTACCCTGCCCATTCAGGGTGGGTCTAAATTAGATCACTGGAGTCTTATAAGAGAGCTCATGGACAGAAGGAGCTCAGAGCAGCTGAGAGAGACTTTTGGAGAGATGCTTGCTGACGCTTTTGAGATGCTTGGAGACATTTGGAGATGCCAGCCCCGAGTTTGCTTTGGACAAGCTAAGAGAGGAACCCGACACTTAGATGCACAGGAGCTGAAGAAGCTAAGAGAGACAGAAGCCCAGAGACATTTTGGAGAAAGCCATTTTGAAACCAGAACCCAGGAGCAAAGGACCAGTAGATGCCAGCCACGTGCCTTCCCAGCTAACAGAGGTGTTCCAGACACCATTGGCCTATCTTCAGTGAAGGTATCCTCTTGTTGATGCCTTACTTTGGACATTTTTATGACCTTAGAACTGTAAATTTGTGACCTAATAAATCCCGTTTATAAAAGCCAATTCATTTCTGGTATTTTGTGTAACGACAGCTTTAGCAAACAGGAATAAGGGGTAACGTAAGATAGTGTTTCCTGACCTCGTTTCATTCTCGCTCTCCCAAGGAGCCTTTTTCAAACAGCTTTTTCTAATTGCCCCCTCCATGAAATTTAATACCACAGATATAGGATATATCTGTTTGTGCTGTATGTATGTCTGTGCTTTATACATTTAAAAAAGCAAGATTTTTGCCCCCTCTCCAGAACCAGTTTGCTCCCCCCGGGGGAGGTACTGCCCCCCTTGAAAATGGACCTATTAGTTTACTTTTTGGGCTGGGGTTGGGGAAGCACAGAAGAAAAGGGGGTGAACAGAGGGGATCAGGGAAGGCTTCACAGAGGAGGTGGCACCTACCAAGGTTTTGAAGTATGAACAGGAGTTCTACAAAACAGGGAAGAGGTCCAGTTTCAAGTCCCCCTTGCAGGGCACTTGAACTCCTGCCTTCCTCCCCACTGTTAGCCCCTGGGGTAGCCAGCTTTCCAGACCTCCACCTCCTGCAATGCCCTCGTGCTGTCCTCCCCCACACTGAATCAGAGCTAATTTATGTGACAAAATGAATAAGGCGGAAGTGATGGAGTGTGAATTCCGAGGCTGGGACCTCCAAAGGCATTGCCGCTTCTGCTCTGGTCTTGTGGGTCACTTGCTTTGGGGGTACCCACTGCTGTGTCACGTGGACACTCGGGCAGCTCTGCAGAGAGGCCCACGTGGAGAGGAACCAACTTGCCAGCCACATGCAGGAGCCACATTGGAAGCAGATCCTCTGGCCCCAGTCGAGCCTTCAGATGATTCCAGACCTCAGTCTGATCCCAAACATCAGGAAGCAGACACAAGCCATTCCCGCTGTGCCCTGCCTGAATGCCTGACCCCAGAAAGAGTGAGGTAATAAAGGATGACTATTGTTTTTAGCCGCTGAATTTGGGGGCGATTTGTTATGCAGCATCTGCTAACTAATACAGCACCCATATCATAACCCAGTTCACTGTCTTGTCAATTCTTGGCAGTTAGGTCTCCTAGGTTGGAAGCCTGTCTTGCTCCTGAGGAGGCCAGGTAGCTCTGGCTGGTGAGACAGGAGTTCCTAAGTTTTGCTTGTTCCTGGAGCTCCTCGGAAAAGCATGGGGGGCACTGAGAGAGGGTCAGAGAGCCCTGTATTCCTTTCTGGGAAGGGAAGTCCCTAGTGAGGCCGGCCACTCATGGTCATCCACAGACCCTTCCATCCCTCCTTCACTTGGCAGACATCTAATACTCTGTGACATACTAGGCACTGGGAGAAACAGGGCTAACCTGGGCCCCCATTCTGTGCTCGAGGAGCCCACAGCCCAGCCAGAGAGGCACACTTGGAAACAGGCCCCCAAGAAAGGGATAGACAGAGGGGTGTGGCCAGGCTGAGTGTGTGCTCTGCTGGAAACCAATGGCGGGGCGTGACAAGAATTGCTAGTGGGGCCTGCTTTAAAAAATGCAGTCAGGGAAGGCTTCCTGGAGAAGGCAGAACTTCAGTAGCACCTCTAAGAACAGGGAGGACTTGATACACTGGAGATGGGGAGGATGGGGTGTTCCAGGCAGAAGGAACAGGATAAGCAAAGGCGTGAATGTGGGAAAGGCAGAAACACTATGTTGTTGGGGTGCACAACTCAGGGAGTAGCAGGAGTCAGGGCAGGTGTACAGCAACACACGGAATACACACAACAACACACCAAAACAAGAAACACTTATTTACTGCTTACCCTGTGCCGGGCACAGTTCTAATCACTTTAATCAAATCCTCTAATCTAACCATTTAATCCACAAACACTTCGAGCTGCTGTTCCCACGTGGTCTGCTACGGCCCCAGGGAGTGAGTCACTGCCCCAGGCCCATGCACTCACCCACCCCACGCTTTCGCCCGGTTTCCTCTACTACCAGTGCCCTCCTCGTTGCCAGCTGCCCGAGCCCACGCCCCCCTCGGCAGCCAGCCCGCACTGCTCCACTGGGAAGCCTCACTTGGTCCTGGGCCCGATGTCTCCCTCGTCACACCTCCCCTGGGCTTGCAACCCCGGGGTGGCGGACGGGGGCCTCTACCCCAGCATCCCCCGCGGACAGGGCCTGACTCGGAGAAGGTCCTCGGTCAACGTGACTGCAGTGGACACAGACCCCCGTGTGGCCTGGCGACCCCCACGTCTTCACTCCCACGCTCACGCCCAGCCCCACTGCCAGCACGTCTGCTCTGTGCACCCACCAGGCCCCGGCCCATCACAGGCTGTTTGCATTTGCTGGTCCACCCACCAGCGTGGCCCATCCACCGGAGCAGAAGGCCCCTTCCCACCCTGTGGGTCTCGGCCAAGCATCACCTCTCGGGAGGCCTGTCCTCACCGCCCTGAGTCAGTCATGATTTAACCCCCTGCCCTGCTTATTTCTATCAACACCCTCACCACAATCTCATCTTAAGCGCCAGACTGCCTGAGTTTGAGTCCTGGCTTTCTCACTTATTAGCTGTGAGTCTTGGGCAAGTTTCTGAGTCTCTCTGGGCCTCAGTTTTCTTTTCTATAAAATGGGATAATAATAGAACCTTTGATTCAGAGTTGTCATAAGGACTCAATGAGTTAACACACATAAGTTCTCAGAACAGACTGGTACATAGTAGGACCTACTTAAGTCTCACACAAGTATTAGGTCTTCTCCTTACTATTATTATTATTACCTAGTTGTTTGCTTGCTTGATGCCTGCCTCCCTTCACTAGAATGTAAGCTCTAAAAGGGTAGGGACCATGTCTGAACCGTTCAGCACTATATCCCCAGTGATGCCAAAATCCCAGGCACATAGTATGTTGTCCAGAAATACTTGTTAGATGGATATGGATGTATGGATGGATGGACAGACAAATGGAGGGATGGCTGAAGGGATGTTTGGATAGATGAATGGAGGGAGGGAGGGAAGAGGGATGGATGGATGGATGGATAGATGGATGGATGGATGGATGGATGGATAGATGGATGGATGGATGGATGGATGGATGGATAGATGGGTGGATGGATGGATGGATGGATAGATGGATGGATGGATGGATGGATGGATGGATGGATGGATGGATAGATGGGTGGATGGATAGACGGATGGACGGGTGGCTGGATGGATGAGAGGGCAGATGGAGAGAGGGAAGGAAGAGGGAGGGAGGAATGGATTGATGGACAAATCAAAGAAGTAAACCTGGGCAGAGGCCACCACTTGCTCCTGGTGGTCACATCTTTCTATACTCTCCTCTCTCTCATTCCAAACAACAGCCAACCTGTTGAGTCTCGCCCACACCAGACTATACACTCACTGCTGGAGCACTCAGCGGTGCATAAAATCATCTAGCGTGAAGACTGAGTAACCACGAGGAGCCCCAGGAATGGCTTAATTGAGGAGAAAGGACTCAAGATAATCTTAGCAGACAAAAGAGAATTTCAATGGGGGAGGGAGTTGGGCAGGGAGCAGATACAAGGTCACCTGGCTAAGGGACCGGCAAGGGCAGGGCTCCGAGGCCCAAGGTCCAGGGCTTATTAGGGGAAGGTGGTTGTCTGGAGGGGCCAGGGTATAGAGTGGACAGCAGAGAGGGGCAGGGGACGACAGTGGCAAGGCAGGCTGGCTCACGCTGAAGGTCCCGGAAAGCCAGGCTAGAGAGCCAGTGGTGGGCCGCTGAGGAACTCCAAACATACAGTGGGGGGTGGCAGCGTCCTTCTGAGCCCCATTATGGGGGCTGTCAAGGTCAGGTCAGAGGGGCCAGGCCAGGAGGTGGAGACTGTGTGAGGCTGTGCAACCACCCAGGAGGGGCCAGGAGACCTGAGCTCCGCGACTGGGAACCACATTCGAGACCCTTTCCAGCAAAAGATTTGCAGAAGGTGATCCAGACCTTACCTGCACCAGATTCCAACCTTGGAGGGACTCAGCAATGATGGACGTGACGGACGGACAGACGCCTCCAAACACCATCAAGTGGTTGGGTCCGTACTTAATTGCGTCGTAGAAGGCTTTCAGCCCTTTTGCATTGTCACACTGGGGAGCAACACAGAGAGAGAGAGACTCAAATTAGAAACAGCCGTCCCCAGGGGGCTTTCAGCCAACCGTGGAGCTACACAAACAAACCTTTCCCCTTGGGAAACCTTCTGGGCTTCACTTCTCCCCGGGGGGGCCCCACTCGAAAGCAGCCGGGAGCCCCTGCTGTGAGGTCAGTGCCGCGTCATCCTGGCACCCCCACCCCAGGCCTTCTCCCATCGGCCCCCTCCACATCCAGGGCTTCCAGCTCCCCAGCGCCCTCCCTTCAGGACACCCTAAGGGAAAGCCCCCCCAATGCCTCACCTGGGGGGCTCCCCCTTCCACAGCCACCTTTATTTTAAAAGAGGATGAATCACAGGGAAGAATCCATCCAGCAAACACAGGCCAAGCACAGCTCTGAGCCGGGCCCAGGGCTGGTGCGGAGAGAACAAAGCTCAGACAAGGAGCTCCTGCCAAAGAGCTCACGTTTCAGAGGAAAACGGACCAGAAAGACAGAGCATGACAATCCAGCGCAGACGTGGCGAGAGAACGAGTGCCCAAGGCTCGTTGGTGGGCAGCCACCGCTCGCTTCCCGCCTCTGCCCTCCCCCTCGCTGGCCAGGCCGCCGGCCTCACCCCGCTGGACGGCGGTGCCCGCTCCTGCCCAGGCCCCACTTCCCCCGGGCCCACTCTCCAGCCACACCGGGTGTCCCTCTTTCTCCCCTTCCTGCTTTCCGTGCACTTAAACCCAAACTCCTATCGCAGCCTAATTCTCAAAAGGTTATAATGTTCATAAAAACAGAGAATAAGCACATGTCAAAGTTTTATTGAACTCATTAAGGAGGAGAAGGGCTGGATGACAAAATGGATTCAAAAGAGAAGCGGAGAAGCAGGGATTTTTATAGTTAATGAAAAGAGTAAGGAATGAGATAAGATGGCTAAATTAGGCACAAAACTAGTTAATGTCCTACAGGCAATAAAACTGTCACCTTGGGAGATAGAAAAGATCATTGAAAATCATGACGTCTTATCCATAAGTTTTACAGAATTGCAAGATGTCTGGGTCTTGACTGCTGGTGGAAAGTTCCATCTCCCTAGAGTCAGATGACTCTCAGGAGAACTGCTAGAAAATGCTGTAAGTGCCTGGCGACAGAGTCATATATTGTCTGCATTATTTATAAGATTGGGATAATTTTCTCAACACCCCTTATCGGGATAGGAAACCATACTACCCACCCCAGCCTCTGCCCCACACTGTACCTCACTGTCCCTCCGCTCTCCCCCTTGCCCCCAGGAGCAGCCTCATCAGCTTCTTTTCTGTTCCTTGAAATTGAAAGCCCTTTAAATCCTGCCTCCGGGCCTTTGCACGTGCCGTTTTCTTTGCCAGAAAGAACATGGCCTGGGCTCTCAGCAGGGCTCCCTCCTCCTCACCATCGGCTCTCAGAACGGCTGTTACCCCCTCCAGGGGGCTTCTTGTCCCCCTACCCAAAATGGTCCCCCAGTCACCTTCCCGCCCACTATTTAACCCTAAAGGGACCTGAAACCATCCTGTCTGGTTTTGCCCGCCTGTGTGGCCAGTCACTTCCTCTGTGGGGGCGAGGATTTGGCCCTGGTGCTCCGTGCTGGACTGTGGACCTCGGCTGGGGCCTTGGGGCGCATCTGTGACTGCCAGCACCCAGGGGCCCGCCAGGCTCTCCCCTCCTCGGCGTCTTCCCTCCTTCCTACGTCCAGGTCTCGCTCCTTATGTCCATCTTCCTCCTGGTTTCCTCCTCTCTCTGCTCCTCCCCTACGAGCTCCCGCGGTGACCACAGGCAGCCAAGACACCCTGCACAAGTCATTTCCCTTCTCTGGGCTTGAGCTCCCTTTCCGGAATGCCAGGGTGTCAGAGGTGGCGGGTGTCCCTGCTGCCTCCTCATCTCCTGGAGAAGCTCCTCTGGGCAGAGGGCCACGGAGGGTGTGGCGGGGCGAGGAAACGGGGCCCACAGAGCTCCTGGCCTCGGGGAGCTCGCTGGGGGTCGGGCAGCGGGGTGTGGGCACAGCGGCCACGGCAGGCGGTGTATGGGAATCCAGTATTTCATGCATGATTTGTTCTGTAAACCCACAACTTCTCTAATAAAGGAAAAAAAAGTTCTGGAGGGGAAAAAAAATGGCCAAGTTTAATTTTTTGCCACAAATGAAAGGAGAGAAGGGAGGAAGAGAGGGAGGGAGAGAGAAAAGGAGAGAGGGAGGGAAAGAGGGAGGGAGGGAAGGAAGGAAGGAAGGAAGAAGGAAGGAGGAAGCAAGGAAGGAGACGGTAGATGAGGGAAGGAAGGGACGGAGGGAAGGAGAAGAGAAAGGTCAAGCTCCCACTGCTTCTCGGCAGCCTCTGTTAATGATCCCTGTTGAAGGACAGCCACACTTCCCACCCTCAGTGGATCACAAGTGGACACAACAGAGCAGTTCATGTTTTGTTTTTACCATGATTTACTGAATCATTTCCTGTTTAAATACATTTCTGAAATAATTTTAGCTCATTTTCTAATCTGTAGCTAATGACAGTAATAAAGTACCACAAGATTCATAATCAAAGTTGCATTAAAATAATATTAACAATGAATTTATTAATATTTATTTGCTCAGCAAACATTTCCTGACTACTTAGTCAGTGCAGGTTCTGTATTAGTAATGATGTCCCGGCTTCTCACAAATACAGAATTTTTGAATATGTCAACTCAAAAAGCAGAGAATATCGGACAACCTCTATGAGAGCTGGAAGAATCTCCCAATGTTCCCAGATGTTGCCCTGACTCAGTTTCCCCAGGCTGGGCGTGGGTGACAGATGTTCAGCCCCATGGCCTTCGACCCCTGGCGTTCCTCCCATGAAGGGGTTACGTTACCCGGCAAAAGAGACGCTGCTGAGGTAATCAAGGTTACGAATCAGCTGAACTTCAAACAGAGAGGTTATTCTGGATCATCTGGACGGGCCCAGTGGACTCTCCCAAGCCCACAGAGGCAGAAGGGAAAGTCCGTGTGTCAAAGCATGAGAAGGGTCGGATGTGCTACAAGTTAAAGGGGCCACAGGTCAGGGAAGTGGGGCCCTCACTCCTCCAGCCACAAGGAACCGGGTTCTGCCAACCACCTGCAAGGAGGCGGCACCTTCCCGGGAGCCCCCAGGAGAGAGCAGGCCCCGCCGACGCCTTCTTTTTGGGTACAGGGGCAGAGGACCCGGCTGAGCCACCCTGGATGTCTTCTGACCCAACAGAACTGTGAGCTCATATCCAGCTGTTGTTTTAAATCACTAAATTTGTGGTACTTTGCAACAGAAAACTGAAACACTGGAGTAAAATGGGAATAATAAGACTATAGCAAGGTTTTCCTTAAATGCACTCAATTTAAAGAACTATCCCTAATCTATAGATAAGGTTGCATGGAGTTTATATGGTGTTGAAATGTTTTTCTTTTATAAAATTACAGAGTATGGCTTTTTGTTGTTGTTGTTGTTTTTTAACATCTTGGCATGGCAGAAACAAAAAGTTTTCTTGCTGTATGAGTTTCCTCTCCTCCCACTAGTGTGTGAAACCCAGACGTCTGGGCAACCCAATCCTCTGGATGCAGAGACTAAGGACAAGACGGCAAAGGGGCTTTTCCATTATCCTGCCGGGGTTAGGACAGAGATTTCTGGATTTCCAGTACAGAACTTTCTCAATAATCAGAGAACTCAACTCATCAAGCAACGGGAAAGTTAAAGCCAGCAGCCTTCTAGAACATTCTAGAACAGACCACTGGCCCCAGAAGTTCACTGCAGGCCCCTCCTGATCAGCCCTGCTGACCTGCGACAGGAGAATCTACTGATCATCAAGCATGCTTCAGGAGCACTTATGTTGTGAATAACAAAATAAAATCGCGTAGATACAACAGTCCCATTTTAGGTGCCCTTCTCCCGCATCCTCGTTTTTAACACTACATCTTCTTCTTACTTGACGTGTCCCAAATGAATGGATTTTCTGGCGCACCAACGCCGAATCTCTGCAGCAGGGCCAGCTCAGAGAGTATCAATCTCTGCCCCTTAAGGCTCCAGATGAGTTGACTTATGTCTCCCCCAAAAAAGATAAGTTGAAGCTCTGAACCCCGGTCCAGCGAATGTGAGCTTATTTGGAAATAGGGTCGTCACAAATGGAATCGGTTAAGACGAGATCCTTCTGGAGTAGGGCAGGCCTCCAATCCAATCTGACTGGTGGGTGTCCTTATAGGAAGAGGGAAATCTGGAGGCAGAGGAGGAGGTGGCCGTGCAGAAGGGGAGGCAGGAGATGGGCCTCTGCAGCCACAGCCACGGGTCACCTGGGCCACAGGAGCCAGGAGAGGGCAGAGGGGGCTCTCGCCTGTGGGTTCACAGGGAACACCCCGCCAACACCACTCTCAGACTTCTGCCTCCAGAACTGGGAGACAACACATCGCTGTGGTTCTAAGCCGCCTGGGCTGTGGTACTTGGATGGGGCAGCCCTGGGAAATCAAGAAAGGGCTCAGCAGAGATGTCTGGGAGGCAGTGGAGGGGTTCTAAGCTCTACACAGTCAACCAGCAGCCCCTCCTGCAACTGGTTTATAGTCCACATCAGGATCCACAGGGTATTTTATTGGCAAAGAGGATGTCACTGCTAAAAGCAAAAGAAGCTTGGAAACTGAAGGAGATGGCTCCTGATGTCCTTGCCAGGGTTGGATTTTTGTCTTTAGCCCCAGGGAGAGCTGACGAGCATGTGTCCTGCCCAAATCACTGAGCCAGTGACATCCTCACTGAAAATCAAGTTGCTGCAGACCCCTTGGCTTGATGATCGATTCACCAAACCACTGGGGAATTTTTCTTAGTTTCCCAGTGGTTCCTTGCAGACATTTCCCGTGGTCATTTCACAGGGTTTGTCCTTCCAGCTCAGGGGAAAGTCACTTTCACATTTCAGTCCCCACTAAACGCTGCACTTGGAGAGGCCGTGGACTTCGGCCTGCCCCTGTGCGAGCCGGAAAATGCCGGAAGCTTTCCATCACCCCATTTAAGGCGCCTGTCTGACAGCTTCAGGGCACCGGTCATTGGGCAAAGCGATCGCTCTCAGATGCTACTTACGGCACGTGGTCTTGCGGCGATTTGGTTTCTGATGAACTGTGCTCAGTCCTGGGAAGGAAGTGATGGGTTTTATGATGCTCTCGTTCCCTCCAGCCTAGAAACCGTCCCTGCGGAGGGGATTCTCCCGGGTCTGCGGGGCCAAACCTGACCGGCGACAGGGAAATGACTCCACCACGGGTCACACTCTCGCACCAAGCTCACTGGCCGACCACCGTCTCTGCTCTGCACCTGCCCCTCGGACCCCAGCCCTGGCACCCAGCCCCCTCGGCTGCTGTGACAAGTGCCCTGGCCTGGGAGGCTCAAACAACAGAAAGGTGTCCCCTCTTAGTTCCAGAGGTCGGAGTCCGAAATCCAGGGGTCGGGGGCCGTGCTCCCTCTTAAAGGAGCAAATCCTCTCCCGGCATCCCCACAGCTTTTGGGGGGTGGCTGGCAGGCCAGGGCACCCCTCAGCTTGTGACACATCACCCTCTGCCTCTCTGTCCTCTCTTAGTGACTGTGCCCAAGTGCCCTCTCCTTACAGGACACGTCATATTGGATCAGGACCCACCCAGATTCACCGACCTCATCCCAACCAATCACATCTTCAAAGACCCTATTTTCGAAAGGGATCACATTTACAGTACTGGGAGTTGAGACCTGTATGTATCTTTTTTAGGGGGGGGGGCACAATTAAGCAATGACACCGCCCCCTTCTTCTCCGCATCTTTCCTCATTGCTTTCCTTTGACTCCACATCTACAGGGGCTCAGGGTCACTGTCTGCAAATGCTCTCTGACTGCTTCATTTCCAGGGGCTTCTGCTTCCCCGTAAGGACAGACCTGCCACAGAGAAATCACACCGGGCATATACAGGCTCTTAAAATCCAGCACCCACAAATGGAAACACATCCAAAAGCCATTAAAATTAGCTTTTTTTTTTTTTTTTTTAACAAAAAGAGCAGGACTCCAAAATAAAATCCATTTTCACATAAATCTCATTCTTAAAGAATACAAATCCCTGTTGGGACTTAAAGATTTTGAGGAAAATATTACTGAGAGTAAAATGCAAAAATGCTAAGGAAGTGTCAGAGTTAGTAACGGCCAATTTGAGGCTGGAAATTAGTCCCTATAGAACTTCAGAATTGAAGAATTTAAAAGCAAACATGTCCAACTGCCCCTGACACAATGTTCCCCTTGATGCTTCCGCTCATACCTCCAGGGACGGGGATCTCACCCCCTCACCAGGACGCTATCTCATGGTTGGCAGCTGCTCTCATTAGAAAGTCCGTCCTGAGACTGGTCTTGAAATCAGCCTTCCTTCTGCACCCCTTGTTCCAACTTTTCCCTCTAAAGCAGGGGCTGACATCCTTTTCCCGCAAAGGACCAAGGAGTAAATATTTTAGGCTTGGCGGATCAGACGGTTTCTGTTGCAACTACTTGGCTGCATGTAGCAAGAAAGCAGCCACAGATGACAAAGGCAGCAGACAGGCTTGGTCCACCCTGCTCCAGGGCCTCCCAGAGCTCGCACAGTCCCCTTCCCCCGTGAAGACCCTCCAGTACCTAGACTCAGCCGCCCAGCTTCCTAGGGAGGTCCTCAGGCTAAACCCTTGGCTCCTTCTAACCGACCCCGTATGACAGAGGTCCACACCCTTCTTGGCTGCAGGTCATCTCCGGAAAGGCCCAAGAGGACTAGTGACTGAGGAGGCAGCCCCCAAATACTGCACGTCCCCCTGCACAGAAAAGTAATCCCAGCTAACATCTGTGTACCAGGCACTAAGAACGCCACAGAAATTCTCCCATTCGTTCCTCATGGCATTATTAGAAGGTAGGAGCTATTATTCTCTTCCATTTTATGGATTAGGAACTGAGGCTCAGAGAGGTGAAATAATTTGCCCAAGGCCAAATAAATAGTAAGGATTCAATTCCGGACAGTGTAATCTCAGAGCACCATTTTTAGATAAGAATTTGTTATTATGAAACAACTCACCCACAGAAAAGAATATACATTTTCATACAACCCACACAGGATGTACCCAACACATGCCCCTCCTTTATCCAGGGGGAACCCTATTTTGCATTTTATGTTAATTCTTCTTTGATTTTTTCTTTATAGTTTCATATGTTTATATTTCTTAAACACCATAGCATTTACATTTGTTTTTGAACCTACACCTCTATAAATGAAATCATACTGTACGTTTCTCCCAAAACTTGCCTTTATGCCTCCACGTTACATTTGTGAGATCTGAGCTGTTGCAGTAGCTCTGGTTCATTCAATTTCATGGCTGTGTAGTATTCCACTGTGTGAATATACCACAGTTTATTTATTCATTCATTCCCCAGCTGATGGACACCTGGACTGTTTCCAGGGCTTTTTGTGATTTTGCCGTTGGAACCAACCCTGCAGAACATTTCTGTATGTCTCCCGCCACATCTGTGCAGAGTTTCTCTAAGTTACAAGCCCAGAAATGAAATTGCTGAATCACAGGGTTTGCCACATTTTCTCAAAGTAGTTTTATCCATTTACACTCCCACCCACGGTGCTTGAGTGATCCCACGGCTCCC
Source organism: Choloepus didactylus (assembly GCF_015220235.1). Taxonomy (NCBI): domain Eukaryota; kingdom Metazoa; phylum Chordata; class Mammalia; order Pilosa; family Megalonychidae; genus Choloepus; species Choloepus didactylus. The sequence continues at coordinate 126,502,351 of NC_051316.1, read as the reverse complement.
CATCCCTGCCAGCTTTAACATCTGCTACTCTGGTGGGTATTCGATCACTTGTTTCAACGTGCATGCTCCCGATTACTAAGGTTCAGCCATATTTTCACGTGTCCATAGGCCATCTGGGTTTCCTCTCTTGGATTGGTGACTCTGCCCACCCTTCTACCAGGTGGCCTGTCTTCTGCCTATTAATTTGTTTCCGAGTACTCTTCTGCCAGAGCTTCTATGACAAAGACCACGCACTGATTGGCTTAAACAACAAGAATTTATTGGCTCACGGCTGTAGGGTCCAGAAGTACCAAATCAGGGCGTCGGCAAGGCCATGCTTTTTCTCCAAAGTCTGCAGCGTCCCAGTGCTGGACAGCCACAACTCTGGGCCTCCAGGCCCACGTCTCTGCTACCTGTGCACTGTCATCTCTCTCTCCTCGCATCAGCTCTTCTGGTTTCCGCTGATTCCAGCCAGAAGAAGGTCCCCATCACCCAGTGTGGCCACACCCAAATAGGGTGTGAGAAAATCCTGTCCCCAAATGAGTCCACTCCTTACCTTCAATACATCTGCGAAGGGCCCAATTACAAATGGTTCACACCCACCAAACACAGATTAAGATTAAGAACATGTCTGTCTCCCAGGGATGAATCTGGACCTGGCATCGTGGGATTGAGAACATCTTCTTGACCAAAAGGGGGATGCAAAATGAAATGAAACAAAGCTTCAGTGGCTGAGAGATTCCAAATGGAGTCGAGAGGTCACTCTGGAGGGCATTCTTATGCACTATATAGATAACACTTTTTAGGTTTTAATGTACTGGAATAGCTAGAAGTAAATACCTGAAACTATCAAACTGCAACCCAGTAGTCTGGACTCCTGAAGACAACTGTATAACAATGTAGCTTACAAGGGGTGACAATGTGACTGTGAAAACCTTGTGGATCGCACTCCCTTTATCCAGTGTATGGATGGATGAGTAGAAAAATGGGGATAAAACCTAAATGAAAAATAGGGTAGGATGGGGGGGCAGTGATTTGGGTGTTCTTTTTTCATTTTTATTTTTTATTCTGATTCTTTCTGGTGTAAGGAAAACGTTCAAAAACAGATTGAGGTGATGAATGCACAACTATAGTATGTACTGTGAACAGCTGATTGTACACCATGGGTGATTGTATGGTATGTGAATATATCTCTATAAAACTGAATTAAAAAAAAAAAAAAAGAACGTCTTTGCTGGGGACATGAGCTGTCCGCCACATACTCCAGCAGCTGCAGCGCTGAGCTGGATGGCACGGCCACCCCCCTCATTCGGATTCAGGGTCAGGCCGCAGACCCTCTACGGGGTGCCTCCAGCCCAGAGCCCACTGTCAGTGAAAACTATGAAACCCACATGCAGACTCATAATCACAAAAGACCCGTGAGCTTCTCAGAGGGGAAAAAGAGATACTGCTTGATGATAAAATCTAGCCAACCACAAAATGAACCATAATACAGATCTTAGTAAGGGACGTAGTAAAGAGCTGAACCCTTTGCCACGACGTAAATGGCGATGTGAAGATAATGTAACATAAAATTTAGAAGGTGGAGAGAAGAAAAGGAATTGTAAGAATTGCTCATTTCCTCCTCCTCCACAGAAAGGCTTTACTCGATAGCATCAAAAATTGAAAACTAGAGTATAAAAGCCAGAACTCCAACCTTACTGCTTTTCATAATCTTTTATTACCCTTAGAGAGATATTTTAGAAACAAATATTTTTCTGTAGTGAAGGCAAAATTGTTTAATGTTGAGTAATTCCTTCTGTTTCAACTTGCCTTATTTTCTTTTGTTACAGTCAAATAAATACAATTTAATACTAATTTTAAATAATATATAACCATGATCTCATTTTTATAAAATTATTTCTGTCCATCATGCGTGATATGTGCTTAGAGAGCTGTCTGGAATATGAGCACTCTAATGTTAAAGATGGTGAGCGTTTGAGAGATTCTTTTTACTCTTTTTCGTATCTTTTTTACTAAAATAAAAAAAAAAATAAACACATTAATAAAGACAGAAAATCAGTTTTAAGCTGGTATACTTTTCACATCCAGGATGTTTTCTCAAGCACTTATGTCTCCCGCTCTGTTTTCTGCACTTGACTTTCTGAATCCAAGAATAAGACTTCACATTGATTGTTGATAAATCATGTTAGAACGAGTCAGCACCAACGCCAACCAAATTAAACATATACTATATTCTTTTTCCATTGCACTTAATCCATTTAAACATGTTTGTGTACCCACCATGTACTACCCAAGAAACAGTGAAACCATACAATCTACCCCAAATTCCTTGTTCAAAGTAGCTGTTCATAAACGTTCACTGATGTGTCAAATTTGGAAACAGCAATAAGTCGTGACAAGGACAACAAACCCTCATCAAACATTTATTTGTGCCTGGCACTAAATGCTTCACAGATACTAATTCACTTAACCTCACAATATTCCTACGAAGCAGGTCCTATTATCACCCACATTTCAATGGGTGAAGACACTGAGGCTCAAAGAGGTGAGTAATTTGCCCACAGTTTTGCACAGTGAGTAAGGAGCAGGGCTGGGAGTCAAAGCTGGGAGTTCAGGCTCCCGAGTTCTTGCACACCAATATCGTGTTGACTTCTTCCGGGCACACGCTGGACTACATATCCCAGCCTCCCTTGCAATTAGGTGTGACCACTGAGCTTTGGGCAAGAGAAGGTGAGCAAAGTGCTGTGCGCCATATCCGGCCTTGGCCTGTAAATCCATCCCGTGGGTGCTTCATGTTCTTTCCCATTCAGAGTCTGAGTGGAGAAGACTCCAATAACCTAGGAGAGGGTGGAGCCCCCCCAAGGCCCCAAGCTCCTTGTGGCAGTCATGGCCATTCACCCCCACTTCAAGAGAGACTCTGCTGCAAGGAGCTCAGCTTGCTGACAGCCTCCAGGTACAGGTGCTTTCGGGCTCTGCCCCAACTTTGGGACAAGGCCACTGTTTAGTTTTCCTTAGCTGCTCAAACAAATACCATGCAATGGTCAACTGAAACAATGGGAATTTAAAAAGTTCACAGTTTTGAGGCTAAAAGAAAGTCCAGATCAAGGTGTCATCAAGGTGATGCCCCCTCTTCGAAGACTGCAGCCTTCTGGGGCTGGCTGCTGGTGATCCTTGTCCTTAGCCTGTCACATGGCGATGCACAAGCCTCTCCTGGGCTCTCTCTTCTCTTCCATGTTCTGTTGATGTTCACCTTCTGACTGCTCCCTCTGTGGCTTTCTCTCCCTCTGTCTGAATTTCATTCTCTTATAAAGGACTCCAGTAATAGAACTAGGACCCATCGCGATTGAGGTGGGCCACACCTTAACTGAAAAACCGCCTCAAAAAGCTCTACTTACCATCGGCCCACACCACAGGAATGGATTAACACTAAGAACATGTTTTTCTGGGGTACACAGAGCTCCAAACTACCACAGCCACCCTCTTCCCAGGCAACTCCAACCACTGACTGGGCACAGCGGCAGTAGACGGACGCACCATTTCTGGCCAGCACAAGGCGCATCTCTGGGCAAGCGGGCCATCTTCCAGCTGCTGCTGCTCCCTCTCTGGCTGGGGAGATTTTCTCGGAGGTTGCAACTGCTGCCCAAAGTGCTTCCCTCTCAACCCTCCTTCCTCCCCTATCCCCTCACAGGTGTCCTACCTGCAGCTCATCCCGAAGGCTCTCCCTGCCACCGCTGCTCCCTCTCCTCTTTTCCTTTCACAGGCATTTCTCCCAAAATATCTCTCACACCTCTAAGCCCACCTGGGCATGTGCTTCCCAGAGGACCCAACCAACCCACCCTCCAATCTGCACTTGACTATGATACAAGCAAGAAATCGCCTTCATATAAAAAGCCAATAGAATTTTGGGGTGTTTGTTACTATAATTAGCCTGCAGTGATGAATACACATTCTTAACCTTTTGCAGTAACAATTTTGGAATATAAGGAATCAACACACCTAGAGAGAGGTGAAAGGATTTTAAAGAAGGACAGGAAAGATTATGGGAGAAGGTAGAAAGAAAGCACGCTGGGCTGGCTTGGAGAGTGTCCCCCCAAATTCACATCCACTCGGAACCTCAGCATGTGACATTATTTGAAAATAGGGTCTTTGCAGATGTAACTAGCTAACATGGGGTCACACTGGATTGTGGGGGGCCTGAATCCAATAGGACTGGTGTCCCCATAAGAAGCAGGAAATGTGGACAGGGACGCACAGACACAGAGGGAAGATGGCTATGGAAGACAAAGGCAGAGATTGGAGTGATGTGGCCACAAGCCAAGGAGCGCCGGGGGCTGCCAGGAGCTGGGAGAGGCCAGGAAAGAGCCTTTCCTGGAGGTCTGGAGGGAGCACAGCCCACCAACACCGTGATTTTGGATGTCTGGCTTCCAGAGCTGCAAGAAAGCACATTTCCAAGCCACCCCGTCGGTGGATCTTCGTTATGGCAGCCCTAGAGATCTAATACATAGGCCTGACATTTAAATACTTTTCCCCAATCATCCAGGACACTGACACCAAACCAGAATTCATGGGGCATAATCAGAAATAACTCAGATTTGCTGCACTGGGCTCTCTTATTCCCCGCTCTGTCCCCTTATGCCCAGCAAAGGGCCCCAGCGAGGTGGTGAATATGAACTAGCTGGACTAAATGCCTGCTGCCCGCTGGTGGATTCAGCCTGGAATAAAAGTAGCCATATCTGTAGCTCTGTCCCAAAGAGCTTATTAACTCCAGCCATCTTGCATTTTTCACACTCCTTCCCTGGGTGATGGACGGACCATCTGCTTCTAAAAGTCTCCAGGGACACAGACTGTCCATCATGAAGACTGAGGAGCTGGCATTTATGTGTCCTCCCAGAAGCTGTCACTCTGAACGCGGGGCCGGCTGCAGACTGTGCTGAGAATGACGGAGCCGTGTGCTCTCCTCTGCACGGTGAAAGCCAATTACACACTTGACGAAACGTTTTTCAAAGACTGGTAGATACAAGCTGTGTTTCCTAATGAGCTGTCAATAAGTCTGCGTATGCAGGTGTGACATTTTTAAAAGTCAGGGTCACAATGCAACGCGTACACAGGCTGCCCTTCAGGAGGGTGGGTGCTCTTTTCTGCAGGTTTGCGCAAATATCACCAGCTGTCAGCGCTTCCTCTGGGTTCGGGGGCCTGGGTCCCCATCGGGCCACCCTCCGTCACTCCTGTCCGTCCACACGTGCCTCTGCAGCTTGCTCGCCTGGGAGAGCATCAGCTCAACATTTGCTGAGCAATGGCCAAGGGCTTGGCTAGATACAGGGGGCGTGGGGAGGGGACTTGCAGTCTAGATAGATAATTAGTAAACTGTGCCAAGGGGCATGATGGAGGTTTGAATGATGAATTCATCCATTCCATGATGATGACCAAGAACCACGCCCTACGGTAGGGGCTGGGATCACAGGAAACGTCATGCACGCTCTGAGCCATCAGAGACTTCTCCGTCCAGTTGGGGGAGAGAAGGTTCAAACCAAAAGCCAGACCATGGAGAAGCCAAGCGTAGAGCCGTGCAACAGCATGTGATTCCAGCACAAAAAGGAATGAAGTGCTGAATCACACCGGGGCACGCATGAATCCTGAAGACTTCAAACTCAGTGAAAGATGCCAGACACCAAAGGACAATTACTGTGTTTCCTGTTACATGAACTATCCAGACTAGGCAAATTCATAGAGACAGCAGGTAGACCAGGGGCCGGGAGTGGGCGGGAGTGGGGAGGTGATGCTCACGGGGGACAGAGTTTCCACTGGGGTGAGGCAACAGCTCTGGGAAGGGATAGTGGAGATGACAGCACAACGTTGTGAATGTAAATTAACGCCACTGGTTGAATGCTTAGAAACAGTTAAAATGGCAAATGTTATGTCATACACGTTACCACAAAAGCTAAAACGCAAGGCAGGAAAAAAGTGGGAATTATGGGAGAGACAAGGGACACACAAAAAGGAAGGGGCATTTAAGTCACGCTGAGATATCCTGCAGAGGCTTCCTGGAGGAGGTGCCGGAGCTGAGCCTTGAAGGAGGAGGGAGAGACTAAGGTGAGCGAAGGCCAGAGGCGGGAAAGCCAGCCTGGAAGAAATGGAGCGGGTGCTGGTGTGGCAGGAGCACGGGGTGTAGAAGGAACTGGGGAGTCAGACCGGCTGGAGCCAGCACCCCGGGAACTCCAGACACCAGGCGGGGCGGGCGTGGTTTCTTTCCTTTGGGCAGTGAGGGTTTCCTGGAGAAGGTCGATCAGGGGAGCTGAGGATGCAGCTGGGCTTTAGCCAGGTGCAGAGGAGGAAGCCCAATGGGGAAAGGGGACCAGCTGGGCAGGGAGTGCAGTGGTCCCAGTGGAGCTCACCTCTGAGGCGCCCGGTACCTGAGGGGCTGGGAGACTTGGGTTTGACCAGTTCCTGACACTGATGGAGCCCACTGAAAACAGCCATTCCCGACAGCCGACTCAATGGGAGGGCGGGGATGGGGAGGACCAATGAGGACAGAAGACAAGAGACTCTACCCAGATTGTGGGGGTGGGGGATGCAAACTGGGTCCTGTGAATTCCCTTCCAGCTTCTGGCCGACACCTGGGAGAGAGCATGGGATATGGGGTAGGTGGTGAACTGCAAAACGCTGTGCGGGTGGGAGAGTGGGGGAGGGACAGGGGCTATGGGGGGTAGGGAGGGAAGGGGCAGCCCCTGAGGGCCTTGAGAGGAATTAGCATGAGTGATCCAAGCATCATTAAATCACCACTCCTGCTTGTGTTCCTGACATTCGCTGAAGGCTGAAGCAATGCAGAGCCTTAGTGATGTGGGGAAAACTCCCATCCACTTCCAGGAGCATCTGTGTCTGGCCCATGCAAACAGCCACTCAGAATCTCAGAGCTGGAGGGATCCCAGGCTGGTGTGACCGCCAGCTGCAGAACGTCCAGGAGGACAGGTGGGAACTCAGGTGGGGGGACCCTGAGCTGCAGGAAGGGGGTCTTTGAGCCCCCAGATCCAGGGGACCAGAAGTGGCCTGGACCAATTCATAGCTGGTGACGGTGACGCCTTGGGCAGGTCACCGGCCTCCTGGGCCTCTTGTAAAACACGTCTGGTGACCACCCCTCCCTCCCAAGGCACATGGGGGTTCAGGCGCGAGACTTCAGGGGGGCTTACAAGTCTGTGCATGTTGCGGGGTGATTGAGCCATTCACCCCCAGACCCAAAGGCACAGGGGCTGTGCAACTCAGAAGACCCAGCTGCCCCTGGCTCCCTGTTTGCGGGGTGACCTGGGGCTGGGCTCCTCGGTCCCTGGCCTCGGGGCCCTCATCCCAGGGCAGTCTCGGGCCCTCGGAGCATCAGGGATTCTGGAGGGCGAGAGCGTGTTGCTGCCCATGGCAGTTGGTGCCTCTAAAGCGGGTCCTACAAGAACCCCCCTCTGTCCCCAAACCAGGCCCCGGTTCCATCCACGAGGGGACCCTCACCCCAGACCCAGGGAGAAGGCAGGGCTGCCCGCGGCCCCCACCCCACCCCCTTCCCGGGCCTCTGTCCCCTGAACGACCTTCACAGCGCCCCAGGCCTTTTCCCACATCTGAGGGCAGAGGACACGTTACCTGCATAAAGCCTGCAAACAGGGAGGGCGGCAGGAATTTGGGGGAGGTTTAGTCATTTTCTCGTAGAAGAAAACATTAATTTCTCCTGGAATAGCAACCTTGCCCGGAAATTGTTACTCTTTCTTTTTAGGTTTAACAGATCCTTCCTGAGCCTTGAGAAAACCATTTGAATGCAGTTTTTCTTGCAATTAAAAAGAACATAACAACAACCACCACCCAAAACAAGCAGAAGGCAGTAAGTCCCTTCCCCAGGACAGGCCTCTCAGCCTCGGTTCCAAATCTGCTCAAATGGAGGAGAAATCCGTGCCCCCACTCCCGGAGCCCGTGTGGATAGAGGGCCTGCCTGTGCCTCCGCTGGGTCAGGAAGGCGTTTTTCAAATAACACTTTACAAAGAAACTAAAGAGAAATCAAAACGGAACTAAGTAACGGATGCACGTGCGTCGTTTCCTCCCAGCAATGGGGACATACCCTCTCCCAGTCCCGGGAGCCCGAGTCCAAAACCCAGGAGTGGGGGTGCCGAGCTCCCTCTGAGACCTGTCGGGAGGGTCCTCCCTTGCCCCTCCCAGCTTTTGGGGGTGGCTGGCCTTGGCTTGTAGCTGTGTCACCCATTTTCTGCCTCAGTCTGCAGCTGGCTGCCCCCCCTCTATCTGTCTCTCTTACAATTACACCAGTCATCCTGGGGTTAGGGCCCAGTACAAATCCAGTACAACCTCATCTTAACTAATTAAGTCTGCAAAGACCCTATTTGCAAATGATACCATGCATTCTAAGGTTCCAGGTGGCCGTGAATTTTGGGGGGACGCTGTCCGGGCCAGCACGACACGGAAGCCCAGACATGGCCTCCTGTCTGGTGGGCAAACGCCTGGGCAGAGAGGAGGCTGGAGGCCCCCAAGCCCGGCTCCCCTCTGACCTGTTTGTCTGTGAGGAAACTGGAGTTGAGAGATGAGGAAACTGCCCAGGGCACATGGGCAATGGTGAGTGAGCTGGGAAGACCCAGATGTGCCGGTGGCAACAGAGCCGCCCTCAGACCCCACTCGTCCCCTCACCCAGCAGCGAGAGGGTCCCAGAGCTCCTAACACCGAACCAGGCTTCTGCCACGACAGCCTGCTCCCCACCCTCTGTGCCTCGCCAAGTCTAGGGCATCCTGCAAGATCCAGCTTGGGTGTCACTTGCTCCTGGAAGCCTTCCTGGCGAGGTGCCCTTTCCGTGGGCTAACTCAGCACCTGCTGCTAACTCCCCGCACAGGGTGGGAAGGGCCTGTTTACCTGCCAGGTGAGTGCCCTAATGTGAGAATTAGATTAAGTTTAGCTTTCACACAGGGTGGGGGCAGCTCAGGGGAATGGCAGAGGGTCAAGAAGCCAAGCTATAATCGGTGGCCGGTCCTCCTGTTTATCTGCCCACTGTCCTTGCAAGGTGGAGACTGAGTGGGGAGGGGGGTTGAGGTTCCTTAAACAGCTTCAAAACTTGTTACCAAACTAGCTCAGACTGGCTCTGCAGTTAAAGAACAAAGGAAAGGGGGGTGGAGACTTGTTTCAAATGTTCCAAGTTTGTGCAGGAGACTTTTTTTTACAAATGTTTCCAATTTGGGCAGGCTGCATGTTTCAAATTTGCGCGGGCTAGTTAGGCTTGTCCAATAGAATGTAACCTCTGGAGTATCAGCCAATGGAGAAACAGGGGAGGGACTTGTGGTTAGGCGTAGGGAATAAATACTGCTGGGTCTATTGTTCTGTGCGCCAACCCCCACATTTTGGTTGGGCGCCTATTATTGCAAGTTTGTGAATAAATTCTTTTCTTCTCCACAATTGGGTGAGCATTTATTCATTTTAGGAATATTGCTTGTTTCTCACACTAAGGATGGGGCTATATCCTGGGTTGTGGTCAGGGGCCCAGCTCTGGGGGAGATGCCTGGGTTCCATTCCCCACTTTCTAGCTGAGTGATCTTGGGGAGACTCTTCACCCTCTATATGCCTCGGTTTCCTCCCCCATACACGAGATAACAATATATCTACGTCGTGCCGCTGTGGTGAGGATTAAGTGAGGGTCTGTTCATTCAACGCACTAGCAAGAGTGCCTGGCTCCCAGTGGATGCTTGATAAACACTGGCCATCGTGGCTCTTCTTGGGACCCCCAACGCACACTCGGTTTTAAGGGAAAATTTGTTAAATGCAGCCCAAGAGTGAAGGGCGTCCCAGCACGTCCTGGGGATGGCAGTGGCTTCTGAGTCCCCTTCCGTGGTTTCACATTCATCTCCAACAGAGACCCCAGGACTGCCCACCCTGTCAGGAGAAATGCAGGGGATCTATCCTCATGAGCCCCAACCTGTTTATTCCTATAAGAGCCTGCTCCAGGCCCAGCCCTGCCGCGATGGGAGCCGGTGAAGCGGTCCCACCAGATAGGGACCCGCCCCTCACTATTTCGGGCCAATCTGCTAAGAGGACGACCAGGCCTTCGGACCCCAGTGTCCAGCTCTCCACCCTGAGCGGTGTTCCCCGGAGCATCGTCCACCAGCTGAAGCCCCCATCCCATCAGGGCCCCCCTCCCTCAGCAGGTGGAGCCAGCAGCAGAGTGGGCCCTCCTGCAGGCCACGTCCCAGGGCACCCACAGCTCCGCTCCCCAAAACCTGCAAGGGGGGCTGGAGCAAGCACAGGGGAGGCAGGTACCCCATCTTGAAGCCTCCCTGAAACCCCGGCACAGACACACCTTCCCCAAGCAGGGGCTGGCGAGGGTCCCCGCCGCACTCAGTGGTCACCGGTTCACATTTTAGGAGATATCAGGACAGGAAGGGCCCACAAAGGGCATCTGGGGGGGAGCTATGAGGGGGGGCTTGTCTGCGACCGCACAGAAGCTCACCCACCCCCATCCCCCAGACTCCACCCGTGCTGCTCTGAAATAGATGTTAACCAATGTGCTGGATTCCTCGGCCTCACAGCGGAGCACATGGCCTTTTTTTTTAATAACTGGAACTTTGCGATCACAAGGACAGACCAGGGACAGCACATGTCCAGAGAAAAAACTATGTCGGCAACGACAACAATAAATAATAACAAGAGCTCATCATCCCTGGGGCTGGCTGGGCACTGGGCAAAATCCTTGATGTTTCCCAAGCACCGTCTCCTAGAACTGAACGTGCCCATTTTAGAGATTTGGGAAGGGAAGCTCAGGGCATTTACACAACTGGCTCAAGGACACATGGACAACAGACACGAGCCAGGCTTGCAGCCAGCCCGGCCACCACTCGCCATGACCTCAAGAGGCCTCCAGGAACGCGGGGTGGGGGGCACCGCGGAGGGAGTGGCGGCCAGCAGGAACCCCCAGAGCCAGCTGGGTGATGGCACACGGGCCAGGAAACTTCCGACATGAGCCAGCAAATGAGAAGATGAGAATGAAACTGGTGGTGGGGTGGAGAGCAGGAAAGAGGATTCATTTGTAAATAAGTTCTAAGAGTCACGGAGCTCTGGGATCAGGCACTTCTGATGACAGGTCCATCTTAAGGATTTGCCAGGAGCAGGGGGTCAGGGACTTTCTTGAAAGAGGGGGCTTTCCCTGGGGAAGGGGGACAGTCTGCAAATCTCCTACTCAACAATCCAGACCCCACATTCCGCCCCCACCGCCCCCGCATTCTCCACATTCTCGAGAAACAAAAGGTACAGAAAACAACAGGGGAGCTGTATTGTTAACAAAGTTACAATGTGAGAAAACAAAGGAATTTCACTAGGAGGCCGGCTGATGCGTCAGCTGAAATGCATAAATTAAAGCGTGGCTTTGTTATCTCTATGCTTTCATTAGTTTTAATTACTGTTTACTGAAAAGCCACAACTTTACATGGGAAAGAAGAAAAAAGACCCAACTTGTGCATAATTAGTCTCTGTATAATAGATCTAATGTGGGGGGCATCTCATCTGTCAAGGCAGATACTCATCAAGGGCCTCTCTGATGTATTTCTACGTGACTGATGGATGCAGGGAACTAAACACTCATCCAGCGATCATCCGTGCAGATAATCTGTGCAAGGTGTCGCGCTCCTGTTCATCCTTCAGAGGCCGCCAGCCATGCCCTCCACACAAGAGGGACAGGACTTTCTCCATTCTGGCAGCACACAACCCCTGTCCCCCCTGGGGGTTCACTCTGTCTTTCTGTGACGAGTGAGCACATCATGGACATGGCTGGCTTCCCCACCCACAGTGGGCATCCCCAAGGGCAACAACTGGGCCTGGGCCATCTCTTCAGCCAGAACACGAGACCTGATGAGCACCCTCGGTGGCTGCATCAGTGGTGAGAGAAGTAGAGTCTTATTGCTGGCCTAGGTCTTAGGTGGCCTTGAGGGACCTCAATATGGTGATTTCAAAGTTGGTTCCTCGGGGAACCCCTGAGCAGGGGGCTGGCATGGTGTGAACATGACGGCAGGGTTTTGGATCCCCACCGCCATTTAACTCTCCAGCAGATTTCATGCACGGAGCTTTGGAGAAGGGTTCTGTGGTGGAGCGGAAGGCGGGAGGCCAGGAGAAGCAGCATCCACGCCGAGGTCCGGTCCTGGAGCCCTGGTGGCCCTGCCATGCAAAGGCACCCCCTCACCATCCACGTGGGTCCCTCATCATCCACGTGGGCCCCTCGCCATCTACATGGGCCCCTCGCTGTCCATGTGGGCCCCTCACCATCGACGTGGGCCCCTCCACCTGGGACCAGGAGGGCATGTGCTGGGCCTCAGGGGACAAAAAGCTCTGCCTCTAAAGAGTCCCAAAACCAGCCTAAAGGATGATAAAAAAAAACAAAATGAAACCTCCTGGAAACACACCTAACTCTGGAGTGTCAACACGCAGTGCTGTGGGTTGAAGTGTCCCCCCTCAATTCATATCCACCCAGGAGAACCTCCAAATGGACCTTATTGGAGGCCTCTGTGGATATGATTAGTTCAGATGTGGTCACACTGCACTAGGGGGGCCCTAAATCCAGTGACAGTGTCCTCGAGAGACAGGCGGCTCAGACACAGAGACTTCGGGGCGCCATGTGAGTGTCCACAGAGGCAGAGGATGGGGGAGGTGGCCACAGCCAAGGGTCTCCTGGGGCCACCGGGAGCCGGAGGGGCAGGAAGGGTCTCCCCTTCAGGGTTCAGAGGGAGCATGGCCCCCCAACACCTCCCCCACCCCAACACCTTGATTTTGGGGTTCTGGCTTCCAGAGCTGGGAGACAAGAGATTCCTGTGGCTTTAATCCGCACCGTTAGTGGTAAGTGGCCACAGTGGCCCCAGGACACTATGACGCGGGTCTCCGGGGCTGGGTTTTCTCTTGACCTGACTGTGGATGAATCACAAGTGGCCTTGAACTCCAGGACCAGGGGTCCCCCTCTGTGTGCACACGCAGTGTCAGGAGGGCTCGCAGGAATGTGGAGTGTAATCTCGGGACACAAGCCAGAGCTCAGGACCCAGGCCCGGTGGCACCAGGGGAGGAAGGAGGAGGAATCCAGGATTAAAGGACGAGGCAGGACAGCGTGGGAGCCAAGGGTGGGAGAAGTGGGCAGAGGTGGGTCTCCCAGGAGCAAGCGCCTGTCCGCAAAGGGCTCGATGCCCGGAGGTCGGTTAGGAGGAGTGGACGCCGGCTTCTGAACCGCTGCCCAGGAAATGGCTCCTGGCTGTTTAACCCCCAGCCCTGGTTTATCAGAGCCAGGAAGACGCAGGCAGGGACGGGGCCGGCGGGAGAGCTCCCACTTCTGCCGCTGGGCAAATGTTTCTTCCCAGCTGGGGCGAGGTCAGCCTCCTGCAATGCCCACCACCCCTACAGCCCGTGACCCCAACCTCCGTCCCTGCTGACCCCCTCGGCTCCAGAATGCATGTCCCCACGTGGGTGACCCGGGCACCCCCAGCCCCTCAGGCCCAAACCTGGATCCTCAGCTTTCCCTAAAGCCTCATCCCCGAGGGCAAGACACAGGTGACACGGGGCAGGGGACGAGCCATAGAGCCAGACCCTACAAAAACCTTTCTCCGTGAGCTGCAGTGTCTTCCCCGGTAAAACAAGGAAGGTGTCTTAGTGTCCTGGGTCTGTCCAGCAAAGCGCCACAGACTGGGTGGCACAAACAACAGAAACTTAACCTCTCACAGAGCTGGAGGCCAGAAATCCAAACTGAGGTGTGGGCAGGCCACGCTCCCTCCAGGGGTTCTGGGGGGTCCCTTCGCCTCTCCTGGCCTCTGGCAGGTGCTTGGCTTGAGGCCGCCTCGCTCCAGTCTCTGCCTCCATCCCACTTGGCCGCCTTCTCTGTGTCCCTCTCCTCTCAGGGAGAGGTGTAGGTTGTTGGGTGTGGGGCTCACCCTGCCCCACTATGGCCTCACCTCCAAGTCCATCTGTAATGGCCCAATTTCCACATAAGGCCCCGTCCCCAGCTCCCGGGGCTTGGGGCTGGATCCCAGTCTCCAGCCTGAGGTTCACCCACGTCCCCGCCGGCCCCTGCCCACGTACTGGTGGCTTCGTCATCTCCCAGGCCCCTCCACCCTGGGCCTGCTGTCTGCCCCAGGAGCTCTCTCTCAAATGAAATGCTGAGGGGGTCACTCCTGGCTCAAAGGCGTCTGCAGCCCTCCAGGGGCACTGAGTTCAGCGCCTTCACCTGACACCAGGGCCCCCCAGATGCCCTCCGCAGACGCCCAGCACCTGGCCGGCTTCCCTCACCTGCCTGACTCGGCCCCGCCCCCCGGCAGTGCTCTAACCCACACCTGCCTTTGCCCGGGGACCCTCCTCCTGGGCCTGCCCCCTCTCTGCCTTCCAAGGCTCCGCGCCATGCGCCATGTCACCTCCTCCTCCCCAGCCTCCGGGACCAGTCACCAGAGAGGACACTCCCCCTGACCCCCAGGGCCTCGGTGGCTCGCCCAGGCTTCGTGACATCCCCACCGACGGCGGCTCGGGGCTCCTAAGACGCAGTCCCAGACAGGCAATCGGGAGCACCGAGGAGTGGTTGCTGCATTCCATTTTCTCAGGTGGGGACATTACAGCCCCAAAGAAAAGCAACGAGCAGCGACCAACATCTAGCACCGAAGACTTCATTTTTTTTTGAAAGACACAGCAACAAAGAAGGAGGCGGAGGAAGAGGAGGAGAGAACGGAGGGCAGCATCTCAAAAGGGTGCTCTTTAAAATATTGACATTAGCTCTATGAAAAACCCATCCTTATTTTCTCATGTCCCCAGGGTCTGTGTCAAAGCCACTGCAGGCCTCTGACCTTGGCGAGCGCTTTCTGGGTTGTCTGTGAGGGTGGGAGGTCAGGCCCGCCCAGGCTGAGCCGGGGAGCGCACCGCAGCCTGCCTGGAAATGGGATTTCACAGAACGCCCCATCGCAAGGAGGCTCCAGAGGGAAGACGCTTGGCCGGGCCGCTGAGTTGATTTTTGAAGCCGTTACACGAACCACTGCTTTTTCTCATCATCACTCAGGTAACTCTCCCTACAAGACTAATACAAAAAGCAAACCTGCCTGGGGACTACGTAACAATCTGCGATTGTTCATTAAGTCATGGGAGCAGAGAAAATCAGAGGGAAGGAACCAGAAGCTCGCACGGAGATGGACCGTTCCTTTCTTCGGCAGACTATCTTTTACCTGCCACTGTCTCTATCTTCCTTAAACGCCACAAGACATCCACCTGGATTACAAACTGGGGGGCCGCAGTGTGCAGGGGAGAGTCAAGGACACAAGAGTCAAAACCAGGTGAAGCCACAGGTGCAGTTGGGCTACCTTGGGCAAGATGCTCAACCTCTCTGGGCCCCAGCGTTCTCATCTGTAAAGTGCAGTGATTCCTTTTCTCCCTCCCTCACTGAGCCGTAGAGGGGCACAGGCAGTTTCACAATGATCCAGGCTCTGGAAATGCTAATAAGAAAGAAATGGGTGGGGTGTAAATAAATACCCCTGCTCTCTGCACCCTGCCACGTACAATATAGAGCACCTCGTTTCATTTGCCAAGGCATTTCCTGTGTCAGAGAGAAAGAAGATGCCCGAAGACTGCAAATAATTCCCCCAGCAGCTTCCTTCCTTCTGCAGCTAAGGCCTGAGCAGACTTGCTCAGGCAAAGCATTTGGTTTGGAATAACTTTTCTACAGTGTTTCTTCAATGGCCAACGTTCATTCATGCCAGAGAGACGAGGCATTTAATATTTCTAATTGCATTTTAGAGAACAGCTTACTCCTGGAAGTTTTATAATTGATTTTTCATCTGGCTTTTCTTTGGTTCATATTATTCTCTCAAGACCCCTGTTGAGCCTTCCAACATTTGTTATACTCTTCTTCAAATTACAGCGGGACGTGGGCCTTTTTTTGTCTTCCCTCAGGGCAAGGATCACGCCTCTAATTTTTCCACCCACTCAGCCTGGCCCTTCCGTGGTGCGATGCAGATGCAGTAGGAACAAAGACAAGGAGAAATTATTTTCCCTAGGTATTGCATTCGCTAACAGCACCTCAGAAATCCCAAACGGTTCAGGATAAGAAACTGGTCCAAAGCTGATTAATTTTGCAAAACAAACCTTCCAGGGGAGCTCGCAAGATCTTCAGAAAGAATATTCTGGTTTTTGCTTCCTGCTGAGAGCTTCAGGGACCATAATTAGAGCAACAGGCTCAACTCTGAGGGTTCACCAAACCCTGAGAACCTTCCTACCAATGCATACAAAAATAATGGCCTGCCCTGTTTGAAAATACCACCTAAAATTCAGATTTGTGTTCTCCCATTGCATCCTATGCATTTTTAAGAAGCTTAGTTTGGCTCGGGGTTAGCAATTGGAAGCCGGGGAAAAGAGATCTGCCCTAGGTCCAGGGTGATGTTTTCAAAGATGGCTGTGGACAGCTGTGTCAGAATCGGGGGCTTGTAAAAACACAGCTTCCCAAACTCTGCTGCAGACCTACCAAATGGGGATCTCTAGGGACATTTAATTGGGTGGTTTTCTTACCACAACAGAGCTCCTATACCCTCCAGGCCATAACGTATCCAGATGGACTTGAGCCCAAGCCCTAGGCAAGGTGGGGATGAGACTGGGCTGAAGAGTAGGGCTCCAAGTGGGTGTTTGACAGTGAGAGGAGCTTGGTCCAGAGGAGATGTTGCTGAGGGCAGGGGCAGAGCAGCCTCCTAGTTCCAGGAGGGTGAGCTTCTGAGAGTGTACTAGGCAGTGCTGGGCTTCAGTCCTCAATGCCATCGTGATGCCTTGGGTTACACACCACTTCCTCAAGGAAGCTCTCCAACCTGGTCAGGTCCACACTGTGTGACCAGTCCATGCTACCTCACTAGAACGTAATCCCATGGCAGTTTTGTCCACACTGCATCCCAGGGCACCAGTGAATGAAGGAACAAATGGCTGACTGAGGAGCCACGTGAGCTCATTGCACAGCATAGCACATGGCTGCACCACTAGGAGAACAAGTTCCAGAATCACGGAGAAGGAAACAGACCTGTTCGGCTGCTGGTTGGTCCATCCAAACCCCACCTCTGTCAAGGCCCTGGCCAGGAAGCCAGAGGGTGGCAATCTGTAGTGTCCAGGGAGGCAGCCATTGGTGGAGAGGATGGGCCACGATATGCCGTGAATTCTGGCTGCAGAACCTGGAGCTGGTCAGTCTGCGGGAGAGGTGACTCGGGCATGGGCAAGGCCCCCCGTATTCTCAAGGGCCCTTGGAAGCAGAGAGCACAGATGCAGTCTGTTTGATCCCAGAGACAAAAACCAGAACTGAGATGGGGAGATGGGGCAGAGAAGCGAGGGGAGGCAGGTATCAGGTGGAGAAGAACAACTTTTTAAAAATCAGAGCTATTTGGAGGTGGGATGAAGAGGTGGTGGCCCGGGTGGCCCAGAGGCTACCCACCCACAGACACAAGCACTGCAGGGCACCCACCGACCCTGAGCGTCCGAGCTTTTGTTCTTACCATTCACAATTATGTATGTTCTAACGTGGCTGTCACAACCTCACTTGTGTCCTGGAGAATGTAACAAGCAGACAGTTTTAGGTAGAAAGTAAACCCAGGAATTCCAGTCAAAGTAGTTCTGCAAATCAATTTCAAATTTTGAGGCCCCCTCCTCCCTGCCATACCAAATGCATAGCAACGAGAGCTGAAATACAAAAACAGAAAATTGAGAGTCATAACACTGCTCAAAAATAAGATAAGATTCTGGGGATAGGGTGGGGGTGGGACTATGATAAGAGCAGATGAGGCTGTGGGCTTGTGGGCTCTGGGTACGGAACAGGCAAAAGCATCCGGAAGAACGAATCCTGCGGGGTCACGGGGACCCATGGTAGCCCCAGAAATGGCAGGGGCCAGAGCCACATTCAAGCAAGGGGGCACTGGAGCCAGGAGCTGGGGTGCAGCAGGAAGGGGACAGGCTCCCCTGCCCAGACAAACCTCCACCAGGGCTGCCTGGCACAGCAGATCCACCAAGTGGCACACCCAAGGCAGCAAGAGGAGAGCAAAGTGGCCCTGATGTTTCACCCTTCCTGCTTCCATGGCTTTGTCATGGCCCCTGCAGCTGGCTCCAGGCCCAGGTCTCAGGAACAATCAGAAAAAGAAACATGATTTATACAGAATCAGTAACCAGATTGACAGCAGGCTTCTCACCTGCAAGAAGAAAGCCAAAAGATACAGTTCTGAGGGCAAATAACTATTTACATAGAATTCCTTTTTTTTTTTTTCATTTTCTTATTGTAGAACATAAAATATATACATAAAGTAAAAACTTTCCAAGTGCAATTTAACAAGTAGTTAGAGAGCAAATTTCAAAAAATATTATAGGTTATGATTCCACAGTTTCAGTTACTTCCTTATTATGAAATATAACCTATATACAAAAAATAATGTTGTTTTTCAAATTATGATTTAACAAGTAGTTATATAGGAAATTTACAAAAATGTTATGAGTTATAGCACAATAGTTTCAGTTATTTCCTTATTGTGAAATATAAAAGCAAAAAGGTAATAACTTTCAAATTACAATTTAACAAGTAGTAATATAGGAAATTTCCAAAAATATTATGAGTGACAACCATAGTTTCAGTTATTTCCTTTTTATGAAATGGAACATGTATACAAAAAGGTGATAACTTTCTAATTACAATTTAAAAAGTAGTTATAGAGCAAATTTCAAGGAATGCTATGGGTTATAGTTCCACCATTTCAATTCTTTCCTTCTAACTATTCCAATACCCCAGCAACTAAGAAAAAGAGAATTATATACAGAGTCAGTCTTCATAATCCTTTGTTAAATTCCATCTTGTCTGTTGCTCCCCCTTCCTCTAGTTTAATCACTTTCCCCATCTTCAGGGATGTCTAGGCAGTGACCACCCTAACTTGTTCATGTTGAAAAGGGGTGTCGACATTATGGGAAAAGGGGACACATCTGGTTGATGTTCTTGAAGAGACTATTGCCACTGGGTTTTGGGACTTAGCTGGCATAGAAACTCTCTGGAGGATTTAAGTTTCTGATGAATAAACTTAGTGAGTGAAACTTTTATAGAGTCTCAGATAGGGATCCAGGTATCCTTTAAGGTTGTCAGGACCACTGTTGACTCGTACATAGAATTCTATACCCTGGTAAGCTACCATTTGAGAGTGAGTGAAAAACTGAGAGACTTTCAGACACTCAACTATGAGAGAATTCACTGCCTGTGCCAGTTTGAATGTATTATGTCCCCAAAACACCATTATCTTTGATGTAATCTTGTGTGGGCAGATGTATCAGTGTTGATTAGATTGTAATTCTTTGAGTGTTTCCATGGAGATGTGCCCCACCCAGTTGTGGGTGATGACTCTGATTGGATAATTTCCATGGAGGTGTTGCTCCGCCCATTTGGGGTGGGTCTAAGTTGATCAGTGGAGCCACATAAATGAGCTGACATAACAGAAGGAACTCAGTGCAGCTGAGAGTGACATTCTGAAGAGGAGCTACAGCCAAGAGGGACACTTTGAAGAATGCCCAGGAGCTGAGAGAGGAACTGCAGTTTACAGAGACAGTTTGGAGACGGCCTTTGAAAGCAGACCTTTGCTCCGGAGAAGCTAAGAGAGGACAAACGCCCTAAGAGCAACTGAGAGTGACATTTTGGAGAGAAGCTGAAGCCTAAAGAGGAACGTCCTGGAAGAAAGCCATTTTGAAACCAGAACTTTGGAGCAGACGCCAGCCACATGCCTTCCCAGCTAACAGAGGTTTTCCGGCCGCCATTGGCCATTCTCCAGTGAAGGTAGCCGATTACTGATGTGTTACCTTGGACACTTTGTGGCCTTAAGACTGTAACTTTGTAACCAAATAAACCCCCTTTTATAAAAGCCAATCTGTTTCTGGTGTTTTGCAAAAGGGCAGCATTAGCAAATTGGAACACCGCCCCTGCCCTTCAGATGCACCTTTTCTGGGGCACTGAGTCCAACTGAAGGATGAACTCAGCGACGGGAAAAACAAACCCAGAGGAAGGGGTAGGGTGTGAAGAACAACGGGGAGCAAAGACATTGGTAAAACTTAGTGGTAGATTTAGTTCACTATTAATTATAAAACAAAACAAAACTGCAACTAAATTTTCTGTTAAAGCTGGTGGAACCAAAATTCTAGGCAACAGGTAGAGAAATACAGAGCAGGAATGTGGTGGTTTGCTAGACACTGTTATGGTTCTCACTGGATTTGGTGGAGGAGAAAGATACCCATAACTTTAGATTTTAGTAGAAAAAATGAACATAATTTAGAATAGACGTAAAAAAGTTAAGGGTTTAACCACACTAGGAGTGGGGAAAAAAGGGAGGACATAAGTAATACCAAAAATAATATGGTAGAAATATGTTGGTAATCACAATAAATATAAACCAATTAAATTCATCTATTAAAAGACAAATAAGTATAACAAAGCCCATTGCAGAATGTTCTACACAGTGTGATGATTATGCAAAGCTTTAAAATGATACATATTGTTTATAGGCACATACATCTGTAGTAAAATATAAAAATGGAGATGGGAAGCATACAACCAACTACTGGACAATGGTTATGTCTACAGAGGGAAGGCGGGAGGGAAATGTGTGAGAATGAGATTAAGTTTAGCTTTCACACAGGACAGGTGTGCCTAGCAGGGTCGGGCAGTTAAGAAATTGGTAGAAGGTTAAAAAGACAAACTGTAGTCCACAGTCAGTCCCCCTGCTTATCCGCCCACTATCTACTATCCTTGCAGGGTGGAGCCTCAGAATAGAGGTTCTCAAAATAGCCTCATAACTTGTTACCAAACTAGCCCAGACTGGCTCTAAAGAGGCCTGGGCATAACCATTATAGTCAGGGGTGGAGATTTGTTCCAAGGGTTCCTAATGTTGCAAATTTGTGCCGGAAACGTATTTCAAATGTTTCCAATTTCCGCCAGCTGCATGTTTCAAATTTGCGCGGGCTAGTTAGGCTTGTCGAATAGAATGTAACCTCTGGAGTATCAGCCACTGGAGAAACAGGGGAGGGACTTGCGGTTAGGTGTAGGGAATAAATACTGCTGGGTCTATTGTTCTGTGGCCAACCCCCACATTTTGGTTGGGCGCCCGTTCTTGCAAGACTGTGAATAAATTCTTTTCTTCTCCACAATTGGGTGAACATTTGTTCCTTTTTAGGAATAGTGCTTGTTTCTCACAAATGGGATTAGGGAAGGGTGAAAACGTGGCTTCGACTGCATTTATGATGTTCAGTTCTTTTAAAAATGAGATCTGGACGAAAACTGTTCAATTTTTTCAAATCTGAGTTGTAGGTCTAGGAGGTTTGTTGTATGTTATTTTCCTGAATGTTTGAAATAGTTTGTGATATGATGAAGGAAGAAAGGAATGAAGGGAAAAGGAAGGAGGAAGGGAGGGAAGGAAGGAAGAAGGGAGTTCAGACAGATGTGAAGACAGGCCTTACAGATCGTGACCAGGGGCTGGCTCTCGTCTCAGTGGTTCTGTTGCCCAGAAATAGACTTTCAGGGTAAATAAACCTCCTCTCTGTCTCTGCACATGCTGTTCCCTCAGTTTGGAAGAGCTTCTCTGCCCTGCAGCCTTGTCTGTCAAAACCCTGCTCCTGCACAGGCCCAGCAGGACAAACTTCCCTGATCCCCCCATCAGAGTGGACTGTTCCCTCCAGCCCAGCCCCTGATCGGCCAGCCAGCCTCAGCCCCCACACGGCTAACATTCAAGCAGATGAAATGGACAGTCCAGTTACAGCGAGGCCACAGAGGGTTGCTCCCAGGGTGAGAATTACAGAGGGAACAGTGGAAGGCTATGGGCATCTCGGCACAGTCGCAGGCAGTTTTCACAGGGGAAGCCCTAGAACAGCGTGAACTGCTCCTTCAAAGTGAACGTCTAGATTTCAATTATCTAGAAATCTTTAAATGCCCCAAATTTCATTTCAAGCACTTTTTGATAGACTCGTTTATAAAACATAATACATACAGGGAGAGAAGGGTGGGAAGATGGCAGCGCACGAAGCTTCCGGAATCAGTCCATCCACCCAAACAACTGCTGAACTGGCAGGGACTGTCTGAATCAACTATTCTGAAACTCTGGAGGCGAATGGAACTCTGTGCAGCATCCAGGGAAGAGCTGGAGGACAAGGCTGGCAAATCACAGTAAGTACCGGTGAATTCAACCACCCCACAGCATCCTCCACCCCCAGCCTCACAGCAGGCAGCCGTGGGGCTGCAGCCCGGACTCCTGGTGCAGCTTGCTGGGGACAGGGTGGGCTACAAAGACCCAATCCTCCAAAGCCCCGGTGTGTGTAGTCTGATTGCTGACCCCTACTTCTGATGAGCAACTTCAGATCGCTGGAGGACATGCTCCAAGGTTGCCATTGTTCCAATCCCACTTGGGGGAAGCAGCAAAAGAAGCTTAAAGAGGAAATATCTACTTCCTTCTCTTTTCTTTTTCTATTTCCCATTTGGGAGCAAAAATAATTTTGTTTGGAAAAGTCACCAGTTGATGGCTCCAGCCCTCAACAACAACAACAAACAAAACAAACAAAGAAACAAAACTAGCAATCTTGGAGAGGTGGGAGACCCAGACTTCCAGAGGGATAACAACATAATACTTAGAATGTCCAGTTCTCAACAAAAAACTACAAAACAAAGCACCAGGAAACTATGAACCATTCACATGAAAAAATTCACCAGAAAGCATTCCTGAGGAAGCTCATTCATTGGAAATATCTGTCAAAGACTTTAAAATCAACTGTCTTAAATATGTTCAATGAGCTACAGGAATCCATACACAAAGAACTAAAGGAAATTAGGAGAACAAAATGAAGAGATATAAAATATGTTAAAAATTACAAAAAAGAATCAAAGAGAAATTTGGGAGCTGCAAAGCACATTAACTGAAATAAAAAATTCATTAGATTCAATAGCAGAGTTGACCAGGCAGAAGAAAGGATCAGCAGACTTGAAAACAAGACAGTTGAAATTACCCAGGGTGAGGCACGGAAAGAAAAAATAATGAAGAAAAATGAAGAGAGCCTGAGGGCCCAGTGGGACGTCATCAAGAATACCAACGTATGCATTATTGGAGTCCACAAGGAAAAGAGAGAAAGGAGCAGAAAAAGTATTTGATGAAAGACATGAATATACACATCCAGGAGCTCCACAAATGCCAAGCAGGACAGACTCCAAGAGATTTACACCAAGACACATTCTAGTGAAATTGTCAAAGAGGATTCTGAAACAAGAGAGAAGTGACTCGATCTTACAAGGGATCCCCAATAAGATTAACAGTGGATTTCTCATCAGAAACCACAGAGGCCAGAAGATAGTGGGTCAACATATTTAAAGTCCTTAAAGAAAAAGAATGTCATCCAAGAATTCTATATCTGGCAAAATTATCCTTCAAAAATGAAGGAGAAATTAATACATTTCAGATAAAGAAAAGCTGGAAGAGTTAATCACCAGAGACCTGTCCTATAAGAAATGCTAAAGGGAGTCCTTCAGGCTGAAATTAAAGGACACTAGACAGTAACTCAAAGCCATAAGGAGAAATAAAGAACATTGGCAAAGGTAATTACACATAGGTAAATATAAAATCCTATATTACCTTACATTTGGTTTGTAACTGCTTTATCCCCCTATATGACTTAGCAGATAAATGTGTAAAATAACATTTAAAATCTATGTTAATAGACAAGCAATGTATAAAGGTATAATCTATGACAATAACAATATAAAGAGGGAGGGACAGACATATTTAAAGTAAAGAGTTTGTAGACGGCTGAAACTAGTCAAACTACACTGTCACTGGTTTAAGATGTTAGCTGTACTTACAAAGGTAACCACTAAGAAAATAGCTAAAAATATACAGAGAAAAAGGAAAGACAAATGGAATAAAAAAAATGGTACGCTACAGAAAGAAACTAAACACACACACAAATAAAACAGCAATGGAATAATTGAGGAATAAAAAACAAACAAAACGTATAGAAAACAAATAGCTGAATGGCAGTTATTACCTTAAATGTCAATGGATTAAACAATCCTATTAAAATGCAGAGATTGGCAGACTGGATAAAAAGCATAGTCCATCCATATGCTGTCTACAAGATTCTCACTTACGTACAGAGGCACAAATATGTTAAAAGTAAAAGGATGGAAAAGGATATTCCTTGCAAAGAGTAATCAAAATAGAGCTGAAGTGGTATATTATTGTCAGACAAAATAGATTTAAGGTCAAAAGGATTATAGAAGACAAAGAAGGATATAGATATAGATGGATAAGTAGATAGAAAGATGATAGATGATAGATTAGATAGATAGATAGAAGATAGATAGATAGATAGGTAAAAGTTTCAATCCAGCAAGAATCTATAAAAATTATAAACATAGAGAAACCTCACAACAGGCCCAAAAATATATGAAGCAAAAATTGACAAAAGTGAAGGGACAAATAGTTAGCTCTACAGTAATAGATGGGGACTTCAATACACCCCTTTCAATAATTGATAGAACACTTAAACAGAAAATCAATAAGGAAAAGGAGGATTGAACAACACTCATGGATGTATATACAGAACACCGCATCCAACAAGAGCAGAATACACATTCTTCTAAAATACATCAGAACATTTTCTTGAATAGAACACATATGAGGCCACAGATTTGTAAGATCTGTAATCTTACAAATTTAACGATATTGAAATTATATGGAGAATCTTCTCAGACCATAATGGAATAAAGCTAGAAATCAATAACAGAAGGAAAACTGGAAAATTTACAAATATGTGGAAATTAAACAACACACTATTAAACAGCCAATGGGCCAAAGAAGAAATCACAAGGGAAATAAGGAAATATCTTGAGATGAATGAAAACTAAAATACAACAGACCCAAAACTTAAGGAATGTGCCAAAGGCAGTGCTCAGAGGGGAATTTAGGGCTCTAAATGTCTAATGAAAAAAGAACAAACATCACAAATCAATAACCTAACTTCACACCTAAAGAAACCATAACAAGAATAGGAAACTAAACCCAACTAAACCCTAAATCAGTAGAAGGAAGGAGATAGTAGGGATAGAGCAGAGATAAATGAGATAGAGAATAAAAGAACAATAGGAAGAATCAACAAAACCAAAGTGTTTTTTTAAAAGATCAACAAAATTGATGAACACTTAGTCAGACTGATAAACAAAAAGAGACAGGACACAAATAACTAAAATCAGGAATGAAAATGGGGACATTACTACCGACTTTACAGAAATAAAAAGTATTATAAGTGGATACTATGAACCACCAACAAATTAGAAAACCTGCAGACATGGACAAATTCCTTGAAACATAAAAATTAGCCAATTTGATGCAAGAAGAAATAGAAAATCTCAATAGACCTATAACAAGTAAAGAGATTGAGTCAGAAATTAAAAACTTCCCAACAAAGAAGTGTTCAGGACCGGATGTTTTCACTGCTGAATTCTAGCAAACATTTAAAGAAGATTTTACACCAATCCTTTTAAAACTCTTCCAAAAATAGAGGGAGAGGGATAACTCCCTAACTTATTCTAAGAGGCCAGCATTACCCTGATACCAAAGCCAGGTACAGACAAGACGAGAAGGAAAATTACAGACCAATATCCCTTAGGAATATAGATGCAAAATCCTCCACAAAATACTGGCAAACTTAATCCAATAGTATGTTAAAAGGATCATACACCATGAACAAGTGGTATTTATTCCAGGAATGCAAGGATGGTTCAACATAAAAAATTAATCAATGTAATATAGTACATTAATAGAATGAAGGGGAAAAAACCATATGATCATCTCAATTGATGCAGAAAAAGTATTTGACAAAGTCCAACATCCTTTCATGTTTAAAACACTCAGAAAACTAGGAATAGAAGATAATGTTCTCAACATGATAAAGAGTATTTATGAAAAATCACAGCAAATATCATGCTCAATGGTGAAAGACTGAAAGGTTTCCCCCTAAGATCAGGAACAAGACAAGGATGTCTGCTGTCACCACTGTTATCCAACATTGTACTGGAAGTTCTAGCCAGAGCAATTGGGCAAGAGAAAGAAACAAAAGCCTTCCAAACTGGAAAGGAAAAAGTCAAATTATTCCTATTCACAGGAGTCATAGTCCTATATATAGAAAATTCCAAAGGATCTACAAGGAAGCTACTAGAACTAATAAGCTAATTCAGCAAAGTTGCAGGATACAAGTTAAACATGCAGATGTCAGATAGGTTTCTAAACACAAGTAGTGATCAATTTGAAAAGGAAATCAAGAAAATAATTCCATTTACAATAGCATCCAAAAGAATAAAATACCTAGGAATAAATTTAACCAAGGAGGTGAAAGATTACACAACATTGCTGAAAGAAATTAAAGAAGACCTAAATAATTGGAAAGACATCCCGTGTTCATGGATCAGAAGACAATA
Organism: Choloepus didactylus; assembly: GCF_015220235.1. Taxonomy (NCBI): domain Eukaryota; kingdom Metazoa; phylum Chordata; class Mammalia; order Pilosa; family Megalonychidae; genus Choloepus; species Choloepus didactylus. Next base: position 126,475,905 of record NC_051316.1, on the reverse strand, counting down.
TTGTTAAGCTGTCAAAACTGCCTAAAGCAACCTACAAATGCAATGCAATCCATATCAAAATTCCAGCAGCCTACTTTGCAGAAATAGAAAAATGGATCCTCAAATCAGCTTTTGTGCTTCCAAATCGACCTTGTAAAAAAGAACAAAGTTAGAGGACTAACATTGCCTGATTTTGAAACTTACTACAAAGCTACAGTAATTAAAACAGTATGGTACTGGCTATGGTCCAAGGAAATAGAACTGAGTGCCCAAAGATAAATCCATACATCTATGGCCAGTTGATTTTCAACAAGGATCTCAAGTCCACTCAAGGGGAGAAAATAGTCTCCAACAAATGGTTCTGGGGCAAGGGGAAATCCACATGCAAAAGAATGAATGTGGACCCCTAACTCTCACCTTAAACAAAAATTAATTCAAAGTGGACCAATGACTTAAATATAAGAGCTAACACTATAAAACTCTTACAAGAAAACTCTTCTGGCCCTTGTTGTAGGCAATGGATTTTTAGATTTTACACCAAAAGCACAAGCAACAAAATAATAGATGAAATAGGCTTCATCAAAATTAAAAACTTTTTGTACATCAAAGGACATTATCAAGAAAGTGAAAAGATAACCTATCAAATGGGAAAAATATTTGGAAATCATATACCTGATGAGGGTTTAATATCTAGAATATACAAAGAACTCCTATATCTCAACAACAAAAAGACAACAACCCAATTAAAAACTGGGCCAAGAATTTGAATAGACCTTTCTCCAAAGAAGATATTCAAATGGCCAACAAGTATATGAAAACCTGTTCAACATCATTAGCCATCAGAGAAATGCACATTAAAGCTACAACGAGATACTTCACACCCACTAGAATGGCTATTTTAAAAACTGAAAATAAGTAATTGGCAAGCATGCGGAGAAATAGGAAGCCTCATACACTGCGGGCCAGAATGTAAAATGCTGCAGCCACTGCGGAAAATAGTTTGGCAGATTCCTGAAAGTTAATTGGAATTACCATATGACCCAGCAATTCCACACTTAGGTGTATACCCAAAGAATTGAAAGCAGGGGCTCAGACAGATACTTGTATACCAATGCGCATCGCAGCATTAATCACAGTAGCCAAAGGGTGGCAGCAACCAAGTGTCCATCCACAAATGATGGATACACAAAATTTGTTCTATCCGCACAATGGAATATTATCCAGCCCTAAGAAAAAGTGAAGTGCTGGTACATGTCACAACATGAATGAAACGCAGATGCCATGTGGAGTGAAATAAGCCAGGGACAAAAGGACAACTATTGCATGATTTCTCTAATAGGAAAAACACAGAATAAGCAAATTCATAGGGAGAGAAACCAGATGAGTGGTTACCAGAGTGGGCGTTTGGGAGAATTGGGAGCTACTGCTAAATGAGTACGACTTTTGGTTTGGGATGATGAAAATGGAGTGGAAATAGCGGTGAAGGTTACGACGTATTGTCAGTGTACTTAATGTCAAAGGACTGTCTACTTAAAATGGATAAAATCATTTTTACATCATGTATACTTTACCATGACAAAAAATAAATGTTATATTTAAAAATGCAATATACATAGAGGCCTGCCTATAGGATTTTAGTTGTTCTTATTGTTTACAATTCTTTCCTTTCTTCCAAGAATGGTTTTAAAATTTCTAAAGCAACACACGTGCTTGTAGAAAATTCATACGATACAGTAATGTACAACCAGGAAGTGGAAGTTTGTCTCCTCCGTTCCGTTCCCCCAACCTCACACTCCAGAAATAAACACTGTTGACTCCCTGCTTTTCCTAAAGATACGTAGACAACCTCAATCTATCATTCAGAGAACGAGAACTAAATGTTGAACTAAAGTGATATTTAAGCACACTAGCTGTGTGCGAGTAAGTGGGCTAGGCATCATCATGAAGGTATAATTTAACCCCCCAACCAGCTCTGCAAGGGAGATGATTACTATTTCTAGAAAAAGAACCATGGTCAGCAAAGCTGCCTGGGGCTGTGGATCCCGGTTCTGCCATTTATGAGCTATGTAACTTTGGGCAGGTTTGCATCTGTTCTGTGCCTCAGTTTCTTCATATGTAAAACGGGCTAAGAGACAGCACTTCATAGAAAGTTGCAAGAGCTAAATAAATTGGAACATGTACAGAGCTAAGAACAACACTTGGCATACAGCAGCTCAACAGATTACTATTTTCATCTTACAGGTAAGGAAACGGAGGCTCGGAGAGGTTAACTGACTTGCCAAATCCAACCATGAGTGTGATGATCAAGCCATGTACCTGCCAAGAACACGTGAAGCCCCTCGGAAGGTAGCGGGTGGTGAGCGCCCTCCTGCCCTATACCTCAATATCCCCAAATGCTTTTTTAGTCCATAGGTCTTCATTTGAGAGTTTCTTCCTCTCTCGCCCTCTGGTCGGGTGGAAGCTGTCACTTCTTGCTGCTGACCACCTGCCTGCCTCAGCGTGACGCCTGTCCTACTTGGTTGCTTTGCTCTGCTCCAGACTAGAAAACAAAGATAACACCGCTGATTGGAATAGTCCATGAAACAAGTACAAGTATGCACTGAGTCGAGCCCTCAGCAGAGCTCCCGTAAACAAACTGAATGTGTCTTAATAGACGTCTGCACTTTCACTGTTCAGACACCTGCAGATTTCTGGCTGGGTTCTGGATAGATGAAGTGGCTGGATCCCTAGGATAAGTGAGGTTACTGCATAAATATATTTTCCATGTTTTTAAACTAGAGTTTCTGACTTAGGCATTTTTTTATTTTCCTGCCCTCAAAATGCAGAACAGTACACCACAGCTCCTCTGACAGCCTATTTCACTTTAAACACCTGCATTTAGTCTTCCCCAGGTAACACCGGTCAGTCAGAGCTACTTTACTCACACACCCTGACAGCTTAAATGAGATCTAAACCGTCATCATGAGGTGCCATGTTGCATTTAAACAACTCCCCAACTCACCTCAAAAAATCCTCTGAGGGATGGATGATCACAAGTTGCTGTCAGACGTGTGGGCGTCTGAATAGTAAACCAGGCAGCAAACCAGAACGTATCGGGCAACACCTCTGAGCTGGGTCCTCGGGGGGGACCAAGGTACATGAGACCCAGGCCACACCCCAAAGAATGTGAGGGTACCCACAGTGAGGCAGAACAGGATGCGGAAATAAAAGTTTCCAAGAGAGGGTCACAAGGAGTCAAAGACATAGGAGGAGGGTGTATAAATGCAGCTTGGGAAGAGCTGGGGGCACAGTGCTTGATTTGGGGCCCCAAGGATGTCCAAAATTCCTGACTTTTGTTTCATCATTGCATTCCTGTGGTTACTGAACTCATAATGAAATCATGTGCATTAGCTACACTGCTGAGACCCACACGAAAATACCAAGATTCAGCACAGGCAGCCACAGGGGAGGTAAGATTTTTTTTGTTTATGCCCACTGTCAGCTAACGCGAGCTCCTGGGTGGATTCTTTGGCCTCAACTCCCTGATTAGATCCCTTCCAGTCAATATAACGGAAACCCTTACTTGCCCCCTGGTGAACACAGGAGTCCCGACCGCATGTTATCAAAACTAGCTTCGGTAAATTGACCGTGTAAGTCCCTGTGGGGACAGACTGTGTGATCTTGGACAAGTCCCCTTGCCCATCTCAGCCTCGGTTTCCTCGTCTAAAAATGGGGGTGATACCCTACTGGGATATCATGAGGATTAAAAGAGAAAATGTGCATAAAAACTCATAGGCCAGTGTCTGGGACATAGTGTGGGAACCGTGACATTTACCCACATCAGAGGCCCGTGTCCCCAACGGTCAGACAAAGGCCAGGCAGCCTCCGGGCTACGTGATCCCAGTTCCCCTGTCTCAGACTGCACAAGGGGCACCCACCTTGTTCCATGAGCTCCCTCGAAACAGCTTAATAATAGGGGGCTCTCGGAAGGGGGGCCAAACTCGGCATAATTACAGCCTTGTGCCCCTTTTGTGAGCTTGGCTTCGTGGGGACTGTTTGATCACACTAGTGGGTTTTGTGTGCAGTATTTAATTAAGCTGATGAAAGCATGTTAGAATGAAACAATAGTACCTCTAATTTAATGGCGTGATCTGCATCTTATCCTACAAACATGACAAAAGATGCTACCATCTAAAGGAAAAATTGCCTGCCTCTCTCTCTCCCCCTCCTCCCTCTCCCCCTCTTTGTCTCTCTCTGTCTCCCTGTTTCTCTGTCTCTCCTCCCAGTTGACACCTGCTTCACGGAGTTCCCACCCCACCACCATGTCCTGGTGAACAAGCCACTGCTAACCACTCCTCGCTCCTTGAGGCATAAAGATCACCGATGAAATCGGAGGAAAAGGAACGAGGAGGAAATGGGCAGCAGCGGTGAGTGCCCTGGTCCCCAGCCCAGCCCAGCCCCCCATCTGTCCCCCCCAGGACCTCGGGCAGGCCACCCCCTCTCACGCAGTCCCCTCCTCTTTAAAACTGCAGCTTTGGTTGAAGCCTCGCCTGGGCTCTTCTTTTTAAAAACAAAATATCTATTAGCCCCTGTGTCCATGGGGCCCAGGTCTGAGGGAGATTTTTGAAAGTAAACACAGTTTAAGATGGGATAATTAAACCCAATAAAAACAAAGTCCAGGTGAGTGGAGCCCAGAAAGAGATATGAGCAGGTAACGGGTGGATCTCAGAGGAGAGGCCTTGTCTTGCTCTCAAATTCCATTATTTTAATTCTGGGCTGTAAAATGCCAACATTTACCCAAGTCAATAAACATCAAGAGACTGATATGTCATCAGAATCCAAGTCTGATTTTTCAATATTGATTTTTGTGAAGTCAGTTTTGGTTTAAAGTGCCTTTTTAAATTGGTGTTCCTGTGGTATCAAATATCAACATTTATTTTTCCAGAATTCTCCTTCTTGCAGGGCCCCCAGTCAGGGAGTGACGATTTTGACACTCAGAGCTCCTGATTTGTCTGCCTTTGATTGAGTGTCTTGATGAACAGCATTAGGCATTTTTTAACTGGGCTTTTAGTGTTCCTGTTGGGAAATCAAAAGTAATTTCTCACCTGCTGTGTGACCTTGTTCAGGGCACTTAACCTCTCTGTGCTTCCTTGGGTCATTTCCCTAGTGGGGATAACAGTACCGACCTTAGAGAGCAGGTGTGAGAAACAGGTGAGACGGCACACGGAAGAGCCTGGCAAATGGCAGTCCTCTCCCAACCCTGGACTTCTTCTCCTCTACTAGTGCTTTTTATTTTGGAAATTTACAAATTTTCAAATCTACAGAAAAGTTGAAAGAATAGTAAAATGACAACTATATGCCTTTCACTTATTCACCAGTTGTTAATACTTTTTCGCATTTGCTTCATTGTACAGTCTTTTCCCCCCAAATTATTTGAGTGTGGGTTGCAAACATCAAGACTATTTCACCCCAATACTTTGGACCTATCTCCCAAGACTAAGAAGTCTCCCACATACACTCTTACTATGTACCTGAAAAAGTAATATAAGTAAAATAATATGATTTAAAATAAAATCCACATTTAAGATTTCCCAGTTGTGCCCAAAATGTTTTGGGTGTTTTTTGGTGTTCTGTTTTTTTTTTTTTTTAAATCCCTGATTTAAAAAAATCAAAAAACACACAAAGCTCACACATTGCATTTGGTTGTCAATATCTCGTTGCCAACCCTTGAGTGTTAAATGGCATGGGGGAGAAAAGACATTCTCCAGGGGAGCAAGAGCAGATGACAAATGGGTAGAGGCAAGAAGAGACACTCAGAAACGGGTTCAAATTCTCTCCGGCCCACTGACTCCAGGCAGCCGTGGACCGCTGCTTCCTTCCTCCTGGGTCCTTCCGTCGTCTGTGAAACAGCTGGCACTTGCCCAGCTCCGCTAAAGGAGGGCCCTGAGGCCCACAGGCTTTTGAGGTTGTGCGGAGCCCGGTTTGACTCCTACTTCACAAGCTGTGTGACCCTCACCAGATCGCCTTACATCTCTGAACCCCCGTTTCCTCATCTGCAAAACTGGCGTGTGTGACGGCTAATTCTGTGTGTCAGCTTGGCTGGTCGAGGTGTCCAGTTGTTTGGTCAAAGCCTGGCCTCGATGTTGCTGGAAGGTATTTCATAGATGGGATTTGCATCTACAGTAAGTAAAGGAGATGACTCCTGTTTCAGTTTGCTAAAACTGCCAGAATGCAGTATACCAGACATGGCTCAGCTTTTTCCGTCGAGATTTATTAGTTTACAAATTTACAATTCTAAGGCCATGAAAATGTCCAAATTAAGGCATCAAGAGGAAGATGCCTTCTGTGAGGAGAGGCCGATGGCATCCGGGGTTCCTCTGTCACTTGGGAAGGCACATGGCTGGTTCTTCTCTCCTGGGCCCTGGTTTCAAACTAGCACATCCTCCATAAGGTGGGCCTCATCCAAACAGAAACCGATGTTTCTACAAAAAGAAGGAATTCTGCCTCAAGTCCACACCCTCCACTCCTTCTTGAATTTCCAGCCTACAGAACTGGGATTTGAGATTTCAACATCGCTTTCACCAGGATTTCCAGCCTCTGTCCTGCCCTACAACTTTGAACTTATCAGCCCCAATTGCATGAGCCAATCCCTTATACTAAATCTCTTCACTCACACTCACACTCACACATCCTGCTGGTTCTGCTTCTCTGATCCAGTGTGCTAGTTTCTACACCTACTTCACAGAGCTGCAATTACAATTAAACGTGATAATCCATGCAAAGCTTTCTGCCCCATGGTTGGCAAACGGTAATTGCTCAGTAAAAATAAGTAAAGAAATAATATCGTTATGAACGTTCCAGAAATTATAGACTCTGCAGTCAGAGCTCTTCTGTGCACAGCAATCACCCCTGGCTTCCAGAAGAACCCTTCACTATTTATTAAGTCTGCTCTCTTCCGTTACTCCTGTGGCCGCACAACACTGGGGAGAGGGACGACATGGGGGACCACTATTCCCACTCTAGAGAGGGGCCCCTGAGGCCCAGAGTGGTCAGGCAGGTCGGCTGAGGTGGCCCAGCTGGTTACCATGGGAACCAGGCCTCCGGGGTCTCCACCTGCTCCTGCCCCCCCAGTTTCCAGCTCTGGGCGGGTCACCACGGCACTGCTCCGAGAAGACGCCTCTTGTCTTAACTCAGTCCATCGAATGCAGGACAGAGCTGGCGTCTTCTGTGATGCTGGGAAGGAGGTGCCCCGTTGCTGGACCTGTACCCCCCACAAACCCAGCACCCCACGCCGCGGCTCGTGCTCCCAGCGTGCCAGCTTCTAGGCTCAGGGCGCCACCGGTGGGCACGGGCCCCTCGGCGCAGGGAACCAAAGCCTCAGCACAGAGGACTCAGGCCACTTCTCCCAGGCCACATTTTGAATCCTAAACTCCAAGAAACAAAGTCACTTTATAAAAATGGCTCTTCATTTGTCATGAGTTTCATTTCCTCAAAGAGAAGGCATATCATACCAGGGAAAAATCGATGTTTCCCCGTCATAACGTGGATATCCAGAAGCAAAAGATATCCAGATATCCAGAAGCAAAAGCCTGGCAGAGAAGGAACGGACACTTATTGTGACTACACATCAACCCCACCAAGAATCTGAAAATCAATGCCTTATGGACTGGCATTAAAAATGCACTGCTTCTAAATAAAAATATAAAACAACCGACTACAAAGGCTTAAAGACAAAATCTGTGTCTTGCCACCAAGAACGGGGAAAAAAAATGCCTGCGGGCATCCCAAGTAAAAAATACGTTTTTTTAACCACTGAAATAGTATAATTCTCCAAGCATCCTCCATATTCAACAATCTGAACTCTCTTCCTTCACTCCATCTACAACTCATTTATTTTATGGCCATCAAAGCAGAACCCTTGGCCCTGGTAGGAGGGAAAGAAAGCAGTAAATGCTTGTTGGGAGGCAGCTACCTGCCACGGTCTGGACAAGTTGCTGGAGAATCAGGGATGACAGAGGCCAGCCCGCGTGCGTGGGACGTCATGAGGCTGCAGCAGTCCTCAGCCCAGCCTCCCACGGCTCCCTTCTCCCTCGGGCAAAGCCAAAGTCCTGGTAGCGGCCCCCGGGGAGGACTCCTCGATGTCACCCCTCACTTCATCAGGCATCCTCACGACTCCCCATACCCCAGGGCCTTTGCACGTACAGTCCGCTGCCCACCCCATCATCGCTCATCGCCTCCAAGTCTTTGCTCAAAGGTCCCCTTATCAGGGAGGCCTCTGGGGTCACACTCTGTAAAATGCTACACCCTCACCCCACCCCAACACAACCCACCCCATTCCCTGCTTTCTTATTTTCCACATTACTTATCTCCCATCAGACTCCATAATTTTACTGCTTGTAATTCCACAAGGGCTAGGACTTTGTTCGGTGGAGTGTATCCCCAGTGGCAAAAACAGCAGCCGGCAGGTAATAAACATGTGATAAATACATGCTGAATGGGTGGGTGGGCCAGGGGCACAAGTGCAGAGACTCACAATGCCAGGCGAGGGCTGCGCGGCACGGCACAGGCTGCCGTGAAACACAGAGGAGGAAGGGGCTGGCTCCAACATGGTGTTGGAGAAGTCAGGGTTGGCTTCCTGAAGGAGGGGGCATCTCAGCAGTATCAGGAAGGGTGAACAGAGCCTGGCCAAGGGACGACTTGTGTGGGAGGGAGAGCATAGATGGGGGTGTTCTACGGTGGGGGGAGACACCCCTTCCTAAAAGGCTTACAAAGGTGACCATAACAACAAGGGCATAATAATAACTGACGTTTACAAAGCACTTATATGACAGGCACTCTTCTAAGCCCCTGTTGACTTGTTAAATCTGTATAATAACCGGCAAGGTAGATACTTGAATTAGTTTCCTTTGGCTGCTGTAACAAAACACTGCAAACTTGGTGGCTTAAAGCTACTCAAATTTGTGATTACCTTATGGTTCAAATGGTCAGAAATCCAAAAGGGGTCTCACTGGGCTAAAACCCAGGTGGCACCCAGGCCACACCCCTGGAGGCTCCCGGGGGAACCCACATGCCCACCTTTTCCTGCCCAGGGCCACACGCGTTCTGTGGCTTGTGGGCCCCTCCTCCAGCACCTTCCCATCTCCATCATCACGTCCCCTCCTGCCTCCCTGTTAGCAGGACCCTGCTGATTGCATCAAGTCCACCCAGATAAACCAGAAAAGTCTCCCATCCCAAGCCCCTTCCCTGAATCCCGTCCACAGGGTCCACGTTACCATGGGGCTGCAGGGCCTGGGGATTGGGACGTGGGCATCTCGGGGGCCTCTGACCCTCTGCCCACAAGCCTCCTCTTCCCATCCTGCAGGTGGGGAACCTGAGGCCAGCGCAGCTCTGGAACTTTCCAGGCCCGACCACAGGAAGGTGGCCGAGGCAGCATCAAATGCACGGTCTGCGGCAGGGGCCAGGGCTGCGCTGCTCTGTGGGATGGCCCAGCTGGCAGGGAGAGCCAGGACCCAGGCAGCCAGAGAGGGAAAGTGAGGGGGCAAAATGGCAGTGGGCCCCGTGAGTGGTGAGAGGAAGCCGGGCTGCACACCGAGGGTCTTGCCCCACCTGCAAAATTACGGGCATGGCAGAGGGGCTGGGATGGGCATGGTGGGCCCCAGGAGCCCAGGAGACAGGCCGTGAGGGGTGGGCAGAGCCAGGCCCTCCCAGAGAACTCGGTCCCCACCGCAAGGCTGTGTCCCACCAGTTCCATGGAAAGTTGATACATGTTGGCCAGAATTGTGGGAGAGAAACACTTCAATTACCCTAATTGCTCAAATACTGCCTTCTAGTAGAAAAGACATGAGACATTTAACAAAAAGTGGGTGGTTGTGACAAAGACAAAGAGAGTTGGGTGGGGCTGGGCAGGGGAGAGAGAAGAGTGGCTGGAAGGGGCGGCGCGGGCGGCAGGGAGGGCTCCTGGGCAGGAGCAGACCCCCGCGCAGAGCCTAGAAGGCCAGGGCTGGGGTGGGCTGGGAGGCAGGCGGCATGGACAGATGCACGGAGAATACCTGGGTGGCAAGGTAAGGCGCCCCAAGCCGAGAGCACGTGGGACAGTGCGGCCAGCCTCTCTCTGGCCTCAGTTTCCCCACCTGGATTGTTAAGGAAAAGCAGGGAGGAGGGATGGGCCGAGGCTCCCGGCTCTGGGGGCCTGCGATGCCAAACCTCTCCTTCCTCACCTGGCCTGGCTCTATCCCAGGGGCTCCCCCTGCAGCCTCTGGGGGCCTTGCTCGGGCCTCCACCCAGGACGTTGAACAGGACGCTCCCTGGGGCCCGCGCAGTCCACCCCTAAAGCCGTCAGCCCCAAGGGTGGCTTTGTTCCCACCACGCTCCATCCCCTGCCCCCCACCCCACATAGTCTCCACTCCCAGTCGGACAAGGAAACCCCAGACGGCCGCCGTCCAGCTCATGGCCTCCGCCCTCCAGACCCCGCTGGCCTCCTGCCGCCAGTTCCCTGTCCTCAGACCCAGCGGGCGGCCCGGGGAGACGTGTGAGGGGACGGCAGGGCAGCAGAGGCGATGGCTCAGGGAGGAACTCAGCCGCCCCTGCCCCTGGGACCTGCAGGAAGGTCTGGGCCTCCCCCCTGGGGGGGCTGCGATGTCTCCCCTCCCGACAGCTGAGGGAGTCTCACAAGATAACTGCACACATCCTGCGGTCCCCTCGGGCTGGCCACAGTCAGGGCAGGCACGATGTGATGTCTCCTTCAGTCCTCGGGAAGCAGGGACTGGTTTATGCCCATTTCACAGACGAAGAAACTGAGGCTCAGAGAAGTAAGTGCGTGCCAAAGTTTACACAACGCGCAGCTTCCTCCAGAGCCTGGACAGGGTCCGGAGCACAGCAGGGGGAGCACCCCCTTCCCGCAGGGAGAAGGGGCCTGGCAGCAGAGGGACCACTGGACAAAGATCTGGAAACGACCTTGAAATTGTTATATATAATTAAATATATTTGAATGTGGTTAAAAGGGGGAAATTTTAGATTATATAGATGTTACTAGAATAAATTTTTTTTAAAAAAGCAAACCATTTTCGGACTGTACAACACAGTGAACCTTAATGTCAACCATGGACTATAGTTAATAGTACAATTATAATAATATTCTTTCACCAATTGTAACAAATGTACCATGCTAATGCATGGTGTTAATAATAGGGGAGAGTATATGGGAACTCTGAATTTTCTACATGATTATAAAGCAAAACAAAGCAAAACAGTATGCTAAGTGAAAGAAGCCAGTGGGCAAGGATGGCAAATTGCATGATTTCATTTATATGCAATGTCCGGAATCGGTAAATCCACAGAGGCAGAATGCAGATTAGTGGTTGCCAGGGGCTGGGAAAAGGGTGTAAATGGGAGTGACTGCTTCTGGGTAGGAGGTATCTTTTTGGGATGATGAAAATGTTCTTGAATCGATTGTGGTGATGGTTGCACAACTCTGTGAGTACACTAAAACCCATTGAATCAGACACTTTAAATGGATGAATTGCATACCATGTGAATTGTATCTCAATACAGCTGTTGTTAAAAAAAATGTGGAAGTGGGTCTGACCTTTGGGTTAACTAAAGAAAAAATCTTAGAGAAATAGTTAAGGGCCTGGGCTCAAGTCCCGCTCTATTATTTGCTACCTGTGTGATACTGGGCAAGTTACTTAACCTCTCTGTGCCTCATTTTCTCTATCTGTACAATGGGGATAAAAATGCTTATTTTAGGTTTATGGGATTTGAATTAAAATATGTACAGTTTTTGTGATATTGTGATGAAATGAATGTGTTTTGTATTTGGAAAGATGGTGTCATTTTGGGGTCCAGGGGGTGGAATGTGCCGGTTTGGGTGTGTTGTGTCCCCCAAAATCTGTCCTAGTTTGCTAATGCTGCAGAATGCAAAACACCAGAGATGGATTGGCTTTTATAAAACGGGGATTTATTTCACTACACAGTTACAGTCTTAAGGCCACAAAGCGTCCAAGGCAACACATCAGCAATCGGGTACCCTTACCCGAGGACGGCCAGTGGTGTCCGGAAAACCTCTGTTAGCTAGGAAGGCAGCTGGCGTCTGCTCCAAAGCTCCGGCCTCAAAACGGCTTTCTCCCAGGACGTTCCTCTCTAGCAAGCTTGCTTCGCTTCAAAACATCACTCCCAGCTGCACTCTCTTTCTTCCCCCCGAGTCAGCTCATTTATATAGCTCCACCGATCAAGGCCCACCCCGAATGGGTGGGGCCACGCCTCCATGGGAACATCTCATCAAAATTATCACCGACAGCTGGGTGGGGCACACTCCAAGCAAATCCAACCAGCACCAAAACTTCTGCCCCACACAAGACCACAAGATAATGGCATTTGGGGGACACAATACATTCAAACTGGCACATTCCACCCCCTGGAACCCAAAATGACATTATCTTTCCAAATACAAAATACATTCATTTCATCACAATATCACAAAAACTTAAATCATTTCAGTAACAAAAGTTAAGTACAAAATCCCATCAAAATCAGTTTAGGCTTGGTCAGTTCTAAGGCATAATTCCCCTCTAGCTGTGGATCTGTGAACCTAGAACAAGTTATGTGCTTCCAATATACAAAGGAGAGACATTCATAGGATGAACATTTCCATTGCCATAAGGAGAAACAGTAAGGAAAACAGGGTTAACTTTCAAAGGGCCCGGCTCATTCTAAGTTCCAACCAAGCACCTCTATGGTTCTTACTATCTGAAGACATGCCAAGCAATTTGCAAGCTGCTCGTATCCAGCCGCATAGTCTGCTGCAGCGGGAAGTGGTCTAAAACGCGTCCTTCCTGGAGGAAGGGTCCATTCAGGCAGTGCTGCCTCTGAGAGCAGAACCAGGAGTTACGAGCAACTGAGTTCTAAGACTTCATTCGGCTCAACTGGGTTTGAAATCCCCTTGAACAAAGACCTAAAGGAAAACTGTGGGCCCTTATCAGCGCTGCTTTTGTTTCCTGCTCTCTGAGATGCGCTCTGCTCAACAGATAAGGCAGCTGAGTCAAGAGGCTATGGTGGAATGTTAGTCATAAAAAGGAATGAAGTTCAGATCCCTGCGCCAACGGAGATGAACCCTGAAGACAGAGTGTTGAGTGAAATAAGCCAGACCCAAAAAACGGACTCTTTTTAATATTAAGTGCATGATCTTACTTATATGCAAATTAATAAAGTCAGAAAGAAGAATGACGTTGACCAGGGGTTGGGGACAGGGGTATCGGGGAACGGGGAGTAATGTTTAATGGGTAAAGAGTTTCTGTTTGGGCAATGGGGAAGTTTTGGTAATGGATGGTGGTGATGGTGGCACAACATTGGAATATAATTAACACCATTGAATTGTATAATTGAAAGTGGATAAGTGGGAAATTTTAGATTGTGTATGTTACCAGAATAAAATTTTTCTAAAAACCCAGAGAGCTGTACAACACAAAGAGTGAACCTTAATGAAACTATGGACTACAGTTAATAGTATAATTACAGTAATATTCTTCCACTGCTTGTAACTATGGTACCCCACTAATGCAAAAAGTTAATAACAGGGAAAGCTGTGGGGGAGTATATGGGAACACTGTACAACTGCATGCCTTTTCTGTAAACCTACAGCCGCCTGACTTAACCAGTGCTTGATTAATTCATGGATTCATTCCAAAAGTTTTTAAAAGTGGGTTTGGGACTCAGCTTCTGGTAAGTCAGCCTCAGCTAATTTACAGGGGGGGCCCCAAATTCAGAGATCCACACAACGCTCCAAGCTCACCGTGACTCCCAGGCCTCCTCCTCGGAGAAGCTACTGAGATTCGGAGCCAACCCAACCTCGAGCTGTGGTCCGTCTGCACGTTCCCCTCGGCAGCCATGTCCCCCAGGAAGGACGCCGGGGAGGGAGAAGGCTGCCTCAGGGACCCAGGGTGCGAGGCTGGGGAGAATGAGCACAGGCACCTCAAGAAACAGGCCTCCACTTCAAAGGGATAGTAGACAGACTGTTGGGATAAGCTGTTCTTCAACTCTTGTTCTTCTGGCTCCATCTGGAATGTTCTGGAACAACATGGTGGAACACTGCATTCCGGAGGGCTTTGGGACAGTACCCACCTGCGGGTCTGATATTCTCCTTATGCATACTGGACATCAGTCTGCCCGTCTGCACAGGGACAGGCTGTTTGGTGAAGTGGTGACCTCCCTGTCCCACAGAAGTGCCCACACTGGCAGGTGACACACGAGCATCACCGGGGCATCTGGAAGGGGGGTCATCTGTGAAGCACCCCCCATCCCCGGCTCTCTCCCTGGTTTCTACCACTGGCAACAGCCCCCCCCCCCCCAACCTGAAGCTCAGCCACCTACGAAAACCGCAGGCTGGATCAGCTGGAACCAGAGCCCGGAGGTCCAGTTGGACCCAACTCCTCTATTTACCACAGAAAAGACACGTTTCACAGTGTGTGCTGGTTTGGATCTGTTATGGACCCCATAAAAGACTATGTTCTTTAATCCAATCCTGTGGGGCAGACCTGTTGTGGGTGGGACCTTTTGATTACATTATTTCCATGGAGATGTGATCCACCCATTCAAGGTGGGTCTTAATTAGTTTGCTGGAGTCCTCTTAAGAAGATAAAAGGCAGAGACATTTTGCAGACATCTCAGAGACACTTAGTGAGAAAATGCCCAGAGAAGTTTTGGAGACAGCCGTTGAATCCAAAATCAGGAGAGAAGCTAAGAGATGAAGCCCAGAGTTTGCCCCAGAGAAGCTAAGAGAGGACCTCCAGATGCTTACAGAGAAACTCCCTGGGAGAAACAAGCAAGGATGCACAGGAGCTGAGAGAAAGAAGCTAAGACAGAAGCTAACCCTGGAGGGGCCCAGCAGACTCCGGTCAGGTGTCGTCGGCCTTTCTTCAGAGAAGGTATCATCCTATTGATGCCTTAACTGGGACATTTTCATGGCCTGAGAACTTGTAAATTTGTGAACTAATAAACCCTCATTGTAAAATCCAACCCATTTCTGGTATACTGCATTTTCGGCAGCTTTAGCAAACCGGAACAAGATGACAAATCCAGCAACTTGCTCAAGGTCCCACAGCCTGGAGGACTGAACTGGCGTGTTCAATTGGGCCTTAAGTTGGGACATTTACAGCCAGACATTGGGCTGAAAACACTGCTTCAAGGCTTTCTGTTTGCATGGATTGCAGCCAAATAACTTTCAGTCTGATGCTTCTCAAACACAGACCATTTTAGAAAAATGTAGCTTTCCCTCAAGCACCATTACAGTCATCAATCAGAAGAGGCTCTTTGAAAAGTTAGACATAAGATACATGTTTAAAATTATCACACTTGGACCCTACAATAAACTGGCTTAATTTTATCCCGATTTTACAGTTGAGGTGGGTAAAGACCAGGGAAGCCCCAGAGGAAAAAAAAGAGAACCAGATGCCTTCCCAGCTCTAAGCCTGACATTTTGCTACTCCCCCAGGTGTAAATATTATAAAAGGAAGCAGTAGCTAATCGTCTAACCAGCTTGCTGGCTGCAAATGTGCCCTGAATTTTACTTCCTGAGGTCAGAGGCTTCCCTAGGCATTTGCTGGGGCTTTACCAGTTCTAGGGCCTCACTTGGCCAGATAAGCTCTGAGCTTGCTGCGAAATGCCTGCTGTAAGTGGCAACAGCTTTCTTTTGCCTTTATACAGAAAAGTACACTTACAGCTTTCTCAAAGCTTTTTTGTTAGCTCTGCTGCTGTACTTGGCTTTTTCTCCAAGCAATCGCACCTTGCTCTCTGCTCTGTGGGTGATCCAAACCACACCTGAAAATGGAACTCACTTCCTTGTCCTTCACACACCACCTTGCCTTCGCCACCCCCACCCCAAAATTAATTCCTCTGGTGTTTCTCTCTAAGAGGAAGGGGCAAGGATTCGCTGCACGAGAGACACCTGGGTCTGTTCAACTGCCAACTTCTCTTACCTGCCTGTGGGTTTCCGAGCCACCCCTTGGGCAGCTCAAAAGCACACACGCCTGCACACACACGTGCACACACATCCACAGCTGCTGCCGCTCCCCAAATGATCTGCTCTTACCCCCAATTGTGGTTATGTAAGAGCAGGGCTGAGCCCTTCTGGATCAATTTTAAATTTGTTGCCAAATTTGAAACCAAGTCTGAGTCAGAACCAAGGGTAAAATCCCTAAGGCTTCACTTGTAAGAAACCACTCTGGGTGGGGAAAGGTTTAATCCCTGTGTGCTCCTCATCCTAAACACCGGGGTTCATCTCAACAGGGACAAAAGATCTGAGGTTTAACCAGAGAGCTAATTTATTGGATTTTATACTGACCTATTTTCAAATGTGCTCCAAAGTATAGGCCTCTTTATTTATAAGGAGAAAAGAGAGATTTTTTTGTTTATGCTATAAAGAATTATACTTTTCCCAGATAAAAACAAGGGATCAGATGATGAACCTAAACTTTCTTATTGCTCTTAATTATTTATGTCCAAATTGAGTCGAATCACTTAGCATAAGCCAGCACATTCACTGCTGGGAAAATCTTGAGTTGCAGGCAATTTTTGGTTCCTCAAGACTACATTATAAAAACCAAACTGGAAAGGGGTGGCCCCCTTTTACTTAGAGCCCCAGTAGCTTAGGCATTCTCTGCTCACCCTTATTTTTTTAACTGCATATAGTGGGCTTCGGTAGCTTCCAGCCCAGAATTCATCTTACCCTCCCCCTCATAGAACCAGATGCTCATTTGGTCCTACCCCTCCCCCACGATGGACCTGAAGGGACACTGCTACATTAAGCCCAATCTCCTTGGTTGTGATTGGTTCAGGAGCAAGCCAATCAGAACGCACCGTTCCCTGACAGCAGGTGCTTGGAAAATCTGGGCCAAAGAACCATGAAGAAAAGTTCTCTGAGTTACTGGACAGGGCTGCATTGTGACTTTTGTGGGCCTAGGTACAGCTGCCACCCCAGGGTCCCTTCCTCCATGTGCAACAACAACAAAAACTAAAATTAAAAATTATATTTTATAACTGTATTGGTATAAAGACAAACATATTAATATTATATACCAAAGCATTTTCTTTGAGCTAAAAGTTATTTTTTTCTCAATTTAAAATAAATTAAAACACAGATATGGGCTTCTAAAACAGCAGGGCCATAAGCACTGGGCCCACCAGGCCTCTTAGCTACATCAGCCCTGTGTTGGGAATGAGTTGACTCTACATTTGCACTTCCCGTTTTGTGCCCATGAATTTCCTTATGGGTTATGCCCCAGAGTTCCTTTTCTGTAACTTGAAGCCTCATGTATCCAGAGACTCAGGAACAACTAAAGGCTCATGGGAGAGAAAGATGGTAGATGAGTCTATATCTGAAACCTGCCAGACCTTGGCTCGAATCCCCAGAACACTAATTTTACCAGGTCTCAAATTCTGCATCTGTGAAATGGGGAGAAACAGCACCCTACAGACAGGACCACTTGATGAGAGGTGCACCTGGCATGGAGATGGGGGTGCCAACGTGCTCACACTTGTGAGGATGTTCGTGGTTTTATCTTGAATGAAGCTTGGCTGCAGAACCTGGCAACGGGCACGCAGCATCGTGGGGGCTGTCGGAGCTCGAGCAGCAGCCCAAAGACCCAGAGAGGCAAAACAGACTTAATTTTCACCTCCCTTCATGTTTTGTTTCTTTGGATCAGCAGCCAGAGGGGTCAGTGAAATGATCAAAGCACAGAGAGCCAAAGGGAAAAGAGAAATGAAGGGTTTCATTCAGTCAACTGGGAGGCTACCGGGAATGGGAAATGGCCAGCAAGGACCACACAGCACAGAGAAGGGGCCAGTGTGGGAGG
The DNA here is from genome assembly GCF_015220235.1 of Choloepus didactylus. Lineage (NCBI taxonomy): Eukaryota > Metazoa > Chordata > Mammalia > Pilosa > Megalonychidae > Choloepus > Choloepus didactylus. The sequence continues at coordinate 126,458,104 of NC_051316.1, read as the reverse complement.
CAGGACCTGGGTCCCCGTCCTCTGGGAGGTCTCCTTTCCTGGTGGGGCCACAAGTCTCTGTTTAAAGAGAGAAAGAGAGCGAGAGAGAACCAAGATGGTTTCAAGGGGCCACCAACCCACTAATACTTTTAAATGACAGACCTGCGCTGTGCTATATGGGAGCTAGTAGCCACATGGGGCTACTGGTTAAATTTAAATTCATTCAAATGAAATGAAATTAAAATCAGTTCCTCGGTTGCAGTAACCCCATTTGAAGGGGTCACGAGCCACCTGGGGTTAGCAGCCACCATTCTGAACAGCACAAATATAGAACAGGTCCATGAACACAGAAAGTTCTCCTGTACATCACTGCTACGGAAATAAAAAGCACAAAATGCTCTCCCAGTATAAAAATTACCATCAATCACAGGTCCACAGCAAAAGCAGACTGAGTGGGTACTCAAGTCAGAATGAAGCTTAAGTTAAGACCCTTAAGGAAAAAAGAAACAGGACAAGAAGTCTGAAAATCTGGATTCAAGCCTTGACTCCTGTATTTCCCAGCTGTGTGATCCTGGAAAGGTGAACCAACCTGTAAAATGGGAACAATAAGAGTTCCTACTCGCAGGGTTGATGTCAAGATCAAATTAGCCAACATATCTATCCATTTAATCTCTTTTGAGTGTCCACCACGTGTTAGCAACTATTTCTTCTACCCATTAGGAACAAAACAGCTAATGGAACAGACAGATCCCCCTGCCCTCATGGAGCTTACGTCCTCAAATGCTTTACAAATGTAAAGATTTTAGCAAATGTTAGCTATTAATTTTGGTAATAGTGAGTCATGGCCCATCCACAATTTATACTTGTCATTAATGGAGACAGGGTCCATCTCCAAATTAGTAAGAATTAATGTAATTTCACTTTTAAAAGAATTGAGCCCTCTAACTTCTCCTAACCCCCTCCCTACCCCAAACATAAAGAATCGTTCAAACTTGTGCATTGTTTCGGGTTACATCATAAAACCAAAGACTTCCCAGTTACATCTGAATCTAATCCAAGAAAAAGATCTGATTTCAGCAGCTTTGAGTCCAGACTTTAGAAAAAAATTAATTATGCATGCATTCAACTAGCAATGCGCACACTTGATAATTTAGGCAGTTTAGCAATTGGGTTGAAATTTTACAGCTAATTTAAAGTACTCCACACTAGTGACTCCAGACTTGAGGTTATGAAGCAGAATTAGCCTGGACAAGAGCAATTACTCAGCACTTCCAGCACAAATGGCCTTGACTGACTTTTAGGACCAGTGAAGTAACTGCGCACCCCCGGACCCAGGTGCCCCAGGGATGCACGCGTGCCAGGAGGAGTTTGTTTTGTAGTTGGTTTTGTTTTCTCCAAAGCAAGCTGGGTCTTACTCGTCCTTGCCATCCCCTGTCCATCAAAGGTCACAGCACCATCCCCACATGAAGGACCCGTTGTGGGAGAGTCACAATGACTTGTGGCTGTGTGACTTCAGGCAAGTGTCTTAACCTCTCTGAGCCTCAGTTTCCTCAGCTGCAAAATGGAAATAATCGTCTGGGACATAGTAGGGGCTCAATATATAGCAGCTCCTTGTCTTATCCAGCATGGCCTTTTTCAAACATGGCACGGAGACTCCGGCACTTCTCCCACTGAGAGGTGGGGTCTATACCCCCACCCTCTTGGAATAGCCCAGACTTGTGGCTGCTTTGATCATCAATACGTATGGCAGGAGTGATGCTACGTGGCTTCTAACCCTAATCCTAGAGGCCCTGGCTCTCTTGGAACATGTGATCTCAGGATTCACTCTTGGGATGCATCCTGGCAAAACCCAAACACTGTGCTGTCAGAAGCCAAAATCACATGGAGAAGCTTCATGTCAGTCTTGGGGTCAACAGTCTCAGCTAACCTTGGCCTTTGAGTCCACCCAGCCAAGGTCCTGATCACTACAGAGAAGGACAAGCCATCCCTGCTGTGCCCATCTAAATTCCTGATGCACAGAATCCTGGGGCGTGATAAAATGGCTGTTGTTTTCCTCCACTAGGTGTGGGATCAGTTTGTTATGCAGCATCAACTAACAGGAACACTTGGTAGGTAACACTCATTCATCAGCAGTCCCTGGAGCCTTCTAGGGGCAAGGTGGTCATATAGCGAGCTCTGGAGGCCACGGGCTGGAGGAGAGACGCACACAGATTATATAATGTTTAATAAACAACTGAGGGATGGTGAGAGGCCCTGCTTTGCAGCATTTGCCAGCTTCCCTGGTGTAAATACTCCCATGAAGTCAGCCAGCTTGCAAACTTCTTGAGAATTTAACAATCAGTTCTTGCAAGCCAGCCGCAGGGGGTGACTGGGGAGTCGAGTTAAAGGCGGCCATTTAAGCCCCAAACTCCCAATATCTCCTCCAAGAAAAAAAAAACCAACAAAGAACGAGAAGAACAAATAAAGCTACACAAAACACATACCCTCAATTATAACCAGAAGAGATGCACCAAACCTCAAATTACATGGAAGTAGAAAAATAAACCCCAAACCCCAGTGAGAGCAAGTGCTGAAAACAAGAACGATTTGGGGAAGACTGTGCAGAAGAGGGAAGGGAGGAGCTGGCAGCAGGAGTGGAGCTGATGGAAAACCAGCCCAGGAAAAGAAAACACTGGCGAAGAACACTGGTGGGTCTACTCGGGAAGGGGGTGGGGGGCAGTCAGAGAAAGGTACTGCTTGAGCAGGGGAGAGGGCTGCCGTGACAAATCCCCACAGTGGGCTGGCTTCAGCGACAGGAATTTATCTCCTCCCGGCCTGGAGGCAGGAAATCGAGCATCAGGATGGCGTCGAGCCGCGCTTTCCGCCGGGTCAGTGGCCTCCTGGGGCTGGCTGCCCCTGCCATGTGGGTGAGCTGCTTCTCTCTCTCTCCCGTGGCTGCCTCTGACTTCCGGCCTCGGATCTTCCAGCCTCTCGGGTATGACTTTCCCTCTCTCTGAGGCCTCCTGTCTTTGGAATGACGGCCTGCCCTGACTCAGTTTGGCCGCGTCCACACCGGACCTTGGCAGATCCTGTTCACAGGTGGGGCCACACCCTGACACCTTGACAAGTTCAAGGTCCTGTTTGCAAGTGGGTCCACACCCACAGGAGCCAGATTAAGACTTGAGCATGTCTTTTGTAGGGGGCAGGATTCAACCTTTTTAGAAAACATGTCGGGGACGGAGCCCGAGTGTCCTCAGGCCAATGCGGCCCCATCTGTAAAGTGGGGGCTTCTTTGAGGTGTCTGCTGAGGCCGTACCTGACCTAAGCTCCCGGGAGGCCAGGTCTTAAAGGCTGGTCCCTCCTAAATCACATCCAGGTCCCTCCAAATAGGTAGCTTCCTGCGTTCCTTTGGCTTCCCCTGAAAGCAGAGCCTGAAATAAGGACCTGAGGGTGGGCAGGTGGCCCCAGCAGGCAGCAGTGAGGGGGCGGGACAGGGAGGAAGACCCTCCCTGTGAATGAAGGGGGGTTGCTCAGTGGTTCCTGCTGTGTGCAACTGAGGAACCATCTAGAACGCTTCTCAGCTGCCCCTGTTAGCTCCATGTCAGCGCCACACCTCTGAGAAGTAGATGCCAGGACTGGATGGAGACATGCAAGTGATGTGAACAGGGGAAAGCCCCAGAGGGCAGCGAGCCAGGGAGCCGGGGCAGCATGAGGGGCCGGAGAGGCTGGGAGAGCGCCGGGGACTCCATGCAGGGCAGGAGGGGCGGCAGGTGGGAGAGGCTGAGGCTGCAGTGCAATTGTGGGGGGCGTGTGGCCAGGTCAACGGGACGTCCCCGAGCCAACAGCGCCATCACAGGGGTCTCGGGTCTCCCCGGAATAGGCCCACCTCGCTGTCCACGGGAGACCCCGGCACAGACGTGATGACAGAGTTCAGGCATGGCAGCTGGGGCTGTGCTCCTTGACCCAGCGGGGCCCAGAAGGGGTCCCTGCTGGCAGAGGTGCTGAGGGGCTATGGTGGGAGCACGCGTGTTGGGGGGTGGGGTGAGGAACCAACAAGAATATGGGAGCATGATGCCTTGGTGGGATTTGATTTTTTATACCTATTTTATGCCCAGCAATAGTGGAGACGCCAGCTATGGAAAACGGTTCAGCAGTTCCTCAAAAAGTTAAACCTCAAGTTCCCAAATGACCCAGCAATTCCACTCCAAGTTACATGCCCAAAAGAATGGAAAACGGACTCAAAGGGGCACTTGTGCACACGTGTTCACACAGCACGGCAGCCAGGAGGCGGAAACAGATGAAAGGACAAACAAAATGGGTCCATCGTGAGTGTAATAGTGCGCAGCCGTGAAAAGGAAAGGGGACTGACATGTGCTACAACATGGAAGGATCTTGAAGACATCATGATAAGTGATACATGCCAGACACTAAGGGGCACATACTGTAGGATTCCTTTTATATGAAATATCCAGAACAGGCAAATCCACAGAAACAGAAAGCAGATTAGTGGGTGCCTAGGACTTGGGGTCACGGGGTAGTAGGAGGAGAAACTGCTTAATGGGTATGGGGTTTCTCTGTGGAGTGATGGAAATGTTTTGCAACTAGATAGAAGTGATAGTTGCACAACATCGTGAATGTACTAAATGCCACTGACTGTACATTTTAAAATGGTTAATTTTATGTTATGTGAAATTTACCTCAATAATTTTTTTTTTAAGTGTAGCCACCACAGGGTTGGAGGAAGGAAAGCATCAGAGAATGAGTGAAAGTTTGGGAACCAGAAATCACAAGAGCCATAGCTCTCACACTCTATCCCACAGCCAGTAAGAGCTCATGTGACTTCTGCTTGCACATCTCCAGTGACAGGGAACTCACTACCTATGGAGGCAGTCCCTTCCATTCCTGGCAGCCATGACAGTCAAAGCTCTTCCTTACACTCTGAAACTTTCTGTCCCTCTGTGAGGAGCTTCTGGCCTAGCACTGTTATCTGGGGCCCCGCCTGCTTTTGACAGCTATCTCTTGCTGAAACTCCTTCCTGCAGGCTGCACTGCCCCAGTTTTTTAAGGAACAATGTTAACTTACTCGAAATACAAGAAGTCAGAATATGCAAATTATCTTATCAGCTGTACTCTATGAGGACAATCTTCCCCTGATTTGCATACTGCTCTGTCTCTATTTTCCTCAGGGATTCACAGAACTGGCACGCCCAGAGTTTCTAGCAACCACAGGGCATTTTGGGACATGCCACCGAGGCCCGGTGAGCACCCCAGACTCCAGTTTAGGAGGTGAAACCCAGAAGAGTCATCACTTAATCCCAAAGACCCCTAGAGAGTAGCCCCCATGAGCCCCCCTGAGTCTGGGCAGGGCAGCAGGGGTGACGGTGGGAGGGCAGAGAGAGAGAATGAGAAACCCGCCATCCAGTTACTTCCAAAACAGTGAGAGCCAGCACCCTCCTCCTAACGCAATCCTCTGCCACCCGCCAGCTTAAACACAGGGAAAGGTGCACACAGAGGTAAGAAGATTGATGGCCTCCTGGGGAGGAATCTGGGCAGGCTTCCCGGAGGAGGCACCTGTAGCTTGAGCCTTTAAGTCAGATGGGCATTCAAAGAAAGGGGCAGACTAGGCAGTAGGAGCCACCTGAGCCAAGGTGAGGTGGCGTGACCCTTCAGGGCATGTTCAGGAAAGAGGATGAGTCCAGAGTGGCTGGAGGAAAGAGGGTGTCTGTCTGTATTTGCAAGAGGAAGAGATGAGAGTAGAAGAAGAAAAGATGGTTTTCTTAAACTGGGCAAAAATTTTCCTTCCTTAGCTGCTTCCCTCGTGAAACGGAACATTTCTGGTGGTTCGCAAACTTCAGTGTGCAAAGGAAAATCACCTACAGACAGGGCTTAACTTGCAAATCCATCTGGCCACACTCGGATGCCCCTCCAGGGCCCCCACTCTGATTCCGTGAGCATTAGGGCGCCCAGGCTTTGGGCATCATACACCTGCTCCACTGCGACTCCCAACGCAGGTGGCCGCCAACCACACCTGGGGAGCAGCCCTGGCCTCACCTTTCACCTGGGTGGCATGACAATGTATCAGGCTATGCCAGGAGGACTGACAAGGTAAGTTCCTAGGAAAAGATGCATGGGGGAAGGAAAACCAATTCCAATTCTCCATCAAGGCACTGGGGGTGAAGACGAAAAGCTAAGAACTCACCGGCCATTGCCTCCGTGGACACAACGGTGACTTCTGGGGCTGCCCCTGTCCGCAAACCTCGGGGTCTGCCTACACTTTGCAAAGAGAATGGCCTGCAGGCCATTTCAGGGTGGTCACTGGGTTCAGCTCCAAGACCTGGCAGGAAATTGACGCAGACACCCACAAAGGACCTACAGGGGTTTAAACGGGCACTTCATGTTGCCTCTCACCCAATGCCCTGTTGGATGCAGAAAGGTCTTCTTGGATCCAATATCGAGCTCAGGGACGCCCTGAATACAGAGTCCCAGGCCTCCACCCTGATTCACTGGGTCTGGGGTGGGGGCTGGGGGACTCCTGTGGTGAGGAAAGTTTGGAAACACCGCTCTAGGTCGTCAGGCCTCTGCTTACATACCTCCAAGGACAGGGAGCTCCTTCCCTTTAAGGGCAACCCATTCCAACTTTGAAGAGCTGTGAGCATTCAAAGCTCCCATTTGACACAACTGAAAATTTCCTCCCGTGCCCACTGCTCCAAGTCCTGGGGCCCTGGACTGAGTCAGAGTAAATCAAATCCTGCTGCTGCAGGCAGCCTGGTGGGAGGTGAAATATACTGACAGGAAGTACCTACTGACTCGGACTATAATGAACGTGAAAGGAAAAGGTGCTTTTGGCTGCTTTGGGAGTCGTTACCCCCCACCTTTCTTGTGTTCCTCACTCCTATTTCCTAAGGGAGAGGAAAGAATAACGGTGTTAAAAATTATTATTTATTGAATGCTTACTGTGGCAGGCAGAACAATGGCCCCCCAAGATGTCCGGGGTTTAAGCCCCAGAACCTGGGATTATGTTATGTCTCATAGCAAAGGGGTAAGTAAGGTTGCAAATCAGCTGACTTTAAAAACAGAAATTATCCTGGCTTATCCAGCTGGGCCCGATATCATCACAAGGGATGTTAAAACTGGAAGACAGGCAGAAGAGGAGTCCAGAGTGATGCGATGCAAAAAGGACTCGACTCACTTTTGCAGCATTCGAAGACGGAGGAAGGGGCCACGAGCTACGGGCTGCAGCTGGCCTCTGGAATCTGGAAACAGCAAGGAAGCCATCTCCCCTGGAGCTCCACCAAGGAATGCATCACTGCAGACTCCCCAATTTTAGCACCTTTTCAGACCTTTTACAAAAAATAATATTTTATTAAGGTGCTAAATTTGTAGTAATTTGTTACAGCAGTCATAGGAAACTAACACACTTACTACATGTCACATGATATGCTAGATACTGTACAATGAGTACCTCATATAGTTACTCAACAACGTGAGAGCAGATTTATTATTATCCCCATTGGACAAAGGAGAAAGAGGCTTGGTTTAGCTAAACAGCCTGCCCAGCATCATACCAACAGGAAGAGATAAGCCCAGATTCAAACCCAGCTCTGTCTGTCTCCAAAATCCAGCATGAAGAAGGGTTGGGGGACAAAAATGAGACGAGAAGCTGAGAACAAAAATAGTACAAAATGGAGATAAAGAGATGAAAAGACATGGGAGGAAAGACTCAAAACAAAACACAAAGTAACTAGACAGAGTCACCCAAAGAATGTTCTAGATTAATGAGAAGTGCTTAGAGTCCAATTCTAAAATCACAGACTCAAAACATCAGAGCTTGAGTGCACTCAGAGAAATTCAAGTTCAAATCCATTGTATTAAAGTTGGGGAGAATAAGACCTCATTAAAAGGCGGTGCTATGGGTTAAACTGTATACCCCAAAAGACATGTCCACATCTTAACCCCCAGTGAATGTGACCTCATTTGGAAACAGGGTCTCTGAAGATGTGATTAAAGATGAGGCCACACTGGATTAGGATGGCCTAAGTGCAATATGTCTAGCGTCCTTACGAGAAGAGAAAAATGTGGGCTCAGAGAGAGGACAGCCGTGTGACACCGGAGCAGAGGATGCAGCAACACAGCTATAAGTCAAGGAGCCCCAAGGGCTTCGCCAGCAAACACCAGAGGCTGGAAGAGGCAAGCAAGCCTTCTCCCCAACCAGTTTCAGAGGGAGCAGGGCCTGGCCAACACCTGGATTTCGGGCCTCAGACCTCAGCACTGGTTGACAATCAATTTCCGGGGTGTTAGGCCACCGAATTTGTGGTGCTTTGCCATGGCAGCCACAGGAAACTAAGACTGGGTGGCTTGACCAAGGGAGCAGAGATGGGGACAAGCAGGAGCTGGGGCAGGAACCCAGGTCTCCCACCCCCGCCTAGAGCTGGCTCCTGCCCACCCCTCGGTCGGGCACTTCCTTTCCTCCTTCTAGAGTAATCTGTTATGGCTCCTGGTTGGTCTCTAGTCTTAGACAGTCTAGCACTCGGGGCAGCCAGAGGCCATTTTCACCCCAAACATCTGCCATCTGTGCTGACAACACCCGTCACCGCCTTGCAGCTCTGGGGTGAACCGCACGATCCCAGCCACCGCGGTGTCTGCTCCAGGGGACTGATACTGCCCTGGAAATGGATTTAGGGACCCAGGACCGTGCCCCCTGGGAGGGGAGAGACCACGCTTTGCTTTGCATCTACACACTTTTCCTACAAAATCAACTTAATAAACCGGGAATGGATTTCCACCTTCTATCTAATCGTCAGCCATTTCTCTCACAGATGCGTATGCAGAGCGGGGAAAAAAGGCAACTACAAGACCCACTTATGCTGGTTCAAGAGAATCCTGGTTTCCCACGCTCTGCTTGGAGAGAAACTCACCCTTGCACTCCCAGGAGCCCGTTCCCCGAGATCCGGCTGCCGACATGCAATGACAGCATTTCCACTGCCAGCTGCTAGCACCTATGTCCCATTAAAAACAGCTGTGCCTTGCACAGTCACATAATGGAATATTATTTGGCCATAAAAAATGAAGTTGTGAAACCTGCTGCAACATGGAAGCACCTTGAAAACATTATGCTCAGTGAATTAAGCAAGGCACATAAGGACAAATATTGTGTGATGTCATATATCAGAGATGTCCATCAATAGCAAATCTGCAGAGAGAAAGTAGATTAGAGGTTACCAGGGGAAGGGGAAGGGGGAAAAGGGGAGGAGGTGGTGTATGCTTGGTGGATATGGAGTATGTGTAAATAAAATTAATAAAAATAAGCAGCAGCCTTGTCTGGGTCCTCAGAAAATTAGATGTAGAATGACCACACGACCTGGTAATCCTGCTCCAGGTATATGCCCCAAAGAACTGAAAAGAGGGACTCGAAGAGGAAGGTGTACACTGAGGCTCAATGTGGCATTATTCACCATAACCCAAGTGCCATTGACAGATGAATAGAGAAACAAAATGTGGTCTTCACACGCAATGGAATTATTTTTCAGCCAAAAAAAGGGAACAAAGTCCTGACACACGCAACAAGATGGGTGAGGAAGGCTGCTGATGCTGGGAGCGGGCTTCTCCACTCGGGGAGAAAACCAGACGCTTCAGCCACAGACTCCTTCCCCTCGCCCCTGGCCAGAAAAAGAGCTCCCTGCAGCCCTGGCGGGGTGGGCAGCAGCCCAGACAGACCCTCTTCCAAGCCAGGAGAGGGTCCTCCCCACTGATTGACTCTCAATTGTCTCCACTTTTCCTTATGATCCCCTCATTCACATTTAAAAGGGATCTGCGGCTACAGGCCACTGATTTGAGCAATAAAGACCTGAATAATATTCTGAAAATACAACCAATATATTTTAAACATTTAAACAACTTTGCAGTAATTTCTTCAAAACAGCTCCAAGTCCCCTTACTCAGGGCAGGGGGCAGGGCCTTTTCCAGCTCTAGCTCAGGGGCACCTCTGGTGCCCATTGGTGTGCAATTACCACATTGAGCAGAAGGGCATTGCCCAACTTCAGCTGATCCCAGGATAGAATCACAGACGCTGTCAGTCGTGAGCACGCTGCGTCTCGCCCTGTTCTCCACGCTTGGCTGCTAGCTCCTGAAGATGGGGTCCGAGCTGCCAGAGGTGCTGCCTTCTGGTCTCACTCTCCGGGTGCACTCAGTGCCCCCTTGTCTGTGACACTGCCCCAAAGCATCCCCTTCCTGCCAAGCAGACTCCATCTCTCCAGGGAAACACCAAGGGACCTCAGAGAGGAGAGGCCCCCCACGAGCCCCTTACTGGGGACCCCAGGTGTGCTAGAGGAGCTCTTTTGAGGGGAAGAGGAGCCATGAGCAGCCAAGGGCCATCCCGGGCTTCAGGCAAGCGTGCCTTGGGAGCCCGGAGCAGGGAGGAAACTGACCCGCTGGGGAAGAGGAGGTAGGACAGACATCCAGGAAGACTTCCTGGAGGAGGTTCCGTCTGAGCGGAGTGGGAGATATGCCGGCTCTGCACGGTGGAAGGAACCACACTGCAGAGGCTCAGAGGCCCTGAGACAGGACAGGGTGCCCCAGGGAACCAGACAGGCCACCGGCCTGAGCATGGGATTTGGGGTAAGATATTAACAGAACGAGCTCGACTGAGTTCCTAGAACCACTGGAGCCTCAGTTTCCTTGTCTGTAAAACAGAGATAATGAGGTTGACCTCCTCAGTGATTCTCATACCTTAGGTCATATAAGAATAACCTGGAGGCCTTATGACAGTACAGACTCAGGGGGCTTCCCTCCCCCTTCCCACCCCACTCCCACCAACATATGGAGTCTGCTCAGTAGGTCTGGGCGGAAACCCAAGAACCTGAGTTTTCACACACACACACACACACACACACGTGATTCTGATGGGGGGTGTCCCTGGACCCATCAAACACCAACCGAGCTGTTGTACGTCTTAATTCATCCCACGTGCACAAAGCAACTCCCATCAGAGCACAGGCCGGTAGTTGGCGCTCAGAGCCCGAGCTCCCCTCGTCTTCCTCCCTCCCTGCTCCTGAAAGCCAGGCCGCCTTCCTTCCAGCTGGAGCCACGTCTATGGTCCGCAGGTCTGTCCCACGCGGGCCGCCCCCAGGAGGGCGGAGCTCCCGGGGAGAGGGGCCCCTGGCCGCCCCGCGTGCAAGGAAGGCGGGGGGGGGAAGCAGGTCGATGGGGGCCCCGAGGGGGGCTGCGGGGAGGGGAAGCGCTCACTCACGGCGGCCCCTGGCGCTCCCTGCCCGGAGCACTGCGGACGAGCTGCGCGGCCACTCAGCGCGTTCTGGGTGACACTCCCGCACTCTCCGCCCCGAATAATAGTAATGAAAGTTTCACGCCCTGATAGATCGTTCACCAGGAGCCAAGGGACGCGCAGGCCCGCCCCTGCCCCCGGCCGGCCCGTCCCCCCCGCGGTCCCCGCCCTGGCCTCTGCCCCGCGACCCCGGGGCCTCTCCCCTGGGCCAGGACCACAGGCTCCGCGGCTCCCTGCCCCTCCGGGCCCATCCCCACACTCTGTCAGCCCATCTTCCCACAGCTCGGCTGGTGTCATGCTCTTCCGCAAAAGCCTGCTTTGGCTCCCCAGGCCCCAGAACGAAAGGGGAATATTTCAGACTAGCAGTCAGGCCCCTCCAAGGTCGGCCCTAACTGAGCTTTCCGCCTCACCTGCCGCTTCTGCTTCCCAGACCCCTCCCTCTAGGCCGGTGCGTTTCAAACTCCAGATCCCAGCCTATCAGCGAGTCATCGAATTAATTATGTAGGTCTTTCCCGGAAATGTAGAATATGAAACACCAGAGTGCCACCCACAGGAAGCTTGCATTTCATGGAAATTTTGTTTTTGAGTTGTGTGGATGAGTATGTACAGGTTTGAGTGTCCACGTGACAGCATGTGTGTATGTGTGTGTGTGTATGCAAGTGTGAGTGTGTGTGAATGTATGTGAGTGTGTTCAGGTATGAGTGGGTGTGAGTTGTGTGTGCACATGTGATAGTGGGAGAGTATATATGTGTGTGAGTGTGAGTGTGCATGGGCATGCAAGTATAAGTGTGAAAGTGTGTGAGTGGATGTGTCAGTATGTGTGTATACAGGTGTGTGCCTGAGCATTTTTGTGTGTATGTGCGTGTGTGTGTGTGTAGGTGAGAGTGTACTGTGACACAGAGGGAAATGCACCACCTTACTATGGATCATAGTCAAAAAGATTTAAAAACCCATTTTCTGGCCACTCTGAACCCACTGCCTCTCCTCTGTTCCGGGCTCCCTGTCCCGTCTCCACGCTTTCCTCCCCTGCCACCTTCCTCCTGCACAGCCCCCACTCCTGCCCTCCACCCTGGGCGCTTCCGTCCATCCAAATCGTATTCTTCCAGGCTGTCTTAGCTGGTCTCCCCCCAAAGCAGACCTGAGACAAGGATGTTCATTTGGGAGGTGACCCTAGAAAGCCTCAGGAAGGAAACAGGAAAATGAAACAGATGAAATGGGGCCGATTGAGGGTGCACTGCCGACTGTGGGCAGCTGGAGCTCATCCCACTGGGGAGCCTGGGAGATAATGCAGAGTACACCCGAGTTATGCACCTGAGGGGTGAGGGGGCTGGGACGGGCACCCAACTCCAGCCAGACCAGGCTGCAAGATGCAGGAGACGGAGGCTGCAAATGGGGGCCCAGGAGATTCGGGTGGGGCAGACAAGTGTCCCCCCTCCAGGACGTCTCCCTCCTCCACACACTCTTGGGGGTCACCCCTCCCCCTGGGGAACTGAGCTCTGCTGTGTGGCCCGGCCCACCACCCCTAACCCCTTCTTCCTTGTAACAGGGCCCAGGTTTTCCTCGGGGAGCACCTGCCCACTCTCGGTCCAGGGGGGCCTCCTGGATCCCCTGTGGCCGCAGTGCTGGGGGTGGAGATGGGTGTGGCCCCAAATAGGTCCACTGAGGCTCAATCTGGGAGATTTTGTTTGCTCTGCTGGGAAAAAGAATTGTGTTTCTGCTGAGGTTGCTGGGAGCCTCCGGCTGCCATCTCGTTCTCAAGAGGTAAAACGTGCAGCCAGGGCAGGAGGGGAGGGGGCCCCAGTCCTGGTGACGTCTGAGCCTCTGGGACGAGCCTCTGAATGACTCAGTTCTGACCCAAGTGACTCTTATTTCTCCCAAAGTCGGCGTGAACGGAGTTTCTGTCGCTTGCAGCCAAGGCTCCCACCCCACAGGCTGCCTTACCTCCCTCACTGCCCTGTGGCCTCGGGGACAGCATGGGTGACCTCACCTGTACCTCCCCACCTGCCTGGCCCTCGGGGTGGGGAGGGAAGGAAGGGGTCTGGAGAGACAGTAGGGGTGGGGGTGCCACTCAAACACATCTCCCAGGTACACAGCCGTTCCTGGCCACTGGCCCCAGAGACGCCTTCACCAACCCCATCACACCTGGGACCTCCGAAGCAGAGGCGGTGACTGTCACAGAGAGAGCACAGAGGCAGCAGCGAGCAGAAAGGGTAAGAGTGTGGAAGGGAGGCCACGAGCCCAAGCATGTCCGGGCTGCCTGGGTTCTGACATTGGGACTTCGGAACTGGCCAGCATATTAGCTCAGATTCCGCCCCAGAGAGGCCCAGTGTGTCAGAGCCGGGAGACTTAGGGGCCCCTTGTCCAGCTGGGGCCTCAGGGAGCCGCAGGGGCTGGCCCCAGGTCACCCAGCAAGCTGCTGGCAGTGCTGGAGCTGGAAGCTGGGTGGGTGCTCTTCCCTCCACAGGGGAAGAGGCTGGGGGTGCCCCCATCCCAGGCTGTTGCTGTGGTCTGACTGCTGGAGGGCTGTTCCGGTTTGCTCATGCTGCCGGGATGCAAAATACCAGAAATGGATTGGCTTTTATAAAGGAGGGTTATTTGGTTACACAGTTACATCTTAAGGCCATCAACAGTAAGTGTCTATCAACAGTAGGGTACCTTCACTGGATAAAGGCCATTGGCACCCAGAAAACCTGTTAGCTGGGAAGGCACGTGGCTGGAGTCTGCTTGCTCCCAGGTTGCGTTTCAAAATGACATTCTCCAGAATGTCTCTGTGTCAGCCTTTCAGGGCAAACTCCGGGCTAGTACCTCCAAAACATCAGCAAAACTCTGCTTTCAGTGGCCATCTTCAAAATGTTTCTGTAAGTTGCAGCTTCTCTCTCAGCTCTTGTGCATTCTTCAAAATGCCCCTCTTGGCTGTAGCAAGAGTCTGGGCCTGTGTGACTCTTTTTAAAGGACTCCAGTGATCCAATTAATACCCACCCTGAAAGGGTGAGGTAACACCTCCATGAAAATTATCCAATCAGACATTTCACTAACAGTTGATTGAGTCACATCTCCATGGAAACACTCAATCACAGGATTCCAATCTAATCAGCACTAAATACATCTGCCCCCACAAGATTGCATCAAAGAACATGGCGTTTGGGGGGACATAATACATCCAACCTGGCACAAGGGCTTTCCCACCTCCAGGATGTTCTCCAGCACAAGTTCTCCAACACTCAGCCCTGAGCCCTGTCCCACCCCAGACATCGAGTGCCCCTCCTGTAGGTAAAAGGCACGCCTCCAAGCCCCTGCCTTGGACCGGGCACAGTGTGGGCTGCACAGTCCCCGTAAAGGGGAGCCCGGTTCCTTTGGGAGTCTCCTTTACTACAACCAAGTAAGTGCCATTAGCATCCCAGAGCCTTAAACAACAACGCAAGTGATGATAATAATAGTAGCTAAGTTAGTGTTACTTCGTGCACCTTTGTGCTGTGCCCTGTTCAAGTGCTTTACACAGATTAATTCGTTTAATCCTCCAGCAGCTCTGCGAGGTGGGTGCTCTTATTATCCTCACTTTACACAGGAGGAAATGGAGGCAAAAGAAGGTTCAGGAATCTTCCAGTATTTACAGTGGGAATTCAGGCAGTTTGGCTCCAGGGTCTATGCCGAGTATCTCCATGCAGCACACCTTCTGTGCAGAAAGCGGTTAACCCAGCAGGCCTGAGACCACCATCACTAGAAAGGCCTGCTTGCCAGGCGGGCCATGGCTGGCCTTGGGAACCTGGATTTCATAGGGTCCCCCCCCATTCCCTGATAAGGTCTCGCTGTGCAAACAATGCGGTTTGTGGTGATCACCTGGGAGTCTGGCATTTTGGAACGGTGCCAATGTGTGCAGCCCCTCATAAAAACCCCCAAGCACGGAGTTTTCAACAAGCTTCCCCAGTAGACAACATTTCACGCGAGTTGTCATAATTCGTTGCTGGAGGAATTAAGCATGTCCCATGTGACTCCACCGGGAGAGGATTCTGGAAGCTTGCACCTGCTTCCCCTCCAGACTTCGAGCCATGCACCTTTTCCCTTGGCTGGCTCTGCTTACTACCCTTTTACTGTAATTAAATCCTCGCCACGTGACTAGATGCGGCATCGTACGAGGCCTCCTTGGGAATCATCGAATCTGGGGGTGGCCTTAGGGACTCCCAGCAAACCCTCAAAAGCCCAGGAGCTAATCATCCAAAAGGGCGTCACAGTAAGTCTTCACCCCGCTGATCCTGGGTGCATTTTTCTCAGTCCCCACTCGCATGTTAAATAAGATTCTCTCTCCAGCACTGCAATGTGCCTTGAATGGATTCTCCAGCCCTGGGCTGGTAGAGTTCTCCAGACCGATCCCACGCCATCCCAGCCTATGGGGCACCAAAGCTGGGTGTTGCTGCGATCAGGGGCACCAGCAGTGTTGTTTGACTTACGGGGAAACTGAGGCTCAGATGGACTGTGGGATGCCCTGAAGGACTAGAACCCAGGTCTCTTGACTTCCCATCCAGGGATCACCCATAATCTGTCCCAGACACAGTGCCAGACACAATGAGAAGTGGCAGGAGGCCGTTTCTGTTGCAATATAAGGAATGATGTCCTCCCAGTTATTAGGGTGCTCCCAGATTAATTAATCCAACAC
The DNA here is from genome assembly GCF_015220235.1 of Choloepus didactylus. NCBI lineage: Eukaryota > Metazoa > Chordata > Mammalia > Pilosa > Megalonychidae > Choloepus > Choloepus didactylus. The sequence goes on along the minus strand of NC_051316.1, from coordinate 126,442,218 downwards.
AGGCAATATTCCAAAGGTACTAGAAGAAGCACACACAAACCCTGTGTATGGAGCTCATGTTTAGGAAACAGGCTTTATTTAAGGGAATGAGCTCCCCATCACTGGGAACACTCAAGGAAAGGATGGGCACCTGTCTGTTGGAAAACTCCCTGTCTTCCAGCACCTGGACACTAGGCTTTGGGAATTCTATATTTACTAGATAATGCCAGAGAAGCATCAGCTCAGGCCTGCTTATTCTTTCTCTAACTCTTCAGTCTGTTCGACTGTTCTCCTCCAGGTAAAGTCCAGCCCAGGAAACATGCAGGAGGCGAGCAAAGAAGGTGCAGTGGGGTTTGGAAGCAGATGGCCCCAAATTTTGGCTCAGCACTACCCCGTACTACCTGTGGGATTCTGGCAAGTCCCGTAAGCCTTCTGTAATGGTTAATTTTATGTGTCAACTTGGCCACATTATGCTATCCAGTTGTTTGATCAAACACTGGCCCTGATGTTGCCGTGGAGGCATTTTGTGGATGGGATTGGCATCTCAACCACTGACTTTAAGGAAATGACCCTCCATAACACGGGTGGGCCTCTCCCAACCAGCTGCAGGCCTTAATTGCAAAGAACTGAGGGTTCAGAAAAAAACAAAAAGAAATTTGACCTCAAGACTCTACCTTCCCCCTCTCTGAGTTTCCAGCCTGTTGGCCTCCCCTCCGGATTTTGGACTCAAGACTTCAACATCAACTCTGATCAGCATTTCCAGCCTGCTCTACAGATTTTGGACTTGCCTGTCCCATAGTTACGTGGGCCAATCTCCTTCAAATCGATCTCTCTCTATATATTTCTGCATATATCCTGTTGGCTCTGTTTCTCTGGAGAACCCCAACTGAGGAACCCTCTGACCCCAGCTCCCTCACCTGGGTATCCAGGGGCCTGGGAGGTCACCTGCAACCCGCCCCTGGCACCCTGTCAGTAACCTGGCAGGCACCTGACAAAAGTCGTGCCCACCGCCCTCGGGGCCCAGAGTCCGCGATGTGCCAGTTTCCTGAACAGGCCACCCAGTTCCTCTTCCCTGCACCACGGGAGGGAGAATTAGGTTAATTACACCGAGAAGGAACGCAAGAGGGTAATGAGATCTCCAATCCCATCTTTTGCTCACAAGTTAAATAAATGTAAAAGTTCCTACCCGAGTGATCTTAAAATATTTGACCTCGTTATCTTGAGTGCTGGCAAAGGTTAGTGACTTAAAAGGAGCTCTCCAGAAGTCAAGTATGAGTTGGCCTATATAAGAATTAATATCAGGCTTGCATTGTCCATTGAGATGTTCATTATTTTTTAAACATCCAAGCAACTGCATGACAACAGGAAAGAAAATGGCCCAGCAATTGTGGTGCTCAAATAGAGGACCTAATTCTCTAGGTCTGCTTGCCTACGTCTATCTTTAAGTATATGTACTTACATGCTCATAATCACAAAGAGTATAATTCTGCCACTTAACTGCATTTTAAAAACATATGTCTATGTTCTACATCAGCTTCCTATTTGCCATTTTTTGGGGGGTGGGGTGAGTACTCGCGTGCTTTCCTCCAGGTCCAGTACTCCCCCTGGGGAACCCCTACCCCAGCCCCCAATCTCAGGCTCAGTTTCACCCTATGTCAAGTCAAGTGATTCGACTAGATTAGAGGTTAACACACAGCTTAGTTACTTAGCATCATAATCACCAGAGAAGGGTTGTTTTTTTCCCCTTAAACTTTTTATTTTGAAAGAATTTCAAACTTAGAGGACGGTTGCAAAAACAATCCAAAACACATACAGAGAACTCCACCATAACGTCCCAGCCCAAGAGACCCAGATCCACCAAGTTTAACATTTCCACATCTGCTGTACATTCTGTCGATCCATCTGTCTATCTATCTGCCTGTCTATCGATCAATTTTCTAAACATTTGAGAGCAGGTTATATACATCGTGCTCCTTGAACACATAATACCGCCATGAACATTTCCTAAGAACAAGGATATTCACTTATGTATCCACCATAATTATAGTTATCAAGTTCAAGATCTTTAACACTGATATAAAGCTTTCAGTCTCTATTCCAATTTTTTCCTATGTCCCAATAATGTCCTTTTGGGCCTTTTCTCTTCTATTATTACATCTAGTCCAGGATCGTGCATTGCATTTAATTATCATTATCTCTTTAGTTGCTCTTTTTTTTTTTTTAAATTATGGGAACATTTATACAACATAAACTTTCCCATCTCAACCCCTCCCAAGAACACCATTCAGTGGGATTAGTCACCTTCAAAATCCAGATTCCCAGGCGTCGCCCTGATCCACAGAAGGAACCTCTGAGAATGGGGCCCGGGAACCTAAACTTTTAGTAAGATTCAGCCCTGGACCAGCTGTACTAGGCCATCTTTAATTTCCTTGTACCACTGATGTTCCATCATTTGCATGACCCCACAAAACTGATACACAGTAATAATCTTCATTTCCCAATTTCTAGGCTTTCTATTTGGGTTCTTTTTCATTTTCCTAAATATGACTCTCTTTAAATAGGTTGTGCTGGCCATCATTTTCCTTCATTCACAGGCATCAATAGAAAACACAGAGCCCAAAGGAAAGACCACATCCGAAAGGTCCATTACGCAATGACAGATGTCTCGGAATCCAGGACAGTTTCAAAGACAGACTTCTCTCAATTCATCTCTCGGTGACGACAGGACAGGGCTGGGTGGATTTGATTTAAATCTACCTGATTCAACTGCGCAGTCAGGAGGACTCAACTCAACCAATTTTTCTCCCACAAAAGATGTGTTCTTCTACCAGAAAGACAACCTGAAAGCCTCCTTGACAGCTCCCAGACAAATGTGGCTTTCCTCTTTGTTAAAAACACGGGGATTTTTATTAGCATCCAAGCATCCTGGAATGTCACCGCTGGGAAGATCTTGGTGTTCGTCCACTTTGTCCCCTGACGGCCAAGGTCATCCTGAGAGTTTGTGGCAGGCAGGACGAGCAGGAGTGCCCTGTCCACACGGCCAGTCACCTTCCGATGGATTCACTGCCCTTCCCAGGAACCCCACGCTACAAGATGGCTTGGTCGTCTTTTTACCCAAAACTAACTGGATCAGTGGGATTTGGACAGTGGCAAAAGAAGGAAAAATGCTGCTTTCCTCCTCAGTTCACAAGCTCAGGGGCTCAATCACGTAGACCCAAGACTCCCTATTTGAAAGCACTGCAACAAGTAAAATGGATGTATATATTTACGCCAGGAGGAAAAGAGACATGACGCGGCCATGGGATTAAAGCTTTTCTTCTCCATTTTCCAAAAGAGTGTTTTGTTGTTTCAAAAATAAGCATAAACTTTACGACCACAAAAATATATGATGCCCTTGCAAAGGGGACTCCTGGGAATCTCAGGAAGACGGAGGCAGCCAGCTACCTGGCTTTATTTCTGCTAAATAACAAGCCCATCCATTTTGGCTCTTTTCTCGAACAATAATCATTCACAACTATGTTAACCAAAAAATACCCTCGAGGCGATTCATATGGCTGGATTTATACTGACTTTGGTGAGGGCCGTAAAGGGGTTCTTCTTTCCATTATTCTCTGCTGACGTTCACTGTGTACGTTACTCATTTGGAAGATAATCGGGGTGGGCTGGTAACATTTCCTCTGTTGACTTGAATCTCCATCTCCATTTTAACATTTTTTTTTCCCTACGTGTTCAGGGCCTGTCTCCTCAGAAACTGAAATCAGGATCTCCTTTTAACTAGACTCCTAGTTTCAATCAGCAGCGTAGTATAATGCAGCCAGGCTGCCTGGGATTGGATCCCGGTGCTGCCACTTGCCAGCCACGTGACGGAGCCATTGAACGCCGGCTTAACTTAACCTCAGTTTTCCTGTCTCGAAAATGGGAGTAAAAGAATAGTACTTACCTCATGGGGCTAACTAAGCTTATATATATTTTAAATGCTTTAGAACGGTACCTGGCACAGAATAAGCACAATCTAATTGACCGATTTTAAAATGCCTTTGTCAGCCCAAAAGTTAATGAGGTCACCGGCAAAATCCCAGCCAGTGGGGAATGCTACAGGACAAATGGCCCAGTTTTACCAGCAAATAAACTGCAAGGAGAAAAAAGAGAGAGGGTGGAGGGGTGTGGAGGGGGAACTGATGGATTAAACGATGCTGAAGGCCACAGTGGGATACCAGTCACACCTGCTGGGATGGCTGTTACTAATAAAACAGAAGTAACAGGTGTTGGCAGAGAGCTGGGGAGACGAACCCACATGCATTGCTGGTGGAGACATAAAATGGTGCAGCTCTTGGGAAAAACAGTTTGGTGGTTCCACAAAATGTTAAACATAGAATTACCGTATGACCCAGCAATTCCACTCCCAGGTATATGCCCCAAAGAAATGAAACCAGGGGCTCTAACGTGTACCTGTCCACCAGTGTTCACAGCAGCATTATTCACAACTGTCAGAAGGTGGAAACAACCCAGCTGTCCATCAACAGATGAAAGGATCCACAAAATGTGGTCTATCCACACGACGAAGGAATGAAGTTCTAATACACGCAATACCATGGATGAACCCGGAAAATATTATGCTAAGTGAAATAAATACAAAAGTACACATAGTGTTTGATTCCACTTACATAAAATATCTAGATTAAGCAACTTCATAGAGATAGAAAGTAGGTGCGACATTACTAGGTCTTGGAGGAAGGAAGAATGCGGAGTTATTGCTTTGAGGGTGCAGTTTCTGTTTGGGGTGATGAAAAAGTTTTGGTAATAGGCAGTGATGGTACCATAAACTGTAAATGTAATTAACGCCACTGAATTGTACACTTAAAAACAGTTAACATGACACATTTTATGATATGTATATTATAATTTCTTTTAAAAGATGCTTAAGAGATGTATCAACCAATCACAATATGTGAACCTGATTGAAAGACAAACTTTAAAAATTATGACATTTATGAGGCAATTGGAAATTTGAACCCTGACTGGATATTTCATGATATTAAGGAATTATTGTTGAATTTTCCATTGTGATAATGGTTTTCAAGAGTTCTTATCTTTTCTTTTAGAGACACAAACAGAAACATTTTAAAATAAAACGATGTCGTATGTAAGATTAGCTCCAAAATAATAGGGGAGAGCAAAAAGTGGATGAGAATCACAGAACAAGATTGTCCCTGAACCGATAACTGCTGAAGGTGGGTGAGGAGGATGTGGGGACTCCTTTTACTTTCTGCCTACTTTCTGTTTGAACGTTTCCATCATAAAATACGGTTAAGTATTTTATTATCATTAGAGAAAGAGCTGCTACCGTATGTGCACCCATCTCCGTTCTCAAGGCCCTAGAGCGGTTCCCGGCACACCACTGGTGTTTCATCTGATTAATTCCAGTTAATTCCGTTCCCAAGTCCTAAGGAGTCTGGAAGCCACAGATTTTCCCTCCCATCTTTTGCCTCTGCAACCTCAGCACCAACACACTTTCTTCCTGTCCACTGAAGGCTTTAAAATAGAAAACCTCACAGTTGTGGTGCATTTTCAGGCACCTGGCCGGCAGGTGGGAAAAGCTTTCACCTGGTGGCCTTTCCTGTGGCTGCTGGTGACTCTGAGGCCCAAACAAACTGGTTTTGCCCCCCTGGCTCCCCAGGAGCAGTGGTTCTCAACCCTGGCCACACAGTGGAATCTCCAAGGGGGGTTGACAAAATACCAAAGCCGTCACGTCCTTCCAGAGACCCTCATCCAGCAGGTGTGCGTGGCTCAGGCCTCCACGTTCCTTTAAACCCCGTGGCTGTTCCTACAGCACAGGTGGGGGTACAGCGAAAGTCTTTTCTCCAATCAGTTAGCCTTCTCTGCCTCGCAAATGGAACTATGTTTTAAATAAATGGCTGACACCGGCATAAACATCACAGATGAACAGAATGCACAGGAAGCATTAGTTGAAAGGACAGTGAAATTGGAGCAAGATTTAAAGAAACGCAACCTCTGAGGTTCCTGGGTAGAATCTGGTATCTGCCATTATCTCCTCTTTCTTTATCCCAGTTCTACAAAGGGAAAACTTCCAACTTCTCTTTCTGGATGTGAATTCAAAAGCCACCAGGATATGCCAACATTCCTCTGTCCCTGTGTCTCTTAGCACAGCCTCCCCTGAAACATCCCGAAAGGAACTCCCCAGAGGTTTTCAGTGCGCGCGCACGCGCGCACACACACACACACACACACACACAAACATACCTCAAACTCTACTTAGTCTCTTCTCAATAGATTAGCTGAAGCCATCAAAAATATGGCACCCTAAATAGCTAAAACAACCTCTTTTTCTAATCAGCAGGGGGAGGGATCTGCAGCAAGACTGTCCTTTGGCCTGGAGAAACAGGACCTGAGATTCCTCAGACACGCATAGCGGCACTGGCTGCACCATTCAGGAATTTCACATGTGGCACGTGCCCACCCTCCTACAACAGTGAGTCAGAATCCACATTCCTATGTCACCCGAGAGGAAACTGAGGCCTGAGAGTTTCAGGGGCTTCCTCAAAGCCTCCTGGCCCATCAGCGGCCATCCTGGGACCCACAGTCTGGTTCTCAGACTCTAACCTCCGCAGTCTTTACAGCATGTGGCCAGAACGCACTCCCTCCCATGCCCACACAAAGTGCTCACAGACGCAGAGCTAGGTGCCCTGAGAAAACAGGTGTACAGCGTGCTGGGTGGGGTGCTCAAGAATGTCCTCTAGCAATCGTTGGGGCCCACTCTTTGCCAGGCCCTGGGTGGACCCTGAGAAAGCAGGACCGAGTGTCGCTGACGTGCCTTGCTCTGGGGTCCTCTGAGCCCTCGCACATCACACGGTTGTCTGTTTAAACGTCCGTCCCCTCGCACACCAGACTGTGAGCCTGTTGAAGGCCCGGGGTGGGGAGGAAAGACAAGAACTTCCTTCCTCGTCATTCGTGTGCTCAGTAAACATTTATTGAGGGCTCTCCGTGCACCAGCCAGCGGGGACTGGACAGTGCGCTCCATGGGTTTCCCACGCGGCCGGAACAAACGACCACCAGCTGGAATTCGCAACCAGTTCTGGAGGCCGGAAGTCTGGAATGGAAATGGCGGCAGGGCCGGGCGCTCTCCGGCGGCTCTGGGGAAGGTGTTCCCTGCCCCTCCCAGCTCCGGTGGTCACCGGCTGTCCTAGTCCTCGGGCGAGGGCCTGAGTGGCCTCTCTCCAGGCTCCGCCTCTGCCTGCAGGTGACCCTCTCCATGTCCTCCGTGTCTCTCCTCTCAAGGACCCCAGTCGTGTCGGATCAGGCTCCCTCAATCCAGTGTGGCCTCACTTTAACCACATTTCAAAGCCTCTGTTTCCAAACAGGGTCGCACCTGCACTGGGGGTAGGACCTGAACACACCCTTTTGGGGGATACAGTGCAGCCCATAACATGTGCTAACATCAAACCCACGTACCAGTAGTGAATACAGATAGGAGTCAAATAGTTACACAAACAGACATGAAGACAAGCGGACGCAGCTACAGAAAAGCACGGGAGTGAGAGAACGGAGAGGACGCGACCCGCGGGGTCAAGGGTGCCGTCTGGGGTCAGGTCGGCGCTGGGCTCTGGGACGTGGCGCTGGGCGGTGCAGGGTGAAGACAGCGCTGCCCGGGGTGTGTGACACGTGCCCCAGGGGAGGAGGCTGGAGGGCACGAGTGTGAGAGGACAGCGGAGAACAGGGTGGGAGCCAGCCCTTGAAAGTGGGGGTGGAGACTTGGGGTCTGTATCTGGAGGGCAGTGGGGAGCCTTGGGGGGCTCTAAGCAATGGTGGGATGTAAGATTTTCAGTTTTGAGAATTCTCTCTGGCTGCAGTGTCGGGGACGGACGGAGGAGGGTGTCAAAGTGGACGTGGCGTGACCAGAGGCCAGGCAGGCGCCAAAGAGCAGATGACGGTGGTCGAGGCTAGGCTGGCGGCAGAGGTGAGAAGTAAACGGACCGGGAGGTGTTTAGGAAGGAGGAGATGGAAAGCAAACGAGGTGGGGTGGGGAACTGCGAGGCCTCTGGCTTGTGGAAATGGATGGATGAGGGGCCATGGAATAAGAGACAGAACCCTGAGGAGAAAAAAGCAGAACCAGAGCAGAGCGAAGGAGCCAGTCACGTCCAACACGCTACCTCCCCGGGGTCAGCCTGGCCTTGTGCTGTGTCTTAGTAGAAAGAGGGGTGAGGGGAAAAAACCCAATAGTCGAGCTGATATTTTGAGTAATAAATGGGCAAGTATTGCAACATTTAATTTATATGTCACTAGCTTCAAAACTCATTTACAAACCCTCCCATCATCTTACCAGGTTTACGTACACTGACATTATAACATCCAAATTCTTCCCGATCTAAAAATAACTACCCCGTATGCTGCTTTGCCTGGAAAAGTGTTAAGAGAAATTATTGGCAAGGACAGTTTTCCCATTGCCAAAGAACAGTGAGCTAATTACCAGTGATACCTTAACTCATTTCAGCTATTCTCAAGAAACCCCATCAGAGGAGAGACCCATTTCCAAGAACACACTTAGGAGTGAGGTGCCCCAGCAGGAGGACAGAGCACTGAAGCGATAACGGAAACATGAAATGAGGGAGATCGGAGAAAAAAGTGTCGACAGCTGGAAGGCCTGTTCACGGAGCTTCTGGAGGGGCTCTGGGGCAGGGGCAAAGCTGCCCCCTGATTCCAGATCAGAGAATGCCAACTGGGGGGCTCCTGGGCCATGCTCAACCTTAAAATACATTTTGCTTGACTCTCCCGGGGCTATTATTTTTTAATCTAACATTTTTTTTAAAAAATCCAAATTTCTGGCTTCTCTTGGAAAACAAAATCAGCTCTGGCCAAACTGGGCCCCATCCCCAGGTCTGTGGGGGGCAGGGCCCTCCCCCACCTCAGCCCAAGGCTCCCCCATCTCAGCCGACATTTACCATTGCACATGCCATGTTGCTCTTCTTATGGTGAAGAAATATTCCTCCATACCTATGTCTCTATTAAAAATGGGAAAACGAAACATAGGCTAAGAGGACTGTGCAACTCCAAGAAAAATGGAAAGAGCATATTTCTGAATGGAATTACAGATGATCCCAACAGGTTTACTACACAAAGCACATCTGTAAGAATTCCCCTCACCCCCGCGCTCTTCGTTCACTTGCTTTAATCTGCCCAGCCCTGTGCCCCTCCGCACACTTGAGCTTGCAGCCTCTCAAGATACCGGGCAGTAGCCCAGGCCAGGACTAAGATACAAGGAAGGGACCCAGTTCTAAGGGATAGGCGTCTGCAAATGACAGAGCTGCAGGAAAACCAACATTCAGTCATTAGAAACAGGGTACGAGGTGAGGGCAGCTAGGCCCCCGCCACGGAGATGATGTTGATGGGCTGAGCTCCGACTGTGTGGTTAGCATCACGCAAGATATATTAGACATTTTCCTTATAACCCATGTCACAGATGAGAAATCTGAGGCTCAGAGAGGGTAAGTCACTCCCCCAAAGTCACGTGAATCATAAGCGGAAGTCAGGATTCAAACACCAAAATCACCAGTGGTTTTCCCACCGGTGCTTTCCATCAGAACCACCGAGGAGAGACTGAGAAGTAAGGATGCCTGCCCCCACGCGAAGTTTCTGACACGGAAGTCTGGGGGAGCCTGGACATCTCTGTTTCCTAAAAAGCTCCTCAGGTGTTCCCTAAGCACAGCCTTGGCGGAGAACACCACGCCTCACTGCTGGAGTGACACAACGGCCAACTTTCCCCAATCGATGTGTCCCCAAGACCTGCCTTCCAGCAGCCACGATGCAGCAAGTGCCTGTCCCACTCCTTCACTCACCAGCATCTGTCCTGCAAAGAGCCATTCCCCCTCTAATGTGGCATCCTACAAAAGCGCTCAGGAACCAGGGACAGTATCAGGGCGGGCTCTCCACCTAGGGCACTCGGCTCACGTAAGGCAGATGGCAGAAGGCCCTGGCTTTGGGGACAAAATGTGACTTCAGTCCTCTCATGGGGTAACAGTGGTGGCTCAAAGTGACCTCAGCCACATGGGTATAAGCTGTGGGACCCCAACTCACTTACTCAGAAGAACCTCACCCAGAACCAACAAGAAATGGAAGGAAGTAGACAAGGGTCCTGGGCAGCCATGAGGAGTGTCAAACTCTGAAATTTAAGACATCTTCATGAGAGCTTTTCTTTCATGGCACAGACTGATTGATTCTCCCTCTAAGCAAAGCTCTCACAAATCACATGGAAGGTTCACTCTGTGAAGCTGCAGAGATGGTATTATCTTGGCCAAGAAAAACTACTACACTTCTCTTCAGAAGCTGAGATATTTTAGATATTGTGCATCATGCATGGATCATGTGTACCTTCTTGCTTTGGCCACTAGGACGCTCAAGGCCAAGTTTCTGATTCACTTTTATCAAGTGTCCCAGATCTTCAGCAAACACTGCTCTGTACTTCACTTCTCTCTTCTTTTTATTATACTCCTTTTAGCATCATTTTTAATTCTCCAGTTGATCTGTTTATCTTAAACCACTACCCTATAGAAATTTTAAAAATTATTTTCTTGTTTCTATCTTTTTTTGTTTGTGTACTTTACATTGTCACATTATTTTATTCACTGCAGAAAATTACAAGATACAGATCAGGAATCAGCAAACTTTTTCCGGTAAAGACCCAGAGGGTAAATATTCTAGCCTTGGCGGGACACACAGTCACTGTTGTATATTCTTTTTTTTAAAAAAAAAAACAATCCTTTAAAAATGTAAAAACCACACTTAGCTTGCAGGCTGTAAAAAATAGGTGCCATCATTTGCTGACCCCTGATATAGATTTCAAAAATAAATTAACCTGCAATTTACAAGAAATGATCACTATCAAAATTACGGTGTGTACATCCTTTAAGGCATCTTTATATGCGTATTTTAAAGGAAATCAGGATTATATTATACACACTATTTTGTAACCTGCACTTTTCATTTAACAATAATTAATACCATCCCATGTCAAAACTGGATACAGAAAGTATTGTATAGCTACTGTACAGACAACTCAAGACTTATTCAAGCGATGCACCCCCTTGAACACTTAGGTTGTTTCCCACTTCTCACTATTGTAGATAATACTCCAGCTTTTACCTTAGGATGAACTCCTAGAAATGGCTTTCTAGATCCAAGAAGATGCATATTGTAAAGTCATTTGATAACTATATTCTCAAATCATCTTCCAGAAAAATTATACCGATTTACATAACACTCCCACCAGCAGTATGAGTATATATATATATTCCCTAATATTTACCCAAAATGGAAATTACCATTTTTTATCTTGACCAGTCTGATGGGTAAAAATGGTACCTTAGTTTTTTCGTTTGAATTTCTTTGATAACTGGTATATATTTTTGTAACCAGGTTACATATTTTTACTGCATTTATTGGCCGATATTTATCTTTTTGCAAATGTCCCATCCGTGTCTGAATGAGTTTCCTATGCCTACGGTAACAAATCGCCACAAATGTCGTGGCTTAACCCCACCCGACGTTATTCCTTCCAGTTCTGGAGTTCACAGGTCTGACCCGGGTCTTCCAGGGCTCGAGCCCAGGTGCCTCCGGGCTGGCTCTCCACGGAGCCCCGGGGCAGCGGCCGCCTCCCGCTTTTTTCAGCTCCTTGAGGACCCTGTCATCATGGCTCATGGCCCCGTCCTCACCATGCAACCTCCTGATTCTGTTGCCACCTCCTCTGCCCACTCTCACCTCCTGCACCCTCCTGTCAGGACCCTCGCGATTATGTCGCGTGCATCTGGATGATCTGGGATGACCTCACCGTTCACGGGTTCTGGGGATCAGGCCAGGGCATCTTGGGGGGCCGTTACCCAGCCGAGCATGGTGGATCCTTCGCCCATGGTTCCTTGGGAGCCTTCCCCTCCCCAGTTTTCTTCTGTGGTGTGCTGCGGGGTCCGCCCCTCGGTACTCATCACCCCAGCTGCAGGGAGCATTGGCTGCGGGCCGCTCACAGCCCCATCTCTTCCAGAAACCGCCCGGGCCAGGGAGCCAGTGCCCTAGGTTACACCCCCTCCCTGGGAGCACCGTGAACCCAACGTGGGAGGACCAAGGCTGGCCCTTGCCCGGACCAGGGGCAGCCCCACAGCGCCCCGGAATCCGCTGAGGCTTCTGCTGGAGCATCTCTGCAGTCCACCTTCTCCTCGCCCGCTCCTGCTTCCCTCACCCCCTTACAGAGCTGTTCCCGGGAACGTTTTCTAAAAACAATTCCTGCATGCAAATCCTAGAGTCCCCATTTCCCAGGGAACCCGACCTGAGGAGCTGGCTTCAGAAGGAGTTCTAGGAGGCAGGGTCCAAGGCGAGGTTCTGGAGCTGGTGGCACCGCGGACCGTACTGCTGTGGTCGTGGGGCCCTCACAGACCGAGGTGTGGCAGAGCAGGGGGCCTGTGAAAACCAACTCAGTGCTGCACTGGAGGGGGCTCTGGCGGGGCAGGGTCCCAGGCATTAGAGAAGTTCCCACAAAATCATAATTATAAGGAACCTGGAGCTAGGGGGCTGCTGCTGGGGCTACGGAGGGACCAGGGAAAGCCCAGGAGAGCTGAGGGTGACCCATCACCGAGTTAAGTCAGCGTGGAGGTCGGAGAATCTCCATGGCAGCAAAAAACAGGACTCACATTCCTGAACGGGAGGGGCACTGGGAGCTGAGCACTGGGCCCAGGACCCGACTCTTAGGGCAGCAGGGCCCCAGGAAGACAGAGCTCTCCACTGACAAATCCACATGTTCCAGCCAGGGCTCTGGGGAGCGGGGAGAGGAATGGAGATGGCCAGGGCAACGCCCGCAAAAACTGTGAACCCCCAGCCTCACTGGAACCTTCTGGGGCTGCAGTAGGGACCCACTCCTCCCTACATGGGCTGGTGCTGCCCCCAGGGACAACACTGCACATGCCCTCCCGCATGTGCTGTCCTCAGGATCTGTCCCCATCTCCCCTCCCGGCCCCCAAACCAAACATGAGGGTCAAACACAGCAGGGCAGGAAAAGGGGCCTCCCCAGGGAGGATGGGAAACAGACCCTGAAGGAGCTGCAGGACCCCCAGCGTGGACCCAGAGACCCCGAAGGAGACACAGGACCCCCAGTATGGACCAGAGACCCTGACAAAGCCGCAGGACCCCCAGTGTGGACCAAAGACCCTGATGGAGCCAGAAGACCCCCAGCGTGGACCCAGAGACCCTGAAGGAGCTTAAGGACCCCCAGCGTGAACCCAGAGACTCCGAAGGAATTGCATGACCCCCAGTGTGGACCAGAGACCCCGAAGGAGCTTAAGAACCCCCAGTGTGGATCACAGACCCTGAAGGAGCCACAGGACCCCCAGTGTGGATCACAGACCCTGAAGGAGCTGCAGGACCCCCAGTGTGGACCAGAGACCCCAAAGGAGCTGCAAGATGCTCAGTGTGGACCCAGAGACCCCACTGGAGCTGCAGGACACCCAGTGTGGACCACAGACCCCGACAGAGCCATAGGGGACTGCAGAGGGAGAGTGGTAGATCGAGGGATTGGAGCATGACGTTGGCTAAGGAGGAGGTGCTCCAGCTGGAGGCCTCCCCTCCCATGACAGGGGATCTAATGCCCCGGAAGCTCCCTGGGAGAAAGCGCTCAGAGGCCTGGGAAAGCCACGGCCCACCCTAAAGGAAGAAGAAATTCCAGAACTGCCATGAAGATGGTGAAGGAAGGGATGAAAGAGCTCAGGGACCCACAGTGCAAGACCACCCCATGCCCTTAGGATGTCTGTTATCCACAAAACGGAAAATAACAAGTGTTGGTGATGATGCTGGAAAACGGGAATCCGGCATTGCTGGAGGGAATGTGACACGGTGCAGCCACTGTGGAAAACAGTTTGGTAGCTCCTCAGAAAGTCAACACAGAATTACCCGGCTGTCCCACTTCTAAGTATACACCCAAAGAAAGTGAAAGCAGGGACTCAGCCGCCTGCACGCCACCGCTGAGAGCAGCAGCATTCGCAAGAGCCAAAAGGTGGGAGCAACCAGGTGTCCTCGGACAGACGAACAGACAAAACGTGCTCCACCCACGCAATAGAATACTACTCAGCTCAGGAAAGGAATGCAGTCCTGATCCATGCTACAACACGGATGGACCTTGGAGACACCACGCCAAGTGAAACAAACCAGGCACAAAGACACGCATGTTGTAGGAGTCCACTCACATGTAATATCTAGAAGCAGCAAATTCACAGATGCAGAAAGTAGGACAGTGGTCACCAGGGATGGAGGGAGCAGGGGAATGAGGAGACGTTGTTGAATAGGTACAGAGTTTCTATTTGGGATGATGAAAATGTTCTGGAAATAGATAGCGGTGATGATTACACAACATTGTGAATGTGCTTAATGCCAGTGAACTGTAAACTTAAAAATGGTTAAAATGGCAACTTTTATGTCATGTATATTTTACTACCATTAAAAAAAAGTTAACAACAACAACAAAAAATCTCAGGGAAGGGAACACAGCAGAGTGGCTATAACACCAGGGCCAGAGAACCCCCTTCTTGGTAGGAGTCCTGGGGGAGGAGCTCCAGCACGGTGGAGCAGTGCGGGGTGGCTCTCTGTAGGCCGGAGAACTGCTCTCCCAGCTGGCAGTGGGGGTGATGGGTCCCCTGATACCACCTGTCAGAAGCCAGGTGGGTGCAATTATCAAAACAAGTGACAAGGTCAGAGGGCTGTGAGCCTGATCCCAGAAGATCTCTGAAGATGGGGTAACAGAGCAGCGTTCCTAGGGCAAAGATGGATGGGCAGCCAACATGAGCACTGCTTAATTTATACAACCAAAAAATAAAAAGTCAACAACGGATGATCAGGAGGCTGAAGTCAGCTGCTTCAATGCAGATGAGCTGCAGACCTGAAAGGCTCTGTCTGAAGGAGAGGCCAAGTTCTCCTGAAACACTGAGCAAGTGCATATAATAATGATTCCATCCTCACTCTTTCCCCAGAGGGACCTACGGAATTATTCAGGTAATAAAAAACTTGGGAAAGGGAAAGATGCAGTCATTCTGAGGATTCTTAAGCATGGGGGGAGGCTGAGTTAATAACAATACCTGGGACCCAAAGCATCACCGTGGCCCTGTCAGGATGGAAGTGTCCGGCAAAAGCCCTACAAGGAGTCCTGGCCCAGGTCCAGGCAATGGGGAGCCCACCACATCTGCAGACCCACTCAGTGGTCATGCCCCCCCCATTCCCAAATGTACAGCTGGAAAGGCCACCCCTGGGTGCTGGCAGAACCCCCACTCTGGACCCTTGACCTATGGGGTAAGAGCTGTCGTAGTGAGAAGGACGCTTGGAGGCCTCTGGCCCTGCTCCCCCCCTCCCCTAGCCAAGATCACAAACCTAAAACAATATGCCACTCCTAAAGATCCAAAGGATAAAGGGATAATAGTGGATCCTTCTGTCGTGGGTTGAACCGTGCCCTCTCCCCCAAAGATATGTTCAAGTCTTAACCCTTGGGTCCGTGAATGTGATCCTATTTGGAAACAGGATTCACTGAAGATGCTATTAGTTAGGATGAGGCCAAAGTAGAGTAGGCTGGGCCCTAATCCAGTGGGATGTTGTCCTCATAAGAAAGGGAGATTCAACACAGAGAGAGAAGACAGCCATGGATAGCATGGATTGCCAGTGTTCCGGTTTGCTAAAGCTGCTGTTATGCAAAATACCAGAAACGGATTGGCTTTTACAAAGGGGATTTATTAGGTTACAGATTTACAGTTCTAAGGTCACAAAAGCGTCCAAACTAAGACATCAACACGAAAATACCTTCACTGAAAGAAGGCCAATGGTGTCCGGAACATCTCTGTCAGCTGGGACGGCACACGGCCGGTGTCTGCTGGTCCTTTGCTCCTGGGCTGCATTTCAAAACGGATTTTTCAAAAATGTCTCTGGGCTTCTGTCTCTCATAGCTTCTCTCAGCTCTCCACTTGGTTCTCCCGGGGTGTTTCTCTCTAAGCATCTGGGAGTCCTCTCTTAGCTTCTCTGGGGCAAACTCTGGACTTCATCTCCAAATTCCTTCTGTCTGCATCTCCCAGAAACTCCACGCAACTGGGCCTGTGTTGGCTCTTAGCTTCTCCCAGGGGCAAACTCTGGATTACACATCTTAGCTTCTCTTCAAAATGTCTCTCTCAGCTTCTACGAGCTCCTTCTCTCAGGGAGCACTCTTAAAGGATTCCAGTGTTCTAATTAAAACCGACCTGGAATGAGTGGGGTCACACTTCCATGGAAATGATCTAATCAAAAGGTCTTACCTACAGTTGGGTGAGTCACATCTCCATGGAAACAACCTAATCAAATGTCCCACCCTAATCCAAAGACTAGTAAGTCTGCCCCCATAAGATTGCATGAAAGTACATGGCTTTTATGGGAGACATAAGAGATTCAAACCAGCACAGCCAGCAAGCTTCCGCCAGGATCCTACAGACCCCAGAGGGAGCACAGCTCTGCAAACACCTTGATTTTGAACTTCTAGCCTCCAGGACCATGAGACAATCAATTCCTGCTGTTTTAAGCCACCCAGTGAGTGGCTCTTTGCACAGCAGCCCTAGGAAACTAAGACACCATCATGTTTCCATTTAATTCACTAGTCTGGCCTCTTTCAAAAACCAGATAGATCTTGGCAGATAACAGTGGACGACTGCAACTCTACCAGGTAGTGGCCCAATTGCACTGCTGTGCTGGGTGCACTCTTTGCAACTCAGCCTCAGGTACCTGGTATGCAGCCACCACACTGACAAATAAAGTTTTCTCCATGCCCGTAAGTAAGGAGGACCGGAAGCCACTTGCACTCACATGGAACACATGGGAGAATACAGACCTAGGGTCTCCACGTGGGGCTATGTCAGTTCTCCTACCCTCTAGTGCAGTCTGAAGGGACCCAGCCTCTCCAAACTTCGAGCAGAACATCACATTGGTCTTTTCTGTCAATGACATCATGCTAACTGGGCCAGTGAAGCAAGAAGTGGCAAGTATACTGGAAGCCTTGGAAAGATACACGTCCTCTAGAAGATAACAACAAACCCTCCAAAGGTTCAGGGGCCTGTCACATCAGTGCTTTCAGGAGATGCATGCTGAGACATTCTCTCCAAAGCAAAGAACTAATTATTGCATCTTACACCTCCCAACACTGCGAAGGCCTCTCAGCATTCTGGAAGCAGCATAGTCCACACTTGAGAATACTGTTCTGGCCCACTTACTGATCAACAAAAAATGCTGCCAGCTCTGAGTAGAATCCCAGGGCAGGAAAGGGCTCTGCAGCAGGTCCAGCCGGTGGCACAAGGATCCTTGATCACTATGGCCATAGGACTAAGCAGACCCTATGGTACGAAAGGGATGGGGTGGGGAAAAAACTGTCTTGTGGCGTTTGTGGCAAGCCCAAATAGGAGGATCGCAGCAGAGCCCCCAGGGTTCTGGAGCAAGGCCACGCCATCTGCAGCAGAGAACTCTACACCATTCGAAAGCTGCTCGTGGCTCCCACTCAGCAAGGGCTGCTCCAACTTCTCACTCTGCTGAATTTCCAACCCGCCAGCAACAGAGAGCAAAGCCGAGTCCCCATATGGCACCAGCCCTGGAGGAGGCCAGCCAGCCACTTGGAGACAAGTGAATTTACCTTAATTGCAGTCAGCACATGTTCTGGGCACAGGCTCCCCTCCCTCGCCCACAGAGCCATGGCCAGCACCCCTCTCCGAGAGCTGGCAGAGTGCTGGATTCACTGCCTCTGCGTCCTACAGAGCATCACTTCAGACCCAGGGACCTGCCTTCCAGCAGAGGAGATGTGGCAGGGGTCATATATGACTGTGCCCCAGAAGCTGCCAGCCTGGTGACCAATGGAATGGCCTGTTGAAGACTCAGGGCAGGCAGGGGGCACGTAGCTTGGAGACGATACCCTGAAGGATGGAGTCCCATGTGCCAGGATGGAACCCAATGAACTACCAAAATGGACTGCCAAGGCATGGTGCTGCACCCCCACAGGCAGACTACAAGGCCTGAGAACCACGGGCCAGAGGCAGGAGGATCTCCCTCTTGGCTTCACTCCCAGTGACCCACCTGGAGACCTGGTGCTGCCCATTCTGACATCTTGAAGTATGGTGGGTCCAGGGCAGCTCCATCGCAACAGAACTTAGTGTGATTCTATTCCTTCACTGTCCAATATGGCAACCACTGGCCACATGCAGTGACCGAGCCCTCAAAATGTAGCTAGTGTGACCGAGGAACTGATTTTTATTTTATTTACATTTAAATGTAAATAGCTGCCGTGGCCGTGGCTGCCATATTGGACAGCCCAAGTCTAGAGGTCCTGGTTCCTGGAGGGCAAATCCCTCCCCTAAGACTCCCATTAAACTTGAAGCTCTAACTTCCATCTGGTCATTCAGGCTCCTGTGCCAAGGGACGTCGTCCTGGCAGGAGTGACTGACCCTGGTCATCGGGTGAGGTGGGGTGGCTCTTCCATAGTGGCGGCAGGGAAGAGTACATTTGTCACCCAGGTGATCCACTGGGGTCCTCTGCCCATTTCTGTCAGCAAGCACAGAGTGCAGTAACCATGGCCAGGGGAGAACATGGCGGCCGGCTCAGAGCCCGCTCCCCACCAGGTAAGCCACCAAGAGCAGCCGGGCTCCAGGGACCATAAAACAGTAGTGAAGGAGAGAGAGGGTGAGTATCAGTCATTCCCGAGACCAGCTGTAGTGGCAGGGGCTGTAGTTTATCCCACTACCCTACCTCAGAATTTTGGGAGAAGACATTCCAGAGAGGGTGAACTTACAATTCAAAGAAAGTGGATGCATGGTGCAAGCGCCAGCTGTCGTGGATGCAGTGGGTGCTGCCCAGACCCCGCTTCAGGCCCCAGGGCCTGGCTCCCCCAGCTGCGGGGAAGTTGGTTGCTGCCCTCACCACTGAGCCCATCCCAGACGCCGCCCTTGGCTGCAGCGAGCTGCCCCTGCCCCAGGGACAGTCCACAGCCAGTGGCTGTTTGCCTCGGGGGACTAACTGCCCACCCCTCTGACCTTGATTCGGGACAAACGTGAAGGCCATCCCAGCTCCAGAGCACCCTGTGGGAGCCGCGGTGGCCTCACTGAGACCTCCCTGCTGGTCAGTTGTCTTCTGCTGTCCTGTCTTCCTAACACTCGATTCCCCCAGAGTATGCCCCCATTAAACTGGAGCATGCAATTCACCCTATTCAGAGTCTTTGTCCAGGGAGCCAACTTCAGATAACGGTGCTATGGATTTTCAGGCACTTAGACTCTGCACTCAAATTCACCACTCTTCTTTGTGGGTGCTGCACCTTTGGAATCACACTTGGAAAGTACACACAACCATACCTGTATTCACCTCTCCTAAGTCTGTTCACATCGAAATCTTAACTCTGGAAATCATTTTGTTGTAAGATGTGTAAGCTGTGACACTAACATTTTCACGTTTTAAATGTGACTAACCCATCTTCCTCAATACTCTTTGCTGAACACCTCAACTTTCCTTGATGGTTTTACAAACTATGTTTATTGCATATGAAATTACTGTATGTATTTGGGCATGCTGCTAGAGTTTCTATTCGGTTCCACTGATCAGGCTCTCTCTTTGGTTACAGAAAGCACTGTTTTCATCAAGCCATCAGTATAGCTCCATGGCTTGTTTGACCAGCTGCTGCTTTTTGTTGTTGTTTGTTTTATTTTAAACTGCCGCAAATCATTTTAGGAACAAAGGAGCATCTGAATACTGCAGGTTCTAATATCTAAGATGTTATTGATCATCCTTCCATAAATACTTATTGAACACGACTGCCAGCACCTGAGGGTACAGGACACACAGAGTAGACTGGGCTGGGGGCTGGCACACAGAAATAACCCACACACAAGGGCACGAAATGAAGGATTACAGGAAAGGCCTCTTGAGAAGATGTTTGTGCTGGAAGCTGAAGAAGCAGGCAAGTGACGGGGTGGGCTGTGGGTGGGGGGCTGTGCTCCAGGCCTCCTGTGCAGTCTCCAGCCAGGATGAGACTGGAAGAAGGTCCAGGCCAGGCAGGCAGGACCCCAAGAGCCCACTGAAGGGCTCTGGATATTCTCCTAGGAGGAGCAGGAGGCCACTAAAGGCTTTTAACCGGGGGTCCAATGCAATCAGACTTTGGAATAGCTCACTTTGGAGAATGGAGTGAGGACAGCGAGAAGGCCACGAGACTTCAGGCTAAGAAACCACTGCTTCCCACCCGAGGAATATTACTCAGCCAGTAAAAAGGAATGAAGTTCTGAAACGTGCGACAACATTGATGAACCTTGAAGACATGTTTGAAAGATGCCAGACCCCAAGGACAAATCTCATAGAAATCAACTAGAGATGACCAGGGGTGGAGGGGGCTGGGGTGGGGAATGGGGAGTTATTGCTTAACGGGTACAGAGTCTCTGTTTGGGACGATGAAAAAAGTTTCAGGAATGGATGGCGGTGATGGTAGCACCTCACTGTGAATGTACTTAACACCACTGAACTGCACATGTGCAAGGTTAGAATGGGAAACTGGTTGTGTACATGAGACCACAATAAAAACTCCACGTTGACCTCCTTGGCACCTCTCACCTGGACAGAACAATCCTCAGACCGCTCGAAGGATGCGGGGCTTTCATGTGAATTTCCTATTTGGTTATTTGAGGTTTCAATTTTCTTTAATTGAATTATGTATTAATGGAAATAAACAGTTTCTCTTGAAAGTCCAAAGTGTTTAATAATTGGTGGCACTTGATATTCCTTCACTGCACAAAAATCGGTCTTGCTGATGGCCCTTCATGTTGAACATTCTGTGACCATCCTGAGACGTGGCCATTTCACTGCCTGTGACCGGACTGGCTCGGACCAGGCAATCTTCTGCATTCACGGCTATTTTATTCCTTCGTTAGGGTGTCATCTTTTAGAATACATTAATGCACAATAATCTAGGAATCCAAGTGTAAGTTGAAATTCAACTGAGGGTGAAGTCTCCAACAAAATGTGTCACCAACGCAACTGAGGCGGAATACGGGTGAGACCCCGTGGGACACAGATGACGATCATCTTCGTCAGCACTCGCTCCTTCGCCAGCTGGCAAGACACGTCGGTTTCAGAAACATGAACATGTAGAGGGAGGATGTGTATCTCCGAACCGAGAAAATATAGCGTACATAACGAGGCAAGAACGGATTAGGGAAGTTTACCCACAGCAGCACAAAGTGCCAGCAGGCACCAGGAAAATAAAAAATAATAATAATAAAAAAAATAGATAACTGCATCCAGCACTTTTAATACTCAAGAATCATAAACTTTTTTGGCTTTTAATGCGGAGGCAGAAAAAACTCTTACATGCCTCATATAAACTGGAGAGTAAAGGCCATGACAACAAATGAGGATTGAGACGAAGTCTGGAATCGTCAATAAAAAGATCAAGAAAAGGGGGGATGCTGACAAGCCTTATCTCTGAAAGGAGCAGATGAAGGGAGAAATCTATTGTTGCTCGTCGGTATTTTCTTGTTTTTTTTTTCCTACAACAAACAGGTACAGGAAAAAAATTTGCAACTTAAAAAAAAAAGGAATAAAAATGTTTTGAAAGAAACACAGAACAGTATTTTAAAAGAAAATGGATTTTGTTGCTTAAAGACGGAAACCTCAGTTCTCCAAAAATCAGCACCTTAGTGTGCCAGGAGCCACGAGGGTCTTTCCCAAATGCACGGGACAGAACTGAGCACGAAACCGTGCCTGAGGGCCCAGTCGCTCCGGCTTTGCTGGCAAGCCCACCCTGTGCCCCGCGCTCCCTGCCAGTCCCTCAGCAGCTATCTCTGGAGGTCAGGCGGAGGCTGCCCAGCAGGAAAAATGGAAATGGATTTTGTAGGGACGCAGTGGCGTCTAGGGCCCATCCGTCACTGCAAATCCCGTCTGCACAGCCCGCGCCAATCCCCCAGGGCAGGAAGAGAGGCTTTTAAATGGGCATTACCGCTGGGCACTGCCACCCCCAGCGCTGGGGACTCTGGCCTGGCACGGTGCCCACTGTCCATCCACGTCCATCTCTATGGTCCCGCCAGGGAGGGAACAGGGAGCCTTTATGAACTTCACTTGCCTGTGCCCAGGTCATGCTGGGCACACAAAGGGGGCCCAGTAAACTGCTTCAGGACGGAATTCAGAGCCACATCCAGATTCAGTTCAGCAGCCCGTTCTTGGACGTTGGCTAAAACCCCATCGTCTCCGCCACCTAGGGCCGCCGTAACAGCACCACAAGCTGGGTGCCTTAAAACAACAGAAGTGTGTTGTCACTCAGTTCTGGGGGCCAGAAGTCTGGATCTGGGGCGTCGGCAGGGCCCTGCTCCCCCTGGAACCTGCAGGGGAGAGCCCATCCTTGCCTCTTCCAGAGTCGTGTCTGCCGGCCAGCCCTGGTGGGCCTTGGCTGCCCGTCACGCCAACCTCTGCCCCATCTTCATGCAGCCATCTCCCCTGTGTCTGTCTGTCTGTCCTCGCCCCTCCTTATGAGGACAGGAGTCACTGGATGCAGGGCCCACCCCACTCCAGGAGGGCCTCATTTTAACTTGCCAAGTCCCATCCATATTGACCCCGTTCCCAAGTAAGGTCCCACTCGGAGGCACTAGGAGTTAGGACTGAGTGTATCTTCTTGAGGGGATGCAACTGAACCCATAACCCCGTCAATACAGCTGAGCACTCATGTGCTGTCCTGGCCATTCTTGGGGAAGGAGCACACCCAGCCACAAAAGCCACCTTGACTTTCAGGAGCCATCATACAACACACCACCTCCTTCATTTGTGCCTCCATCACTACAGGGGCACCGAGGGCAGGCGCCTGGGCAGGTGGGCTGGGGCGGGATGGGGGGAGGAGCAGACATGAGTAAGAGAAGAGAAGACGCCTGCCATCAGAGTCCAGTCTAGGGGAAGAAACAGCACCTGGCACCTCACACACCTTATGTCCAGGACTCACTGTTAGGGAAGGATGGACGAGATGAGAGGTGTCCGGGGGACAGTCAGTGACAAAGACGATAAGGGGACACTCCAGGGTGTCTGCACAGTCCGCCGTCAGCCTGATGCAGCCCTGAGCTGGGTCTCAGAGAGGTAGGGAGGTGTCCACACGGCCCACATTTGCAGGAGTTCACAGAGGGTCTGGGGAGACCCCGAGCCCAGAGGCCAGGGAGGAGCTGCTGGTGTGAGCCACCTGCGGGACACTGATTACGTGCTTCAACTTGGCGGGCCTGGGCTGGGGGACCTGATCAGCCCCTGGGGAGGGTGGTGGGCACGGGCGACAGCACCCTCCACAGCCCCCCGGGCCTGGGAAAGTGAGGCCGGAGGCAGGCCCCGTTTCCTCACCCAAAATACCACTGTTAGGGGAGGCTTGCCGGAGGGAACCGCCCTTTTCCCCACCCCCTTATCTTGCCCGGACACTCCCCGTTGCCAGTGCAACTCCCATCACCACCAGTGCGCATACATTGTTGCCAGACACCGTTACCGGAGCAACTCTCGCCCCTTTTCAATCAACCTCCGCGCTCTCTCAGAACCAATCCAAGCCTTTAACCTCTACAGCTACCCCGCCCTCTAAACGCCCGATATAAGCTTGTACTCTCCCCTAATAAACTCTCTTGGCTTCTTCACCCTAAAAGAACTGTGTCCCGCCTGTTCCTTTCTCGCCGCCCTCCATACTTTGCACGCCACCCCGCCGGGGACCTGGCCAAGTCCCCCGCCTCGCCCTCGCCTCCGGGAAAGAGCCCCCGCCGCCGGTACCCTCCGAGCAATCCTGGGAGCCTAGGATTTAGCAACCGGCCGCCACCCCCCCCCCCCCAGACGAATCAACTGCGACCGCAGCCACCCACCCAGGGAGCTTTGCGGCAGGGGCAAGCATGGGGCCGGCTCATCTTTCCCAAGACCCTCCTCCCCCTTGTGCCTCCCAAGGCTTCAGCCGACAGGAGACTGGGTCAAAAAGGAACCTCCCCATGTTACAGCAGGTTGACCAGATGGCCCACCTGTCCCACCTTGCAGAGGAGGAAGCTGAGGTTCACAGGAGGGATGTGCTTTGCTGGGCCTCCCAGGGGGTCCAGGACAGAGGAGGAGACCAGGGGTCTTTCCCTCTCCCATGTCTTGTCAAAGACACAGAGGCTGAGCAAAGATGGGTCTTTCCCTGATTGGGGCTGGGAACCCCGTGGAGATTCCCAAGCAAGCATGGAGGGAGGGCAATGGATCTTTGGTCAGTGGGACCAAAGCAGGAGCCACGGTGGACAGGAGAGGCTTGAAAGGGGAGTGAACAGAAGGAGGAAGACCAGCTGAAGGTCCAGGCGCCGTGAGGTAGAACTTGGCTCTTGTTCCACTGCTATGGATGATGTAACACAAAGGTGGGCGAGGGGCTCCAGGAGCACAGGAAAGAATTACAGCCTGGGACTCAAGACCCCAGATCATCATTTACTCAACATCTGCCTCAGTGCCCACCTCCCCTGCCTTCCAGGGCTATTAGAACATTAGGGGGGATGCCAAAGATAAAATGATCTTATCACAGGGCCAAGAGGAATTCTGCACGTTTTGAAGCCCAACTGCTCTACCCATTGCCACGCGGTCTGTGGAGGTTATTTCCAGCTTTCGGGAGATGGGACTGAGCCACCTGCACTGCTTCCAGACGCAGGCTCCTGACGTGGCTAACTGCGCTCTGCCCACCCCCAGGTCAGCCAAAGGCCTGATCCAGGCCATAGTCTGCTCAAAAATGAAGAGTCTCAGCCATTCGGCTTTTCACATATTCATAATTCAGCGGTTCCTGAGACAGATTTACAACATCTTATAGATATTCCAGCAGTTTTTGCCAATTTTTCAGAATTTTCTTTCTGGTTTTGGCAGTTGGTAAACATTTTGCCTATCTCTTTACATCTCTTTCATTTGCAGCCAATTATGCCTACTCTTCCAAAAAAGTTTTGAGAAGTGAGCCAAAAATACCTAGACACAGAGTCTGGCAAATGGCTGTGGTTTTATAAACAAGTCAAATCATACCATTTCCCCACTCAGAATCCTCAAAAGTCCCACAGCCATAATGTCTCATGGGATCCCTTCTCTCCCTAGCTTCATCCTGTGCCACCCCCCCCTCCATCACTTCATACAGCTCCGAGGGCCTCCTCGCTGTTCGCAAACGCCCCTGCCTCAGGGGCCCCCGATACTCTGCCATCAGCCTTGACATTCACATCCACGTTCTTTCCCTCCATTGATCTCTGCTCAAACACCATCTCAGCGAGGCCTTCTCTGGGCATCAATTTCCAACAGAACTCACCCATCCACCTCCTAGATAACTGTCACTCATCCCCTTGGCCTGCTTGACTTTCCCTTTACGGTACTGATCACGACCTGGCGTGTTTTTTAGCTAAATGTAGCATTTATTTCTGCGTCAAATGCAGACAGATCTTGGTTTTGTTCACTGATGTTCCCCCACTGCCTACAATAACACCTGCCACCCGTGGAGGGTTCATACTTGCTGAATAAATGAATAGTGCACCAAAATTACCAACATGTGAACAATGCAGGAATAGGGACCCCTCACTCATCGTACTGGACCCCGTTTTCACCCAATCGCACTATTTTCAACGAAATTGCTTTAGAACAACTTGTTGTCAGCTGAATCAACTGGTACCATCCTGGAGACACGTCAAAGCACTTATTTTATTTAGAAAACAGATCAAATTTCCAAAACAAATGAAGTTCATACTGCCTGCAAGGTGCCTTGCTGGAAAGGCTGTGCCTTCCATCTCGTCCCGACAGCTGGCAGAACCATGAGGTTGGTAATACCTGGGCGCAGGAAGGCTGCAATTAGCACTTGACAAGCACTTTATGGGCCCCAATTTAAACGTCTATGGCATTGTAATTCAGTTCTCCGTGAGGCACACAGGATACGAAACTCATCTGGAAAGCTGGTTGCTCACATTTATGGGCTCCTAATTAGTGCTCCTGGGGATGGGAAGTTTCCCTGCAACCCACCTCCAAATTCTGACAATGCCTTCTCTGTCATATCTTCCTAAAATCCAAGCCAATGGCCTAACAGGCATCCGCTGGCTCCAACAGGCTGATGGAGCGTCTACACCAGCAGAGTTTTAGGGGCTCCTTCTCTGTGGGGTAGAGAGACAGTTGGGAATGGTCATACCGGAGATGAGTCTGAGGACAGCCCCTGCCTGTCTTGGTTTCCTAGGGCCACGTCACAGAGGAACACAAATGGGGTGGCTTAAAAAGGGGGAAATGTATCGTCTCCTAGCCCTGAAGCTGGAGGTCTGAAAGCTGTCGGGGAGAATCCTTCTTGCCTCTTCCTTGACCAGCAACCCTTGGGCTGCTAGCTCTGCTTCAGCCGTCACACGGCCTTCTCCCCTCTGTCTGTCTGTCTGTCTGCCCAAGCTCCCTTCTAGAAGGACACCAGCCATACTGGGTCAGGGCCCACCCTAGTCCAGTTTGGTCTCACCTTTACTAATCTCATCTTCAAAGACCCTATTTTCAAATAAGGTCCCAATCACAGGACCGGGGCTAGGACTCGGACATGTCTTTTTGGGGGACACAGTTCACCCCACAACACCACACTGAAGTGTTCACAATTTAGCCACAAATATGAAGTCCAACTGCAAAAAAAAAAAAAAAATCTCTTTTTGAAAAGCAAACGGTTTATGGTTCACATGGGAGATGCTGGAAAAGCATTTAATAAAATTCAGTATCCGTTCCTGATTTAAAACAAAAGAAAATTCTCTCAGTAAATGAGAAAGAGGACACCACCACGACAGAACAAAGCCCATCGCAAACCACGGGCAGCGGCCACCCTCACCGAAGGCAGCCGAGGGTCCCGCGGCCCCCAGCATTGCCCGCTCGGTGCTGCCTGCTGCCCGCACTCACCACGGGCAGGACGGGAAAGAGGAGTAGTGCCACTGGTATTTACCAATAATGTTTGTCTACCTGGAGAACCCAGGAGGACCCGTGGGAAGCCAATGAGGGTGCTGTCAGGTGACGGGTCACGAAAATATCATATTCACAAATCAACAGTTTTCTACCTGGCAGCTGTAATTAGAAAATACAGAGGTGGGGGGCCAAAATAATCTTAAAAGGATATCACCCGGAACAGTAACAAAGCTCCAAAACCTGGGGTCATTAACTTATAAGACCAGCAGGGTTTGTAGGAAAAGGGTTGCAACGTCTGAAGCCACTCAGGAAATATTTGTTGAATGAATAAATAACTACAAGTGTTCTCAGAGAGACAGAAAAGAGACAAGAATGAATGAAAACACAGATCCTGTTTCTCAATGTGAAGACGCAATACTGTCAAGATATTATTTCTTCCCAAATCAATTCCTAAGTTCACCAAATTCCAAACAGAATATCCACTTTGTTATTAGCAGTTTATAGAAAGCAACAAAATGATTCTAAGATCCAAGTGTAGGAATAAACAGATGAGGAGAGTTAAGACAATCCTGAAACAGAGGAGAGCTATATTTGATATTAAAGGGTAAGGTAAAGCCAGAGCGATTTAAATAGTGAGGCACTGACCCAGAAACTGTTCAACACACAACAGAACAGCAAGAAAGTTTGGAAACAGACCAGCTCTATGTAAGGTGTCACTTCAAGTACATAGAGAAATAGGTTATTCAACAAACGGTGTTGAGATTAACCACTGGAGGGGAGGGGGAAATACCAGAAGGGGTTCATTGAAAAAAAATAAATCCTAAATGTATTAAAAGTTAAATATTAAAAAATTAAGATCAATATTGTAACCAAAAGAAAACTGAAGTGGATTATTTATATAGCCACGGAGTCTGGAAGGACTTTCTAAGCAGAAACCATATAGAAATCTAGCTGAGGGGAATTAAAAACCTCTGTTGAAAATTAACATAAAAATAAAAGGCAAGTGGGAAAAAACTGGAAAAAAAATTCACCACCATATCTGAGGGGAAAGAATTGTACCATTCTTTATATATAAAGCCGCTTTATAATTCAATAGGAAGAGCCACACATATTAGCAAAAATAGGCAACACTTAGGACAAGTCAATTCACCAAAAGGGAGTGCTCATTAGACATTTAAATACATTTCACCCTTTCTGATAAACAAGGAAATACAAAATAAAAGCTTATCATCTGCCCAGTGGCAGGGTTTTTGCTTTTGTTTTTTATTTACCGATAACTCCCACCATGTGCCCTGTGGTCTGAGCATGGCTTGGCGGTGGGGTCCGTCAGCAGACTGAATGCGTTCCCTCCCTCTGGGCCACTTCCTGTTACCCAAACTCTCTAAGCCTCAGATGTTTTATCCTGAGAAAAGGAATAATAACAGTTCCCACCTCATAGGGTTATGAAAATTAAATGAGATGCTGTATATATCAGCACTTGACTTTGGCCTCCAAAGTGAGCGCTCCATCAATGACAGACAGAGAGATCTAAGTGCTAAACGAATTAATTTCTGCACCCCCTTTGGCCCTGCCAATGCAAGACTCCGAGGAGCTCATCATGGAGGAGCACACGTATTTTTTGTTTCAAGACTCTGCTGTAGCATTGTTTAGAATCCCAAATACAGTCGTTTCACATTCTTCACGGATGCCATCTTTGCAAATCTGCCTACTCGCTAAAATGTATTTGTGACTTCAACATCGAGTCTCACAGAGCTTTCGAGGTCATTCACGGACGCCTGCAAGCAGCGAACATTTTGGGTCGCCTGACGTGCACGATCCCTCCCAGCTGCGGTCGAACAAGGCCGCGCTCTGCTGTCTCGTTTCAGCTCCCAGGCTGTACACACATGTCCTTTTCACCGTGCATTTAGTAGTGCCACATTTTTCACCCTTTTGTGCTTTGCGTGGGCAATTTTGCTGTTTAAAACGGCCCCGGCGTGTAGTGCTGAAGTACCGTCCAGCGTTCCGAAGCATAAGCCTGTGATGTGCCTCGCAGAGAAAATACGCATGTTAGATGAGCTGAGTTCAGGTGTGAGTTAGAGTATTGCTGGCCGTGAGTTCAATGTTAACGAATCCGCAATATACACTAAATAAGGTGTCTTTAAACAGACACACGCATTAAAGAAGGTTTTGTATTGATTGGTTGACAAAAATGAGACCCAAGGCTTTCAGGAATCTAACCCTAGATTTTTCCCAGAAATCAAGAGGGAAATATTCACTAACTCAGTGTCCAGGGCAACTCCAAAGAACAAAACTACCAAGACTAACTAGAATCAACTGCAATCAAGAACTGTACACACATTCAACAATAGCAGATTATCCAAATAAACTAGGGCCTAGAGGAGAATGGGAGAGCCATTCAAAAACATCTAGTGGGGCCTGAATGCCCCTCATTATATAGACTTATAGGAAAAAAAGTGCAGGTAACAAGCAGCAGGTGATTTCCTTTTGTTTTTATAAAAAAGCATGAGGAGTCACGCCATGTCAGTGACAGTGATTATGTTAGTGGGGTTACGAGTGATTTAATTTTCTTCTTTTTGTTGATCTGCATTTCCAAGTTTCCCATAATAAACGTAAACTGCCTCTATAACAAGATTTAAAACACCACAAAAATCCAAGTTTGGCATTAGGATGGTTCTTGCACAGAAGCAAATGATCTTGAGAGCCTTGCCTCTCCCTTCTCAGCTGGGAAAGCTCCAAAAGTGGAGACCGAGCCCATCACCCGACTTGGATCAAGCCCCACACGGAAACCACTCACGGAACTCCACACGCTCCAAGGGCCCCTCGGCCCATCCACCCTCGCTCTGCGCAAAGCGGCCTGCGACTCCGAGCTAATGTACCTCTCCCAAATGCCCAAAACCAAAACGGATTTGGCAGTACCTACAATAACATTCTTTATATCACAGCAAAAACCACGTCTGTGGCAGAGAAAAAGCTGGCCCAGCCCAAAGTGCCTCTCACTGTGGATCTGCATTTTGTCCTTTCGCTGGCCTCTGCCCTCAGGACTGTCCAATTAAAAACAAATCTGGCGTTCTCACAAACACTGGGGACTGACAGCTTGATGTGCCGAGCCCTCTGTCTTGGGACTTGCCCCTATGAAGCTTGTTGCTGCAAGGAGAGGCTAAACCTGCTTATAACTGTGCCTAAGAGTCTCCCCCCCAGTGCCTCTTTGTTGCTCAGATGTGGCCTCTCTCTCTCTCTCTCTAACTGAGCCAACTCGGCTGGTGATCTCACTGCCCTCCCCCCTGTGTGGGAACTGACTCCCAGGGGTGAATCTAGACCCAACATTGTGGGATTGAGAACATCTTCTTGACCAAAAGGGGGATGCGAAATGAAACGAAGTAAAGCTTCAGTGGCTGAGAGATTTCAAATGGAGTCGAGAGGTCACTCTGGTGGCCACTCTTACACACTATGTAGGTAACCCTTTTTTAGGTTTTAATGTAGCTAGAAGTAAATACCTGAAACTATCAAACTCCAACCCAGTAGCCTTGACTCCTGAAGACGATTGTATAACAATGTAGCTTACGAGGGGTGACAGTGTGATTGTGAAAACCCTGTGGATCACACTCTCTTTATCTAGTGGATGGATGGATGAGGAAAAGAATGGGGGCAAAGACTCAATGAAAAATAGGGTGGGATGGGGGAGGGGTGATCTGGGTGTTCTCTTTTTTATTTATATTTTTTATTTTCATTCTGATTCTTTCCAGTGTAAGGAAAATGTTCAAAAATAGATTGGGGTGATGAATGCACAACTATATGATGGTACTGTGAACAGCTGATTGAACACCGTGGATGATTGCACGGTATGTGTATGTTTCTCAATAAAACTGAATTTTAAAAAAAAACACAAAAAAAACAAAAACGAATCCAGACTTGGGGCAGAGAGCCTGGATCTAAAGGGATTATTGCAAGGGTGAGGGGCTAATGCAATAGGGGAGAACTGTCTGACCCTAAAATGGGATTTCTTTTGTAGAGGAGTAAAGACGCAGGGTTGGGGATGCTTATGAAATTGCAGCGCGATCGCAGGGTAAGGAAGTAGCCTGTTTTCTGGGAGTCACCCTTAGAGTTCCAAGGCTTGCAAGGAGAGACGCTTAACCCAAGTTTGGCTAACAAGCATTTTGTTATGATCGATCAGCGGGGACAAGCAGTTCACCTAGTCACTTAGGACGCAAAGAATGGGAATTTGGAGCCTGCACTAGTGGTGACATCTGTGAGTTTCATCTGAGTCATGCGGGAAAGGAAAGTTGTTTGCAGTCAGCAGCTCTCCAGGCCACAGAGGCGATGGGTGGGGGTAGGGTAGGGTTTTGTAACCCTCACCCGTTTTTTGGGATCACAGGTCAAATTCATCATGGTTATGATGAAATTCGGTGCCTTCCTCAAGGCCAGCTGCTGCATCGCCACCCCCCCACGTCCCCAAGCTGCCTCCACTGATGGCAGAACGAAATTCTCTGCAGATGTCTGTTTGTGACCCACTCCTCACTTGGCAAATACTTGTTGGATGAAGAAGGGAGTGAACAGCCATTCCCAGTGGGCAGCGACCAGGCCTGGGTGCTGGGGGATTCCTGGACCACAGAGCCTGCCCTCCTCCTCCTCCGGGGCTGCTGGCTCAGCCCATAAACCCTGGCTCCTTCTCCCCAACTCTTGCTCTTCCTCCCTGCCATGACCCATTCACCAAATCCTAGGGTTTCTCCAGCAGTCCCCAAAGCCCTGCATCTCCCCTACCTCAGCCTCCAAGCGAGGAGAAGGCGCTCTCTGCAGCGCACAGGGGACCTGTCCTTCCCCCTCCTTTGAAAGTGGTCACCTCCCAACCTCAACTCATGGACCCCCGAGGCTTTTCACCCTCTCCCGCAGGGGGCCAGGGAGCTGCCTCCCCGTGCCCTGCAAGGCACAGGCTATGTAAACCCCCCCAACTCCCCCACCCCACTTGGTCTCACCTGCCTGCCCTGCAGCTCCCGCCTGCCCGCAGGTGACCTCGGAACGAATGCATTTTTCCACGTGACCCAGTCTGCCCACACCACCCCATAAGACTCCTGAATCCAGCCCCACGCATGGCAGCAGGACCCAAGTTCGAAAGCTCTGCAAGGGCAGGGAACGTGCCGGGTGCACGGTGGTCCCTTAAGAAGCTTTCATCAAGGAAGCAGAGAGGGTGGCGAGTGGAGGGGAAGGAGAGAGAAGCAGAGTGTCCTACCTCTCCAGGGCTGCTGCAACCCAGTGCCACAAGCGGGAGGCTTGAAACTCCTGGTTCCAAGGCCAGGGTCTGAACTGCGGGTGTCGGCGGGGCCGGCACCCTCCGGAGGCTCCAGGGGGGAGTCCGCTGACCCCTCTCTCCTGGCGGCCTCATGGCAGAGGCAGCTGAGCGGCGGCCACCAGCAGCTCGCCACAGTCGTTGGAGTTAGCTGACAGCTCGATCTGGGACTTCTAGACTGCAGAACTGTGAGCTGGTGAGTTCCCGGTGCTCAGGACAGCCTGTCCGTGGGACCCGGGATGGCAGCCCTGGCAGACGAGGGTGCAAACCAGGGCAGAGCTGGGCGACTCAGACAAATGCAGTCTCGAAGGCTCCCGAGGTCTCGCTGCCCAGGTCATTCCAGCCCACGCCTGCGGGAGGCGCTGTTCCCGGCCGGGCTCGGGGGCTCCAGCCTCCTGAGTGTGCATCAACACGCCCCCCACCAGAGGAACCCACCGCCCCTCCCTCCGGAGAACTCAGGGACACAAGAAGGGCGTCCGTGGACGTCTCTCACGGCCACTCCCACCAGCTTCTTGACTCTCTCCTACCCTCCAGCAGTCAGTTTACTAAACCCCAGGGCAGGGTGACGCAGTGAACCCTAATAAAAGAATCTGGGGACCCTGTGGCAAGGGGGCAGGCGAACATAACGAGAGGAAATGTGTTTTCTGGCTCTGTCATCTAAAACATTTGCTAATACTCCTAGCTTGACATCATCAGCACAATCTGACTTCTATGATCACTGATTAAAGAGAACAGGTTGCTGTGGCTTGAACAGTGTCCCCAAGAAAGCTGTGTTCAAGTCCAAACCCCCCTGCACCTGGAGATAGGGTCTTCAGAGTGGGCCCTAAATCCAACATGATGGTGTTCTCGTAAGAGGGAAACTTGGACACCGAGACTCAGGTGCACGGAGAAGGAGCCATGAGAAGATGGAGGCCCAGAGGGGGCGATGCTTCTACAAGTCAAAGAACCCCAAGGGCTGCCAGACACCCTGAGAAGCAGGATAGGGCCAGGGAACAGATTCTCCCCCAGAGCCTTTGGCAGTCACACGACCCCACCCAACACCTTAATTTCAGACTTCTCACTTCCAGAACTGGGAAAGACTAAATTTGTTTCAAACCAACAGGTACAGCAGCCCTAAGAAACTAAGATAAACGTATTTCTTCTCTTAAAGCATATTTACTTTGAAGACCCAGGCAGGGAGCAGAGCCCTGTGGCCCTCCACTATACACTGCTTGCAGGTTAGCACAGCTCACTAACCTTTGGGTTTGAGATTCAAACAATGAACAGATGCATCTACTGACCATCTTCTCGGCCTGGCGGGAAGTCACGAGAGAAGCACAGCCTAACACCCTCGTGGAATTTGCATCCGCTTGGTCCTCACGTCCCCTAAGCGAACCATCCAGTAACTTTCTGAGCAAAGTAAGCACGGTCAATCCAGCAGGACACGCTCTTGGTGAACTCAGGGTGGTCCCCAGCGATGGCCACCTCCTTTTCTAGATGCCCCAACCACCCTCTGAGCACCCACACTGGAATCCTGGCTGGTTAAGGTTCCCCCCAACCTAAATGTAACACTTGCCGGGAGGGACACGGCAGGGAACAGGGCCTGGCAGCAAGGGGAGCATCTGCAGTCTCTAGAAGGGGGGCAGGCAAAGTGTGATCCGGAAGGGAAGGAAGAGCCCAATCTGGGTGAGATGTTGATGCCACCCCAGGTCTCTCAGAAAAACAAAGGGGGTTCAGGACAGTCAGAGGAAAACCAAGGGAAAAGATTCTGCAGGCGGCACCTGTTGTAATAGTTGTAGCCCTGACTACCCTGCAAGTCAGCTCCTTGTCTGGGCCTCAGTGTTCTTGTCTATAAAATGGGGGTAATGATGAGATGATCTAGGACAAGGCAGGCAGGTGGACCAGTTGATCTCTCAAGGTCCCTTTGAAAGCCAGACATAGAGGCAGCAAGGCACAGCGGTTAGGGATGCAGGTCCTGGAACCAGACTTCCTGGGTTTGAATCCCAGCTTTGTCAATCACTATCCATGAAACCTTAGGCAGGTGTGATGGCTCATTTCATGCACCAAATTGGCTAGGTTATAGTGTCCAGTTGATTGGTAAAGCACTGGCCTGCTTGTGACTGTGAGGATATTTCAAAATGGAATTTGCATCTACAATCAGCTGACTGCCTCTACAGTTAATTGCATCTACAATCAACAAAGATCGCCTTCAGCAATGTGGTGAGTCTCCTCATCTAAACAGTTAGAGGTCTTAAAAGCCAGATATCAGAAGTATTTCTCCCTCAACTTCAACACTGGCTCTTGCCAGAATTTCAACCTAGTTAGCGTCCTCTGAGGAATTTGGACTAGAGACTTCAACATCACCTTTATTGGAGTTTCCAGCTTGTGGCCTCACCTACGTAAGCCAATTCCTTATATTAGATTTCTTTATATATGCATGTGCGTGTGTGTGTGTACACCCCGTTGATTTTGTTTCTCCAGAGAACTCTGACCAATTCAGCACGTTATTTAACCTGTCTCTGCCTCAGTTTTCTCATCTGAAAAATGGGAGCAATAGGAATGTTTCCCTCTCAGGGCTTTGGTGAGAATGAGAGAATTTACTACACATAAAACGCTTGGAACAGAGGCCGCGTCCTTGGAAGGCGTTTTCTCTGTCAATGCCGGTGGTGCTGGTGTTGGGATGGTGCTGGGGTTTTGCTCGGACAAGCCCATGTCTACTCCCAAGGCACGTACCATTCAACCCCGATCCCCGCACCCCAGTTACAGGAGGATCTTTGCACAGCTGCAAACAGGAAGAGCTGGACCTGAGAAAATACACAGCTGCGGCCTACAGAGGGGCCCGCGCAGACTCTAAAAATACTCCATCCCAGATTGCCTCCACGTCTGGCTTTCTCCGGGGGAGTCGAAATGGCTGGGGTTCATGGCACTGTTTGTTCTTCCTAAAACTATTATGTCAATTATGATTATATATAACATACACAGATCTGAAAGCTTTTAAACCGGCTCCTTGCACCCATGCGAGCAGCAGAAGAAAGGCTTTTCAAGATATATCTGTCCATCCATTCTGGCTGATCTTAAATCTCCTCTGCCTTCCTGACTTCTAACTCAGGATAAGAGACTCCAACTGCCCCTTTTCTTCCCCGCAAAGTAAATTCTGGCTTAACAAACAAGAATAGATTGCTCAGTCCTTACATCCGCTGCCCTATTTCTTCCTATAACCTAAATGAGACCTACTTTAGTCCCCATGATTTTTGTTAACACTAAAAGCTACTTCCGGAGCTTTCATGATTTCCTTCTCCCAGATTTCTATCTTGACTCCTGTGAAGGGCTTTTTGGTGCCGTTATACAATTTGAGCACAAAGTTGCCCTGGGAGGGTCACTGGAGCAGATGCCCCCTCTCCGTTCTACAGTTAAGAAGCGGAGATTCAGGGGGCCTGAGAAAGCCGGCACTGGATCCAAGGCCTAAACCTGCATTCTGAGCACACCCTTCCCTTCCCTTCAGCTCCCCCAAAGCTATTACAACTCTCTTTCCTAAATACCCAGAACTGAGTCTTTTCAGTAAAAATCCAATTTAGTCTTTAGACATCCACTTCTTAATCAGTGGCTATGAGAAAAAAATACCGTACTGCGCCTTTCAGAATTTCTTCCATCCAAATGCACTTTAGGAATGGCCCGTCCCTGCTCACGGGAGAGGTGGCCTGTGGCTGGCTGGCAGGTCCACAAAGGAGAGCCATTTGGCTTCTCCAGGTGGGAACCAAGAACTCCATTCTCCCAAGATAATCCAATCCATTGTGAGAATCCAAAAATGGTGGTTGCCCCGGGAGCTTTCCGGTCTCCAATCCCGGTACCAGCACTTGCCAGAACAGAGGGCTGCCCTGTCCCCCAGGGAGCACCCCCACATCTGTGCCAGATCGGGACCCTTTAACCTTTAACCTTTGACTCACAACGACGCCGGTTACTGGTCACCTTGGGAAGGTGAGACTTCGAGAGAAGGAACCAGCCCGAGATCACCCAGGAGGCTGAGTCAAACCTGCCTCTCCAGCTCGAACGGCCAAGCTCCTCTGACTACACCTTGCTGCATTTCAAGTGCAGATATGGAAGCACCCAATACAGTGACGGTGCACAGGAGGGACTCACTAAGAACCTGCCACTCAAACCCAACCCAGTGGTCTCCCAGCCCAGCGTCCACAGGGGCCTGGTGACCTTCTCCCAGGGATGTACCGGTAGCCAGACGGCAAGTAGTGCCCCAAAGCTCCTGTGCCAGGCACGTCATCTCCACACCGCCTGGCCCAGAATGCTGAGGTCACAACCCGA
Source organism: Choloepus didactylus (assembly GCF_015220235.1). Classification (NCBI taxonomy): domain Eukaryota; kingdom Metazoa; phylum Chordata; class Mammalia; order Pilosa; family Megalonychidae; genus Choloepus; species Choloepus didactylus. Next base: position 126,405,752 of record NC_051316.1, on the reverse strand, counting down.
AGTCTTGCCCATCTGCTTGGGGAGAGCCAAAGCTCTTTCCAGAGAAAATAAAGACCCTCAGCTCAGCACACTGGTGTCCCAGCTGCCCACTGCTGCGCTGCAGTGGGCTGGGCCAGGTCTGAGTGTTTCATGTTTCAAGCTGATTTCAAGCCCCAGCCGTGGCACGTGTTGTTATGGGTTGAACTGTGTCCCCACAAAAGATGCGAACATCCTCATCCCTAGATCCCCAGGATGTAGGCTTACTTGGAAATAGGGTCATTACGGTCGGAATTAGTTAGCATGAGGTCGTACTAAAGCCGGGTTGACCCAAAATCCAATATGACCGGTGTCCTTATGAGAAGAGGAATGTGGGATACAGACCGACGGGGGAGAACACCATAGAATGACGGAGGAGAGAATGCCACGGACTGCCAGCCAGCCACGGCCAGAAGTCGAGAGAGAGGCGTGGGGCAGGGTCTTCCCTGCAGAATTTGAAGGAAGCCCAGCCCTTCAGACTCTGGCCTCCAAGCTGTGAGCTGATCAGTGTTTGTTGTTTTATGCCGCCTGGTTTGTGGTACTTGGGTACGGCAGCCCCAGGAGGCTAACACCTAGCAACCCCCCATGATTTAAGAGTTGGAGCCCGGTGGCTACCTGGATCCCAAATCGTTTCCTAGGGCAGACAGCCCTAACTCCCATGGCCCCGAATTTCTGCCCTGGGACGCTGTTCAAGAGCTAGGCTGACCCAGCCGAAGACAAACAGCCAGCTTCCAAAGGCATCTGAGAGTGGAGAGGAAGCTGTGTTAACTACTTCTTCTTCCAGATGCTTCCATCAGACAGACAGCCCTCGGCGAACTGCTGTCACCATATTGTAATCTAACCCGGGGTCCCCTTCTTTCCTTGGGAGGTTGAATGCATCACCCACATGATCAGTTGCTCTGTGTCGAGTTGCTCTATAACGAGACTGTTGGAAACAGCCAACGCCCCTGGAAAAACCACCCAGAATTAATTATTCCTTGTGCTTAGTCTCAGGCACATCTTCTATCCATACCTCTACACAGCTCTTTAAACCTTCTTCCTATTAATCTATTTCACTCTCTCAATGATCTTCCCAACAGCTCCATAGAGAAGCTAAGCAGCAGCATTGTTCCCATTTTACAGAGGATAAAACCGAGGCCCAGAGAAGCTGCCCGACAAGCTTTCATCTACCAGTGATGAGTCAAGTCGCCACACTCAGCCCAGAGCTCTTTCCCCGGAACCACCCTGCCCTCTAAGCTAAAAGATTCCCCCGGAGCCTAAAGGAAATGTGTTCTCAACCCCCTGGAGCCCCAGAACTCTCTTCTGCCTTCACATTCCGTGCTCGATTGAGCAATCTGCTCAACACGGACGCCAGGTAGTGTCTTTCCCTCTGCTCCATTTAGAGGCTCGGTAGTGACTTTATCCAAAATTGTGATATCTGACACTGGGTTTAGCTCTGCTCATCCGAGAAGCGTTTGCTACCATGCCGGGTGCTCCAGACCCAGAGGCCTTCACGCACTTGGTGAGCTGGACCGCGGGCCCCATCCTGGGCATGGGGGGACACGGCGGTCACAAAGCAGGAGACACCTCGTCCTCGTGGGCTGGCCCCACTCACAGCCAGTGGCGCACAGTGAGGACACAGAGCTCCGAGGACTCCACTCCTGAGGGCCAGGGGAGGTCCGATGCCCCCTAGATCCTTCCGGAAATGGACGGGGCTTGAAAAGCAGCCATTTAACCCAGAAAGCCCACTCAGTGGCGACCATCACACACTGCCTCATCAGCCTTGACAGCAGTCCCCAGGCTTCCAGGGAACTAGAAACAGTTCTTATGTGCCTACGGAGCATTTCTGCCTTTTCGGTTGTGTTAAAACACAACGGTATCAGGAAAACCCTTGATGTGCATTTTCTACGTCAATCTTCAAATTACCCCCTAGGAGAGGTCTGAGCCCCATTCCAGAGTGGGGGTCGCCGAGGCCCAGGGCCAGCGGTGCCGGTGCACACAGGTGGGCTGACGCCAAGTGTGGTGGTCGTTCCACCGGGCCCAGCTGTACCCCCTCCTCACCACAGGCACGGGGCATGTACTCGCAAAGCCACTACAAACACCCCGATCTGCCGCCCGAGTCATTCAGCATTCACCCATTCAGGCAGCACGTGTTTACTGAGCACATACTATGTGCAGGGACCTGAGTCACAACAGAACCCCCCCTGCTCGTTTTATTTTCCAATTCAGTTTTATTGAGATATCTTCACACACCCTACAATCACCCACAGCGCACAATCAACTGTTCACCGTACCATCATATAGTTGTGCATTCATCACCACAATCAATTTTTGAACATTTTCATTACTTCAAATAAACTAAAAATAAAAATACAAGAAAAGCAGCACACCCAAAACATCCCATCCCCCTCATCCCCCTTATTTATTCATTTAATTTTTGCTCTCACTTTTCTACTCATCTGTCCATAACTGGATAAAGAGAGTATGAGCCATAAGATTTTCACAATCACAGTCACACCGTGTGAGCTACATAGTTATGCAATTGTCTTCAAGAATCAAGGCTACTGGGTCGCAGTTCAACAGTTTCATGTATTTCCTTCTAGCTATTCCAATACACTAAAAACTAAAAAGGATAGCTGTGTAACATATAAGAATAACCTCCAGAATGACCTCTCAACTCCACTTGAAATCTCTCAGCCACTGAAACTTTATTTTGTTTCATTTCTCTTCTCCCTTTTGGTCAAGAAGGCTTTCTCAATCCCACAATGCTGTGTCCAGGCTCATCCCCAGGAGTCATGTTCCATGTTGCCAGGGAGATTTGCACCCCTGGGAGTCATGTCCCACATAGGGGTGAGGGCAGCAAGTCCACATGCAGAGTTGGCTTAGAGAGAGAGGCCACATCTGAGCAACAAAAGAGGTTCTCTGAGGGAGACTCTTAGGCACAATTATAAGTAGGCTTAGCCTCTCCTCCACAGTAACAAACTTCATAAGGGCAAATCCAAGATCAAAGGCTCAGCCTTCTAAATTGGTAGTCCCCAATGCTTGCGAGAATATCAGTAATTCCCCAGGTGGGGAAGTTAAATATTTCCACATTTTTCCCCCGTCCCTCAGGGGGGCTTTGCAAATACATTTTTATTCTCTGCCCAGATTACTTTGGGATGTATTGGAGTTTCACGCTAACTTGTACAAACCAACCAGATCTCACTCCCTATTCAAAGATCCATATACTTACGGTGTATTAATAAACTGACCATACAAGTCAAATTATTTAGTGTGCTACAGAAAAAACAGGTTTTGCACAAATAATCGTCTCTTCCTTTGATCTCACACAGAAATTGAAGTTTTAAAATACAGTCAATATCGTCCTTTACCCTTTAGTCTGATTTGCCTTAGTCCTAAGCAGATCCGCTTCATTCATATCTCTGATTGGGCTCTGATCTCTTTTTCATCTTTTTTAAACAGTTGCTGTATGAGGTAATACTGACATTCATATCTGCTGAGCTCTAGCTCTGAGTCTCAGGTGTCACACAGATACACGAAGTTCCAGGGACCGACCAGGTTATACACAAAGAGCTCAGCATCTCAGAATTTAGAGACAACTGTTACAACTCAGGAATAGATGTGGTTGCTGTATGAGGTTACAGTCTAGGGACCTTTACGGTTAGCCTAACCCTAATAACCTGTGCTCTAAGATTCAATTCTCAGAGTTTGCACATTAAGGTTAGTCCATATTAGTGAGGCATTATAATGTTTGTCTTTTTGTTTCTGGCTTATTTCACTCAAAACGCTGTCCTGAAGAACCACTCCCCTAGTTGCATGCCTCACAATTTCATTCCTTCCCGCAGCTGCTCAGTATTCTATTATTTGCATCCTCCACAGTTCACCCTTCCGTTCACCCATGAGGGACCCTCGACCACCTCCATCCACTGCTGACATAAACACCAGTAGCACACCCCACCCCCCACCCCCCACTCCCCTCGCCCCCCCCACACCACCCCCATCTGGTTCTTGCTGCCAGCGGGCTCACAGTCTCCTGGGAGAACTGCAGGAGGCCAGTGGTGATCGAATAAACAAACAAGCCACTGTGATAAGTGCTGTGAAGAAGAGGGTCTTGGTTCTTAGGTCAAAAGTGACAGGGTGATTTTTCCCAACCAGGAGGGCAGAAAAAGCACACTTGTGCTGGTACCTCAAGGATGAAGAGCAGTGATAGAAGGTTCCAGGCAGCGGGATCAGCTTGTGCAAAGGCCCCGGGCTCACTGGGGAGCAGGCCCGGCAGACCCCAGAGGGCCTCAGAGATCAGACGGCAGGGGGGAGTTCTGTCCATCCCCAGAGCCACTAAGCCCCTGCAGGGGGTCAGGAAGGGGGAGCGCTGGCCAGAGGGCGGGGGTCCAGGGGTGCACAGGGGACAGATGGGGCAGCCCCGTGCCCGGCCCAGGCCCACTGCAGCATCAGGCTCTCGTGCTGCTCAGTAACCAGGTGGACGAGCCTCCGAGGGCTCCCCCATGGCAGGCTCACCCCCGTGCACGTCTCAGCCTCCGAGGGCTACTGTAGCAAAAGGCCACAAGTTGGTGGCCGAAAATAACAGCAATGCACTGTCTCCCAGTTCTGGGGGCCAGAATCCAGGCATGGGAGGCCCGGGCTCCCTGTGAAACCTTAGGGGAGGCTCCTTCTCGCCTCTTCTGGGTGCCTGGGGTGGCCAGGAACCCCGGCACTGCTCGGCCCGTGGCTGCATGGTGCATCTCCACCTCCGGCTTCATGTGGCCTTCTCTCCTGTGCATTGGGGTCTGTGTCCAAGTGTCCGTCTGCTTATGAGGACCCCAGGCATACGGGATCTGGGCCCACCCCACTCCAGTGCAGGAAACAAACACATTTTCAAAGACCCTACTTCCAGAGAAGGTTGCACCCACAGGGTCGGGGCTTAGGGCCTGAAATACCCTTTTAGGGGACACGGTTCAGCCCACAAAGCCCCATAACCAGCTCAGCACCTGGCCCCAAGGAGGTGTCAGCATGCCCAGCTCTGTGTGTAAAGGAAACCCCAGTGCCGCCCTCGAGATGACCCGGTTCTACCAGGAGAGACACCCAGACCCAGAGAGCGACGCCCCGAGTAAGCACAGCCGGAGCCGACACGCTCTGTGGGAGACGGGCCGCCAGGTGCCAGGGGAGCCGAGGGGCCTGTGCGGGCCAGGTGTGCAGACAGACACACTCCGGGTGAGTCAGTGCACAGAGCTGCTGTGCACGGCTTGGGGGGCTGCAGGGGAGCAGGAGAGGGCGGGGCTCAGCAGGAGAGAAAGGCAGGTGGGGAAACTTAATATACACATCATATATATACACATCATAAATATACACATCATAAAGCATCAGCTCCTGACCCACCTGCCATGTGCCATAATGGGAGAAGGGTGGCAAAACAGTCCTATGCAGGGGCCATTTCACTTGGGGCTTCAACCGCAGGGGTCAAAGTCAGAGCATTCGGTTCAAGCCCAGCTCCAGCGCTTGCTCGGTTAGATGTGAAACAAATCACTGAACCCCTCCAAGCCCCATCTGCAGGAAGCCGAAGACAGCAGCACCTGCCTCATCGGATCGTGTGTGGACCCAACGAGTGGGTGCTGTGAAGTGCTGGGCAGAGGCACTGACCAGGGTCAGTCCCGGATCAAGGAGACCTGCCGTTCTGCTCGTGTTACCCGTGCTATTAGTATATTCTCTTGGCTTTCATCGACACACCTGCAACGAACGTTTCCATCCCTTTTCCTTTGTTGATGGAGAGAAGATGCTCTCCGAGGGCTTCCCCAGAGCTTCTAGAACCCCCAGTGTCCAGCAAGGTGGCTGGAAGGGCTGAGGGATGGCTGGCTGAGCCCCTTCGTGAGCCAGTCTGGGTGGGGGACACCAGGGGGGCTCTCATCAGACACCCCAGAGTGAGCTCTGGGGTCCCCGTCCACCAGTGAAACCCCGGAGACAATTCAGGGCATTTTCAGGAAAGTGTTGGTGAGTGGGGAATTTGTGGGAAGAAAGCAATTTGGAAGCCATAATGATGAATATTAGAAGGACGATCGTTGCTTTTGAAATCGGTTCCCGCTGAACCAGGTCAAGTGGATGATGAGCCGAGTGTGAAAATGTCGTTTTCTCTCTGCCACCTCAGGGCCCTGCCCCGTGAGAGCAGCAAGATGCATCCTTGCATCCTTCTTTGGCTCGATTCTATCTGAGCAGTGACTGATGGTGTCCTTGCCAAATGGCAGGAGGAGGAGGTCTGCTGCCACCAGCAGCTGCAGGAAGTGGGCACTGATGAAGACAGATGAGCCATTTACTCAATACTTTGGCTCTACCACTAATTTTCTAGATGACAACGGCACCTCATCCTTCCAGCAAAGTAGGCTGTTCAAAAAAGGCTGGGAGAGTAGAAAACTGGCAAAAGAATGCGCCAAGCCGCCCCAAGAAGTGGGACAACGTTCCCGCCTGTCATTCCAAGGAGTCTCAGACCCTTGAGCTCCAGCTCATGACCAACTTCCTCTTACTTTGCACGTGATCCTCACAAACTTGGTCATCTTGGTTTGGGGTCCAGACTTATTCTGTAACCATCAGGGAGATGGTCACCTTTGGGCTTGAATTACCCAGTTCCTGAGCATTCCTGGTGGGAGAAGGATAAAGGGCAGATGCTCCCAGCCTAGGGTCAGGATGGCTGTACCACAACTTCAGAGCACTCCCTGGCATCTCCTTATCTCCTAGGCCCAGACCTGCCACCAGACCCCCCGGGATGACGAAGGCAGATGATCTGCCTTCATTCTGGCCATTTCTACTAGGATCGGAGCCTGGACTGGCTCTGACAGCTCTCACACTCCCTGGGCAGGAGTAGGGGGTCAGAACCCGGCTCCTACGCCCTCCAACTGCTCCAATAAACTGACCTCCTAAAACCGTGACACTTCTCAGACTCTGGAAAGCGTGCCTTTCCCAGATTTCGAAGTAGTTTGGAGCATGCCGTGGGTGTCTGTCGGCAGACAGACATCAGATTTGCACGTGATGATCTGTCGGAGAGCCCAACAAGCACTCTTTCCCCACCACAGTCCACAACACAGGGAACCAGAAAGCACCCCCCGACAAGAGTCCCAAAGAACGAATAAAGAGCGAGCAGGAAGCTCACCCACACACATAGCACACACAGCAATTCTTCCTTTGGTTCAAACCACACTCCTTAATCGTCTCAGGCCTGGAGAGCTGGAATCCGGGCTTTCGGAGCCATTTGTTAGGGCAGTAAATAGTTCCCAGGCTCCAGCTCCCTGCCTGGCCCAGGGCTGGTACTTGGGGACTGCAAACTGGCCAGACACACCAATGTCTGCCTGCGTGTCCTACGACCAGCAGAGATCCTCTATCTGTGCCGTAACTTACAGAAAGGGGCCAAGATTTGCCCATGGCCTCAGCAACTAAACCGACACCAGAACCCAGCCCACCGGCCCCCTCTGGGGCTCCCACTCCCTCGGTGTCTGCCTGGCACACCTGCCCATCCTCACAATTCACCAGCCCCTCCTCCGTGAGGTTACATAACACCAGGGCAGAAGCATGCGGGTACCCGCTGGGCAAACCATGCCAATTAATTTTCTCACCTTCTGAGAAATAAAATGAATAACCAAAAAAGTAAGAGATCAGAGGTCATTTACTTTTCATTCCCAAACAACCTGGGGGATGGCAAAGCAGTGACTCCAGAAGGGGGAGCGTCTCCCCCCGCAGCCTCTGCTGACCCCCAGCATGGCTGGATCACCTTGTGTGTAATTGTGTCTGTCTGTCCTGGCCACCTGTCAGACACGGGAGCTCCCCAAGGGCAAGGTGTGTGGCTCGTCCATCTCTGCTTCCCATTACCTAGGACAGGGCCCAGCAAAAGCATGCCCAGCCAGTGCTTTTTGTACGAGGGCACCGGGCCACCACCAAGCAGACCACTCACCTCCTTTTAAGAGACACTTGCCGGGAGGAAAGCAGTCCACTGGCAGCTCGCAGTTGGCGAATCTTCAGGATTCAAGCTGAGGTCAGTCTCCCCGGGGCAGCCCTCACCAGGGACTGGCTTGGAGAGTGCAGCCAGTTTGGTCCAACGTGGGACCCCCCAATGGGCAATCTGCTCTGGGGCTCTCCAAGGGGCTGGGCCAGTCCGAAAAACTTCCGCACCCTTCTCCTTTCACAGTCATCACACCAGCACTGGGGTTTGAGCATTTCCCAGATGTTACCGCAATAAATCTCTGGGCACTTCTAACTTCATCTTAGCTTCGACTATGGATTGAATAGTGTCCCCCAAACAGACATGTTCAAATCCTAACCCCTGGTCCAGTGAATGTGACTTTATTTGGAAATAAGGTCTTTGAAGATGTGATTAGTTAAGAGGAGGACAAATTGGATTACGGTGGATCCTGACCCAGTACAACTGGTGTCCTTATAAGGAGAGGAAATGTGGGCACAGAGAAAGTGGCATATGTCTTAGACTGCATTTTGCCAGAAGCCAAAGACGCCCCGGATTGCCAGCAAGCCACCGCCAGAAGGAGCCTTCCGAGAAAGCGTGGCCCTGCCTGCACCTTGCTTTGGTTCTATCCTCCAGAGCGGTGGGACCATGCACTCCGTTGTCTGAAGTCACCCAGTTTGTGACTTAACAGCCCCAGCAAACCGAGACACCATCGACTTCCTGAAGGACCTGACAAGACAAATGTCCTTTGATGCTAGGATGACTATTTCTGACCAATAGAATGTGAGTAGAAATAAAAGATATCACCTCCAAAGTTGACTTAGTTAAGAATCCTGTGTATCCTCCCCATGGATTCCTCTCCAGTTCCATCTTCCTAAATCCCCAATGGGGGAGTTACAAGACGCCAGCAGCCAGCGTCCCTGTGTTACTGTCTGGAGGAGAGTCACCCAGGAGAATCTCTGACACACACTGGGCTTTGCATGACAAGGTCTAAATTTTACTACAGTGAGAAGTGTAGACTAGGATCTGCTTGTTACTGCAGCACAGACTAGCCCATCCTGACTAATAAAAGCCATACCTGTATCTATACATTTGCTTGGCACCTCTACTTGCACTACTAACTTAGACTTCCAGGTTGCTAATTTCCCTCCCGAGACCTTTTAACTCTGTGTGAAGAAGTTGGTGTTAGTCTGTGCCCACAAGGAGGGGAGGTGAACACACCCAGCCCCCTTCAAGGTAAGTTAGCAGGCCAAAACTCTGAGCCTGCTGCCACCTCCCCCTGGTCTCCCCACCTTGTTAAAGGACTCTGGGTGCTGGCCAGGACCAAGGAGTCGGTGTGGTTCTGGCATGCCCAAGGGCACTGCCCTCCCACTGGGGAATCTCAGGGGCTGGTGCTGGCTGGGCGACAGCAGCCGACTAAATCTGGACATGTGGGGTTCCCCACATCCCATAGCGAGGGGGACAAAGACCCCGGAGAAGTGAACCAGGCAAACCACCCTACAGAATGCCAATGAAGAAGGCAGGCTCTACTTTATTCACTTATAATTCAGTTTGACAAACATTTACAGGTGCCCAGTGCATGCCGGGCCCCGCAGGGAGGGAGACCTGACTTTGCCTTCCTGGAGCCCCGTCCGGTGAGAAAGAAAGATACTGACACAGCTCTGACTGCTATCAGATGTGCCGGAGACACACTCGGATGAAGACCTCAGGGTTGGCGAGCACCTTCTCCAACACCCCTTCTCAGCCATGCAACCTCGGGAAAACAAGATGGCCCGTGACGCTGCTAGCATCCACTGCTCATTCCTTAAAGCAATCCCACGGGGTCAGCACCGTTAGTCCCCCATCATAAATAGGATAACAACGGTGACTATTTATTTTAAAGCAAGTCCCAAGCTCAGCTCTCAGGGGCTGGCACTGGGCCATGTGTCCCCAACCCTGAACCAACCATGTGACTGACAGGCCAAGCTGGGGGCACCTGTCGGCCTCTCGTGGTGGGAGGGGGCTGTGAGGAGAGCCCTGCCCCGAACGCAGAATGGAGAGGAGTCCCCTAGAGGGGACCCAAGGGCTGTTTACTTGGATCGCTCATTCATTCCTCACACGCGCTACGAGGCAGTGACTATGTCCACTTCGTGTCATGGACGAGGAAACCGAGGCAAGATGCCAAAGGGGCCTACGAACCCGACCCTGAGAGCAGGGCCCATTCAGCAGGTGCCATCTGAGCAGGGCTTAGTGCTAAAGGAGCAGAAGGCTCTAGAGAGGGATCCGCCAAGCCTGTGCCCACCCCATCCCCTGTCCTGCCTGCCAAGTACCCCTCCATCTCCAGGGTTCCCTCTCCGTTACCCCTCCTGTCAGCCCCAGAGCTGTCCCCCTCCTCCGTATCACATCCTTTTCTCTCCATTTCCCTTCCGGCCCCACTGTCTCTCCCTTAAACTGCTGCAGCCGCTTGTCCGTCTCCAGGTTCCTTCTGTCTACAATCCAGGCTCAAAATTCCTACTGGCCCTGATCACGACAACCCATACTCAAAAACTTCCCATGGCTCCAGGACTGAGCTTCTTGATGCAGCACTCAAGGCCTTCCACCCTCGGCACCAGCCACCTCTCCTTGCACAAACCCTGTGCACAGGTAAAGCCTAACAAGTCACTGCTCCCCAAATAGCTCTCACACCTGGTTGACTCCATCCTTGGATCTCGGGGATACTTTTTGGGATCCAACCCCCTACTCCCGGAGCTCCCGCCTCTCTGCACCACCATCATGTTCTCCCTTCGAGGCCCATCTTGACTTTGCCTCCTCCAGGAAGCCTCTGCCAACCTAGATACGATCTTCCCTCTCTCCAAATGCCCCGGCATCTCTTTTTCCTTCTGATTTCATTCAGCATTTCCCCAACTGTGACAGGACCCACCTGGAGTCCACATCCCTTCAACAGCCCCTGGATTTCCTTCCAGGAATCACCTCTCCTCCACTCTTTGTCCATGCGGCTGGGTGGAGCCGACCTCACCGCCCCCTCCCGCCAAAAAAGACGGGCAGATACCCAGGTCTGGTGCATCACAGTCACATGATTGGTTCAGGGCTGGACACGTGACCCAATTAAAGCCAATGAGAGCTGAGCTCGGGGCTTCTGCTGAAATAGGTGGGAAAGAGATGTCCCCGAGAGTGTGTGAGCCTGCAGCTAGGGGTCATCTGGGCCAGCCCCCGGGGTGGGAGGGGGGGCGGATGAGCCTGCCCAGTATGAAGCCAGCACAGGAAGTCAGAGCCCAGAGTTAGAGAAGGAAATATTGTTAAAGAAACCATTTGAGCCCCTGGATCCAGCCATGCCTGAATGGAGCTTACCCCAGGTTTTATCAGTTCCATGAACCAATCAATTCCCTCTTTTGTTCAGACCAGTTAAAGCTGGGTTTCTGTTACTTGCAACACAGTCCTAAGCAATATACAGACCAAGAGTCGGGCACCCTGCTGGGCATGGGGCTATAACCACAAAGAAGATGTGGGCCTGATCCTAAAAGAGCTCAATTTTTTGCCTTAAAAAAAAAAAAACAGCTTTATTGAGCCAGAATTCATATACCATAACATTCACCCATTTAAATGGATAATTCTGTGCTTTTTAGTATAGTCATAGAACCATGCTGCCATCTCCACTCTACAATTTTCTATCTTGCACTGAAAATAACAGCTGTCCTTACCCTGTTCTCCCCCATTCTCCATTTGCCCCTCAAGCTCAGGCCTCAAGAGTGTTCTACTCCTTCCTGGCACCAGCAGCTCCAGCAGGTGTTTGATAAACCCCTGTGGAGCCCCACAGATCTCCCGGGAAAGGTCAGCCTCCATCCAAAAGTCCTTGGGTCCTTTCTAAAGCATAATGAATGAAATGACAGATATTTGGCAAAGTTACCCAAGCAAAATTACTTGCTAATCATTCCTCTGGATTTTCTACACTGGGTCCCTGCAGCCAGGTGGACATCCTGAGAGCTGTGCATGTTTAAGGTGTGCCTCTGGCTCCCTGAACTTTCTCCAGGTTTACCACAGAATGATTTATAATAGCAACAAGTGGGGAATGATTTAAGTCCAACAAGAGGAGGACAATCAGATACTTATGGTGCACCCACAGGATGGAATAGTATACAGCCACTAAAATTCTTTCCATAGAATTTGAGGGCATGGTGAAAAAGTCGTGATAAAATATTAACCAGAGGAAAAAAAACATGCATACAGTAAGTATATAAAATAGTAGACACTGGCAACTGGAAGAGAACAGTACTATTATTAATAGTAATTATCACTATGTAAGTCGACAGTGGGCAATTATTTTTCTTCATGCTTCCCTGTAATTTTAGGTTCTTCTGCAATGAATATTACTTTGGTCAAATCAGAAAAGCCAACATTATTGCTTAAACTATTTTCTTGGTTATTCTTTAATGTTATGAATTTGGCTACCAAAGAATAAAAAGCAACCGCGTGAAGAACAGTTGTGCCCTTTGCCCCAGAGGACAGCTACACAGGGGTGAGGATCAGATAAAGAGGATTTCTGCATCTACTGCAAAGCTATTTGCCACTCAAATTCTTTTAATCAAACATGAACGTAATATCATCCACCAGCCATGTGTACCTTTTTACCTTGACTGCCAGGAAGCTCAGTCAATTCAATGCTCAAAATTCAATAACCATGTTAGCTGCGGCTCTCATACCATAATGTCCATGCTCTTCTTATACGGTTTCTGATGCTTCTGTTTACCTATATTTCCAGGTATCTTGCTTGTTTTATACACTCACATCCTGCTTGAATACATACACAAGCATTTGCTAAAGTGATTTTAGGGTATGCCAGAGAAGCAGAAGTGATGCCTGGCAAGTGCTCTGTTGGGATATTTCATTTTTACAAACACATGGCACTGAAGGGAGTTTTGAAAGTTCTAGAGCTATTCTAATTATAGGAGAGGGACGGGCTGGATAAAAGCATGCAGGAGCTTTTACAGGCTGTCCCCAATGACCAGACTAATTCGTTCCTGGCTAAATGTCCAGCTCCTTGAAAAGCTGTGTGGACACAGGTACACCTGGCTGCTCAGTCATGGGCTGGTGACTGACAGCAATTGTCAGTAAAGCCAGCCAAATCCTGCTAACCACATCCATCCTGTGTTAGAGTCTACAGACAAGTGACACGGCCTGCAAGTCATTAGGCAGTAGGCAGTAACCACCCAGACAGCTGATCCGAAGAAAGGAGGCGTCAATCGCTTTAAAACAGGCTCCAAACACTCCTCAGGGCGCTGTGGATTCTGCTGCCAATGACCCAGACTCACTTTTCCTTTATTCAGGCTTCACTTTAAGATGAGACCATTTGAAAAAAATAAATAATTATATCACCTGGGTGTTCTCCCAAATGTAACGCTTCCTGCCAGGTGATAGTTGACTGTGAGCCTTCTAGAATTCTTTGTTGCTGCTGATAACTTCGCTGACTCTTTCCCAGGTCTCAAAAGCAGGGAAAACAAATAAGCAGCTGTAATATTTTAGCAATGACCATTTTATCACATCTAAAACAACAACATCTTACTTCGGAATTCACATCAGGAGAAATTCAAGGAAGGACAGCGGGGAACATTTATTTAGTGCTTACTGCATGCCAGAGAGCACAAGGGCTCTGCCCTCATCTTCCTGAAGTCTCGCCTTGCTACTCTGCAGAGCACATATAACATTCTCATTTTTTTTTTCAGATGTAGAAATCTAGGCTAAGGGAGATTAAACGCCTTACCCAAGGTCGCCTGGGGGGAAGGGAACCAGTTTCTACTAGAACCCAGATCCAACCCACCCCACAGCACCCCCTCCGTGTCCCTTGCCGGCCCTCAAAAGGCTAGAGATGCTTCCTGTTTGCAAGAGGCTGAGATCAGCCTCTGCTGTCCTCCTTCCCACTGTTTCCTAAATATTCCGACAGGCTGAAGAGCCTTCTGACTGGCTCATCCTCTTGACTTTGGGTCCTCTCACTCAGAAAGTCATCAAGGCACCCTTGAAAAATAAAACATAAAAGCTTCGACACTCAGAAACCAGGCATCCATCTCCCTGCTGCCACAAACAGGATAATACGAAATCTCTTTCAGGGAAGCTTTCTAAAGGGAACAAACTGACGATGAAAACATTATGCAGCGGACAGTATCTGGTGATGATGCAAGCAGAGCAGCCCTGCCTACAAATGTTTTCGTCTCCAGAGAACCAGCTCTCCTGGGTCCCTTCCAGGAGAATACATATGCAAGCAACAGAGAAGCAGTGTCAAGAACACACACTTCCGTGTCTTTGCACTGCTCTCTCCATTTACGTGCACAGGACAAGAACCCCAGAGAACTTGAAATGTTCCAACAAAGATGAGGGTTATAGGAATGTCATTCAGAAATGATTACACGCGGGGGTTAGCTCTGCACGGCCACCCGGCTCGCATCCGCCCAGGGCAGAGTATGCTTCTCCTCCGGCAACAGCCGGTGCGCACCGCCACCAACTGCCACCCGCTCCTTCACCTTTTATTTACAGCGCAGAGCAGGCTGGTTCATCAGTGAAGGGGGAAGGGGGGCGGGGAAGAAGATGCAATCCAGATTTCTGCTTTCTCCGGGGACATAAAAAGGGTCAGACAGCGGAGGAAGCGAGTCCAGGCTGCACGATCAGGAAGGGAGCGCGACCCTCCTCCCCAAAGGGGTCTGCACTTGGGTTCCAGCAGAAGCGCCCAGGGCGCCCGGGTCGAGCCCAGCGCCTCTGCCCGGCTTGGCGCGGTGGGAGAGGCGCCAACCGAGCACACTGCGCGGGAAACCACTGCCCCCTTCAGGCCGCGTCTCAGTCGCTGCGGCCGGCCTAGGGCTCCCTCCGTCCCGGAAAACTCGCAAACCTGACCTCGCGCGGCAGGCGATGGCTCCGCCAAGCCCCCTCCGGGCTCCCAGCCCCCCACTTTCAGGAGGGCAGCGAAGGTCCGCGCTGGGCTTCAGCCGAGACACAAGCCCGGGATGGGAGCGCTCGGCTCCCCGCTCCGCTTGGATAAGGAGGCCGGGAGCGGGGAGCCCGCTGCTGCGCTCCAAATCCGTGCCCCGGTTCTTAGGACGCTGCAAGTCTGCGCCCGGAGAAACTGCTCCGGCAGCCGCCCGACGAAGAGCAGTAGCGCGGACGGACACCCCGCGGGGCCAGGGCGAGATCTGCTCAGGGCACTCTCTTAGCAACTAAGCCGAGGAGGGTCTCCCGGTAAAACCGCTCGGGCTTACAGGCAGCCCCGGGCACAACCAGGCTGCAGCGCTGCAGAGCGGCCGGCCCCACACCTGCCCGCACCGCCATGCGGGCTCCCAGCTGCCGGCGCGCACCAAGGTCTAGCCCCGCTGCGCGCTCGGGTCCCCGAGACCTCCGGACCTCAGAACGCAGCTCGGCTTTTCTGGGACAGGCCCGCGGCCCCTCCAGCCCCGAGTGGCCCAGTCCGCGGCCAAGGCGCCCTGTTCCTCCCAGTCGCCACCCCCAAACCCCCACGAGCGGGTCCTGGGCAGGGACAGCCACTGCAGGCTTTTGGGGGTCCAGCCCCCACCTTCTCCACTCCTCCTTCTCCGGTCTTCTATTCAACACCCCCCGCACCTACACAATCCCAGAGGAGGGGGATGCTCGGCCAAGCTTGGTACCAGCTGTGCCAGCCAAGTGTCCGGGGACCCCGGCAGGGTTAGGACTGAGCAGCAGCCTGAGGTTCTCCCGACAGGCGCGGGTGGGTCAACCGGGACTCCGGCCTCAGCTGGGGGCCTGCCTCTGTCCAACCCTACTCCCGACCGCCTCCCAGAGCCCCGACGGCGCGCGCGGCCGGACGCTCACCTCGGTGTCGTAGAGCCGCAGGTCAAGGAAGTAGGGGCGCAGGAGCGACTCGTTGCGGATCTGCTCGATGGCCAGTTCCACGGCGGGGAGCACGCCGCGCCCGATGCTGCCCTTGGCCACCTCCTTGGTGAGCGGCATCAGGCCCATGATGGAGAGCGGCGGGCTGCTGGGCGGCGGCCGGGGGGAGCCCCGCGCCCAGCCCCAGGCCCCGGGCGCCAGCGGCAGCAGCAGCGGCAGCAGCAGGAGCAGCAGCAGGCGCGCGGGCGGCAGCGGCGGCGGCGGCCCGGGCTGCCCGGGGCTCGGCGAGGAAGCCATGCCGCGCCGCGGGCTGCGGGCGCCGGCTCACTCGGCCCGCATGGCCTGGCCCGGCCCGCCGCCCCGCGCCCAGCTCTCCCCGCGGCGCCCGCGCAACGGCGCCAGCCCCGGCCCGGGCCCCGGCTCCGGCTCGGGCTCCGGCTCGGCTCGGAACGACCGCGGCGGCGGCGCCCGTGACGGATCAATCACGCCGGGAAAGGGGTGGGAGCGAGCGGAGTGCGGGAGGAGGGGAGCGAGCGAGCGAGCGAGCGCGGAGAGGGGGGCCGGCGTCTCCGCGCGCGCCTTTCCGCGGCGCGGCCGCCCCGCACCGTGCCACCTCCGCCCGCCCCCGTGCGCGCTCGGCGCCGCTCTCCCGCCGGGAGCTGCACGGCAGCTGCCCCTGGAGCCCGGTCGGGGGAGGGTGGGAGGGCGGCAGGAAACGCGGGAGCGAAGGCGAAGCTGCTCCGCCGCGGCTCGGGCCGCCTCCGGGGACGGGGACGGGCCGTGCGCGCCGGGGGAGGGGGAGGCGCCGGCGCTGGCGCTGCGGCGACTGCGGGGAGGGCCGCCTTCCCGCACACGCACACACGCGCCCCTGGCCCGCTGACCGCCCTGGCACGCTTTCTGTGGCACCTGCACGGCGGTTTGGGGCCGCTTCTCCGAGGTCTGGCTAGCGACCGCGCCACGGAGGCATCCTAGCGACACCTGCCACCTACGCTCTCCTCCGCGCCGTCGTCCGGGGGCCCTGGCTGGGCACCGAGGGGCGCCCGAAGACGGCCCTGAACGTTCGCATGCCCCTCGGTGCTAGGCTGGCGGGCCCTTGGTGCCTGGCTGGGACCCCCACCGGATGGAGCAGCCGCCCTTTGCCACCCTGGGCGAGACCGGGGTCCTCAGCTGCGTGCGCTACCGCCCCCTCCAGGCAAATAACCTCCCCGTGTACCCGCTCCTGAAGGACCCCGCCCAGGACTTCTCCCCGGGGTCGGAGCTCTGTCCTCAGGCCAGAGAGCCCCAGATGTTCCCGTGTGAGCCGGCCTGGGGCCTTGGGTTCCGTGCGCCTCCCCACACTTGAAAAATGGAAATCGTGGTCATCAAAAGATAAAATCCTAGGGGTGAGTAATGAGGAGGGACACCCTAGGACATCAAATCAGCAAACATCCGCGGGCCTGGTCAAAGCATTCAGGATGACATAGACGACCTTGTTACAGTGTGGCAGTTTAACCTTCGCTGAGCGCCCACTACTGCCAGCGCCAGGGTCAGAACTCGAGGCGCCTTCTAGGGTAACCCTCACGACCTCTGAAGGAGGCACTGCAATTTTCACCCTCCTTTTGCAGGTGAATAAACCAGAGCTGCAAGAGGTGCCCTAAATGGCTGCAGTGCTCCATGCAGTGGGAGCTGGGGTGGGGGACAGCTGCGCCCCTGGGCCTCAGTCCCCTCCAGTGCGTGGCGGGAGGGATGACGTTCCTGGACGGCTCACCTCGGCTCCTCCGCGGATCTGGCAAAGCCTCCTTTGAAGAGAGGAGGCAGGTCCCCATGGCGACAAGGATCACACTTCAGCACCAGGCTGTGCCTTCTGATGGAGATCTTTTATGTGTAGGTGTCCACAGTTGCGTTTGGCCATTTATCGACAAAAGGCAGCCTGTGTAGAGGCGGAAGAGCCAAGCTCGGGTCCAAATTCAGCTGCTTGGACCAGACACTTCGCCTGTCTTTGGGCCTCAGCTTTTTCATCCGTAAAATGGGAGCAGCTGCTGCCCTGACTCTCATTCCAGAGCAGGGTCCTCAAGCCAAGGACACAAGTTCCTCCAAGCACATCCCTAATGTAGTCTAAGGAGGAGGAGACAGGTCCTACTGGGACATGGCAAGCATTTCCAAATAATGTGTTTTATGTTCTTTATGTGTGAGTGAGCACATTTTCCTCGTTCCTGATACGGGGCTTCAGGGAAAGTATCAGGAAAAGTACAAGAGCTGCCCCATCTCCCCCTCGTTCCATTGTCAACTTGCAGTGGGATTTTGAGCAAGTATCTGTTTCAGCACCCCGACTTAGGGAAGTAGGAAGTACTCATAAATTATTATTATTATTATTATTATAGAACATGTATTTTTTGTAATTATACATGATTATTACTCAGAGATAAGGGGATGGAGAATTAGTGTTTTTTCTCTGTAAGCCTATTTTGAGCTCTTTCTATGGTGTTGTTACTGTGAAATGTTCAGTGATGATTATCGACAAAAAATAACAATAACAACAGCTACTCTTATTTTTTGAGGGTCCCTTGAGAGGCAGACAATGAGCTAGGGGCTTTATACACATTTATTCACCTGGTTCAATTTAATCATGGTGTCATTCCTATGCAGGAGGTAATAGCATCCCCATTTCACAGATGAGAACACTGAGCCTCAGAGAGACTGCGAGATTGCTCAAGGCCACTTAGGTTAAGTGGGGGAGCCTGGCTCCCACCCCAGGCTTGATTTCAACGTCCCTCTTTGTGAACCAACGCAGAGATGTCTGCTGACATGTGGCTTGCCCCTAGGGGAATCCAGCCCGGCCTGGGGTGGGGCAGGGGCAGCCCTGAATCAGACACTGGGTTACCATAGAGCATGAAGGTGGAGAGCAGAGGCTGAGCTTGACTCCCGGGAAGTACCTCGGACAGCACCAGGGAACCCAGGCCAAATTCTCCCTGCCCTGACTCCTCTTTCTAGGCTTCTCAGGGACTTAGTGTGCCCTCGCCCCCAAGCTGGAGGGTTTGGGTGAACAGAGCTCCCCTAAGCATCTCTGCTTCCATCCCATCAATAAGCCCTGTCAAAAGGGCAGTGGAGTCCCCGGACGCTCAGCTGGCATCTCAGTGGCATCACAGTAACCTCTAACCAGAGGCTCCTGATCCTTGCCTCTCCTTAACTCCTCAGCTCAGGTTTCTGAATGAGCCTTTTCACTTTTTTTCTCTTTTTCCCTGAGTCATTTATGTTTTCCTTATAAGCTGTGCCAATATGGAATATCCGCCAACACCTACATCTGGGAATAAGTTGAAAGCTGGATAACTTGGCCCGACATATACTAAATGGTTGAGGATCCTGCCTGGCAACCTGCCCTTCGGTCCCTCTGACCCTGCTTATGGGGTGCCCCAGCCTGGAGCCCTGTGGTGTGCGCCCGGCCCTGAGCCGAGGAGCTGCCTCCTAGCCTGCCTCTTGGTCAGCTTGGCTCCAGGCCAAGCTCTGACCTCATGCCCCACTTCCAAGTCAGGGCATCCCTCTGGTGTCCAGAGCCTACTCTGGCCTTGTGCTCCGGTTTTGGAAGCTGAGTCCCTGGCGTGCTTCCTGGGTCCCCAGCTCCTGCCTCGGTCACCAGGCTAGAGTGCCAGCTCCCCTGGGGCCTGAGTCCAGTGTCCTGTTTATAATAATCTTTCATTCATTCAGGCAATGTTTAGGAAGCTCTATTTTAATGTGCCGGGCACTGTTCTAGGAGCTTGGCATACGAGAGCAAACAAGCCAGATCAAACTCCTTGCCCTCGTGGAACTGAGGGACAATAGACAAAAATAATAATAAGCAGCATAATTCAGAATATCACTTTGTGGAAAATGCTATGGAGAACAATAAAGCGGAGAAGGTAGAGGCTGCCAGGGCTGGGGGTCCCATTGGAAAGCGAGAAGTTAGAGAAGCACACACTGAAGTAAATTTTGAAGAAGTCCTAAAGGTCATGCAAACTGTTCTAGGCGCAGGAAGACTGAGGGTAGAGGCTCTGAGACAGGAGTGTGCCTGGATCTTCAAGGAACAGTCTGGAAGCCTGTGCAGCTGGAGCAGAGTGAGCAAGGGGAACCGTGGTAGCACCCAAGGCCAAAGGCTGCATCGTGTAGTTCTAGGCACCGCAAGGACTTGGGTTTGTATGGGACACAATGAGGGACCATTGAAAGGTATCCCGTGGAGCAGCTGCTGGGCAGAGAATCACTGGTAAGGGAAAGGGCAGGCAGAGGCAGGGTGACCAGTAAGGAGGCTATTACATTAAGCCAGGGGCGGTGGCAAGAGCCAGGGTGGAAGCAGAAGAGGTAGGGAGAAGTGGCTAGACTGCTCATCACTCTTCTTCTCAATGGAAAGGCAACGCACCGGCAGATGCCACCTCCCAGGACTGTGGTCAACCCTCGATTCGGTAAGGTCATCTACGGTGCAAGAGCAACAGGCTGAGGGATGCTCCTTGGAGGTGATAAAACATGGATGTCAGCCCAGGTCTGTATGGCTTAAGTTCTCATCTTCTTTCCATAACCCTGTCTCCTTAGGTAATCTTTTCTCCCACGCCCTCCCTCTACACACAAGCGCCAGTCTCCAAACTCCAGGTCAGAGGTTGGGGCTGTTCTCTCCCTTCCTGGGGGTTGCAGGGCTGCAGTCGGGACATCCCATCCCTTTGAGCGGAAACCCAACCCCGAGGGTCCAGCCAGGCTCCCCCTGCTGCCCTCCCGCAGCTGGCTCCTCCCAGCTAGACCCCAAGGACACGTCATCCATGCCTGCTTCTTCTCCAACCCCTGACCACAGCGAGGTCCTCTTTCCCTTCTTCTTAAAAAAAAAAAAAAAATACACACACACACACACACACACACACACACACACATATAGTAAGCCATCTTTGCAAACATTTCTCCTGTATTTCTTATTCATGTTTACATTAAAATCTTTCATTCAGCCAAAGAGCTCAGCTGTTTTTTTTCCTGAAAGTACATTATTTGTTTTACATTTCCTTTTTTTAATGGATATGTTCTGAATGACGGCTCCAGAAAAGATTCACTGAATCAATCCAAGTTGCTTTTCCCTTTGCACAAAGCATGTTTCTTAAACCGTAAAATTGGGTTGCAGGCATCAAATGTGATCTGGTGATACAGATCGCGAAATAATAATAGCTGCCATTTATTCCACACCTACCTGCTCCGTGCCAGACACCTGGTATGCCTCATCTTAGTCTTCACAACTGCCTGAAAATAGGTGTTAGTAGCACAGTTTTGCAAATTAAGAGACAGACGTCCAGATCGGTGAAACGGTGGGCCTCGAGATGTGTAACTCAGCAGAGCCAGCACAGGGGCCCGAACCCGGTCTGCCTGGCCCCGAGCTCCGGTGCTTCTGTCCCCCGTGTGCCTCTGCTTGTCTTAACGAGGCAAAGATGCCGCTGACGGTCAACACCAAAAAGAGTTAGTGAAACGACTTGTCCACGGTCCTCCGCCGACGGAGAGAAGAAGCAGGGGCTGCCTCTGGATTTTGAGCCCATCTGTGAACCCTTCGGTCAGTGCTACACGGGAGACAGACGAGCAGAGCCTGAGCCGCCTCCTGGGCCTGCACTCCCTGGGGGGGTTGAGAACCGCGGAGGTTGGGGGTCCCACCCTGCACGTTGGCTAGAGAGGTCCCGAGTGGAAGCGGCCAGGACACTGGACTCTCTAGTGGGTGGTCTCCAAGACACAGACCGGGAGAGGGGCCAAATCCCCTCTCACCTAGAGGTTGTGAAAACAATAAGATCTTCAGCAAAAGGGATCATCGAAGGACACCAGTCAAGGTTAGGAGGAGAACCTTAGACACTGGAGTGTCTGGTCCAGCCACCTGCCCAACAGACAGCCCCTCTTTGGCCCTTGGGGGCAATGATGAGTTCTGGTGTCAGACGGTCCTGAGTTCAAATTCTCCTTGACCAATTATTAGTGGTGCAGATTTGAATGAGTCATTTAACCTCTCTGACCTTCAGTTTCCTTATATGTAAAATGATTCCTCCTTCATTGGGTTATTGTTTGGATTAAATGATAACAACAATAATGGCTATTATGCATTGACACTCACAGGTTCCAAGCACTCTTTCCAGCACTTATGTTTATTAACTCCCTTATTCAGTTAAGATGGTGCATATCAAGTACTTATCACAGTGCCAGTCAATCATCGGGCATGTAAAAAACAAAAGTGATGATGATAACGATATTATCGGAGATGGCCAGATAAGTGGCTCCTGAAACTTCCCACTCCAATATTTTTGGTGAGATTCAGGTACAATGGTTTTCCTAGGCTCTACCAAATCCAGCCTTCCTATAGCATTCATTCACCCTGGATCCTAAGCTTCTGCTGGAGTCTACAGAACATTCTGCTCCCCCTCTCACATGGCAGCCCTTCACCAAAGACAGCGCACAGGCACCCCTTCATGTCCCACCCCAGCCAAGCCTTTTCCTCCTCAGGAGAAATGTCCCCAGTTCTCTCAACCTTCTCTGACCAGAGTCTAGCTCTGGCTTTCTTCCAAGCTGGTACCCAGAACCGACCAAGAGCCTGAAGAGGGGAGGGACATGTCTCTGTGCTCAGGACTTCGGCCCACTGTCCCTGCTGTCCTTGCAGCCCAGAATTGCCTGCCTTTTGCTAGCAGCCACCCTGCCCCTTTGGCTCATAGGAAGCTTGTGGTCCTCTATGAGCCTTAGGTTTGTTTTTGATGGGGTTGACCTTACTACTCTTTCTAATGAACAGCAAGTCAGGTCTCTCTGATCTTCTTCATTTGGGAGCCTGGGGACATGACTGAAACATTTCCCCTGTGATTATGCCCTGCCATTCCTGCCTGTTGAGTGCATTCGACATCTTGGATCTGCTTTCACGCGTATTCTCCATCCCCCTCGGCACCATTGCTATTTTGGAATCTGAGTTTCTTTTTTAGCCTACAGCATTGTTCTACAAGTTGAAAAGGACAGTGCTGGGGTTAAGCCTGCGCTTCCCCACCTTGCACACCTTGCTGAAGGCCTTCCTGAACCCTGAGGCCTGCTCTCCTAATTTATCTGACCCACCAGACCAGTGACTCCACAAAGACCATGGACAGCGGCTTGGGGGCCCCCGGTGAACCCACACCCTCTCCAGAGACCACCCTCTCTTCTCTGGGTGAACACACACATTTGTGGAATCAGCAACTCTAGAATGCTGCTGAGGGTTCCCTCTGCTGGATTCATCCTTCCAGACTCTCCAAAGACCAGAAGAACCCCCCCCCCACCCATCCCAAGCCCCTCCTTTCTCACCCCCTGCAGATGCTCGGGTGCCCCTCCAGGTCCTGTCGGCAGGCTCTGCCCTACCCTGGCAGGTACGTCGTGGAGTCACAGGAAACCTCTAGGCACCTTCTGAGGTTCCCCCGTCTCTCGTCTCCCTCTTAACCACGCTCGCCCCACCCTTTCCTGCTGGCCGGTCACTCTCCACTAAACCTCTGCCATGTCTGTCAGGGGACTGAAGATGGTAAAGATCTGCCTTCTCTCCATCTCCCTCCTGTGCTTGCCAACCCCCACATTGTTTTGTTTTGTTTTGTTTTGTTTGTAAAATTTACTAAAATACAACATACACACTGAAAAGTGCACAAGTCTTAAATGCACAATACATTTTCACAAAGTGACCCATGCAACGACCTGCACCGAGATCAATATCCCGACAACGGCCAGCACCCAGAGGTCCCCGCCACAGACCCCCACAGGTGACCCCTGTCCTGACTGCTCACACTATAGGCTGGTGTCTGCCTCTTCTTGGCCTGGGGAGCAGTGGATCACCATGTGCCTTCCTTTGGGTCTGGCTTCTTTCCCTCGGCCTCGTGTTTGCAAGAGGCACCCTTATTATTATCCATGGTTGTGGATTCTCCATTCTCTTAGCTGCACAGTAGCTTGAGCGTTTCAAAATTTGACTTCATCACGTGGATCTGTTTGCTGCCCTTTGCTTTCTC
Organism: Choloepus didactylus; assembly: GCF_015220235.1. Classification (NCBI taxonomy): domain Eukaryota; kingdom Metazoa; phylum Chordata; class Mammalia; order Pilosa; family Megalonychidae; genus Choloepus; species Choloepus didactylus. Next base: position 126,382,046 of record NC_051316.1, on the reverse strand, counting down.
TCCACCCACCTCACACTGGCCGGTTGCAAGAGCCTAACTTGTATCCCTGCCTCTATCCTTACTCTTCTCTAATCTAACCTTTCCAAAGCTTAGCTCTAATCATGTCACTCCATAGCTCAGAACATTCTATGGCTCCCTATTACCTGTGGGTAATTATGCTCTATTTACAATCTGGCTTTGATGTCTCCAGCTTTAGCAACCAGCCCTCCCTCTTCATAACAACTTCCCACTCCATTAGCTGGACCATAACTGGGCCCACCTTTGCCCATGCTATCCCTTCAATCTGGAATGTTCTTCAGGCTCTTTCTCCTGCTGGCAAAATCCTTCAAGGCCCAGATCAAATGTCGTCTCCTCCGTAACACCTCCTCCAATTGCCCAGCAGAAATAATTGTGAGCTCTTCTCAGCTCCCATCCTCAGCCTTGGTTCCTGCTGAGAGATAACACTTATCACTTCTTTAAAAGTTAATTACCACATTTCCCCCCATCTGAGACAAACATTTTTATTCATCTCTAAAATCAGGAGGTACCTTATACTTGATGGTGTCTTAACAGTTGACAGTATTTTTTTTCTTCCTTGGTGATACATAAAATAACAGTGTCTTCAATGCAATGAAATACAGTATCTCATATTTTTCCCACTAAAATTTTTTTAATTGTGGTAAAATATATATAATGAAATTTGCCATTTTACTCATTTTTAGGTGTACAACGCAGTGGCGATAATCGCATTCACAACGTTACGTGGCCATCACCACTATGTTTCCAAAATATTTTCCATCACCCCAAACTCTGAACCCCTTAAAATCTAGTCTCTTGTTTTTATCTCAGCATATTCTAGCAATGCTTCCTGGCAGCACACTGCATGACAGTTAGTTTTCAACAGCTCTGGCACCGAGGCGCACACAGAGCACGCAGTATCTGTTGGGTGCAGAGGTGAGCTTCAGCGCCTGAACATCTTCTGCACCTGTTTGTTTCGCATAGAGGAGCGGCCCGGGGTGACTTCCCCAGTTGCTCGGTTGGGAGAGAAGTACCCTTTCTTGCTGGGGCGCCGAGGGCAGGTGGCAGTGGAGGAGAGCTGGGGGGCTGGAGTCTACCACGGAGGTCTCGCTTCCCAGCAGCTGGCGTGGCTTGGGAAGACATGTTACATAGGATTAATTCAGTGCCATATCCTTGATCAGCAAAGCAAGCTTCAATTACAGCTTCCTTTCCTATCGGGTAAATACGATTTGCCTTTCAAGGATCTGACGGATGGCCTGGTTTGCAGGTGCACACTGTGACAGGAAGCAAGAGCACCCTATCGTGCCAATCTCTGCCCGTACCTCCTTCTTCGAATAGCAACAGTGAATCTCTTAAGTCGCTTTTTCCTAATGAAATCAGTTACTCCCCACCCCACCCCACCTCTCTTCTGATACGGCACCACCCTGCACGAGTGGCGTCAGACCCGCTGAATCTGTGGGGATGTGGCCATGTTTAAAGGGTGGCTTTGGGAGGATACTGCTTCCTGCCTTTATCGGGGACACTGAACAAGAAGAACTCGCCAGGGCTTTCTCCAGTTTTAGTTCGGGTTTGCAGGGAATTCTGTGTACGCGTCACTGTTGCTTTCTGGAGGACGGCTGTCCCGGATACACCAGGGGCAGGGGGATGGCCGGGCCTGTGAGCCTGATAAGGTGCAATTGCACGGCCGTCCGGACTTCCTTTGGGGAGATTCTTTGGTATCTTTTTGTGTCGGATCCTAGAAGAACAGTTAATTCTTTTGTACTATGTTCATTATCTTTTAGCAAATTAGATGCCTCTGGGAATTTTCTAAATTCCATTCTCTCGTTTAAAAAATGGCTGTGATCACTTGCAATACGAAAATAACAATAAAAAGTTTCCTGCTGTTCTGCGCTGTTAAAGCCAGTAGGGCAGGGGGTGAGGGTCCCTGGAGGGAATACAGAGATTTTATTTTTCACTTTCTACTCTTCTGTACTATTTGAATTTTTTTTTTACCATGAGCATGTACTCCTTTTATTAAAAAAAAAAAAAGTTTCTTGCAACATTTTGCTGTCTATTTTGTTATTGCTTTGGGTTCTTTCTCTTATGTTTCTTATGTTTTCATTTTGGGAAGTTTGGCCAGAGGATGACTCTGATCATTTAAAAACTCTAATGCAACAACATCAAGATAGAAAGAAAGAAAGAGACAGAGAGAGAAGAAGGGAAGGAAGGAGGGAGGGAGGGAGGAAACGAAAGAAAGAAAAAAAGGAAGGAGGGAAGGAAGGAAGGAAGGAAGGAAGGGGAAAAAAGAAAGAAAACTGAATTTGGTTTCTACTGTTTACTATTGCTTTTCCTATTTCAATTTTCTTTATCTCTGCTCTGATTTTTTTCAATTTAGATTTAATGGTAGAAAAGAAACAAAATACAACCCTTATGTCAGTGACTCGAAACCTTTGTTGGGGGCAGTTAGGGACACTTAGAGAACCTGGGGGAGCTGCAGAGACCACGGACAGAGGACAGTGCAGATATCTGGCCTCAGAGGTTATGCCGCCCCAGCCCCTGCCTGATGTCATTTAGGCTGCAGTGCCCTTTTGCATACATTCTTTAACCTAGTTATCACAATTATTATTGTGCCCGTTTTATAGAAGACAAATGCAGTCTTGGAGAGGGTGAATGATTTGACCAAGACGGCTCAACAGAAAGCAACAAACTTCGGACTGTAATTCTGGACTCCTGGGGACAAACATTTCCGAATACATCAGCCTCAAGGTTAAGTGAACTGCGGATTTGCTTGTTCTCTTATTATCTTATTTCCCTTTGCTAAAGGCAGGTCTTTGATGCCTCCTATTGTTTTCTTCATGGTTGCTATTGGCAAGGTCCCGGGTGGCCTGTACCTTCTCCTCTGGATGTGTTTCCAAGAGGGTCATCTGGTCATTGTCACCGTCAACATCACCCAGGAAGAATCTAGAAGGAGGCCAGGAGCTGGGAGTTCAATCTGTCTCACTTCGGCATCCACGGCACTTGATGGCACAGCCTCCGGCAGCAGGGCAGGGGGGTGGGGCAGGTACGGGAGGAGAGGCCAAGGGAGCCCAAATGGAAGGCATGGGAGACGCATTCTGCCCCCAGTATGCCAGAACTTTCCAGCCATGTCCCCTTAGCTCAGCTTCCTCTTCTTAAAATGCGGTGAGCAACTATCACAGGAAATTCTAACAACCAGTCACGTGTCTGCCACGCGCCTGGCCCTGGCTTAGCACCTTCCACAGGGTTTCCCTTTTCACCCTGGCCACAGTCCTCTGAGCTAGGAGGGCCTGTGATCCTCATTTTACAGACAGGAAAACTGGGACTTGGGGTCCATGAAGTCCATTGCCCAAGAACCTACAGCTAGAAAGGGGCAAAACAGGATTCAAACCCAGGCCCCAAAGCCTCCAGAGTGTCTACCTTACTATCCCCTGCTATGGCGCTCTAACAAGCCCAGCATCCCTAAATGATTGGCAGAAGATCAAAAGGGATATTTAAAAAGATGCTGCACCCTTTGTTCCGGTTTGCTAAGGCTGCCAAAATGCAACATACCAGAAATGGGTTGGCTTTTATGAAGGGGGTTTACCAGTTTACAAACGTATAGTTCTAAGGCCATAAAAATGTCCAAATTAAGGCAACAAGAGGATACCTTCTCTGAGGAAAGGCTGCTGCCATCCGGGTTTCCTCTGTCACATGGGAAGGCCCATGGCTGGTGCCTGCTGGGCCTTTGTTCCCGGGCCTCGCTGCTTTCAGCCCCTGGATTCGGTGGTTTTCTCTCTGAGTGTCTGTGGGTTCTCTCTTAGCCTCTCTGGTGCATTTCTCTCTCTCAGCTCTCTCCAAATGTCTCTGCCTTTTATCCTCTCATAAAGGACTACAGTAAAGGATCAAGACCCACCTTGAATGGGCGGGGCCACACCTCAGCTGGAACAACCTAATCAGAAGATCCCGCCCACAACAGGGATGGATTAAAGAACATGACTTTTCTGGGGTACATAACAGCTCCCAACCAGCACACCCTTCCAGGTATCTTTTTTCTTCTTTTTTGTGAAAATTACATCCTGCAAAGAGTCTGCATGTGTAATATCCATGAAAATAATATTATGGCCTATGGACCATCAGTGTTTGTGTCTACCCTTCGGCATTTACTCGTCTCTTGGCCCGTGATGATAACGACTTGAACTAGTTTGGGAGAAATTCCATTCAAGGCTCCTTTGCTCCTTCACTCCTGAAGCCAGAAAGTCACTAGGTTCTGTTTTCACTTTTAATTATCTCTTCGTCCATGCGGTTTGGAGGTTCATCCAACAAAGAGAGCCGGACGGCTGTCCCTTGTGGTGAGCACCCAGCCACACTGAGCTCCCTGCTGTGGCTGACAACACACGCTGATGTCCTAACCTCCAGTAGCTGTGAAGGCGACCGTATTTGAAAACAGGGTCATATCAGGTAGAACTGAGCTCAAAGGAGAGCAGGACCTGATCCAGGTGACTGTGTCCCTCTAAGAAGGGGAGAAGCAGATGGACACAGGGAGGAGACAGCCACGAGGTGTCTCAAGTAGAGGACACCATGGTGGCTGGCAAGCTACCCCGAGAAGCCAGGAGAGACGCAGGGAACAGTCTTCCTTACGGACCTCAGAGGGAGTGTGGCCCGGCCTTGATTTCAGACGTCTGTCCTCCAGAGCTGAGACAGCACATTTCTGCTGTTTTAAGCCACTCATTTTGTGGTCCTTTGCTATGGCAGGTCCTGGGAAGCTAAGACAATCCCTAATGGCCCAAACATTTGAACTTTCGAGACTTTGTACCTAAAAACCTCTGGCCTGGAACACTTTTCCCACCAACACTAAAATCTACCCACTCTTCAGGCCCAAACTAAACTCCAGCTTCTCCGTGGAGCCTTCCCTGGCCATCCTCCATGGCAACGATCCTCCGTCTTCCGAACGCCCGTGACCTTTCACCTCGACCTCCTGCTGGGATTCACGGCAGCCTCCCCACCAGGCTGTGTCCAGCTGCCTCCGTCCCTCTTCGGCCCCACCCAGCCCTGGCGCACAGTAGGCCCTCACAGATAAATCCGCTGAGATGCGTCAGTGATGCCAAAAACTCAGCTGCTTCATTTTAAGAAACTTCTATTTCTCTGCTCAGCTTTCCGAGTCGTTCTCACTCCCTGTGCCCCTCCACATTCCCTGTTCATTTTCCCGTTTTTCAATCTTCACATCAGGCCACGGGTTTTGGTAGTCTATCGCTGGCATACCAAACCAGCCCCAAGTTTGGTTTCCCATCAGCACCATGGGAGATTTTTAAGATCTTTGAGCTCACTGGAGTGTGGCTGACCTGGGATTGCACGCGGCAGAGCCCAGAGCCTTGATAAGGCTCACGAGACCCAACCCCCCTTTTCCAGCTGCACCCCACTTCTTGCTGCTCCCTTGAGAGGCCATTTCTAGGCCTCTGCTCCTTTTTGTGTCTCATTCTCTCTGCCTGGATTATAGGTTTCCCCTCATCCCAGGAGGACAGACTGTACTGTTGAATCAACACCCTCCTCGTTAGGCCCCTCCTCAGGTTGACAACAGTTGCCATCCATTCTGTGTGATGTCCTTCTCTGTCTTGCTTTCCCCTGCACCCCCTCTTCTATTCTCCCTGGGCACCTCCAATGGGCCTGACACACATCACTTATTTATCTATCCTTTAAGATACCCAGTCCTCCAGCTCTGGATACCTCTGCTGCCTCCAACTCTCCATTTTCATAAACAACACTGCCCTAAGTGTCCCTGGACGTCCCTCCCCAGGGATCTGCGGTGATCTCTCTGAGGACGCACCTGGGATCGGGACTGCTGGGCGGCAGGCATCTCAGTCGGTCCAAGAACAAAAGCACCTGAGTATTTAAAACAGAGGATCTTGGATCAGGGAACTGCTTACTCAGGGAATGAAAGAGCTGAGAAATTACCTGGGTCGTGAGGCAGCTCCGAGTCAGCAATGGCAGGAGAGTGCTACCATCCCTGGCTGGAGGGATGGAGGGAGGAGTAGTTACCTGAGAGAAGCTGGGATCACCTGGCCTGTCCAGCTGCTGCTTGGAGAGGCCACCTGAGCCAGAAGGGAGGGACAGAAAGACTCTGGCTTCTTCCTTCCTCTTGCCCTCCGACCTTCCACCAGTGCCTCTGGGCAGCTAACAAGAGCCCAGAAACCTGATCTACGGGGGCCAGGCCTCCACAATACAGAGTAGAGCAGAAGAAGGACAAGAAGTGGATCTGGGCACACAAGGTGCATGCTCAGTATGCTGCCAGACCGCTTTCCAGAATGGCTGTCCCAGGCAACACAACCCATATTCTTGCCAGCACCCAGCACCACCCATCTCATTTCTGAAATTCTGATGGGTGGGTATAAAATGGAATTTTGCTATTGTAATTTGCATTTCTCTCAATATACTTGTCATCCATTCAAGTTTCATCTCTGTCAAGTATCTCTTCTTGGCTTACAAATATTTCTTGTGTAACCTAGTTATTAATCCCTTGTCGGATTTAGGTATGGCAAATATTTCCCCCACTGTTTAAGATGTGTCCTTTACTTAAAAAAAGAGAAATCTTTAATTTTTATGTAGTCAAAGTTATTAACACTTTTTGTCTTAGGGCTCTGTGCTTTTTGAAGCTTTTAAAAGAAATCTGTCCCCACTCACCAGCTCTGCAACCTTGGGCCCAGCATGTCCCTCAGGTTCCCGTATTGTAATTCTGGACGTCTCCAACTGTAGACAGGAAGGAAAAACACTGGTCTTTTCTCCAGATTTCCTGCCTGGCCCAATTTTAAATGATTTTCTGGGGAAGATGTTCTCTGCCTCTCTTTCCTGGGCTGAGCATTCACCATGGAAGGAGGCTTTGTTTTCTGAGGTGTTAACTTCTCAAAGAACACACCAGACATTGTCATCACAAACACTACCACAGCCAGAAACAGGCAGAATAATGCAGGAAAGATGCATGCAACGAAACTGGTTTCCAAACCAGGTCCCTCCCAGCAAACTGCAAGAAAAGGAAGTCAATGAAATGTCGGAAGTTGGACTTTCTCAGTTCTCACTTTCCTCAGGTGTCATGTCTCAAGGGAATACAGTTCTCTTAAAAAAAATTTTTTTTTGTTTTTAAACATAGCTCATTTTAAGTCCCATAATTTCTTTAAAGGGTCCAGCAAGTGCTACATTTTATCGTTGTGGAGCATAATTTGAGATGTCCACGAGAGCCAGTCTACAAGCAGCTGATTTGCAATTGCTAACAAGTCACACCTCTCCTCGAGCTAAGGTTCACTCTGGCCTGGAAAATGGGATTTGCCATGCACAACTTTCCTTGGGATGCTTTAGAAGGAGAATGGAAGTGCCTTGCAAAGTCTACAGATTTGTTGAGCCTCCTCTCTGTGCTGAGCACTGGGGTACTTTTCCTCATTTAATCCTCATGACAACTGTAGAGGGGGGGTTTATTACCCCCATTTAACAGATGAGAAGACTGAGGTTCCGAGGTAATAAGTAACTCCTCCAGGCTCAAACAGTTAGGATTGCTATGTCCCTGCCTTAACTGAACTGGAAGCATGGAGCTATTTGGTGAGCAGGCCTTGGCCAGCCCATCTGGCATTTCCCAAGTTCTTTCAGACAGAAGTGCTAACTCCTGGGAAATGCGCAAAGAGCTGCAGGCCCCATTTTCCTTCCCAGGGAACCAGGTTGGAAACAAATTGCAGATGGTGTTGTCTGGCCTCCCATCCCCTGCTGGGGAGCCGCTTAGGGTCCTGGCAGCTCCAGGGATCCCCAAACCCTGCTGCTGAACTTGGAGGCTCCCTTGAGAGAGCCACGTGGCGGTTCCTATAGCTCCCAGCATGTGGGAAAGGGACAGGAGGACCTCGACTGCCCCAAGGGGCAGCAGGCAAGCGAGAACCCCCAGGGGATGCGGCTTCCCGTTAACACAACCTAGCCCAGAAACAGCCCTCAGCGACCAGTGGGGAGCCGAGCAGGATCCCCCCAGGAGGGGGCTTCTCCTTAGCTCTGTGGGAAGCTCACAGAACAGAGGCTGGGCAGCCGGGGCTGTGGTGGGGTGACTTGGGGTTGCACGGCCTTGGGCACACGTGCCATTGTGTCTGATCTTGGGTGGCTGGGGACAGTGGTCTCAGAGGCCCCCAAACCTTAAGACTGGATCAAGACCATTTACCTTCAAGCCTGATTCACAGGAAACTCCCAAATGACAGTCAGGTGATGTCAGCTGAAAACAGGGCACTAGGATATAACTCCAGGAGCAACAGATCTTTCCTTCCTTAGAAAGTCGTTATCAAGTCCCAGAATGTCAGAGCCAGAGGAAGCTTAGAAACGGCCAAATTGAACCTGCCTGATGGTGCACATGGCAAACAGGCTCAGAGAGGGCAAGCAAGGCTGCACAGCACTGCACAGTCACCTTGGGTCAGGATTCTCAGCAGTGCCTCTGCTTCATGATTTCTGGCCACCCCCATGAACCGTATTCTCATCATCACAAATGAGATGCTGGATTGGGGCTTGCAGTGAAACTGGGATATTCCTCTAGATTTGGGGGAATTGAAGATATAGTCCTCTTGTTTTATGATTTTCATCCTGATTCATTTGGGCTCAAGCAGATACAGGAATCTTGTTTCTCCTAAGAAATGGTGGCTTCCTATGTTGAATCCCTGGAAGGTGAAAAGACTCAAGAAACTTCTGCTTCTCATCTTGCAAAGTCCAAGGGAAACCAGGGACATCCCAAATCTGATGCTTCCTGGGGAGTGACAATACGATGCTAGAAAAGATACCAAAGGGAGCTGCGATTGGTGTGGTGGGAAACAACTGTGAATTCAGAAATGAGCATTTTGTTACTGATTCGCTGTGTGACCTTGGGCAGTCACCGTCCCTCTCTGAGCCTGTTTTATCAAGCCATGATTTGGAGGAAAGATTGGATGCTCTCTAAGCGTCCTCTAGCTTTAGCTCCAACGGATCCAGACTTCCCACTGCTGTCCCTGGACACCACCTCCAGCCTTCCCTGCGAGCTTGCACAGCCTGGGACAGCAGAGGGCTGTCTCCCGTTTTCCTTCCATTTACGCTCAGATTTTCTAAGTGACTTGTCCAGGTTTCTCTGAAAGTGACAGCTGATGGATAGGGAATTCCTGAAATGCTTTGTCCAGATCTGACCATGGAAATTAGGGGAAAGACAAATAATCTCCAGATTGCTCTGGGCTGACGTAGCTGCAAAAGGATGATGTTAATTCTGCTGTTTACAGAAATAAGTCCAGTGTGAGTCGAGGCTTTTTGGTGTTCAAAACCAGATGGTATTTCCTGCTTCCGTCAGCCTTAGAGCTTTGGTTCCCATGGCAACCCTGAGTTCCGCCTACTGCAACTTCTCCGTTCTCCCCGAGCGCCTTCCTCTTCCAACATCATACCAGGGTCCCTGGAGAACAAGGCTCCTAACTGCACGTGCACAGCACTTTACAGTTTATGACACACTCCAGCACGTAGCACCTCATTTAATACTCACCACAGCTTTAGAGTGTACAGAATGGGGTGGGGGGGACCCAGGCCTCGGGGAGGAGGGGATCTGCCCTCTGGGCCCTCAGGGTTGTCACCAGGACTCGAACCTCGAACTCCAGACCTCACGTGGGGCTCATTATGCCAGAATGAATATGAAAACTGTGCCTGGAAGATCATCCTTGCTTACAATTCCTAAGTGGTCAACTCCATTCACATAGGGGCTACATCAAAGGTGGAATCTTTAGGCTCTCCGAGCCTCACCTTGTGCATCTGTAAAATGGGACCTTGTGGCGGCACCTCCCTCCTGGGGTGGATGAGAAGATTAAACGAGCTAGCATACAGAACCTCAGTGAGTGCTTACTGGATTCAAAGGGAGCCCCCAAAAAGCCTGGGGTGGGGTCTCAGTTCCACCTGCACCATCCGTGTGGACTTGGGTGGGTCCCTTGGCCTGCGGGAGCCTGTGTCCTCCCAAGGAGGAGAAGATTCATGTACGGGAAGGTGGCGGGGAGACTGGCGGCTCCCCCATGGCTGTGCACACACGTGTTCCCCAGGGATCTGGTGAGAAGGCAGATTCTGGCTCAGCCAACTTAGAGAAGCGCCCGGGGACGCCAAAGCTGCTGGTTCGTGGACCACGCTTTGAGTAGCAGGACTGACGCTGGCTGTGGTGGATTGAATTACATACCCCAACAAGCCGTGCTCTTACCCTTACCACATCCCCGTGCGTGGGAACCCTGTGAACACGCACCACCACGTGGGGACGGGTTCTCCTAAGAGCCCATTAGGCGTGGCCCCACTGGATGCGGGTGGGGCATCATTCACAAGCAGAAGGGATTCACCGCAGAAGTCAGCAGAACCCGGGGGAGCAGACATCAAGAGAGAGCACCCTGTAATGAGGCAGGGACGCCAGCCGAGGGGCCCCCAGGATTGTGGGGAGCCAGCAGGACTGCCGCAGACTTCCGGGAGCAAGAGTGGCCTTGCCAACGCCTTGATTTTGAGCTTCTAGCCCCCCAAACCAGTAAGTGCCTGTTGCTGAGCCAACCCGTGGTGTGGATTTGTCACAGCAGCCCTGATGGCCTGAGACATGGTGAAGCGCCCTGCACGTGGGATGCGCGATTTGTCTGGCAGAACGCCGAGCCCCCAGCCTCCTGGTTAGAAGCTCAGCCAAAAGCGCAGGAAACTCGGGGTGTGGCCGGCAAGAGCCAATCTGGAGGGATCCTCCAGGGTGAGATTAAGGTCCCGGGAAGGGCTCCTTAGGCTCCAGCTTTAGCCCTGCTCATCCCCGAAACTCCCATGGGGCTCCCACAAAGCCGTACCTGGCCCTGAGGCTCTCAATGCAGGGAGTAAAAATGTCACTTTCCATCTTGCACAACCGGAGTATGCTTACCGATAATTACTTGTGCAATTCTTTAAAAATAAAACAAACTTAACAAAAAAGGCACCGTGACCCAGGAATGCCGAGTGACCTCTGTCTAAGAGCCTGATCCCAGGCAGACCAAAGAGGCGCTATCACACCAGGTCCAAGAACACAGGCTGCAGCCAGGTCCACCCCCCACCCCGCCCAGTTCTTTCTCTGCTCTGTGCTTTGGCTTATGATTGCAGTTTGCAAACCAAATTATGTGTGTTAAGTTAACTGTTATCCAATAAATAAATATTTTCCATTCATTCGTGCACTACATCTGGCCAATGCAGTGTTGGCCCTTGCCCAGATCCACGGCCCAGCACGGGGCTCATGACAGTGGCTGTGCTATGTGCACAGCCCGAGCAGGCATGGCTGTCCCTGCCCTGAGGCTGGTGACGAAGAGCACACAGCGGTCCGGTCCCCAGGAGTGTGAGAGGAAATGAAGGGGCACAAACTGCTAATGCCTGTGGAGTGTGTTACACGCACCGGCTCCTGTGCGAAGCGCTGGACGCGAGTGGCCTTATTTCCTCCTCCCCCACCTCCTTAGAACCCAAGCGCCACAGAGGAGCGACTTTGCTCCTCGAAGCATCCCCAGGGCCTCCGACGGCGCTCCATCTGCCAAGACAACTGCAAACAGGCAAGAGGGATGTCATTCCAGGCATTTCAGGAGAGGACAGAGACCAGATGTCTGAGCTCAACTCTGCTGGAATCGAGGGTGGCAGGGTTTCTGAGGGCCTGTGGGTGGGTGAGCAGTGCCCCGGGCTTGCGCACAGCTCAGAATGCTCTCTCACTGCAGTTAAGCCGCCTGGATCCTGTAAGGGGTGGGGGAGAGGGAGAGGGAGATAAGGGGGAAGGGGCCTGTCTGCAGTTTAGTTAAGCTGAGGGGAAGTCAAGGCGTCGTGATCACACCCACATCAGCCAAACGAAGACATTGACTGCATGTCCAGAGACAAGGAAGCAGGGAGGGCCACCCGCCTGAGAGGCCCTCACCACCCCATCCTGCCCCAGGTCCCTGAAGGAAACCCCCTCTGAGGATTCTGTCTGTCACAGGCTCGTGTCACCTGTTCCTTGCGAGCGGTAAGTAAATTGGCTTGCCCCATGGCCACCCTTCTGAGGATGTCGGCCCACAGGGGCTGCAGTTGCGCCGGCGTGGTGCTCAGGTTCCAGCTCTGTCCTCACAGCCAGGGTCCTCGGGCCTGACCACTCGTAAAGGCCCTCGGCACAGGCCGGGCTCCCTGGAAACAGACTCCCAGAGGGAGAGCCTAGCGTGCAGCAGGCCCCGGACGGCACAGACGTGGACTGGACACCTGTGGAGGGAAGGGGGGACAGTAGGATGGAGCAGAGGGAGGAGCCGGGGCTGAGGTGGGACGAGAGCAGAGACGATGAGGGATGCCCACACAGCCAGGGGCCCGGAGACATCCCTGGCCCATTGAGGCAGCCGTCCATCTGACTCTTAAGTGGTTCTCAAAAGGCTCATCTGCAGACATGGACGGAGGGCTTTTGATTGTTTCAGAAGTGGAGACAATGATCCTGCTGGAAGAGCTGTGAGCAAGTGAAGTGGAGAGGCAGGGGGCCTGCGGAGAGAGGAAATGAGACCTGGGGAGGGGTGAGAGGGCTCCCAGTGCCTCTGGGAAGGTGCCCCTCCCCAGAGCTAAGACGGCGGCTCCCCGCACCTGTCCACTCACTCTGCCCTCTGGGGACACTGCCTGGAGACCCTCAGTCTATCCAGGAGCGGACAAAGAGAACAGTGTTAAGGCCTTCCAGAGAAACAGACCTGACAAGATCAATCGATCAATCGATCGATCAATCTATCTGAAGAGATGTATTACAGGAATTGGCTGACATGACCATGGGGATTGGGACATCCAAATTCTGAGGGGCAGGCCACAAGCTGGAGACCCCAATGAAGACGAAGGTGTAGTCCCAGGAGAAGCTGGCTGAAGCAGAAATAGGCGTTCTTCCTTCTGACTGCTGAAATCCTCAGTTCTTGCTTTAAGACCTCCAATGGGTTGGATGAGGAGATTCCCCTCATTGCAGAAGACAATTTCCTTTGTTGACTGTAGATGCAGTTAGCCATAGATGCAATCAACTGACTAATGTCATAAACCCATCTACAAAATGACTTCACAGTAACAATCAGCCAGGGCTTGCTTGACCAAACTGGACACCACAACCAGGCCAAGTTGACACATGAAATTAACCACTACGGGAAAAGCAAGGTGCGTACACAGACACATGGGAGGGGGAGGAGAGGACACAGGGGAAAGACCCTAGAACAGTTACCTGTTTTTTACACTGAAGCACAAGGTGGAGGAGACGACAAACAGGGATGACTGAGAAGGTGGGCGACAAGCCAAAGGTCATGAGCCGCTTTCTTCTTATAGCTTTTCATAGAGCCCCAGGGCTGGAGGGGACCTTGTCTAAGTGCCCCAGGGCTGCCAGAACAAAGCACCACACACCGGGGGGTGCAAAACTGCAGACATTTATCGGCTCCCAGTTCTGGAGGCCAGAGGTCCAAAGCCAAGGTGACAGCCAGCCCTGTCTCCTCGGGGGGCTCTGGGGGAGCTTCCTGCCCGGCCTCTCCCAGCTTCTGGTGGTTGCAGCCATCCTTGCTGCTCCTTGGTTTGCAGCTGCACACTCCTATCTCTGCCTTCATCTCCACACGCCCTTCTTCCCTTGGTGTCTTCGAATCTCTCTCCTCTTACAGGGACACCGGTGGGTCTTTGGATTTCGGGCCCTCCCTGCTCCAGGGTGACCTTATCTTAACTCCAATCCATCTGCAAAGACCCTTTTCCCAAATAAGGCCGCCCTCGTGGGTCCCAGGGTTAGCGTGCAAACACGGCTTTTGAGGGACACAATTCAACCTGGGCCTCAGAGGGACCTAGAACAGGGTTGCTTAAATGATCACTTTCACAGAATAAAATTATCACCACCCCCAAAGCAGGAGGGACGTATCTCAGCAGGGGGAACACGTGTCAGCACCGAGGACGACTCTGCAGGATGAAGACATCCGCTGTTGGGTAGACCCATTGCATCGTCCCCGGCTCTCACATCACCTCCACCTGGTACTGGCATTTGGGAACCTTGAGCCTGGCCTCACCCCCGTTCGAGGTCGGAATTCCTCTCTCGGGCCGCCCTGGCTGAGGCTCCCCTGCCTGCAGTCGGCTCGACGCCCGGAACGTTCCTCCTGGTGGAAAGCCAGCCCTCCCACAGCCACCGTGCGCTGCCCCGGGCCCCACGGACTTGGGCCTCCTTTGGGACTGCAACCACGCCACCTTCCACAGCCACGTCACCCTCCGCTTCCAGAATGCTCCACAGACTGGGCATGTCAATCCGAAGTGAGGATGAGCCAGACAGCCCCCAGACTTGTTAGAATTCTTAAAAGAAACACAGAGAACCCCGAGCTATTTACAGTATATCAGAAAGTCCCACCAGCCCCAAATAAAACTGTGAACAAACCACACAGACTAAATAAGGATTTATTTATTTCTTTCCTTGTAGGCGGGGTTTATACCAATTTAATGTTTCTCTGCATGCTGAAGAGCAGCAAGATATCATGAGGAGAATACAAACTCTGAGGTGAGACCGAAGTTCAAACCAAACCGTCCCTCGTCGAGGGTGTGACCTCGGTAAGGTCAGCCCATATCCCTGTGTCGCAGTTACCTCTTTGAGAGAAGGTGAATTTTAAGGCTGCCTCACAGGGTTACTGTGAAAATGAGGTAAGGTAACTTCCGGAAGCACCCGGCAACCCACAGGCGCTTGCTCCATAAAAGCCATCACTGGAAGAAATCTGAGTGTTGTTTTATGCCTTTGCTGGGCAAAGGCAAAGTGAGAAGGCAAATTCAACATTGCTTAATACACGCAGTTTGGCAAACAGAAATTTTTCAGAGAATTGACTCCCTGCATGGAACCAAAAGTAGAAAGTGTCTGATGGTGAAAGATGAGACCAGGCCAAAGGGCTGAATCAAATGGCACCCTGGATTCCTGAGTCCTGGCCCCGCTGAGGGCTTCAGGTGAGTCAGGCCCTGCCCCCAGCACCTGGGGCGGGACAAGCTTTCCCCGAGGAGGCCGGTCATCCGCTGTGTCTCCAGCCCTGGGGGCTCCGCTGGGCGAGGGGAACCTGGGAGGGATCCCAGCACCGGGGGGAGTTTGCCCCATGCGCTGGGCCAGGACCCGAGGAAGGCTGGGTGGTGAGGGGATGCGGTCGCGCCTCTGGAAGGCAGCCCCGAGGGGGCCCCAGGCTGGAGACAGATGCCAGCACAGCCATCTCTGGGCCGCTACCTCTTGCTGGAGACGCCTTCTTCGGGCCTCACCCAACCAGCCATGGCTGCGCAAGGGAGAGACAAGAGAGAGGATTTCAAACACACAACCATCGCCAAGAGATCTCACATCCACGCAGCAGCCCCGGCGTGAAACAGGCTTTCTGGGCTTCACTGGATCCTTGGCGCCCTGGGAATCGCGATCCCCTTGGAACCAAAAGGGAAACCGAGGCTCAAGGAGATGGAGAAACATGCCCAGTACCACCCAGTGAGCAATGGCCAAGCGCAAACCCAGTGCTGGTCTGGGTTCAGGCTCAGTGCTCTTTCCAGGAGAACAGATTGCTTCTTGAGTTTCAAGGAAAAGGACTAAAAATTAGAAAAGCAACATCTAACTTAGCTCCAGACGATCTATAACCTGTGAATGCTGCATGCTGCCTGCTGCCACACGTGCCCCGTCTGGGATGCCCCTTCTCTCCCCCAGCTGCCAGCTCGGTGCCCAGACTCAACCTGGAAGACCCAGCTCAGGTTCAAGCTCAAACATGCTCTCTCCCGCGGGCCTGTCAGGGCTGAAACTGAGCCGCCAACCACAGCTCTCTCTGCGCCACGCCCCTTAGCGGACTCTGCACACAGCTTTGCAAGGTTTCATTTAAGCGCTCGCCTCCTCTAAGACACCTTGTGCTTCTTGTGGGCAGAGACGACTCGTGCCGACTCGTTTCCATCTCTGGATCCAAAGCACAAGCAAGGGGCTGGCCCAGGGTGGAGCTCAGCAAACGCTGGGTGAATGGAAGAATGAGAGAGAGGCCAACCCCCTTGCAAAGCTAGCCGGTCTCCACACGTGAATGATCCAGCGCAGGAGCAGGGGGCTGGGCAGGAGAAGGGGGCCCTTCCCGGCCAGCAGGGGCCACAGCCGCAGGATGCCGCACTGATGCCAGGGAAATGATGCCTGCCACCCTCCAGAGACCCCTGGCCTCCAGGCAGGGTGCTGGCCGTCCTCAAGGCAGGAGACCTGCTCACCCTGACGTCCCACATCAGAGAGCTGCTGGGGGAGAGGAAGGGGTGGTCGTGGAGGACCAGGGCTGTGAAGCCCCCAGTGCCGTTCTCTCAGTCAAAGCAGGGCTCCACCAGCCACATCCAGGGAACTCCGGGCTCGCCAGGGCACGTGGACGAGGCGCCCGGGATCAGACGCGTGTGGGAAACACTGCAGCCACGTGGCCCCCGTGAAGAGGCTGAAGTGCACTGGCGTCTGGGGGTTCCGGGATGCCCCTGGCTTCAACCAGCGTCTGCTGGCCTCACCCCACTTTCATCCCTGTTTTATTTCGCTTTGCAAGAAACCCATTGATATCCTGTGGAACTAGTGTCCCAAGGAATGCACTTTGGACCAGGGAGGCAGGTGGTGGAGGGGGAGCAGCCTCCTGGAGGGGGGCTGGGGCCACATGAGGGGGGATGGGGGGCCAGGGCTTCCCACCAACTAGCAAAGCACCAGGGAGGAAAGTCCAGGGGCCCACGTGAGGCCGCTGCAGATGAGAAAGTGTCTGTGCTGAGCCTCTACTTGCACATCTGTGAAATGGGAATAACAAGCCCTGACTCATCCAGGCATTGGATGAGATCATGGAGCCTGTGTTTGTGGAATTCGAGACCCCGCCCCAGCCCCTGCTGGTCAGGGGTGATCACACACACTCACCCGATGGGAAGACACGAATACAGGGTTAGGAAATCAAGAGGACAACAGCAAAAAGCAGGCCCAAGACCACAAAGCTTAGAGAGCCAGAGGCCAAGAGTTTCAGGGACAAGCAAGCCTCGGCCTATCAATAACCTCCAAAGAGATCAACACGTGAAAGCAGTGAGAAGCCCTGGTGTGCCTCGCTCCAGGGGTTTGCAGAAGCTCGTGGAAAAGGTGGGGGCTCAGGAGCCCACCAGAGCTACACCAGCTTGCTCCTTTCCAGCTGTCTAACCGGGAAGTGGCTTCACTCCTCGGTCTGTCTCCCCATGGGCAGGGTGAGGCTAAAGAGTGCCAGCGGCAGGAAGGCGGGGACGAAGTGACAGCGTGGGAAAGCCGCCGGCCTTAGTGGTGCTCCAGGAAGGTGTCTCCATCCAGGAGACCGGGGCAGATGTCGTCAGGGATGGCAACAGGGAGCTCGTTTTTGTCTTCAGGCAGGTGGAAAGTCAGCTTCTGAGGATGGGGAGGAGTGAGGGGGACCCAGGGTGAAGATGATGAAGTTCTGGGTTACATGGTGATGGCACCTCTCAAAGCCAGCATTGGGGAGGCACAGGCGAGAGACAGCACCCCCCAGGCCCAGCTCAGAGCCAAAGACAGGGGGCTTTGGAAGATGAGGATTCTACCGTGGCTTGCAATGAAGACCTCAAATTCAAGCACTGCCTTGACATCTTGGAGGCTCATGGGGCCCCCCCGGTCTTGTCTGAGACCCCTGCTCATGCCACATGATGCCCCCCACCTAACAGGAAAGCTCCCCACCCAGCTAATCCCCCCATCAGCTATACCAGCTGCACCCCACCTGGTCCTCAGCCTAATGGGTTTTACATCCCTGCCAGCAGGAGGAATTATTCAAGCAAACCAACCACATCCTCCAGCGGGAACCAAGGGTCACCCCACCCCCATTACTACCGAGCGGGCCCCCCAAGCCCCTGCTGGCTCACTCTGCTCCCAAGCGTGCCCCCAGGTGGCCCTGCAAGGCGGGTGGAGACCTCTTCCCCGGGGCTGTGGGTAAAGGTGACTAATAAACCGCTGCCAATCTCACCCGCTCAGTGTCAGTCGGTTGTCGTGTTTGGACACCCCCAGAACCCCAGGGCAGGACTCCCCACCTCCCCAACAGGGTGAAGAGGAGGCAGACAAAGCATGGCCACCACCCTGGAATACTTCCTAGGCTGACTTCTTTAAACTCTGATTAAGAGAAGTTAACTAACCTGCCCCGGGCCACACAGCAGGCAAGTCGCAGAGCTGGGTCTGAACTCTGAAGCTGAGCCCAGTGCCCGAGCTATTTCATGACTCCCTGTGGCCTCTCGATGTTGGGACCACCCATTCACAGGTCTTCTCTTGCCTGCCGAGACCCCTGATGGCAGGGAGGGGGGCTGGGGCTGGCTCACCTGGGTGCCCCCAGCACCCAGCATATAATAGATGCAACCAGCATCAGCCCTTCTAACATAATATCACACGGGGGAAAACTACATGGTCAGTTCCCTTTTGAGAAACGTATTGCTAATGGGGTCTGGAAGAAATCCCAAATCCCCATCTTTGCCTGGAGAACTTGACTACTGGGGTCTCTCCTCAACGTGCTATGCCGGCTCCTTCTGCTCCGAGCTGCAGTTCTGAGAGTCCTACGCGGATGGGGGATGAGCAGCCTGGAGAACTGGAGGACCATCTTAACCAAATCCGATTTGCAGACAAGGAATTGGAAGGCCAGAAAGGAGAAGGGATCACCCCGGATCGCTCTGATGGTCTCCTCTTTTCTTCCCCTATAAAACGCTGCCTTTCCATTAAAGAAAAATGCATTCAGCATGCACATACTGAATGCCAACTGTATGCAGTAGGTGTTATAAGGTGCTTAGCACAGAGATCTATACAAAGCAGAAAGGGAGCCAGAGGCTGCAAGGATTAATTCTGGGCCAGGGAGTCAAGATGGGCTGCAGGTGACAGGTGACATGAACCCAGAGGGACAGGTGAGTTGTTTCAGAGAGGACTAGGCAGGGAGGGCTGACCCTCCACCAGCACAGGTGCTCCCCCTCTAAGATGAGAGCCCTTGCAGGCAGCTGCTACCTGGACGGGGACGACACTTCCCAGTCTCCTGTGCACCTAGGGTGGGGTCGGGCGGGGCATGTGGCTATGTGGCCTGTGTTCCTTCCAGAGCGGGGAGGTTACGAGGTGGCTGTGCCTTCTGCCCCTTCTGCCAGCCAGAGGCCAGACTCTGAGGCCCCCGGGGCTGGCAGAGCCACGAGATAAGGGAGCTGGGCCCTGAGTCACCGCATGGAAGTGAGCCACCTGCCAACCAAACACACCCACGCTGGGCGGCTACAGGAGAGGAGAAGCCTCTGCCGGCAGGTGGTGACAGCAGCCAGTGTCCCCAACTCGTCCAGCAGGGAGCGTGGAGGCGGCGTTCCAGGTGGAGCGAACGGCACGACCACGACCCGGGGTGCGGCAGAGCCTGGCGGGTTTCAGGGGCCGGAGGAGCTGGCGGTGCCGGGGCCCGGGTGTGGGACTCGGAAGGCACGGAGCCAGCTCCGGAAAAGGAGGTCACATACCCGGGTTGGTTCCGGGGGCCCTGGTGTTGCTGGCACTGCTCTCGAAGGAAGAGTGGAAGTTGTGAATGGTTTCCTGCAAAATCTGTCTCTCCCGTCCCTGCGGGGGAAAGGGAAAACAGACACAGAAAGTCTTGTTCCATCTTCTAGCCGTTAATTCAACTGATGCAGTGTTGTTCATTCTCAACTCGTGCTTGGAAAACCCACTGGCGTCTTGGAGAAAATAAATTACCTAACTGAAAGCACCGAGTTCAATAATAACACGCTGAGTCAGAATCCCCCCCCCCAGCACCCACAGTCGCAGCCCGGTGGCGCCGGGGAGGACCCTGTGATGGGGGGGTCCCATTCCCCAGGCGCCGGGACCGACTCACCCCGGGTTATGCGGCCCGGAAGGCCGTCTCCTCCCCTGCCTTTTCCAGAGAATTCTGTGGGAGCTACGTTTCTCTCTGCTGCAGGTGAGGGCTGAGCTGCTGTGCCCTGCCCCCCTACCCCGGCCGAGAACATGTCACTTTGTCTTCTGGGGAGTCACCTGCCACCCTGACCCCACAACCCCGTCTCCTGAGGAAAAGCCATATGAACCCCTCGGGGTGTGGACGCGATTGCGGAGAGCGTGAGGGGACGGCCCTCGGACGCCCTCCCCGGCTGGCATCTGCTGCACACTCTGCTCCTGTACCCTCGGTTTGCACCCCAGTGGCAGGCGGGCAGCTCCCCCCAGGGCCTCTGAGGCCTCTGAACTTTCGGGGCACCAGCAGTTTCTGTCTTGATCTGCTTTCTCTTTCTCTGAGCGGGACCAGGGTTCCCAGCCACCCTGGGCCGCCTCTGCTGGCTTGGGGGCCTGGGGCCGGCAGCGCCCCGTCGGGGTTGGGTGCGGCTGGAGTCGGAGCGAGGACGGGTGGGTCTCGCTGGGCTCTGCCCTCCCTCTTGGTCAGCCCTGGGGGACTCCAAGTCAGCTGCATGGACAGAACGGGGACCCTTCTCTGTCTCCCAACCATCCAGCTGTTTTGCAAACACCTGAAAAAAAAAATCCTCTTGCAAAGCACCAAGGCCTCAGGGCTGGGGAAATAAACGCTTCCCTGTGGAGCAGGACTTTGACCTCTCAACCAGATGCAAGCAGCTCAAGGCCCTGGGGGGGTCTGGGCCTCTCCACCAGCCTGACCCTCCCGGGCCGGGACACGCCTGGCTCCTCCCGCTGCACTCACAGGGCCCCAGGTCAGGAGCGCGGGTTACATGGGCATTTTCCAAATCAATAAGGTGAGGTCACGAATGCAAGGCAAACTGAAAATGAATCATCTCTGGCAGACTGTTCGCTGCTGCTTGGGTTGAGCCGTGTCCCCCGAAAAGAAAGGTGGAAGCTCTAACCCTGGTCCCAGAAATGTGACCGGATTTGGAAACAGGGTCAACAAAGAGAGAATCGGGTAAAATGCTGGGGTAGGGTGGCCCTCAATCCAGTATGACTGGTGTATGTAGAAGAAGGGGAAATTTAGACAGAGAGAGAGAGACAACAGGCAGACAGACGGACAGACACGGCTGTGTGGAGCTGGAGAGAGATCGAGTCATGCCAAGACGGGAGGAGTGACAAGGAGGCCGGCACCGCCAGCCAGGAGAGAGCCAGGGACAGGCCCTCCCTTCGGGTTTCCGAGGAGCCCGGCCCCTCCGGCACCCTGACTTTGGCTCTGGCCCCAGAACTGGGAGACAAGGAACGTTGGGTGTTTTAGGGCACCCCACTGGTGGTGTTTCCTGACAGTGGCCCTAGAACACGAAGACGTCTGCTACAAGTGACCAGGTTAAAAAAAAGATCCTCAGGATGAGCCCAGACCACAGTCTTCCTTTTCTTTCATTCCGGACCCCCAGGTCGGGCCCTCTCATGCCAGTGAGGCCTCCGGGCAGCGGAAGGGACAGTCGGGTTCTCCCCTCACTCTGCCAGGACAGCCCTCCCAAGGTTGAAGAGGCTGGGAAATTTTTCCCAAAGGCCGCGGGGTTGAAGGACGGTGCCCACGGGTCCCACCCAGCCACCTGTACCTGTGGCCCCCAGTGTGCCCCCCTTCCACTGAGTCGCCGCACCTGTAACCTGGGGGCCGTGCCACCTGCCGGGCCTGCGAAGTGGAAGGGCTGAGAAGGAAAGGAAGGGGGGCTGGGCGATTTCACCCCTCAGCAGCGCCTTCGCCTGGGTCACCCGAGAAATGCAGTCAGGGCAAGGCGGGGTTCCAGGACATGCTGCCCCCCACTCTTAATGGGGAGCCGGGACGACCAGAACCCTAACTGTGGCCACAACCATGCTGGAAGTCGGGCCGAGACGAGCAGGCCAGGGTGTGTGGACACTGCAAGAGGGGCTCCTGGAAGTCCTGCTCGCCTCAGTTCTTCACGCAAGAACCAGCAGAGTAGCACGGAACCCCCAGCCCATGGAGTGCAGCGTAAGGAAGCATATTTTTGTACATATTTTTGTAAATGTCCCCCAAGCATGCCTTTCCCCACGACACACTGATGCACTTGCTTCCAGAGGGCTGTGGCAGCAAAGGGTGGGGTTGGGTCACAAACACTGGGGCCCAACCCTGGGGCCACGTCTTGGCTGTGTGACCCGGGAAAGTTCCTTACTCTCTTGGCACCTCGGTCTCCTCCACTATAAACTGGAGCTGACCTCGGCGGGAGCTTGTGGGAATTGAGTGGGTGATTCTAGGTGACGGGCTTATAGTACAGAGCCCAGCTTAGGCGTGTGTCACGGTTCCCTGGGGCTGTGTCACAATGTACCGCAAACTGGGGGGCTTAAGACAACTGCAATGTATTGTCTCCCAGCTCTGGAGGCTGGTGGTGCACAACCCAGGTGTGGGCAGGGCCCGCTCCCCCTGAAGCCTGTAGTGGGGGCCCTGCCTCGCCTCTTCCAGCTTCTGGGGATGCCCAGCCAGCCTTGGCTTGCGGGTGCATCGCTGCAATCTCAGCCTCCACTGTCACCCAGCCTTCTCCCCCGTGAGTCCCTCCTCTTCTGACAAGGACACCAGACATATTAAGGGGCCCCCCCAGTCCAGGGTGATCTGGGCTTAACTAATTCCATCTGCAATGGCCTTATTGCAAAATAAGTCCCTCCATCTGAGGGACTGGGGTCAGGACTTTCACACATCCTTTTGGGGGGACCTGATTCAACCCATATGCTCAACACCTACAAAGCACCCGTGGTGTGGCACGCACTCCAGGGGTGGTATTTCATGAATAATCAAAGCCCCCAAGACTTCTGCACTTGCCTCCGCTGAGCACCTGGGAGCCCCCAGGTGTCGCCCCTCCTGACAGCAGAGACCCGCCCCCTGCAGCAGGCCCACCTCCACGGCCCCTCCCATCTCACGGCAGAGCAAAAACAGCCCTGGTCTGGGAGTCAGGGCTCACTGCCCACCTCAGAGCCTCAGTTTCCCCATCTGTAAAGCGAGCCAGTCCAGCCTTGGTGGAAGATGTGATCCACATGCGGGAGAGGAGAAAGAAGAGAGTGAAGACTCCTTGTAACTGCCCGAGGCGATGCTACCCAAATCTCCCTGAAGGGCCACCCCAGCCTGTCACGGGTAAAATGGTAACAGGAACAATGGTGATGACCACGAGGGGCGTTCCCTTGGCCCCTGCCGGCAGGTCGGGGAGCAGCCGCCTCTGCAGAGCAAGGTCCAGTCGGGGGACCCGACCCAGAGGCCAGGAGAGCGGGTTCAGGTTCTGCCTCCGCTGCCTCCCACCCCGTGACTGGGTACGTGCCCCCTCCCCAAGACTCTGCTTCCTCGAGCTGGACAGGGAGAGCAAGGCCACCGGCCGCCCTGGGCTGGTTGTGAGGACCACGGAAATGCAGTGAAGTGACCGGGAAACGGCAACGCGCGGCTGGTGTGAGCCATCTCCTCAATGTCCCCGTGCACAAGCCGGCAGTGCACAAACAGAGCCACAGTGCTGGTCACACTCTCCTGCATAACCGTGCACTGTGACACGGCCCCAGGGAGAGCAACTAAAAGAAAAAGACGTCCCTTACATTATTATTTATGAGGCCAAAATGTGTGGTCCAATGAGTGGGGAAGCTGTGAGGCAAAGCGTGAAAAAGCAGCAGGTGATGGAGTCTGCTCCATCATCGCGGAGTGAGAGACAGACTGTTCACCAGCCACCGCCAGGGTAAGGGCAAAACGCCGAGGGCAAAGCAGTGTGAGCAGCCCGGGGGCAAGGCCCAGCTGACAGGGAGGGGCCAAGGCTGTTTCTGTTTGTTTGTTTGGCCATGGGGAGAAGGGCGTGTTGCTAATCTTTGGCTTTAAAGCTAATGAAACAAATTTAAAATGAGGCAACGTGGGATGCCACCACCGATCCAGGCGACGGAAGGTTTTCTGTGTGCCAGGAGCTCCGTGAGCATTTCAGGCCTTGCACCAACCCCCTCGCACCCACCCTACAGAAGAGGGAAGCGAAGGTCAGAGAGGCCCATGACTTTCTCCAGGCAACACAGCGAGTGATTCAAACCCATCAGCCTGACTCCAAGAGCCCGTCTTAACCAAGGGCTCTGCTTCTATAGTGTTCTGGAAGGCAAAACCCAGTCCCATGGTTGAAGTTACCTGAGGGAATGTTTTAGCTGGATGTGAGGAGAAACAATCTAACAGGTCTGAAATGGGGACCGGCCACCCTGAGAGGTAGTGAGCTATCCGTCATGAGAAGTATGCAAGCAAGTTTCTGTTGGCTATGCCAGAGGAGACGAGGCTAGACCACCACTAAGGCCCTTGGGGACACTGCGGGCCTAGGATCCCAGGCAAGTTCTCAGTTGTTTGAAGGAAAAAAAAAAAGATGGAAAACAATACCTTGCCTGTGTTCAGTTCAGAAATCGCTGCCAAAATCTGCTGCCTGGACCCATCTGTTTTGATCCCCAGCTCCTTCAAATCGCCGTCCGTGAGGGTGAGGAAGGCCTCCATGTCCACCTGGGAGAGAGGAAGGGGACAGGCTGCCATCTGCTTCAGGCCACACCTCTTTTTTCACACCCAAAACAGAGATCATGATTATGAGCTATCAGTGCTTATTAGGAGTGAATTATAATTTACTTCTTCTAGTTTCTGACTTGACACTTAAAGTTTAGTTGGAAATCCCATTAAAAACCAACTCTCTTCATTCTAGCCCTCAGGTTTTCAAAATAGACCCAGGATGGAAAGACCCTGACAATGAAATAAGTACGGGATGTCTTCAAGGCAGCCATCTGGGGTGGCTAACACGGAAAACTCCAGGTCCCGCTCGTGGGAATGTAACGCCAATGTTACGGCAATGGTCCCGGTACTAGAGACTGCAAAGGAGAATGCGGGCATAAGGCAGTACTCACCATGTCTCCCCCAAAGAGGACAAGAAAGAGTTAGACTGTGAGAGACAGAGAAGGAAAGTAAACACCAGAAGCCATGAAGGACAGAGGTGGAGAAGGGCTCAGGAAATGGGCACCCCGTGCTCCCTGGCTTCTGCAGTGAAATCCCAACAGCTCTCTCTCTCTCATCCCTGCCTGGGCCCTGGATACAAAACGCAGAGCCTCTGCTCCAGCAGCTTCTCCAAACCCCGAGGCAGGTGGAGGGAAGGTGATGCAGTCATGTGCAGACATGGGGGCCAAGGATGGGCAGAATCCAACTCTAATGGCCTGCTGGGTCACTGTGTAGTGACGCAAAGCCCTTTCTAAGAGACTTACATAGATTACACCATTTTAGAGATGGGGACCCGCAGCTGGGCCAGATGGGGCTGTAAGGGGCCAAGCCTGGATCTGAACCCAGGGAGCAGGCTCCAGAGCCCCGACTGCTGATGCATTACCTTGGACACTTAATGGCTTTAAGACTGGAACTTTGTAACCAAATAAACCCCCTTTATAAAAGCCAATCCATTTCTGGTGTTTTGCAAAAAGGCAGCTTTAGCAAACCACAACACTTGGGGACCAGGCACCTTCTCAGTGGGTTCTGCCCCCCAACGGTACTTCTCCCTCCCAGCTCCCCACCTCCGCCTGCCCCCACACCTGAAGCCAGAGCTCCTTCCGGTGCATGTCCACCTGAAGCCCGCAGCCTGCAGGATCAAGTCCTCCTGGTCCTGGCCCCACATGGCCAGGGTCCATCCAGGCCAGCACCAAGGGCTGTCAGGCCCTTCCAGCCCTGTCCCCTCTGTCTTCAAAGCTCAGCTTAACCCTCAGCCGAGGTCTCCTCTGGCCTCAGTCTGCAGACCCGCCACCCCCACCCCAGGGCTCCCAGGGTCTCCAGGGTATCTGTATTACCCAGGGCCAAGGTCCTAGGCAGGCAGGAGGGGAATAGTGTTTGTTGATTGAATGAATGACCGCATTGCCAATCAATCTCCTTCCGCCTCCTCATCTACATTGACCTTCTCAACCTCTGACCTCTGGCGATTCTGGGGCTGTCAAACCCTCACTGCTCAGTTAAGGATGCACAAGAGGCTCAGTTCCCCTCCAGTGAGAACTTGTGAAGGGTTAGTGGGGATGAGGCAGAAATATGCCACTGTCCTTTCAATACCCAATCTCCAATATTTTAGTTAATAGAACCCCAGTTTCCAGCTGGGCACAATTTCCTCAAAACTAGAACTGTCTTTCTAACTTTCCTTTGCAGATAAGTACATCATGTGACAAACTTCTGTTCCATGAGATATAAGAAGGTTGTGTGGTACTTTAGAGAAGTCACCTTGAAAGGAAGATGACAGGTCGTTTTGCTTTCCCCTTCCTCCATCCTGCTAGCTGGAATGTGGATGCGATGGCTGGAGCTCTAGCAGCCACACTGGACTTGGAAAACAAGTGCCACAGTTTAGGGATATGGCACAGAAATGAAAGGAGCCTAGATGACTCAACTCCAGACTTTTGATGGGAGAAATAATCTCCTATTTTGTTTAAGGCACCTGTTCTAGTTTGCTAATGCTGCAGAATGCAAAACACCAGAGATGGACTGGCTTTTATAAAAAGGGGGTTTATTTGGCTATACAGTTACAGTCTTAAGGCCATAAAGTGTCCAAGGTAACACATCAGTAATCAGGTACCTTCACTGGAGGATGGCAAATGGCGTCCGGAAAACCTCTGTTAGCTGGGAAGGCACGTGGCTGGTGTCTGCTCCAAAGTTCTGGTTTCAAAATGGCTTTCTCCCAGGACATTCCTCTCTAGCAAGCTTGCTCTTCTTCAAAACGTCACTCACAGCTGCACTCCGTTCAGTCTCTTTGAGTCAGCATGTTTTATATGGCTCCACTGATCAAGGCCCACCCTGAATGGGTGGGGTCACACCTCCATAGGAGTATCCCACCCAAGTCACCACCCACAGTTGGGTGGGGCACATTCCAAGCAAATCTAACCAGCACCAAAACATCTGTCCCACAAGACCACAATGATAATGGCATTTGGGGGACACAATACATTCAAACTGGCACAGCACCTTTATTTTGTTTTTTTTCTACTACATGTAGCAAATCAAATGCATCATAATACAGGTGGAAAGATGAAAATTATTATTCCATCTTCAATACAGCAAGCTGAGAACATGTATTAACTCCACCCCTCTTCCAAATTCTCACTGATGACTAAAGGTCTGTAAGGATAGGGAGAAATTTTACCAGCCCTGGAAAGCAGGGAAAAATGCTATCCACATGCCAGATATTTCAAGGAGCTTCTGCAAGGCCTTAATAAGCACCCCTGGAGCTGTGGGGGCTGGGGCTGGAGGCAAGGGCAGGGGGCCACCAGTGGGGTCAAGGCCCCAGTCCTACCAAAGCCTCCAAAGAGAACCCCAAGTCGTGAGCCCACAGAGAGAGCGAAACCCCCACAGTGCCAACCAGCTTGTGCACGGCCCAGAGTCGTGCTAAGTACTAGGGAGGGACAGCTGAGCTTGGCTCCTGACAAGGCCAGGGAGTCTGGACCGGGGAGAGAGAGAGGCACTGCCCCAGAGAACCCCAGGAAACGGCAACAACCCGAAACCCCCCAGCAGGGCTCCCGGCCCTCCTCTCCGTGCTGCCTCTGGCCCTGGCTCCCTCCCTGACCCCAGAGGCCACTGAGGCTCAGGCAGCCCAGTTAAACCACAGCAAATCCACACGCTTCGCCTCCCCCCTTCCCCTTCAAATTCTGCAAGCTGTAAACCTCAGCTGGACCCAGCCCTGTTTCCTTCACTGGACAACGGGAACAGCCTCTGCGGGACGAACGGGGGGTGCTCAAAAAGGGGGACAAAGCTGAGAAATCAGGACAAATAACACCTTTGAAACAGAGATAAGGAAACCTCAAGAAATGCAAGTAAATTTTGAGATGTGCTCTCAATACATTCTAAGAGAACATGGAATGAACATAAATATGCGTGTGTGTATACACACACACACACACATAAATGTAAAAGCATGCAGCCATCAGCGAACAGGAAAGATTTCTTGGCGGTTGTGAGATAAGAAAAACCACTGGTGAGGTGTAAATCGCCAAGGAGGCAGGAACGACAGACAGGGTGGGGCAGAAAGCCAATGGATGATGAAAGTCACTGCAGCTCTCGTCTGACTCTTGAACCAAAATGCAAACTCCTAAACTGCACCTTGAGCTCGCCAGGACAGTGAGTGATTCCCCTACCAGCCACTGTAATTACAACCATTGTCCTGTACTAAGAGGGGCCCGAGAATGTTTTACACCAGGGATCGTGCCCTGGTGGCTGGGAGCCTGCAAAAGTGTTTCATTTCACCCAAACACTAATATTTTTAAACAGCTTTCTTGAGACATAATTCACATGGTACACATTAAAATATACAACTCAACAATTTTTAGGTACTCAAGGGTTGTGCAACCATCATTACAGTCTTTTTAAATATACTACAGTATATTTAAGAATATTTTCAACACCCCCAAAAGGCACCCCACACCCATTGGTAGTCACCCCCCCATTTCCCCCCACCCCAGCCCCCCGCCAGCACCAGCCTACTTTCTGTCTTTATGGATCTGCCTATTCCGGAGATTCCTATAAATGGAAAAATACAGTGTGTGGCCTCTGGAGTCCGGCTCCTCTCACTCAGCATAAGGTCTTCCAGGTCCATCCCTGTTGTCGTGGGTGTCAGGACTTCTTTCCTTTTTATGGCCAAATATTCCATTGTATGGAGGGACGACATTTCATTCATCCATCACCAGCTGATGGACACTTGGGTTGCTTCCCCTTTGGGGCTATTATGAATAATGCCGCCAGGAACACCTGAATACAAACTCTGGCAGACAAGTTTTTGTGTGGGTATATACCCAGGGATGGAATGGCTGGGCAATATGGAACTCTGAGTTTAATATTTTGCTGAACCGCAAAAGAGTAATTTCTTAAACAGATTTTAGATGCTTTTAAGCATATAGGAACTCAGATTACCACAGATCCTACACCCAGACACTCAAAATAGCTTCACTGGGATTTGCTTTTGGCCCACTTCAAATCTGTAAGCCTGGCAGTCAATTCTCATCAACAAAAATGTTTGCAAGACAGACGCAAACTTTACCAGACAAAGCAGTGCTGAAGACTAAAAAGTTCTATAACAGAAGGAGCCAGAAGTTCCCCAGGAGCTCACTGTCATGAAGCGAACTAAATGTGATGAACACAAATTCTATTTTCTCAGCTGTTGCGATGAAAAAGATCAATCTAGACTTACAAAATGAAAACCTACATATTCAGATATACAGCATTTTATTTTTAAATTTTTTACAGTAAGATTTAAATTGACATTCAGAAAGAAGAGGCTTACCTCTTGTTCCTCAAAAATGGGCTGGTATTTCTCAAGTGATAATTTCTTAAGGATTCCAGTCAGCTCATCTTCAAGAGGGGAAGATGTGGGGGAAAAAATAGAATTTTGTGAAATGCATCAAAAGAGTGATCTTCAAATTTTCTTACAAAGAGGTGGTCATCTTATTTCCAATGAAATCCAACAAGAAACCCCATGGGGAAAGCAGATCCAAGACGGGCTCCCGCAGACAGAGCCGGAGGGGTCCCACCTGCCAGCCCATTCCCCTCGGCATCTCCCGAACCCCAAATCGGGCTGCAGAGACCAGGTGGGAGATTCTGGCCCAGCTGCTAACTCCCCAAAGGCTGCAAAACCATCAAGTTCTCAGAACTTAGCTGCTGGGACTACATCTTGGCCTCTTTCTGTCTGAGAACATTTTAAAATTTTTTCTTGACTGCCAGTAGCTGTGACTGCAGCAAATGCTACTGACAGCAAGTCCTCAAAGAGAGAACCCAAGAGGACGGGCAGGCGGGCCTCGGGCTGGAACCAGGGGTGGACACTCTGGACTTCCCAAAGGAAGGACCTGTCTGTGCAGAAAACCAGCACCAGGGGAAAAAGTGGAGCAGACTCTGAGTGTCAAGATCTCAGAGCAGGGAGCATAACGCAAGGGAACATGACCAGTGTCTGGGGAGCTTGAAGAAATACCCATCACACTTTTACACACTGGTCCTCCTGAACCCCCAGATTTACTGGGGATACAGCAGGACCAAGACAGATAGTAAGCCGACTGATGGGCCAAACACAGAGAGGAATGAACAGCTCAGGGTAGGGGAGATACTGGGGAGAGGAGGGGGCTGCATCACACAGGGTGGTCAGTGACGGCCGCCCTGTTCAGGGGACATTTAGCAGTAAATGCAGGCGTGAGCTGGGCACATGTCTGGGGGAAACGCACATCAGGCAGCAGGACACAGCACATGCAAAGGCCCTGAGGCAGCGGGCGCAATTCAAAGAACAGTGGCTTGCCAGTTAGGAGGCCTGAGTTCTTTTTGTTTCATCATTAAGTCATTCACCAGTGACTGCTGATGTGCCTGCTGGGTGCTGGGGACCACTGCTGGGAAGGAGCTCACAGTGGGGCTGGGAAGACATAAGAGGGTGGCAGCCAAAGGCAGACTCCAAAGCTGTCCTGGTTGCAGTGGACATGTACTGTTTTTGCTTGCCCAGCATCCACCCCCCACCCCTTCTGGAAGCAGCACCCCAATTTCCTTTGAGGATCCACGTCTCCCCCTTCCCTGTCCACAGAGTGTCAGTAGGGCAGACCCTGGCCGCAGCTCCGAAGGCAGACCCGTGTCCCAGGCCTGGCCGAGCAGCACACATCACCTCTGGGGACAGAGAGTTGGGTCAAGGCCGGGCAAAGGACCCCAAGCCCTTAGAAGTCTAGCCAAGCCAGGCCAATGACCTCTGCCCCTGGGGTTTTGCTGGAAGTACTGAGAAAGCTGCATTCTTTGGGGTTGCTTGGTGAGAAGGAAGAGGACGAGGAAGGAAGCAGGACATGCTGCGGCCATGTGGAGACCGCCTACCTGAGATATGGAGAGAAACATTCCCAAGCACCTGGATCCAGACGTGCCTGAAGCACACCCACACTCTT
This sequence comes from Choloepus didactylus, assembly GCF_015220235.1. Classification (NCBI taxonomy): domain Eukaryota; kingdom Metazoa; phylum Chordata; class Mammalia; order Pilosa; family Megalonychidae; genus Choloepus; species Choloepus didactylus. Next base: position 126,351,361 of record NC_051316.1, on the reverse strand, counting down.
CCCTTAGGTGAGCCAATGAATTATCAGGCTTTTGGGTTTTTTTTTTAAGCCAGTTTCATTTGCAACTGAGAGACTCTTGATTTGCACAGGGTTCAGGGAAAGGTATACAATTCACCTGGAGAAGCACTTCCATGGGTGTACACCTGTGCATGTGAGCAAAACACGCTTACATTTATAAAGTATATGAGGGAGCTCACTTAGCCCAGTGAGGATAAAAATGCAAGAGAACAGTGGGGAAGAGGAGGGGCAAAATTTTGCTTGTTTATTTTTTTAATTAGAAAACTTGAGCTGGAAGGCCATGGCTACTGTGGGCAGCTCGCTGCTCCGGGCTCTGGGGCCACCGCGGTGAGGGGCCTGGGTGGGCTTCAGGGCCTGGGGGACTCACCCTCGTCCGTGATGGTGCCACTGCTGGAGCCCCCGCTGCTCTTGGACTGCCGGTGGGAGGAAGAGGAGGACACTGAGGACTCGGCGGGGTGCCCCTTGGGGGATGGCGAGGGTGTGAGGGTGGGGGACGTGCTTTTGGAGGTAGTGGAAGTCCCCGACTGAGGCCTTGTGCTGGTCTCCAGTTTCTGCTGAAGAGAGTAAGACGCATCCATAAGCCACTGCCTGGGGGATAGAAAAGATCACAACACACCATCGCAGGCACGGTGGGACCCAGCTCAACAAAGAATCTAACCAGGACTACCAAGTCTCCAAAAACATGTACAACAAGTGACAACATTGCCATCAGGATGGAGACAGGAAGCGCGGGAAAAGCAGCACTGCAGGAGCCGGGAAACCTGGGTTCGAGCCCCGGCCCCACCACTACCTGCACGTTGCCCCGGCCAAGCCCCGTGGCTCTTGGGGCTGCAGCGATCCCGATCCCGGCACTAAAATGCAAACGTGGCTTCAACGTCCTCAGAAATCCCTTTCTGCTCTCGATGCTCCTTCATCTAAACCAGTCGCTTCCAACCTTTTCATCAAAGAACGCTACTGTTTTTCCCTCAGGTTTTTTTTTGTTTGTTTTTTGGGTCACTGTTCAGCTTTTTATATAAACTTTTACATTGAAATAATTTTAGACTTACAGAAGAGTTGCAAGCATAAGAGAGCTCCTGTACGGCCCTCACCCAGTGAACCTGATGTAACATCTTATATAACCACAGGATGATGATCAAAACTAAGGAATTAATTGATTTTGTTTTTTAAATTCACCTACAGGAGAAACAACTCTTTGTTGGGTACCATCCTGAGGGCTCACAAATGCAGAGTTGTGCACCCACCAATGAGCCCCAAACAGAACGGCGCCATCATCCCCTAAATTCCCCCGAGCTGCCCTTTTCTCGTCTCCCCCTCCCCTAACCCCAACCCATGGAAATCACTCATCTGTTTTCCATTTCTATAGTTGTACCTTTTCCAGAATGTCACATAGTTGGAAACATACAGCATGGAGCCTTTGGGTCTGCCTTCTTTCACCCAACATGACGCCTCTGAGATTACTGACCTCGTTGCATGTGTCAGTACAGGTCACTGTTGCTTTTTATTGCTGCGTAGTATTCCACTGAGTGGTTTACTGCAGGGAATGTCTGGGACATTTCCAGTTGTGATGATTATGAATAAAGCTGCTGTAAACATCATGTCCAGGTTTTTGTGTGAACAGTGTTTAATTCACTTGGGTAAACACCTTGGAGCGATGGCTCATATGGTAAGTGCATGCTTCATTTTATAAGAAACTGCCTAAAGGTCTTCAAAGTGGCTGTCCCATTCTGAAATGAATGACACATTCAGTCCCACCAGGCAATGAATGACAATTCTGGCAGCCCCACATTCTCACCAGCACTTGGTATCTTTTTTTCTTTTCAATTTTATCCAGTCTAACAGGAGCATAGTGTTGTCCCATTAAGGTTTTAATTTGCATTTTCCTAACAACCAATGATGCTAAGCATCTTTTCAGATGCTTATTTGCCATGTTTATATCTTCTTTGATAAAGTATCTGTTCAAATATTTTGCACATTTTTAAACTTGTTCTTTGTTTTGCTTTGTTTTAATTGTTGAGTTGTGAGAGCTCTTTATCTATTCTGGATATAAGATCTTTATCGGATATGTGATCTGCAAATATTTTTTCCTAGTCTGTGGCTTGTCTTTTCACTCAGTTATAAAGCATCTTCTGCAGGGCAAATTTCTTTTTTTTTTTTTGATGAAGTCCAGTTTACTTTTTCTTTTATGCACCATGCTTTTATACTGTATCTAAAAACTCTTTGCCAAACCTAAGGTCACACAGATTTTCTCATGTTTCCTTCTAGAAGTTTCATAGCTTTCAGTTTTATATTTGTCTGTGGCCCATTTTGAGTTACGTTTGTACTGTCAGCTACGTGAGGAGGTTCACCGCCTTGCGTAACGAGGCCCAACTGTCCCAGCACCATTTGCTGAAAAAACCACTCTCTCTCCACTCAACGGCCCCTGCCCCTTTGTAAGAATTTCAGCTGGCTGCTGTCGTGGGCTCCCTGTTCCGCCCACTGGTCTGTGTGTCTGTCTTTTCACACTGCAGCTTTATGGTAAGTCTTAAAATTAGGGCATGGGAGTCTTCCAACTTTGCTCTTTTTCATAATGCTTCTGGATATAATTCCTTTGCATTTCAGTGTAAATTTTAGAATCAAGTTTCTCAGTCTCTACAAAAAGAGGCTGCTGGGATTGTAACTGGGATTACACAAGTCTACAGATCAAACTGGGGAGAACTGTTATCTTAGCAATAATGAACCTTCCATTCCATGAACACCATAACCCTCTCCATTTATTTCAGCTTTTTATGATTTATCAGTATTTTGCAGTTTTCAGCCTATAGATGCTGTACATATTTTGTTAACATTTATACCTAAGTATTTCATTTTGGGGTATTACTGTTAGTGGTATTATTTTTAATTTTTCATATAAAAATTGTTCTACTTCTAAGTGTGTGTTGCTAGTATACAGAAATACAACTGACTTTTGAAGACTGATTTTATCTCCTGAGACACTGCTGAACTCACTGAGGAGGCCCAGGGGCTGCTTTACAGATTCTCTGGGGTTTCCATGTAGATAGTTGTGTGGTCTAAGAAAGAAAGGATTTTATTTCCTCCCTTCCAATGTATCCTTTTTCTTCTTTTTCTTGCCTATTGCACCGGCTGCAGTTCCTGGTACAAAGCTGAATAGGAGAGAGTTGGATGTGACAGCATTTTTGCCTTTTTCCCAATCCTAGGGAAAAAGCAGTCTTTTACCATTAAGTATGATGCTAATTGTAGAAAATTCAAATATTGAACCAAATTTGCATTCCTGAGATGAACTCCCCTTGGTCATGGTGTATCATCCTTTCATTTGCCACTGGATTGGAAGTGCTAATATTCTGTGGAGTTTCACAGCTATATTCATGAGAGCTTTTAGTCTTTTTCTTTTCTTGTAATGGGTTTGGTTTTGACATGAGGATTATGTTGGTTCATAAACTCAGTTGAGAAGTATTATCTCCTATTTTTCTGGAAGAGATTGTGTAGAGTTTGTATTATTTTTTCCTTAAATGCTTGATAGAATTTGCCAGTGAAATCATCTGAGCCTAATATTTTGTCTTTTGGAAGGTTTTTAGTTACAAAATCAATTTCTTTAATAGATATGGGATTATTCAGGTTATCTATTTCTTCTTTGAGTGAGTTTACAAGTTTGTTTCTTTAAAGGAATGATTCCATTTCATCTAAGTTACTGAATTACTGGGCACAGAGTTATCAGTATTCCTTTATTATCATTTTAATGTCTGGGATCAGAAGGGATATGTCTCCTTTTTCATTCCTGATACTGGTAATTTGTGACTTTCTGTCTGTCTCTCAGTCAGTCTGGCTAGAGGTTTATTAATTTCATTGATATTTTCAAAGAAAACTTTTGGTTTCTTTGATTTTCTCTATTATTTTTCTGTTTTCAAGTTCACTGATTTCTGCCCTATTATTTCCTTCCTCTTGCTTGCTTTGGGTTTGTCTCTCGTTTCTTAAAGTAGAAGCTTATATTTCTGTTTAGAGACTTTCTTCTTTTCTAATGTAAACACATACTGCTATCAATTTCCCTCTAAGCGCTGCTTTATCTGCATACCACAAATTTTGATATGCTATATGTTACTTTTCATTCAGTTCAAAATATCTTTTCCCTTCTCTTGAGACTTCCTCTTGGACCCATGGGTTATTTAGAATTGTGTTTATTTTGAAGTCTCAGAGAGAGAACTGGGGGGTGGAGATGGAGACAGATACGGATCGTTTCCTTCAGAGAGTCCAATTACCTCTATGTGATAACAATTGATAGTATTCCACAACTTTCGAATGCTCTGTTCTTCTGCTCTTCCTCCTTCCCCTCCTCCTCCTCCTTTTTACTTTTTTCCTCTGTGATTCAGTCTGGATCATTTCTACTGATCTGTCTTCAAGTTCACTGATTCCTTCCTTGGCTGTGAGTTCTACCGCATAGCCTGTCACAGGCATCCCATGTCCTTACAACTGTTTTTCACTTCTAGCATTTCCGTGTGATTCTTTATTGTTTCCATCTCTCTGCTGATATCTCCCATGTGATCTTGCACGCTGACCACGTTTTCCATCACAGCCTTTTATATACTAATTGCTGTTACTTTACATTTCCTCTCAGTTAATGCCAACCTGTGTCATGCCTGAGTCCGATTCCGATGAGTGTTTTATCTCTCAGGAGTGTGTTTTTTCTTGCCTTTTCACATGCCTTGTGATTTCCGCTGAAAACTGGACATCTTGTGAAGGGGGGTAAAGACTAAGGTAAAGCGTTGTCATGCCTGGAAACGAGTAGGTCTTTCCTTGTATCAGGCCTTCAGTGCTCCTTCCAGCCAACTGCAACCCAAAGTGGAAAAGAAGTCCCTCCTTTGGGTTTTGAAATATTTGTCAACAAGCTGCCTACATATTAATAAATTCTTCCCTCTGCTTTCTCTATAAAGAAAGACATTCCCAAACAGAGCTTCTGACAAGCAGGAGATAACCAGTGCACCCCTCCGAAATGGGCCTATCCCAGCCAACAGCAAAGAAACATGACGCTCTGGACCAAGAGAAGCACTATTGGGGGAGGAGGGTGGGATTCTCGGACACACTGGAGCCACTCCCTTGGCCCCAGAGGGGTGGACTGATTGTATCAACAGCACCATCTCACCCCTCCCAGGACCTGTTCCCTTTCCCTGTAAGCCTGCCTGCTCTCTTAGAGCTGACTTCCTTAAACCACCCACTTGTCTTCAACTCTTGCCTTCCACCACTGCCGTGAGAAATGCCCGGGCCAGCCCGCTGCAGAGGGAGGCCCATGGTCACCCTGGTCACCCCAACAGACAGCCAGTCGTGTGACAACACCCCCTGGACCAGGAGAGCCGCCTGGCTGAGCCCAAACTAAACCCCCTGCTCACAGATTCACAAGCTAAACAAATGCTTTTTGTTTCAGCCTCTGAGCCTGGGGGTGGCCACAGGAGGCTGAGCACCCAGCGGGCCACTGGGGCCTCCGGGAGCTGGGAGTGTTGATGCAGCACCACGGCCACCTGCCCTGCCCCGGTGTCTCCCAATGCTCACGTCCCACAATTCCCGAACATCCTGGAAGCCGTGTCTCACAAATACTCCACCAGTGCTGTGAGCGGCTAGTTGTGAGCCATGTTCAGAACCTAATTCAGGAGGCTTCCATTTTGAACACTAATTTCTAACCCTTCCTAAGGGAGTCTTTGAAAAGCACCTTGTGGCTCCATTTTGTTGCTGGTCTTTGAGAGAAAGCCCACTTCTGTGTCCTTTGATTTAGGGCAACGCCTCCTGAGACCCCTGGGCTGGGCTGACCACAGAAGACTCCTAGGGGGAAAACAGATGCCCCCAGCATCACCCGAGAATCTAATCTGATTAGCAGAGGATGGGGCCCAGAAACCTGAATTTTTAAACAGCTCCCCAAGGTTACAGGGTCATGACGATACTGACAACACCAGGTGATCCTTGAAACGGATTGTTTCTCCAGTTCGTTGTTTCCTAATGCATCTTTAACAAAGTTAATTTCCTTTCATCCTCTGTATATAGATTATATATAACTGATGCAGCCAAGCAAGGGAATGATACAATTTATAATTTATGACTTAGATGCCTACCTATTTCCAACACTGATTAAAGGAAGCTAACAATATCTAACACACCCAATAAGATCATCAAAATAGAAACAGAAAATTTTAGACAACATAGAAGAGGAAAACTATATGAAAACCTCAAACTAGCAGACTTACTTTATAATGAGTAGCTCTGAGTTTCCTAGCAGCAAAGACAAAAAGGGAAATACAACCGATTACATAATTCTTACTATCTGATAGAGGAAAATGAATCAAAATATCAGTAGAGACATTTTTCTAGAGCTGAATTCTAAAAGTCACTTAATTATATAAGACTTATTACACAGTAGTTTGAAGTGATATTTTAAGCAATTTGGCACATAATGGAAAACATACCAATGTGTAAGGAGAGAGAAACCTTTTCTGGAACTAAATTGTAAAAGGAACCTAATAATGTAGGTCCTATTGCCTAAGGGACTTTGAGAACCAGGAAGGGGCATGTAGTTGGGTGGAAAATAAAGCCTTCTGCTCACACACCCATCGACGCAGAAGCTGCTGGAGGTCCTTCTGTGGTGGGCAAAGGGTTAGGGGTGGGGCTTTCTGGAGAGCTAACATTTCTCAGGGAGAAAGCTGAAGCCACCCAGAAAATATGATGAAGGGTAGGGATCTTCCCGGACTGGGGTCCTCTCAGGGAGGAAATGGGATACGCTGCACTAAAAGGGCTCCTCGGGGACCACCAAGTCGGGAGACGGGTCGGGGAGCTGCTCACACTCAGGACTAGGAAACTGCACTCCGGGGGCTCACTCCAAGACCCCGCGGAACGCCGACCCGGAAGAGGGGGCTCAGGAGGTGGAGGGGGCAGAGTCCAAGGGCACTAGGAGACTCCCCTGCTAGGGAGGCATTCGGAGTTTCTCATCCTTTGCAAACCCCACAGGCATTAAGGAAGCGATGACCACAAAAGAGTGGGGGTGCCCTCAGGTGAGGCTGCGGCTCTGCTCTGACCCCCCACCCTCCTTCGGCATCCCCCACCCCACCCCATTCCATGCCCCCGCCTCTGGGCTTTGCACCCGCTGCTCCCCAGCCCTGGGAGAGCCCCCGCCCCTTGCCCCACCCCTGTCCCCACGTGTGGCTGTTCCTCCTGACTCCCTGTTTGGATGTCACTGATGCCCTCAAGCCTGGGTAGGGGCCCCCACCTGGGCCCCCAGAGCATCCTCACTTCTCCAGGACAGCCCCCGACACACCCAGGAGTGGCATGTGTGTCCACACAACATCTCCCCTTGACTGAGTTCCTGAGAGAGGTCCCCAAATTTCCTGATTTGCAGCTCGATCCTTGCTGTGCACATGAGCAGATGCTCAGAGACACATGCAATGAATCAGTGATGCTGTAGTAATGATGACAGCAGCTGACACCACTATGGGCCCACCAGGGGCCAGGCACCCTTCCAAAGGCTGCAGCCTTTGGGGCTGGGGTGGGAGCCCGGGGAAGCCTGCTCTCAGGCCCTGCCCCAACCCCTTCACCCTCATCAACGAACACATGCACGACTCGCGGCTGGATGATGCCCACGGCTGAACATCGGGGGTCCCCTGGGCCCCTCCACCCAATGGCCACTGGCTGGCAGGAAACACAGCCCTGCAGGGCAGCTGAGTTGTGAGCACTGGGAAAGTGAAGGTGGCAGGTCGGGAGGGGCCTCCCCCGGCCCTGGCCCAGCACAACGACGGTGCCCCTACCCGCCTCCCCTGCACCTGGCCAGGTGAGGGGCAAAGAGCCACAGACCACGCACCTGGCCACCAGGAACGCTGCTGCCTGCCGGGGGGCCGGGGAGCTCAGGTGGGCTGGCTGCAGGTGCCGGACCCACGGGGCTCGACCGGCGGCCTGGCTTCTGCTCAGACAGTCCGGCGGCTTTTTTCCTCTGTGCAGCAATCTGCGACAAGACACTGTCTATGCCGCCACCTGGGGAGACAGAAATGGGGACAGCTGCAATGGGGACATGGTGTGGTGGGACCCCGATTCCTGGACACCCCTCCCTGCGTGGCTCCAGGCCTGGGCTGCCCACAGGAGAATTTGGCGCTAACAACGAACATTTACTAGGCACTGACCACGTGCCAGGTGCTGCCAGGATATTTTACACAAGCAAACAGAGCAGTTCCGGAGGGCAGACTGCACCAGGAGCCTCCCAAACAGGCAAACCCACTGCCTCAGCCATCCCCCTTCCAGGAACTTATGTTAATCCCTTGACCAGGTAGGCAGATGTGGAAGAACGAGGGTTCTACCTAACGCAGCATTACCTGTAAGAGCAAAAACCTACAAACAGCTTTGTGTTCAGCACAAGGGGACTGGTGAAATAAACTGTGACTGCAGACATGGATGGACACCGTTCGGTTACTAAAGAGATGCTGCAGAAGCATGTGTAGCAACATGGAAAGGGGTTCCCAAGATAGTGACATGGGAAGAGAAGGTGGCAGGCTACAGCCCAGTCCAGAGCTCAGTGAGGTGTGGGGCCACAAGAGCCGCTCTGAGCCAGCGGCCTGGGCATGTCCTGGCTCTGCCCGAAACGGATGTGTGACCTGGGGTGAGCCACTGGCCTCTCCTGAGCCCGGGTTTGCTCATCTGCAAAGCAGAGATGATGACATCACAGGTCTGGGGCTTAGAGCCATGTCTGGGATTATAAAGCACTCAATAAGTTAATATTTACTTTTAAAAATATCTATAATATGCAGAGAAATACATTGCAAAGGTATATACCAAAATGGTAATGACGACTCCCAGGAGATGAGATTGTATCTTTCTGGTTTGGGTCTTAAGGCTTACCTGGTCCCAAGGCTTTTTTTCCACCAGAAGCAGAATGCATTCCTTATGCAGCGGCATAAAGCAGGGGTTAACTCGTTAACCAGGGAGACTAGGCAGTGTGCCGTAAGCCCCAACGTAACTGCAGGGCCTGCCTGTTTGAGGCCTGAGTGTCACCAACTTGCTGTGCGACCCTGAGCAAATCTCTTGCCTGCTCTGGGCTTCAGTTTCCTCATCTTTTCAATGAAGGGGATCGATGAGAAGCTCTCCAAGGCTTTCCCTTCCAGGATTTCTGAGAGGTAACCACTTTGTTGAGATACCATTCACCCTCCACACTGTGGTAGTCTGAAGTTGCACGTACCCTAGAAAAGGCCGTGATCTTTTAATCCATTCCTGCAGGTACAGGCCTATGTGGGTGGGACCTTTTGACTAGATTATCTCAGTTGAGATGTGGCTCGCCTCATGATGCGACCTCATAAAGGACTCTTTTACTGGAGTCCTTTATAAGAGGATAAAGGATACACAGAAAACCCAGAGAAGTTCATGGAAAAAGCCCCACAGAAGCTGAGAGAGGGAGCCAATGACACTAGAAGCTGGAAGCAACAACCCAGGAGAGAAGGACCAGCAGAGTTCGCCATGTGCCTTCCCACGTGACAGAGGAGCCCCAGCTAGCCGGTAACAAGTCTTCAGAGGCGGTATCGTCCTGCTGATGCCTTAATTTGGATATTTTCATGGCCTTAGAAACTTGTAAACTAATAAATCCCTGTTCCGGTTTGCTAATGCCGCTGTTATGCAAAATACCAGAAACAGACTGGCTTTTATAAAGGGGATTTATTAGGTCACAAATTTACAGCCTAAGTCCATAAAAGTGTCCACACTAAGGTATCAACAATAGGGTACCTTCACTGAAGAAAGGATGATGGCATCTGGAACACATCTGGCAGCCGAGAAGGCATGTGGCTGGCATCTGCTGGTCCTGGGTTGTGTTTCAGCTCCTCTCTCAGCTGCTCTTGGGGCGTTTTGTCCTCTTTTAGCTTCTCTGGAGCAAACTTTTGGCCAGTATCTCAAAGCGTCAGCAGCAGCCTGGGCCTGTGATGGCTCTTTTTAAAGGACTCCAGTGAACTAATCAAGACCTGTGCTGAATGGGCAGGGCCAAATCTCTGTGGAAACATTCAATCAAGAGGTCACATTAATCAATCTGCCCCTACAAGATTGCCATTAAAGAATACGGCTTTTGGGGGACATAATATATCCAAACTGGCACAATCCCCATCGTTAAAAGCCAGTCCATTTCTGGTATACTGCATTTTCTCAGCTTTACCAAACCAAAACACATACAATGCACCAACTTAAAGTGTTACATTTCACTGAGTTGTGCAACCACAACCACAATTTAAGAATATTTTCATCACCCCAAAAAGAAACCCCACAACCATGAGCTGTCACTCCCTAACGGTCCCATTCCCCAAATCCAGGACAATCAATAATCTACTTTATCCACTTTCTGTCTCTTCCGGATCATTCACATAAATGGAATCTTACAATATTTGGTGCTTCGTGACTGGCTTCCTTCATCAGTATAACGTTTCCAGGATTTACCACATTGTAGTGTTTCAGGACTGCGTTCCTTTCTCTGACCAAATAATATTCATGGTGTGGACACACAGTTTGTTTATTCACTCCTCCACTGATGGACATTCAGGCTGCGTCTACTCTGGAGCTCTTACGAATAATGCTGCGATGAACATTCGTGAATGTTTTTGTGTGGACATGTGTTTTCCTTTCTCCTGCGTATACACCTGGAAATGGACTTGCTGGGTCATCCAGAAACTCAATGTTTAACTTTTGGAGGACTCTCCTGTTTTCCAATTGGCTGTACCCTTTTACATTCCTACCTACCTTCTGAGATTTTAAACACCATGAAAACACCATGCTTTCTCTTAATTTCTAATAAAATTTTATGGGAAAATAAAGCATTATGAACTTTATTTCCTCCCTCTCCATCTCCCCCCAACCCCCACCCTGAAAAAACTACACAAAAGAAACTCAGAATGGGAATCCACCAAAAAATCCCTTCGCCACATTAAGGAGAAGGACGGCGTGTGCAGCTGAGCCCCGAGCAACTCCTCCCACCTGCCCTGAGACCCGCCCACTACCCACCTGAGCGGCTGTGCAGCTCCCCACCGTGCCTGCTGACGCCCCCGACCCCACTGGAGCCACCCGAGGAGTGAGGCGAGTGGTTGAAGTTTCCAGAATTGGTGGGAGAAGCTGGGCTTCTAGAGAGAGTTGGAAATTTAACCGGCCTGCTGGGCGCCTGCAAGAATAAGGGGGTGTCCCGGTTAGGATTTGCTGTTCCTCTTTCTGGGCTCACTCGACCACAGTGGGAGGGACCTTGCGTACGACTGGCCCCAACCCTGCCGATGCCAGCGTCCTCCAGCACATCCCTGCATCCCTGCCGACTGGAGTGTACCCTGCTCAGACTCTGCTAACGGGTGGGATCCCACTTCCACCTGCTGACAACTGGACCCTTGGCTCTGGGTGACATCATTTCCCACGCGGAACTCTGCTTTCTCTCTCACCCAATCCTAGTGCTTTCCAAAGAAACCTGACTGCACCATTCCCGGGAAAAGGTGGAAGGCACCCAGCACATCCAGGATAAAATCCAGCCTCCGACGCAGAGCCCGGCCCCCTGCCCGCTGCAGGCCGCTGTCCACCATCCCATGCCCTGAGCGCCTTCCGGTCCCTCCTCCTGAAGTGTGTCTCAGCTCTCCCTGCCCCTCCAGCTCTGCCACCTCCTCAGGCAGCCTTTCCTGAGCCCCCTACTGCTCCAGCTCACGCCAGGCCTCCTTTGTGTTTCTCAGAAAAGCTGATCCCCGCTGTGCCCCAGGGCCTTTGCATGTGCTTTTGGCTCTCCCTGAGCTATCCTCACCCTTGTCCCCCACTGGCTCCTCCTCCTTTTGGTCTTGGGCCCCAGAGGCCAGCCCGGCCCACCCTTCTAGGGCAGACCCTCCCACACTGCTCTTCTCTCTCCCGGCACCTGTCTGCTCACATCACAACCCTTACATGAGCTGCAGGTATAGCCTTCCTTTTGGTGACCTATTTGTCTGACTCCCCATGAACTGTCAGGCCCATGAGGGGCTTTGCTGTCCACCAATCCCCAGTGCCCGCTCAGACCAGCACAGAGAAGGCACTCGGCCGATCAAAACAAACCAAGGTGGAAATGGGCCGAATGGTGGTGCCCAAAAAGATATGTCCACTCCCAATCCACAGAACCTGGAGATGGCTTTATGTGGCAAAGGAGCAACTGTTACTTTACATGTAGGAGATGTAAGCCAACGGTCTCGAGAGAAGTTTATCCTGGACTAGTGGGTGCGCCCCACGTGCAATCACGTGTAACCGGTGGAGAGGGGCAGGGGCGCTCTGAGGAGAGGAGACCCACGAGACCCTGAGGCAGTGACTGGGGGTGGGGGGCGGCCGCGAGAGGGAGGGCTGGGCCCCCCGCAGTGGGAGGAGGCGGGAAGGACCCTCGCCGACCGACAGGTCCCAGAGGGTGCCCGGCCCTGCCCACACCTGGATCTGGACTTCCGGTCTCCAGAGCTGGGAGACAATCAATTCCCCCCCACCCAAGGAAACGAACACTAAGGTGCTCATGCAGGGCCCCCACCCCAGGCACCCCTGAGGTAGGGATCACGACGGATGCCCGGGGCCAGGGCTGCAGCCTGTCTGCTCGGGGAGTGAGTGAGAGTGACTGGTGAGGGCCCCCAGCACACTCCCTCTGCCCGGGGCACCGTCACCTGCTCCACCGGGAGAGAATGCCTCCGCGCCCTGAGGCTCCCAGCTCAGACGTCACCCTCTCTCCCCGTCAGCCCCTGCCCCGGGCCCCTCTCCCCACTCCAGCCTCCTGTCCCGGCGCCATCCATCAGCCCTCAGGTGTTCCCTGGATGCCCCCTTCTGCTGCCCCTGCCCGAGTCCTCCCTCCGTGTCTCAGCCCCCAGATGGGTGGCCTCCTGGGACGGGGCCCACCCAGCCACACGGAGGCGGAGCAGCCACGTCCACCGAGCGCGTGGGGCCGTGGTGTCCCTTCCCTCAGGGGCTGATTACCCTCTCGAGAGGGCAGGCGGGCGAGAAGCCTCGGGGATGGGTCCACGGCGTGCCGAGGACACGGGCCTGGCTGCAGAAGCTGACCCAGTGCCAGCCGCCTGCCCATCGGGACCGTCCCCAGCAGCCTGGGAGGCAGCAGCAAACACGGGGTCCACGGCAGGTCCCCGTGGCCTGCAGCACTTGCTGATTTCGCGAGAAGCGAGGGATGTTTAAAGCAAGCCTGGTGACAACTTACAGGCTCCGAGCTCCCGCCGCCCAGGCCGTGGGCCCTGCCGGCCCTCTGGGGCAGCGTCGTCTCCGCGGGGTCGGCCTTCCCATCCCGGCACCTGCGGGGCCGGCCGGAGCCCCAAGGCTCGAAGCTGGAAGGGGGCAGGAAAGGGGGGATGACGGCCTTCAGCTGGTCGCTCGGGAGCCTGGTGCACGGGGCGCCGTGGCGAAGCTGGAAGAGACAGGCTGCAGGTCAGAGAAGCCCCGGGGACTCGTGGCTCTGGGCAAGGACTCTGGGATTTTCCTGCTTCTTGGAGAATGGCAACACTGTTTGGCCTTCCACCCACCCTGGGGGGAGTCCACGGCTCTCCTCCCTGCAACCCAGCAATGAATTGGTGGGGGGCCTGGGAGAGCATGTCGTGGGGGGCAACCGCAGCTGCAGTCAGACAGGGTACCCTGGAGGAGGCAGCACCTGAGCCGAGCCCCGAAGGACCCCGCGAGCTGGCCGAGGAGCGGGGCGGGGACATCCCAGACAGAGGAAAGAGATTATGGAAAGGCCTGGAGGCAAGGGGAGCAGGACACGTTTCAGCAGAAGCGCTGGGAGGTCAGCATGACTCAAGGGGGGCATGGCTTCAGGAGGAAGAGGGCAGGGGGCGAGGGGCTGGGGGCTGGGACTGGCTCATCCCCAGGGCCCCGTGCATCCTGCGAACACTCCCCTCTCCGTCCCATCGCATTCCTCCCTCCTCCAGCCACACCTCCCACGCCTGACATTTTTAACTGTAATTTAGTTTTAAATTTGGAAATGTGATATTTGGGGTCAGCATAAAACCACACAAGGAAGACTGTGGGGCCAGCCGGGAGGAGCCGGTAGCTTTAATTAAGAAAAGACAGTGTGCTGGGTACCAGATGGCGCTTTGCAGGGAGGGACATCCCACAGCTAATCCTGAGCCTCTCCACAAAGATGACCGCCAGGGCCCGCTCGGCGGGAACCCCGCCATCTGCCATCGGCCACGGGGCGGGTGGGCACCCCAGTGCTCTCCGGCAGGTACAAGGAGTCAGGACAGGAGCCCCGAGGCCAGCAGGGGGCAGGCGTCCCCGAAAAGGTGTGTCCCCTCCCGGGCCTTGGGGCCCTCACCCTGCAGCGGGGGCAGACTGGACAGTGAGGAGGACCCTCACAGCTGCCAGTCTGGCTGGGTGGGCGTATTCGTTGCCTAGGGTGAGAGCCTAAACCACCGGGACCTTTCTCAGAGGCCATGACCCAGGAATAAGCAGGCAAGTGGAGAAACTGAGGCAGGAGGACGTTTATCAGTGCTCTGTTAAAAGAAAACCAGAGACCCCAAGGCCCAGCAGGCTGGTCTCAGATAAGGAGAGGCTGGCACGCCCCTGACAAGGGGCCGGACCGCGCAGCCATTGAGCACGACGTGGCGAGGGGGCTTAATGACGTGGAAAAGACGGTCAGGAGGAGTTGTTAAAAATTGGGCTCAACCCGATATGCAAAGAGAAGAGCACCCAGCCAGCAGGGTTGCCAGGGCGATTAAACGAGTTAATAGATGTAAAGTGCTTAGAAGAGGGCTGGTACTTAGTGCTGGGTGAAGCATCTGCGATTATTGTTTTGAGCATGAGATCCTACTCAGAGATGTTCAAAATGCTCAGGAAAAATACTCAAAAGACACAGCGAAATGTCAACCATGATTATCTCTGGCTGTGGAATCAAGGGTGATGTTTTTTCTTTTAACCATTTTTCTGCATAAAGTTTCGGTAACAGCATTTCTGTCTTTATATTGAAAGTAATTGTTAATGTTACTTGAAAACGTTATTAAATGTCCAACAGGACAAGCTCCCACAGTTGGCATGCAGACCCCAACTTGCCCTTATCAGTGGCATTGATGTGGGGGGGAGCGTTCACGTGATGTGGCGGGGCAGGTGTGGCGGGGCGGGGCAGACGTGGCGTGGCGGGGCAGACATGGCGTGGCGGGGCAGACGTGGTGTGGCAGGGCAGGCGGGGCAGGTGTGGCGGGGCAGACATGGCGTGGCAGGGCAGACGTGGCGTGGTGTGGCAGACGTGGCGTGGCGGGGCAGACGTGGCGGGGCAGACGTGGCGGGGCGGGGCAGACGTGGTGTGGCAGGGCAGGCGGGGCAGGTGTGGCGGGGCAGACATGGCGTGGCAGGGCAGACGTGGCGTGGTGTGGCAGACGTGGCGTGGCGGGGCAGACGTGGTGTGGCAGGGCAGGCGGGGCAGGTGTGGCGGGGCAGACATGGCGTGGCAGGGCAGACGTGGCGTGGTGTGGCAGACGTGGCGTGGCGGGGCAGACGTGGCGGGGCAGACGTGGCGGGGCGGGGCAGACATGGCGTGGCGGGGCAGACGTGGTGTGGCAGGGCAGGCGGGGCAGGTGTGGCGGGGCAGACATGGCGTGGCAGGGCAGACGTGGCGTGGTGTGGCAGACGTGGCGTGGCGGGGCAGACGTGGCGGGGCAGACGTGGCGGGGCGGGGCAGACGTGGCGGGGCAGACATGGCGGGGCAGACATGGCGTGGCGGGGCAGACATGGCAGGGCAGGGCAGACGTGGTGTGGCAGGGCAGGCGGGGCAGGTGTGGCGGGGCAGACATGGCGTGGCAGGGCAGACGTGGCGTGGTGTGGCAGACGTGGCGTGGCGGGGCAGACGTGGCGGGGCAGACGTGGCGGGGCGGGGCAGACGTGGCGGGGCAGACATGGCGGGGCAGACATGGCGTGGCGGGGCAGACGTGGTGTGGCAGGGCAGGCGTGGCATGGTGTGGCGGGGCAGACGTGGCAGGGCGGGGCAGACATGGCGTGGCAGACGTGGCGGGGCGGGGCAGACATGGCGTGGCGGGGCAGACGTGGTGTGGCAGGGCAGACGTGGCGGGGCAGCCAGGGCTGCATACGACATGGCGTGACGTAGTGGGGCACACAGGGCAGGGCATGACGTGGTGTGAGGTGGCGTGACATGGCGGGGCAGGTGGGGCTGAGTATGACATGGTATGAAGTGGTGGGGCAGGCAGGGCAGGGCGTGACCTGTGACATCCTGGTCAGGACCACCTGTTGGCTCCCAAGTTATTAGCAGTGTCCCCTAAATTAGCCTTTTTGGAGGCTGCCTCAGCTCGCTGTCCTGTCAAATGCTGCCCTCTCCTGGCCAGCCTCCCAATTAAGGTCTTAGAACCAAAGGGACATGAGTCCAGCTCCCCACCCATGAGGATCTTGTTACAGAGACGAGGAAAGAAAAACCCAGAGAGGTGGAGCAACATGTCCAAGGCCACCCAGCAAATAAGGGCGAGCTTCACCTGGGCCACGTACTGTGCTAAGACCTTCCAAGATTGAGCTCATTTAATAACCATAACCACCCATGGAGGTGTTATCCCCCAAGTCAGAGATTGCTCACCATCCCCCAGTGTTCATCTTCCACACCTTCCTTAGCAATGACACCCCTGATTTGCAGGTGGGCATAAGACCACCTGGAACACAGACTTCCTTTCCCAGCTTTTCATGGAGTGTGATGTGGCATGTAACCGTGTCCTCGCCAATGAGACATGAGCAGAAGCCATGTGTGGCAGTTTCTAAGAACCTTCCTTAAAAGGCAGCTGACACTGTCTGTGGCCAACTCTTCTCTCCTCCTCTTGTCTGCTGGCTGGAATAAGGATGTAATGGCCAGAGCTCTGGCAGCCATCTTAGACCAAGAGGTGACTGTGGGATTAGAAGCCATGAACGGGAGACAAACAAGATAGAAGGAACCTGACTCCCTAACCCCACAGATCACTGAACCAGACCTAAACTCTGTTTACTTGAGAGAATGACACTTCTATGTTATATATGCCTCTGTTGTTCAGGGGCTTTCTGTTACTCATTGCTGAACCCAATCTTGATATACCTTTATATTTTAGGAGACTGATGTTTCTCCCAGGGTGGAAACACTGTGCTCTTTGACTCTTCTCGCCCTGGCTCTCCAGAACCCAAATGGCAAGTCTTCCTATCCAATGTCATCCCTTTGAGCCCCCACCCCCAGTGTCACCCTCTCTGAGAAGGTGACTGGGGCTTACAGCCAGCCTCTGTCTAGAGCTGATTCCTTGGTGCCTGGGCTGTACGCACTGTTACACATTCTGATCATCGACCCCAGTCGTGACCGCCACAAGGCCACACTCCCCCAGCCCCCCTGTAAAGCAATTATCTAACGATTAGCTAGAGAACACTGGAGACCTGCAATGCTTTTAGAAACCCCCACACTCACCATGGTGGTCAATAACGTATCTTCCTTTCCTCCTCTCGTGCTCCCAGGACCTGGGAGACAAATGGAAGTTTCCTGAAATGACCCCCATGTGCCTGCAGCTTGAGGGTGAGACTGGCTCAGCCTTCATCCTGGAAAACCAACTCTCCGGGGTGGTTAAATATTTAATAATAATTGGTATTCAATATCTTAAGAGAAGGAAAGTATTTAAAAGTTAACTTGTGTGTTTGCAGCTGCTCCATAAAAGCACTGCCGGGCAGGGTCAGACTGTGGTGCACCTGGCTCAATAGTCTGTCTCCAAGGCAGGGCCAAGGGGGCCGGCCTGGGTGTGGAGGGTCCAACTCTTAGAAGGATCATTTCAAATCTACTTCCTGATCAAGGTGGAAATCTCCTTCAGGGCCTGGGCAAAGTCATGCAGCCTGTTGAATCCTCCAGCAGCACGGAGCTTACCACCTACCCGATTCCCAAGGTAACTCCTATTTTGAGACCCTTTCAAGACCAATCTCATTTGATAGGTAGGGAAGCTGCCCATTGAAGGCAGGAGAGAGGCAGAGGCAGGCCTCTGGCCCCTCGGCAGGGAGCAGGGGACAGGAACTTGGGACTCTTGCCCCCAGCCAGTGTTTCCCCATCCTACCACGCTGACCGCAGACGTGACCCTGCCGAAGTCTCCTTGTCACAGAACCAGGCTCTGACCCCCGCGCCATCACCTCGCCTCTGACATCGAACCCAGAAGGAGGACAAGGGGCAGAGGGTAGGGGTTTCAGACAGCTCTGGGCCTTTTCTTACCACTGTCCTTGGCCGGGGGTGCCACATCAGGGAGGCTGGGGCGGCTCGCCTTGTCCTGGGGGGCTGCCCTCATCGTGGAATCCAGGGCCGGCTCGGGCTCGCCAGAGAAGGGCACAGGTTGGTTGCTGGACAGCCCGCGGGGCAGCGTCTGCATCAGCTTGAGCTTCCGGAACCGATTGGACATGCGGCTCCACCAGGACTGCCAAGGGAACGCAGAGCTGACAACAGGCTCCAGGAGGAGCCGGGGGTGGGCCAGGAAGCCGCCAGCCCAGGGGTGGGGGCGACAGGGCATGGCAGCCCCCCGCCTCCCGGGCCCACAGCAGACACTGCCTGTCAGTCACAGCCTTCTTTCTCAGTGGGCCGCAGAGATTGGTCCCTAAATCCTTCCTGCCCAGGCCCATTTCCAAGAGACCAGAGGTGGTAGTGAAACTCATTTGTCATCTCCTCACTGCACGGTCTGAGAAATGGAGATGCAGAAAGGGGCACTGAATTGCTCAAGGGTGAGACAGGGACAGGAGATGGACACAGAGGCAACTGCAAACCCCTGGCTGACCACAGCTGTTCACACACACACCCGCTCCCCCATTCCACTAACCGAGGGAGGGCTGCAAGGACGCCCACACCAGGGCTGGGGCCATCTGCTCCCACAGCCGATCCCCCCACCTGGAAAGAGGACAGGTGTCCCTCCCCGCCCACCCCGGGGGTCCTAGAACCCCACTGCACCAGCCTGCAGATATGGACTCCCCTACGTATATGGACATCAACTTTTGCTGGAATGTCCAGCCGCTGGCCTGCCCTCCAGATCCTGGACGTGCCAGGCCCCCCAATCGTGGGAGCCAATTCCTTCAAATAAACTTCTTAAACCTTGCATGGTCCTTTTTTCTGGAGAACCCTGACTGGTAATGCTGTGATAACACGACAGTTCAGGGGTTCCCAGCATAACCACAAAGGGAGGCTGGGAGGGTTTCGCTCCTACAGGAATGAAGGGTTATGTGCATATGCCACGTGGGGAGGGGAGGAATGCTGACCCTGCAGTCGGAATGGGGGCGCCAAGACAAGGCCAGCTTTTCTGTCGATTTTTGCTTTTTTATCCCCAGGAAAAAGATAAGTTTGATTTCAAACAACTAGGGCCAAAATCCAAACAGAAACATTCGGCCTGAAGTTAGAAATAAACAACTAGAGCTTGTTTTGTGGTGTCTCCAGGAAGAAGTGGACGGGAGCCCCGAGTGCTATAATCAGCAAATATTCTCACACGCTACAGCAGAGGCTACAATAGAGCACCTGGGAGGACAGGTGTTCAGTTTGGCCAGCTCAGAACTGAATTGTGCAGAATTTTTTAAAATTCCCTATATTTAGGGATTGTGACTTCATATCAAAATCTGTTTTTCTAGCTTTTCTTGGAAAAAATGGTAAGATGGGGCAATGTGGGCCTACATTCCTGCAAAGCTGCCACCTTTAGGTGGTTACAAACACCCCAATTTGCCCCAGTCCTCACCATTCCCTATTGTCCCCACCCCACAACTCACTTCCTTCCCTGGCTGCACCCCAAGCCTAAAGCAGCCTGGGGTTAAGAGGACGTGGAAGATGCCCCGACCCCCATGTTCCTGGCTCTCTGACCCTCACACCCTTTAGGACAGAAAAGGCAAACCTTCAGGCCGCCCTTGTCATCGGGCAGCATGGGGATGGTCCCGGGCTGTCTGGCCTTCAAGTGGAGCAGGGGTGGCTGCTGGCTGAGCCGGCCTTTGTCCCGATTAACCTGCATGCACACGGATGCCAGCAGGCGCACCAGTTCCGTGTCTATGGACACAAAAGGCAGCACTTTATGTGCAAGTAGGACCGTTGGGCCACGGACAGGAGACCCCGGCCACCCCCTCTGCCTTAGAACCCAGCCCCGCAACTCCGAGGGTCTGTGTTACACCAGAATCGGGGTGCCCACCCCTCCAGCTGATCTATAAACAGGGCGAACGAGGTTGGCAGGACAAAGACCCAGAAGTCCTGGGCCCCGGGAAGGCAGGGGCCGTATGTCTGAGCGCACAGCCTTGGCCCTGGACTGCAGCACTCAGGGCCGCCTCTGCCACGACCACGGTGGTGCCATCGCTGCCAACTCCCACAGCCTCCGCGGGGTATCTTGAGGACAGCAGGGAATTCCTGGGAGGTACTCAGAGCAGCTGGCACCTGGTAACGGTTGCTAGTTATTATTAACTCAACTAGGGTTAAAAAAAGATCAAAAAAGATTGAGAAGAAAATTCCCCAAACTGCTAGCAATGCTTTTCTCTTAATGACTGTTTCTCTTTCTTTCCTTTATGGATTCTGTAATGAGTGTTTCTTTCATAATTAGAGGCAAAAACTTCCTTTAAAAATCCACTAGGTGTCCTTCAATAGGTGAATGGAACAAACTGCAGCACATCCACACAAGGGAATTGTTCAGTGATAAAAAGAAATGCACTATCCAGCCACGAAAAGACACAGAGGAACCTTGAGTGCAGACTGCCAAGGGAAAGCAGCCAGTGAGGAAAAGATCCACACTGTGTGATTCCAACTCCATGATGCTCTGGAAAAGGCAAAACTACAGAGACAGAAAGGACCAGGGTTGTCCAGGGTTCAGGGCAGGGGCTGGGGAAAAACAGGTGGAGCCAGGGGATTTTTAGGGCGGTGAAACACTTCTGTAGATACTGTCATGGTGGTACATGACATTATGCATTTGTCAGAACCCACAGAGCTGCCCAACACCGAGAGGTGACCCTAAAGGAAACTGAGGACTTTAACTAATAATAACAGATCAATACTGGTTCATTCATTGTAACCAATGGTCCAGACAAATGCAAGAGGTTAATAATGGGAAATTGTGGGAGGAAGAAAGGGGCAATATGGGAATTCTCTGTATTTGCCACTGGATTTTTCTGTAACCCTAAAAACTGCTCTAAAAAACAATGAAACTATTGATTAAAAAAAAAAAAAAATCCACAAACAGTAGACTGTTTTCCTGGGAAAGGAAGTAGGGAAAAGGAGGAGGAGTCAGAGAGAAAATTTCTATCGAAAGAGAGGAGTTGTCAGTAATGCAGTGTGTGTGCTCCAGCCAGGGCGTCTGGGAGAGTGATCGGAACAGTGCAAGCTCCTGGCACAGCAGGGGGTATTGGTTAGGCCAAGTGCCACCAGGGGACTCAGGGCAGAGGACCCCAATGTCTGGCAGGGCTCCCTGGCTGCCTCGTCTGCACAGGGGACCTGACTCTGCAAGGAGACACGGAATGCGGTGGGCATTGGTGAAGGGTTGGGGCTGGCGATGGTGGTACTGCTGGCAATTAGAAAGGGCCTTCCCGCCTGTCCCCTGCAGCCTCCAGCGATCAGTAGCAGCAGGGCAGCAGGTGTCCCTCCACCTGGGTCTGTGGAGGTGAAAATCCCCTCCCCACAGCCAGCAGGCTGGGGTCCCAGCATGGAGTTCAAAGCCAGGCGAGTCAGGAGGGCCTCCCGGCACCTCCTATCTCTGGGCTGAAAGTCCAGGTAGCAAGAGAAGTGACAGGTCAGGGATGCCCTGCCTTAGGGACTGGATGAGGGATGCCCCCGGGCCCAGGAAGGGCCAGTCCCAGGAGGGGAGGGTCAGGCACCGACCAGGGACAAAGGGAGGCGAGCTGAGAGTGATGACATCCCTGGCCTGGCACCCTTGGCCCTCCAGCCACCGCCTTGTGAATCAGCCAAGGGTGGGGTCTGTATTCCACCTCCAATGCTGCCTGTCAAAGGGGACTTTACGTTTCCCCTGGGCACCCGGAGATTCCAGCCCGATGCACAGACACCATCCTAGTGGATCCGGGTGAACTGCAAAGCCACTCACTCCCCATTCGCCTTCCCTTCTTAGAGACTTCTAGAAGTTCGGCACAGGAAGAAGCCTCAGGGGCCCCCAGTCCAGGCCCTGCTCCCTGCTGGGGAGGGAAGCGACTGTCTAGGGCCATGGGGTGAGCTGAACCTGAATCCGGCTCTCCCACCCCGAGCACGCGGGTGCTTGACACATGGTTCGCACCCGAGACAACCCACCGGGGTCGTTGAGCACCATCACGAGGTCAAAGGCCGTGTAGCCGTTCTTGGCCCGAAGAGAGACGTCGGCCCCTTGATTTAGCAGGTACTTGACGACTTCTTTATTCCTGGGGAGGAAAGAAGGAGACCGAGTTACACCCGTGGAGAGCACAAGTCTCGCCCTGTCCCTGGGCAATGCTGACATTTGGGGGGGCATGGAGAGTTGCTCCGGGTCACCGTCTCCCCCAGCCCCACTCTGGCAGGGAGGATGCAAACCGCTGCTTAAATCCTCGCCATTCCTCCCAGGAACAGAGTGAAAACCGAGGGCTCTGCTCACAACTTCCCTGAACACGGTGACCGCCCGCAGGCCCCACTCCTCCAACCCCAAATCGGGGCCCCTCCACCATGGAAGCCTCCTGTTTGATAGAGAAGTTTGAGGCTCTTCAGATAAAAAAAGCGAGCTGCTCCCCAATGCTGCAGAAAGTGACACGATCATCCCGAAGCAGGGCAGGGGAAGTGTCCCCATCAGGAGCGAGGCTCCTGGCTGCTGCGTGGCCAGGTGCAGACCCCTCACTCACTGAGCCCCACTCCAAGGATGAGGCCTGCAGCTGGGGAACAGCCCCCACCTGGCCGGGGTGCTCAGGGAAGGGAGTCCAAGGCCCCAGGGGAGAGGGTAACTTGAGCCGTGCCACCAAGTTTCAAAATGACCATGGGCATAATGGGCAATGGATCAGCTCGCTTCACATACGGGCGGCTCATTTCCCATCGGGAACACTATCTCACTGGGAAAACTCCAAATGAGCCAAGCACTCTGTTCAACTGAAATCAACCTACAGAAACTTATCTGTCGCATAAAACGCCCCTACGGCCACTAGCCAAATTCAGTGACAGGCTAACAGGAAGAGGAACCCTGGAAGGTGGGGAGGAGGAAATGGGCCTGTGCGGCTTTAATCGTGTTTGCACGCCTCCCCATCTTCCCAGCCCTGGGTATCGCCGCAGCCCTGGCTTTGGGCCCCTGGCACCTGGAGCCACTTCCGGCCTCACCCGTGGTAGGTGGCCTGCATGAGGGCCGTCCAGCCGTGCACACTGTCCTGCTTGTCCACGTCAGCACGCCTCTCCACCAGCAGCTGCACCAGAGGCAGCTGGCCTGTGACGGCAGCCAGCATCAGTGGGCTCGCCCCGTCCCCATTGACCATGTTCACGTGGCTGGGGTCTTCGTCGGCAATCTCTTTGACGAGCTGGAAGTTTCCTGCAAACACCAGCGGGGGTCCCGGTGAACACAGGGCCCGGCACCGTAGATGTCTCCGTCCAGCTGGGTCATGGTACAAGCATCTCCTGAGCCTGCCTCTGCACGGGGTTGCGGGCATCGTGCAGGCTACAAACATGGGTCCCATTCTCAAACCCCTTGGCCAATGGAGACAGAGACAAGTGCACAAAGAGCCTAACCAGAAGACAGAGTCGCTGGTGCCTTAGGAGAGCAGATGAAGGAGACAGATGGACGAAAGGTAGTGTGCATGCACTAGGATCAGGGAGGGCTTCCTGGAGGTAGAGGCGCCATTGGGACAAGAAATTTTAAGCTAAATAGCCCTTTGTCCTGCAGACACCGGAGTGGGCGGGGGGGCAGGGAGGCATTCCAGGGGCAGCCACAGGATCTGGCAGGACAGGGAGAACGCCAGCTGCAGGCTCTCAACTTCCCTGTGTGACACTGTAGCTTTAGGAAAGGGCAAAATGCCACTTCCTTTCTCCAATACTTGGGTGGCCATGAAAAGGACTACAAATACCAGGCTGGGAGAATGTGGCTGTGTGTTCTTAAATACCCACAGAGATTTTCTAAAGCGCTTACCCATTTTCAATGCATGGAAAATATCAGGTCGCCTTTTCTCTTCATCTGGGTAAACAAAGATTTTAAGAAGTTAACCACGGGAAGGTTTAATGGAACAGAAAATTCACAAGGGTGTAGCAATGCAGGCTCTTGCTTAGAAAATGACCTATTTCTCAAAAGCAAAATAATCGGAGGCCTATGTAATGGACAAATCCAGCAGCCCTTCTGGAAGCCTGTTACCAAAGAGGGTCTGCAAACACTTCCGAGATGGATGTCGGGAGGTCGTTTGGCCCAGAAAACACAAACTAGCGGCAGCTCGTTGCGCTGGTCCCAGACGTAAAAAGCCATCATTTTAAGGCATCCCACGCTTTGAGAAGTCTTTCCCCAGAGCTAATGGAAAAATACAGTCTTGGAAAAACCTGGGTACCCAAGGAAAATTTTAAAAGAAACGATGATTCCTTTCTTTTAAAATCTCAATGTACAACCAGGAGATAATTCCAAAAACCGAAGGACCCCAAGACACTGAGCAGCTGAGCCCAGAGGAGGGTCCTGGATTCGGCCCCAGAAGAGCCAGTGCTCGTTTTCACCTCCCTTCCCAAACAAGAAGCAGCCTGACTGTGATTCCAAAAGTCAGCCCTGCCCAGAGCCAAGGTGGAGCTCCTTGTGGGGGACTGCCCACATGGATGCCAGCACCCAGGCCCCCAGCACGGGCTCATGCTCCCCACCTGCCCATCCAACACCCACCTGGGAGCCTGGGCCTATGGGTGCCTCCCCTGTCGGAAAGCCTACGGGGTGCCCCACACGGGAGGTCCTGCAGCCTCCACCCAATCACGGGGGGCAGCTGCAGACCTGTGACCCGGGGGAGAACCTATGGCGCAGATCAGTCCCCTCGGGCAGCGAGGAAGAGGCTGCCGTCCAGTGCCAGGAGCACTGAGCAGGGGTCAGAGTGTCAGAAGTCCGGTCTGTGTGTCCAGAAGTTTCCTTGTGGCTAACATGGGGGTGAAACCCACTTTGCCTGGCTGTACTGGACTGCACGATAACACAGATGGGAAAACGCTTCGGAAACTATAAGGCCCCATTCAAAGAGCAACTGCTGTTTGTTCTGGTTTGCTAATGCTTCACTGGAGAAAGGATATAAAGTGTCCAAGGTAAGGCATCAACAGTAGGGGACCTTCACTGGAGAAAGGCCACTGACGTCCAGAAAACTTCTGTTAGCTGGGAAGGCACGTGGCTGGTGTCTGCTTGCTCCCAGGTTGCGTTTCAAAATGGCGTTCTCCAAAATGTCTCTAGGCTTAGCTTCTCAGGGCAAGCTCTGGGCTAGTATCTCCAAGTCGTCAGGAAAAGTTTGCTTTCAATGGCCGTCTCCAAAATGTCCTTCTGCGCTACAGTAGCTCTGAGCTCCTTCTGTCTGAGCTCTTATACAGCCCAAGTAAACTAATCAAGACCCGCGCTGAATGGGCAGAGCCACACCTCCATGGAGATAATCTAATCAAAGATATCACCCACAGTTGGTGGGTCACATCTCCATGGAAACAACCTAATCCCAATATCCCAACCTAATCAACACTAATATGCCTGCCCCACAGGATTGCATCAAAGAATGTGGCATTTGGGGGGACATAACACATCCAAACCAGCACACTATTATCTTCACTAACTACCACTGTGATGGTTAATTTTATGTGTCAACTTGGCGAGGTTATGGTACGTCCAGCTGTTTGGTCAAACCCTGGCCTGGAGGTTGCCGTGGAGGTATTCTGTAGATGGGAGTAGAGCATCCACAGTCAGGCGACCTTAAGTAAAGGAGATGACCCTCTGTCATGTGGTATGCCTCACCCAACCTGCTGGAAAACTATAGAGTAAAAACTAATGTTACTAAAAAGAGAAGAAATGTGGCCTCAAGACTCCACCATCTCCTCCTCTTGGAGTTTCCCGGCCACCGGCACTCACTACCGATTTTGGACTCAAGATGTCAACATCACCTCTTACCAGGACGTCCAGCCCACGGGCTGCCCGAGATTTCAGACCTGTCAGCCCCCAAAACCGCGTGACCAATTTCTTACACTAAATTTCTTAACGCATATGCCTCCATTGGATTTGCTTCTCTGGAGAACCCCGACTGATAAAACCAGCCACCGCCCCCAGAGGCCACCTCCTATCTCCAGCATTCCCGACGGGAAGCACAGACACGGCCAAGCAACCAAGCAGCTGGTTCTGCCTGTGAAACACTATTAAGAAACAATTCTGCACCTTCGTCTTAAAAATATGCCACATTCCTTTAAGTGCTGACGAGTCAAACCTGCTGTGGGCTGGGGCCTTCTGGTGCCAAGACCCTTTGACGGAAAAGAGTGGTCAGCTGGTCCTGGTGGGGTTGCCAAGCAACCACCTGGAGCACAATATTCTCCGCCAAGAGGCCTGGGTGGAGGTGCCTAGTGCCCGGGGCCTGGGTCCCGTCCCTTCCTCCTCTGGGCTTCACTTTAGCAAAGCGCAGCTCTGAGGCCCTGCTCCGACCTGCAGCCCACTGCCTCGGTGGGGATGGGGTCAAGGGGTGTCCAGATGACAGTTCCAGACCCCTGGTGTCCTGTCCTGCTGCTAACTCACAGGAGAGACCAGGGGACCCCAATGCAGGGAGCAGGTGAGGCTCCCCAGCATCTTGCAAAAAGAGGTGAGGCGATTATTCACTGTTAATTATCATGAACTGTCAGGCGCCTAAGATCCCCCTTCTCAAGGAGCCCACCTGGCTGCCCCGTTTCATAGCGCAGCCTCCACTGCCCCCAGCCCACCATCTTTACCTTGCCCCCACGTCTCTTTCTTCCATAAAACTTACCTACCACCTACCATGCTCTGGAATTTATTTAGTGTGTGCTCTGCTCTTTGTTTCTCTTCACCCACAGAGGCCAAGTTCCCCGAGAGCAGGAGCCTGGGTCTGATTTGCTCACCGAGACAGCCCAGATTGGCACCTGGCACCCAGCAGGTGCTCAACAAATACCTGCAGAATCCCTGAACAAGTGAATATCGCAGGCTCCCGACATGCCAGACTCTGGGCTGACGAATCCTCACCAGGTAAATGCGCTTATTGGGACTATTTTCTGAAAAAGGAGCCTGACGCTCTGAAGGGTCAGCTCACCTGCCCCCGGCCACCCGGCCACAGAGCAGGAGAACACAGCATCACAGAGAACATGGAGTCAGCATGTGTAACCCTGATCCCATCCAGATGGCAGACCCAGCTTCTGAGCCCGTCCCGGGAGACAAGGGAAATGGGCGCAGGGCAGATGGCAGCTGCACCAGCTCGCCCACCAACACGTCTGAGCCTCTGTGACTTGGGAAACTAAGGAATTACCTCCCCCGGGTGCTGGGAACTGAGTTGCCACAGGGCACTTGGTGAGCACTCGAGAAACTGGCTGAGGGGATCTCTGTGCCTCCCGGAAGAAGAAATAGGAGAAAAGGCCCAGTCGGGCAGTCCCGGGAAAGTTCAAGTTCTGGGTCATCCACTTCCAGCTGGGAGGGCGTGAGCATGTCACTAGGGCCCCCGGAGCCTGCCACCCTCACCTGCAAACAGGCCAGACGCCCCCCCAGAGGGTCCCCGTGAGGCTGAGGGGAGACAGCCTGACAGGTGTGCTGGGCACCTGTGGGGACCCGAGATGGGCAGGTGGCTCCCCTATTGCAGCCAGGTCAGCCGGCAGAACACCCTCAGAGGAGAGCACCGGCCTTGTGTCAAGGGAAAAAAAACACAAACCAACCTTGTATTAAGAGGCTGGCACCCTGTTTCTAACTGTGCCCCTTTTTCAGGCCCCCACACATTGTAAAGCACCAGAGGCTCACTCCCAGCTCTCGCCCGCCCTGTGGTAGTCGTCATTAACCCCAGCTTACAGATGAGGGGACAGGCTCAGAAGTCAGGGGCTTGGCCTGGCCCCGAGGCCCCCGGCAGGGCTGGAACGGGGGACTCAGGGGTGTGTGATCCAGGAGCTCGTCCCTTGAACCCCCATCTTCTGAGTGTCACTACTCAGCACAGAACTGCTGTGTGACCTCGGACACGCCTCTTCCTTCTCTGGGCCTCAGTTTTCCAACTTGTACAAGGTAAGAGGTCTCCTGGCTTCAGCTCAGTTTTCCTAAACATCATTTCTTTCTCCTCCCTGTCTGGGTGTCCTCTTCATTTCTACCATCTCCTGTCATTATAGGCTTTTAAAACATGTTCAATTTAGAGTTGTTCTGATTGGATGGTACAGTCTCTTTTTTTTAACATCTTATTTTGAAATAATTTCAAACTTACAGGGCAGTTGCAAAAATAATACAAAATCTAAACAAAGAGCTCCCCTCCAACCCCTACCCAGATACCTAGATTTAGCAGCTATTAACATTTTGCTACCTTTGGTGTAGGGTTCTGTCTGTCTGTGTATCTATAGATGATACACTCTTAATATGCATTTACCAAGTTCGCAGCAGCTTTTGATTGACGGGACTGTGTATTCTTTGGATGGGATTAGATGTCTCGACACTTCAAGGTCACTGTGCCCAGTTTGTCTGAAGATCCTTTACTCCAAATGTCTAACCTTCGGGCCCTAACTGCCCACGCACTCATCGTTAGGCCCTGGGCTGCTCCAGGCCACCTCCCACGGAGGGACCGAGGCCGTGAGGGTAGTGCTGCAGGCCACAGACCACTGGACCCGCTGAACTAGGGGCTCCTGTGGCGCGGGTGCTGGGGCCTGCTCATTAGCACCTCTAAATGACAAGAATGCAGAAAGCAAATAGAAACAGGGCACACCCACAGGGGTTTAAAAAGCCTCCAAAGAGGGCTGAATCTTACACAAATGAGCCTTTGGTGACCAGCAGATGATTTAGGTGCACTGTTCTCAACCAAGGGTCGGCCAACTGCTTCATGACCAGTTTTTGTACTTAGAGTTTTACCAGAACACAGATATGCCCGTTAGTTTACTCCTGTCTTCGGCTGCTCTCTCTAGCAGAACTGAGGAGTTCTGACAGAGACAGGGGGGCCTGAAAAGCCTAAACCATTTGCCACCTGGCCCGTTACGGGCAAAGCTTGCTGACTGACTGCATCGGAGCCAGCTGGTTAGGGGTGGGGATGGGGGGGCTTGTTCCCCAAGTTTCTGGGCTCTTCCCCAGAGCTCCCACATCAGACTCCCCAGAGGGTGGGTCTGCACAGGAACGAGCTCCCACATGATCCTCAGGCACAGGTCAGCCAGAACCCCTGGCCTGCAGGGCTGGACCCATTCCAGGGGGGAAATCTGGAAGGGCTGGCCAAGCAGTCCTCGGCGCTCCCTGCTTTGACCAGTTTGGGGGCACCCCGTGTAGCCATGGTGGGGGGAGGGCAGCGCGCAGCCTGACCTGTCTTGGGCCTGACGCTGGTCACCGTGTCCAGGCAGTCGGCCAGGTCCCTGTGCTGGCCGTCCAGGGCCACCTCGAAGGCGGTCTTCTCCAGCACACTCTGGTGGTCGGGGTTGGCGCCCCTCTCCAGCAGCTGCTGGGCGGCCCCGAGCCTCCCGCCGAGGGCGGCCAGCATCAGCGGGCTCCAGCCCACGGTGCGGGCCGGGAGGTTGGGGTCCGCCCCCCACTCCAGCAGCAGCCGCACCACGGCCTCGTGCCCGTGCTGCACGGCGGCCATCAGGGCCGTGATGCCCAGCAGCTCATCTCTGCTGCCCCCTGTCCCCGGGGGCTCGCCCGAGGGGCCGTGAGGGTCCACGCAGGTGCCGGCTTCCAGGAGTAGCTTCACTACGCCCAGGTGGCCGCCCCGGGAGGCCACAGTGAGCACGCTGGTCCCCAGCCGGTTCTGGGCGTTGACGTCGGCTCCGTGATCCAAAAGGAGGTGCGCCACACTCACGTGCCCAAATCTGCCGGGAAGACGGGGGATTAGTGACACTTGGCACAGGCAGGGGTGAAGAAACACCTTCTGGAACCCTCCTTAGTCGTTAATTATTTAAGTAATAGTAGCTGCTCATACTACAAGCCCTTGTTGGTACCTGTCACGGAGCTGGCACCTCCTGGGCATTACACCCAGGGCCGAATCCAGTTCTGCATCCACAAGCTGCGAGGCCTTGAAAAGACCTTTAGCTTCTCTGTGCCTCCACTTCCCCATCTGCAAAATGGGGACACAAGTGCACCCACTTCCAGGGTTTTGAGGACTAAATGAGTCGGTGTATACGAAGCACCCGAACAGAGCTGGGTGCGAGTAAGATTAGCTATCACCGTCTTGTCACTCATTTTGCATCCAGTGCCGTGCGCAAGGTCACCTGGCCGGCAAGGGTGGCTTTGCCCCACGCCACACGCTGCCTCCTAAATCTGATCCTGCTTTATAGCCTGGCCATTGATTGCCAGTTCCCTGACTTCCCCGAGGGCTGATTCACTGCTGTTCCCCACCCTACACACACACACACACACACACACACACACACACACACACACACACACACACACTCTCTCTCTCCCTCTCTCTCTCTCTCTCTCTCTCTCTCTCTCTCTCACACCTGGGGAGCCCACTCAGGGGTGTGGCACCCACGTGGCTGCTGCCCCCTGCTGGCCGGAACGCTCGTTGCACGCGACTGGGAACGGGCCTCGCCGGACCTCCCCCCAGGACCAGCAGGGCCAGTGCAGGGGGGCGGTGGGGTGGGGAGCCACACAGTCATGCTCCCCCCCCACTCCCCAACCCTAGGAAGAGGGAAGCGGGTGCATCTGCCCAGCAAAATCTCATCCTCCTTTTGCTGCCTCCCCTAAAACTGCCCATGCAGTTCTGTTCACCGTTTTTTTTTTTAATTAAATTCAGTTTTATTGAGATATATCCATACACCACACAATCATCCATGGTGCACAATCAGCTGCTCACAGCACCACCATACAGCTATGCCTTCATCACCCCAATCTATTCCCGACCCTCTTCCCTATGCCAGAAAGAATCAGAACAAGAAGAAGAAATAAAAGTAGAAAAGAACACCAAATCATCCCCCCATCCCACCCCACCTTCCATTCAGTCCCCCCGTCCCCATTCCCCCACCCATCCACCCACACACTGGATAAAGGGAGTCTGCAGCAGTTTGACGGGCCGCACGCTTTCCGGGCTCAGGGCTGGAGGGGGCCGTGGACTATCAAGGAAAGAGCGATGACGGGAGAGAGGCTGGTGGTGCCGGGTTCCCGTGTGCACACTCCGCAGTCACACCGGCATCCGAGGCAGCTTCTGGGTTTCCTGTGGCTCACCACTCCTTCCCGGAAGGGCGTCTGTGCCTCAGCCATACCCAGAGGCAGAGCCAAGGCTGGACGCCGGCCCGAGGCCCTGCTGAGCTTCACATACCCGCTGGGCCGTGAACCCGAACAGCACACTCACCTTAGCCGGGACGGAGAGCCGGGGCCTCCCCGCCTCCCCTCCCAGGGCAGGGCGATGGCAGCGCAAACGGAAATGGCGAACGCAGGAGCTGCCAGCCTGACCCGCCTCCCTGCCTCCGGGCTCGTCCCCTCCTGCCCCTTCTCCCTGCAGCCCCAAAATGAGTCCTAAGGCCTAAATCTGTCACTTCCAGCTTCTGATTGTCACTCCGGGCTTCTGTTAGCCTCCTTCCCTCGCTGCCTGGCTGAACTGCCCTGGCCGGTTACCATTGGTTGTTATTCACAGACACAATATGTGTGAATCCACCTCCCCACTGGAATTTATTTGTCACCCCCATGACAGTACTTGCAGCACTTCTGTGGTCCTTTGGGGACATGCACCGAGCAGCAGAAGCTTTGAGTTGCCCGACACGCAATCCCAGCCAAGGTTGGACGAGGAGACACTCTGCTGTGTTTCAGCTCCCATGCTGTACCCAAAGTCCGTCTCATGGTAGGTTTACTGCCATGTTTCAAGCATTTTTGTGCTTTTTGCTGGTGATTTTGCTGTTTAAAATAGCCCCCGGGCGCCGTGCTGACGTGCTGCCTAGTGCTGCGTCCCTGAGTGCAAGAAGGCTGCGACGTGCCTTACGGAGCAAATCCGTGTGCCAGAGAAGCTTCCTCCAGGCAGAGCTGCAGCGCTGTGACCGTGAGCTCCACGTTAATGAATCAGCAATTTCTATTAAATAAGGCGTCTTTAAACAGAAACACACATAAAACGAGGTTATGCATCGATCGACTGATGAAAGTATTGTGAGTGGGGTTTTCAGGAACTTGTCCTGCATTTCCCCCAGAAGCAGTGAAGACAGGCTCACGGTGACTTTAAAGAACGGACCATGCACCCCTCCCTCCCTGCCGTGCCACGCCGTCCTCCCCGTCCCCCAGAGTGCTCTCCTGTCCTCATCTACTTAGGACACTCTTGCTCTTGCTTTAGGGTGCAGCTCAGGTGTCACCTCCTCTCTGCAGCTTCTGGATGCCCCCAGGCCAGGTCAGATGCCCGTTCTGTCTGTCTGTCTCCCCCACAGATAGACGGGCTGTCCAAGGACAGGGCTATCTCCATGGACACTTGTTTTCCAGCATCTAGCATCATGGCTGGCCCATGCTGGGGCTCTGCTAATTTTAAATGAGTGAATGAGTGGAGGAGTCAAAGAGTAAATGAGTGAATGAATGAACGCACGGCATAACCAAACAGAGGAAGGTTCACTCATGGGTGACGGAAAGGAATGAAGAACTGAGCAATCCTCCACTGGTGTAGAGACTAAAAGAAGATTACACTGTTTAGTTATCAAGGATGAGCTAAAATCTAGCAAAATCCCTAACAGCACATTACAAGGTGCTGACACATTATCTCATTTGACCTCAATAAATCATGACATAAACTGATAATCCCATGTCACAGATGAAGAAGTTGACAATTAGAATGGAAAGCAATTAATCTAAAGCCCCTGACTGAGTCAGAACTTGAACCTAAAAATCCCTAAATCTCAGCTCTTCTATTACCCTACATTTCTTAAATTAAATTTAGTTTTACCGAAATATATTCACATACCATACAATCATGTATGGTGTACAATCCACTGTTCACAGTACAAACATATAGTTATGCATTCATCACCACAATCTATTTCTGAACATTTTCCTCACATCAGAAAGAATCAGAATAAGAATAAAAAATAAAAGTAAAAAGAACACCCAAATCACCCCCCATCCCATCCCATTTTTCATTTAGTTTTTGTCCCCATTTTTATACTCATCCATCCATACACTAGATAAAGGGGGTGTGATCCACAAGGTCTTCACAATCACACTGTCACCCCTTGTAATCTACATTATTATATAATTGTCTCCAGTAGTCCAGACTGCTGGGTTGGAGTTTGGTAGTTTCAGGTATTTACTTCTAGCTATTCCAATATATTAAAACCTAAGAGGTGTTATCTATATAGTGCATAAGAATGTCCACCAGAGTGACCTCTCGACCCCATTTGAAATCTCTCAGCCACTGAAACTATTTCATCTCATTTTGCATCCCCCTTTTGGTCAAGAAGATACTCTCAGTCCCACGATGCCGGGTCCACATTCATCCCTGGGAGTCATATCCTGCATTGCCAGGGAGATTTACACCCCTGGGAGTCGGGTCCCACGTAGGGGGGAGGGCAGCGAGTTCACCTGTCGAGATGGCTCAGTTAGAGAGAGAGAGGGCCACGTCTGAGCAACAAAGAGGTACTCAGGGGGAGACTCTTAGGCACCATTACATACAACTTTAGACTCTCCTTTGTGGTAATGAGCTTCATAAGGGCAAGTCCCATG
This sequence comes from Choloepus didactylus, assembly GCF_015220235.1. Taxonomy (NCBI): domain Eukaryota; kingdom Metazoa; phylum Chordata; class Mammalia; order Pilosa; family Megalonychidae; genus Choloepus; species Choloepus didactylus. The sequence continues at coordinate 126,317,690 of NC_051316.1, read as the reverse complement.
ATTGAGGGCTCAGCACATCAAACCGCCAGTCCCAATGTTTGTCACAACATCAACATCAGTCCAGGTGAGAATGTCCAACACATCCTTCCCCCAGATCCTCAGGGGGGCCCTGCAAATATATTTTTATTCTCTGCCCAAATTACTTTGGGATGTGTCACTATTTCACTCTAACCTATATTAACCTACCAAATCTCACTTCCTATTTAGAGTTCCATGTAATTGTGGTGTTAGAACAAACCAACTGTAGAGTTATACTGTTTAGAAAATATAGATCCTGCACCAAATAGACATCTCTTCCCTTGGTCTCAGATGGTAGTTGAAGTTTTAAAACACAGTCAGTTTCGATCTTTACCCTCTGGCCTGGTTTGCCCTGGTCTTAACCAGCTCTGCTTCATTCATATCATTATTTGAAATCTAGACTCTTTTTCAGCTTTTTTAACAGTTGCTGTATGCACTAATACTGCCATTCATATCTGCCGAGCTCTAGCTCTGAGTTTCAGGTGTCGCAGATATACCCATTATTCCAGAGACCAATCAGGTTATACACTAAGGGATCAGCATCTCAAGTTTGGAGACAGTCATTACAATTCAGGAATAGACGTGACTGCTGTAGGGACCATTACAATAATCGTTCCCCTCTTAGACTGTGTTCTAAGATTCAATTCTGAGTTCACACATTGTAGTTAGTCCATATTGGTGAAGCATTATAGTGTTTGCCTTTATTTCTGGCGTACGTCACTCAAAATGCTGTGTACGGGATCCACTCACCTCGTTGCTATTACCCCACGTTTTTACAAAGGAAGAAAAGAGATGAGCTGGGGCAGGAATTCTGAGCTTAGGGATGCTTTCTGAACTCAAGGAGAGCCCAAGAGGTCACACAGGCTGGTGATGTAAAAGGAGCCAAGGAAAGCTGAGATGATTTGGCGGCTGCAACGTTTCTATTGGGTAATTACTGAAGATGGGGGGGGGGGGTTCTGAACAGCTAGTATGATTATCAATTAATTTCAGCAATTAGCATCCGTGGTTTTTTTTTTTTATCTTCATTTTATTGAGATATATTCACATACCATGCAGTCATACAAAACAAATCGTACTTTCGATTGTTTACAGTATCATTACATAGTGGTACATTCATCACCCAAATCAATCCCTGACACCTTCATTAGCACACACACAAAAATAACAAGAATAATAATTAGAGTGAAAAAGAGCAATTGAAGTAAAAAAGAACACTGGGTACCTTTGTCTGTTTGTTTCCTTCCCCTATTTTTCTACTCATCCATCCATAAACTAGACAAAGTGGAGTGTGGTCCTTATGACTTTCCCAATCCCATTGTCACCCCTCATAAGCTACATTTTTATACAACTGTCTTCAAGATTCATGGGTTCTGGGTTGTAGTTTGATAGTTTCAGGTATCCACCACCAGCTACCCCAATTCTTTAGAACCTAAAAAGGGTTGTCTAAAGTGTGCATAAGAGTGCCCACCAGAGTGACCTCTCGGCTCCTTTTGGAATCTCTCTGCCACTGAAGCTTATTTCATTTCCTTTCACATCCCCCTTTTGGTCAGGAAGATGTTCTCCGTCCCACGATGCCGGGTCTACATTCCTCTCCGGGAGTCATATTCCACGTTGCCAGGGAGATTCACTCCCCTGGGTGTCTGATCCCACGTAGGGGGGAGGGCAGTGATTTCACCTTTCAAGTTGGCTTAGCCAGAGAGAGACGGCCACGTCTGAGCAACAAAGAGGCATTCGGGAGGAGGCTCTTAGGCACAACCATAGGGAGGTCTAGCCTCTCCTTTGCAGCAACCGTCTTCCCAAGGGTAAAACCTGTGGTAGAGGGCTCAACCCATCAAACCACCAGTCCCCTATGTCTGTGGTCATGTTAGCAACCATGGAGGTGGGGTAGGCGAATACCCCTGCATTCTCCACAGGCTCCTCAAGGGGGAACTACATCTTTTTTTTTTTTCCTTGTTTTTCTTTTTCTTTTTTTTTTTTTTTAACTTTCCCTTCTTTTTTAAATCAACTGTATGAAAAAAAAGTTAAAAAGAAAACAAACATACAATAAAAGAACATTTCAAAGAGACCATAACAAGGGAGTAAGAAAAAGACAACTAACCTAAGATAACTGCTTAACTTCCAACATGTTCCTACTTTACCCCAAGAAAGTTACCTAATATAGCAACATTTCTGTGAACTTGCTCCTACTATATCCATCAGAAATTAACAGATCATAGTCATTCCTGGGCATCCCCAGAACATTAAATAGCTTATCTGTTCTTCTTGGATTATTGTTCCCCCTTCCTTAATTGCTCTCTATTGCTAGTTCCCCTACATTCTACATTATAAACCATTTGTTTTACATTTTTCAAAGCTCACATTAGTGGTAGCATATAATATTTCTCTTTTTGTGCCTGGCTTATTTCGCTCAGCATTATGTCTTCAAGGTTCATCCATGTTGTCATATGTTTCACCAGATCGTTCCTTCTTACTGCCGCGTAGTATTCCATAGTGTGTATATACCAAATTTTATTTATCCACTCATCTGTTGAAGGACATTTGGGTTGTTTCCATCTCTTGGCAATTGTGAATAATGCTGCTATGAACATTGGCGTGCAGATATCTGTTCGTGTCACTGCTTTCCGATCTTCCGGGTATATCCCGAGAAGTGCAATCGCTGGATCGAATGGTAACTCTATATCTAGTTTTCTAAGGAACTGCCAGACTGACTTCCAGAGTGGCTGAACCATTATACAGTCCCACCAACAATGAATAAGAGTTCCAATTTCTCCACATCCCCTCCAGCATTTGTAGTTTCCTGTTTGTTTAATGGCAGCCATTCTAACCGGTGTGAGATGGTATCTCATTGTGGTCTTAATTTGCATCTCTCTAATAGCTAGTGAAGCTGAACATTTTTTCATGTGTTTCTTGGCCATTTGTATTTCCTCTTCAGAGAACTGTCTTTTCATATCTTTTGCCCATTTTATAATTGGGCCGTCTGTACTATTGTCATTGAGTTGTAGGATTTCTTTATATATGCAAGATATCAGTCTTTTGTCAGATACATGGTTTCCAAAAATTTTTTCCCATTGAGTTGGCTGCCTCTTTACCTTTTTGAGAAATTCCTTTGAGGTGCAGAAACTTCTAAGCTTGAGGAGTTCCCATTTATCTATTTTCTCTTTTGTTGCTTGTGCTTTGGGTGTAAAGTCTAGGAAGTGGCCGCCTAATACAAGGTCTTGAAGATGTTTTCCTACATTATCTTCTAGGAGTTTTATGGTACTTTCTTTTATATTGAGATCTTTCGTCCATTTTGAGTTAATTTTTGTGTAGGGGGTGAGGTAGGGGTCTTCTTTCATTCTTTTGCATATGGATATCCAACTCTCCCAGCCCCATTTGTTGAAAAGACCATTATGACTCAGTTCAGTGACTTTGGGGGCCTTATCAAAGATCAGTCGGCCATAGATCTGAGGGTCTATCTCTGAATTCTCAATTCGATTCCATTGATCTATATGTCTATCTTTGTGCCAGTACCATGCTGTTTTGGCAACTGTGGCTTTATAATAAGCTTCAAAGTCAGGGAGTGTAAGTCCTCCCACTTCGTTTTTCTTTTTTAGAGTGTCTTCAGCAATTCGAGGCATCTTCCCTTTCCAAATAAATTTGATAACTAGCTTTTCCAAGTCTGCAAAGTAGGTTGTTGGAATTTTGATTGGGATTGCATTGAATCTGTAGATGACTTTGGGTAGAATTGACATCTTAATGACATTTAGCCTTCCTATCCATGAACATGGAATATTTTTCCATCTTTTAAGGTCCCCTTCTACTTCTTTTAGTAGAGTTATGTAGTTTTCTTTGTATAGGTCTTTTACATCTTTGGTTAAGTTTATTCCTAGGTACTTGATTTTTTTAGTTGCTATTGAAAATGGTATCTTTTTCTTGAGTGTCTCTTCAGTTTGTTCATTTCTAGCATATAGAAACATTACTGACTTATGTGCATTAATCTTGTATCCCGCTACTTTGCTAAATTTGTTTATTAGCTCTAGTAGGTGTATCGTCGATTTCTCAGGGTTTTCTAGATATAAGATCATATCATCTGCAAACAATGACAGTTTTACTTCTTCTTTTCCAATTTGGATGCCTTTTATTTCTTTGTCTTGCCGGATTGCCCTGGCTAGCACTTCCAGCACAATGTTGAATAACAGTGGTGACAGCGGGCATCCTTGTCTTGTTCCTGATCTTAGAGGGAAGGCTTTCAGTCTCTCACCATTGAGTACTATGCTGGCTGTGGGTTTTTCATATATGCTCTTTATCATGTTGAGGAAGTTTCCTTCAATTCCTACCTTTTGAAGTGTTTTTATCAAAAACGGATGTTGGATTTTGTCAAATGCTTTTTCAGCATCTATTGAGATGATCAATTGATTTTTCCCTTTCGAGTTTTTAATGTGTTGTAATACATTGATTGATTTTCTTATGTCGAACCATCCTTGCATGCCTGGAATGAACCCCACTTGGTCATGGTGTATGATTTTTTTAATGTGTCTTTGGATTCGATTTGCAAGTATTTTGTTGAGGATTTTTGCATCTATATTCATTAGGGAGATTGGCCGGTAGTTTTCCTTTTTTGTAGCATCTTTGCCTGGTTTTGGTATTAGATTGATGTTAGCTTCATAAAATGAGTTAGGTAGTGTTCCATTTTCTTCAATGTTTTGAAAGAGTTTGAGTAAGATTGGTGTCAGTTCTTTCTGGAAAGTTTGGTAGAATTCCCCTGTGAAGCCATCTGGCGCTGGGCATTTATTTGTGGGATGATTTTTGATGACTGATTGGATCTCTTTGCTTGTGATGGGTTGGTTGAGGTCTTCTATTTCTTCTCTGGTCAGTCTAGGTTGTTCATATGTTTCCAGGAAATTGTCCATTTCTTCTACATTATCCAGTTTGTTGCCATACAGTTGTTCATAATATCCTCTTATAATTTTTTTAATTTCTTCAGGATCTGCAGTTATGTCACCTTTTTCATTCATTATTTTGTTTATATGGGTCTTCTCTCTTTTCGATTTTGTCAGTCTAGCTAGGGGCTTGTCAATCTTGTTGATCTTCTCAAAGAACCAACTTTTGGTGATATTTATCCTCTCTATTGTTTTTTTGTTCTCTCTGTCATTTATTTCTGCTTTAATCCTTGTTATTTCTTTTCTTCTACTTGGTTTAGGATTGGTTTGCTGTTCATTTTCTAGCTTCTTCAGTTGATCCATTAGTTCTTTGATTTTGGCTCTTTCTTCCTTTTGAATATATGCGTTTAGTGCTATAAATTTCCCCCTTAGCACTGCTTTTGCTGCATCCCATAGGTTTTGGTATGTTGTGTTCTCATTTTCATTCGTCTCTATATATTTAGCAATTTCTCTTGCTATTTCTTCTTTAACCCACTGATTGTTTAGGAGTGTGTTGTTTAACCTCCAGGTATTTGTGAATTTTCTAAGTCTCTGATGGTTATTGACTTCTAATTGTATTCCATTGTGGTCAGAGAATGTGCTTTGAATAATTTCAATCTTTTTAAATTTATTGAGGCTTGTTTTATGTCCCAGCATATGATCTATTGTGGAGAAAGTTCCATGAGCACTAGAAAAGTATGTGTATCCTGGTGATTTGGGATGTAATGTCCTGTAGATGTCTGTTAAATCTAATTCATTTATCAGATTGTTTAGGTTTTCAATTTCCTTATTGGTCTTCTGTCTGGTTGATCTATCTATAGGAGAGAGTGATGTGTTGAAGTCTCCCACAATTATTGTGGAAACATCAATTGCTTCCTTTAGTTTTGCCAGTGTTTCTCTCATGTATTTTGTGGCACCTTGATTGGGTGCATAGACATTTACGATTGTTATTTCTTCTTGCTGAATTGCCCCTTTTATTAGTATGTAGTGGCCTTCTTTGTCTCTCAAAACATCCCTGCATTTGAAGTCTATTTTATCTGAGATTAATATTGCTACACCTGCTTTCTTTTGGCTGTAGCTTGCATGAAATATTTTTTTCCATCCTTTCACTTTGAGTTTCTTTGTGTCCCTGTGTCTAAGATGAGTCTCTTGTATGCAACATATTGATGGTTCATTTTTTTTGATCCATTCTGCCAATCTATATCTTTTAATTGGGGAGTTTAATCCATTTACATTCAACATTATACCCGTGAAGGCATTTCGTGAATCAGCCATCTTATCCTTTGGTTTATGTTTGTCATATTTTTCCCTCTCTCTATTAATATCCTTTATTGTACCGATACCGAATCTCTTTAGTACTGAACCTTTCTCCAAGTCTCTCTGTCCTGTCTTTGTTTCTCTGTCTGTAGGGCTCCCTTTAGTATCTCCAGTAGGGCAGGTCTCTTGTTAGCAAATTCTCTCAGCATTTGTTTGTCTGTGAAAAATTTAAGCTCTCCCTCAAATTTGAAGGAGAGCTTTGCTGGATAAAGTATTCTTGGCTGGAAATTTTTCTCACTCAGAATTTTAAATATATCGTGCCACTGCCTTCTTGCCTCCATGGTGGCTGCTGAGTAGTCACTACTTAGTCTTATGCTGTTTCCTTTGTATGTGGTGAATTGCTTTTCTCTTGCTGCTTTCAGAACTTGCTCCTTCTCTTCTGTGTTTGACAGTGTGATCGGTATATGTCTCGGAGTGGGTTTATTTGGATTTATTCTATTTGGAGTTCGCTGAGCATTTATGATTTGTGTATTTATGTTGTTCAGAAGATTTGGGAAGTTTTCCCCAACAATTTCTTTGAATACTCTTCCTAGACCTTTACCCTTTTCTTCCCCTTCTGGGACACCAATGAGTCTTATATTCGGACGTTTCATATTATCTATCGTATCCCTGAGGTCCATGTCGATTTTTTCAATTTTATTCCTCATTCTTTCTTTTATGCTTTCATTTTCCATTCTGTCATCTTCCAGGTCACTGATTCGTTGTTCAACTTCCTCTAGTCTTGTACTATGAGTGTCCAGAATCTTTTTAATTTGGTCAACAGTTTCTTTAATTTCCATAAGATCATCCATTTTTTTATTTAGTCTTGCAATGTCTTCTTTATGCTCTTCTAGGGTCTTCTTGATTTCCTTTGTATCCCGTACTAGGGTCTCATTGTTCATCTTTAGTTCTTTGAGTAGCTGCTCTAGGTGCTGTGGCTCTTCTGATCTTTTGATTTGGGTGCTTGGGCTTGGGTTATCCATATCGTCTGGTTTTTTCATATGCTTTATAATTTTCTGTTGTTTTTGGCCTCGTGGCATTTGCTGAACTTGATAGGGTTCTTTTAGGATGTGTAGACCAATTGAAGTCCTTATCTCTGATTTATCAGATCTACAGCTTTGTGGAGTACACTTTCTCTAACTAACCAGCAGGTGGCGTCCACGAGCCACCTGTTCTCCACAAGCCAGTTCTCCTCTGTTTAGCCTTTTTGGTGAGTGGGGGAGTGAGTCTTGTGGGGTCCAATTGGTGTATCAAGCTTGCGTGTGTAGTTGGTATTGCCTGCCCTGTATATGGGGCGTGTTTCTGGGCAGTCAGGGAGGGGGGGTGGCTCTAACAATCAAATCTCCCTGGTGATCCTAGAGTTTTAAAGCTGCTGCAATAGTCTAATCCTTCAGTTCAGTCCTGCCACAGTTTGTCTCTGCCACTGACCCACAAGTCCTTGTTATTGGCGTATGGCTCCTGAGACTTGCTAGTGGGCCCCTCTTCCAGGCCGTGCACCCCGGGTCCTCTGTTGAGGGATGACTGTGCTATGTCACAGGTGAGTGCCGTCCCCCCAGGGCAGTTCTGGGCTGCTGGGCTGTGTAGGGAGGCTCCCAGTCTGCTGAAATGATGGCTGAATGGGGCTTTGTTAATTCACACTGCTCTACCTTCCCAACTCTGGGACAATCAGCTGAGGTTGCAGGGAAGGCTAATGTCCATGCCCAGTTTTGTGGTGTGTGCCTGTTATTTGAAGCACTCCCGTCACACTGGGTTGTCTGGGGCAGCTCTGGGTTATGGGGCTGGCGATGGGCAGGAGTGTTTCCTGTCCACCAGGATGATGGCTGTGAGCGGACACCCCCGTTTTCTTGGGAAGTTGTGGTGTTTAGTGAATTTTCTCAGCCACTGGATTATTGCGTTTTGTCTCAGAGCTCTCTTAGTTCTGCTCTTGACTTGACCTGCCCAAATTGCAAGTCTTTGAAGCTTTCTGTATTGGGCTTCTTAGAGTAATTGTTTTAGAAAAAGAAAAAAGGATTTAAAAAAAAAAAAAAAAAAAAGGGCCCTCCTCACAGATCTAATGGGTTATTGAAATGCTAAGAGACAAAGCAACCAGGGCCATTAAGGAAAGGTCCACAGGGCAGAGAGATCAGCTTTTCTTCGGGATTTGCATATGCGCCTCAGGGCCTGAGCTCTGCCCTTCCCCTTTCTATGTTCACCAGAACTCCAAAAATCCTCCGCTTTTATTTTGGAGTTTTTCGTGTTGTTTTTTTTCTATGCCTGTCTCCTCTCTGCTGGGCTGGCTGCTCTCAGATTCTCTGGTGTCTGGTCTCAGTCTATCTATGGTTGGAGTTTGGATCAGTAGAATGAGTTTCTGATAAGGGCTGCCACTGCAGTTCTCCCTTCTCCTTCCCGGAGCTGACAGCCCCTCCTCCCACGGGACTGAGCCTGGCAGGGAGGGGCGCGGGTCCCCTGGCCGCAAAAACTTACAGATTTCGCTGATCTCAGCAGTTCCACGTTTTCATGAGTGTTGTATGAAGTATGCCCAAAGTCAGATTGCTCTGTGGTGTCCAGTCCACGCAGTTCCTGGCTTTCTACCTACTTTCCTGGAGGAGTAACTAAAACATACAGCTCACCAGTCTGCCATCTTGCCCCACCTCCAGCATCCGTGTTTAAAGAACTGGCCATACTCCCACGTCCTGAAAGCAGAGGACCGGGAGCCCAGCTCTGCTACACTGGCAGGCGAGAGGATGGAGGGCAGATGAAAGAAGACAAAGAAGCCACTGGCAAAGTTACAACCCAAAGTGAACAGCGTGCAAAGCTGGCAAGGAGCTTCTTCCCGACAGCACCGGGAGGGAGGCCTACAGTTGCCACAGGATTCGTGGCGAGGCGGCAGCCGCCAGCATGGGCTGGGAGCAAAGGCTCCAGAGCCACCTGCTAGGGTGTGAATTCTGATTGTGACACTCACTAGCTGTGTGGCCTTGGGCAAGTAACTTAACTTCTCTGTGCCTCGGTCTCCTCTGTAGAATGACGAGGAAAACCGCTAGGGTTTTCTGAAAAGTGACTGAGTGGGTTCATTTAAAGCACTCAACACTAGCACTTGGCACAAAGTAAGTCAAAGGTTAGCTAATATTTTAAGATTAGGTAAAAAAAAAAAAAAAAAAGCCACACTAATTACAAAGTGAAAATGTAACCATTTCTGATACCAGAACATTTTAGAGACCAAATGCAGCCCAGCCACAGGCCTAATCCAGAGAGGAGCCTTGGTGCACGGAGATGGAAGGATGAACAAGATGCTCATTTCAACAGGAAGTGGAGGCCTGGAGCTCTGTGTTGCGGAGGATTCTGAGGTTGCCTAGATTCGGGAAGGAAGGGCACAAGACTGGAAAGTGTCCACACTCAAGCCTGCCTCTGCCCTGATCCGGAGGGAAAGTCCGACGGCCCCGCAGTAAGTCTCCCAGGCATGTTACTTCTCAGCACTGAGCTTCGACGTGTGCTGTGTAGCAGAAGGCCCAAGCACAACCCAGCCCAGCCGGAGACAGGATCCGAGCAGAGATGGTGTCATCACCAGCTTATGATTCTTTAACAGTTGGAGCTTACCCTAACTCTCCCGAGTCTCCTTTCCATTAAGAGGAACAGAAATGAACTTGCTGAAACTACTCAGGAGATACCATGGGGCACCCGGCAGATCCTGGTTAACAGCAAGGGTCTTTGAGATGCCTTGAGCACGTCAAGTGCAAAAAACGCAGCCTTCGCTCAGAAACACACCCTGGAGGCTCATGGAAGGCCCCTCTGTGTTCGGGGGAAGTCCAGAGGTAGAAAACGCAATTCCTGCCCCCAAAGGCTCCCAAACCTACCGTGCACGAGAATGAATGGGGGGGCCTCTGCCCAGAGTCGCTCGCCTTCTAAACCAGAATCTCTGGAAAGAGAACCCTGGAATATGTCTTTGGAAAAACATGCCAGTCTGAGCAGATAGCACTTCTCACCCACTAGGAAGGCTGGAACAAAAAGTCTGTAGTAACAGGTATCGGGGAGGGTACGGGAACCCCAGAGCCCTCACACACGGCTGGTGGGGATGTAAAATGGCACAAATGGCACAGCCACTGTGGAAAACAGCCTGACAGCTCCTCAAACGATTACATATGGTTACCATATGGCCCAGCCATTCCACTCCTAGGTATATCCCCAAGAGAAATGAAAACCCATCTCCACACGAAAACCTGAACGTGAATGTTCACAGCGGCATTATTCACAACAGCCAAAAGATGGAAACAACCCAAGTGTCCATGGACTGATGAATGGATTAAAAAAAAGTACCATATCTATGCAATAGAATACTATGCAGCCATAAGAAAGGAATGGAGTTGTTACATTCTACAACATGGATAAACCTCAAAACATAACACAAAGTAAAAGAATCCAGTCACAAAAGTCCATCTCTTATGATTCCATCCATACGGAAATCCCGAGGAGGGAAATCTACAGAGATGGAAAGTAGATTCACGGTTGCTTAGGGCTGAGGGGAATCGGGGAACTAAACCGTTGAATTGTATGCTTTACACAGGTGACTTGGGTGGCATGTGAATTATATCTCAACAGAGCTGTTTTTAAAAGTGATTGTGAGGTGCAGCCAGACTGGGTACCACCTGGGAGAGCCACCGGCTCTAATATGGTACAATGGATACCGTGCACAGGCCTTTCCAATGCCAGGGAGCAGAAAGGAGGGGCTATCACGGCAGGCTTCCCAGAGGAGGCTGAGCTGGGAGGAAAGGCTGATTTCCTTGCATGCAGGAGGGGATGAAGGGGCTTCCCTGAAGGTGGCTTACAGCGTGGGTTTTGCAGCCGGGCTCCCTGGTCCGAGCCCTAGCCCTGCTCCCGGTGTCTGTATGCTCAGGGACAAACTTTGTCATCTCCCCGAATCTCAGATGCTCACCTGTAAAGTGGGGGTGTACTCTTGGTATACTGTAAATGCTCAATAAAGGTTTTCAATTAAAAAACGACCACCACCAGAATGTGCAGGGAGACACAGAAAAGGCCTAGGTGAAACCAACTTGGCCAGAGTTTAGGAAACTGGGGTGGGGGAGGCAGGGAGAGGATGCGGGGACAGGGCCCAATGGGAGAGCCTCGGGGTGCAACCGGAGACAGGGAGCGACGGGAGGAGGGAGGAGACCCCTGCCCAGATCCAGATTCTCCCCAGGCTCTGAAGAAAAGCCAGTAGCCCTGCAGGCTTTATGTTCACCCAACTGCTCCAGACAAGAAAACAGGTATCTTAGGACAAAGCATCCCAACATGCAGGTAGGTGCACAAAACCCTGCAAACAGGTGGCTGCCACCTTATAACTGGACCATGTCCCCAAAGGAAGTTTACAGACTGATCTAAATTGTCTAAGGGCTGGGAAACGGGAAGGCAAACCTCAGCTCTGCCCCATTGCTGGAACACCACACCAGCAAACAGACACAACATATTGGAAAATAATGCAAAAATAAAATGTGGCTTGTAACACAAATTAAATAGATTAGATAGAACAACTGTGTAACACTTAGAAACATACTCACAAAGATGAAACATTATTGGGTGAGTCATGATGAGATGACGGGGAAGAATGCTGTGTTTTTGATGCCTTTTAAAAATATAACTGGCTCATACAAATGGAAAGATGCTCTATTTCACTCAACACATATGCAAACACACACACACACAAATGCAAATCACAGCTACACTGAGATACCATTAGACTGGCAAAAATCCCAAAGTTTGATAACATGGCTCTGTTGGCTGCAGAAAACCAGGGGCTCACCCAGGTGGCTGGTGAGAGGATAAACTGTTTAATCACCTGTACTGGCAGAATAATGGCCTGAAGACGTTCCCCCCTTCTCCTAGGATCTGTGAGTGATGTTCCAAGGCAGAAGAGGGATGAAGGTTGCTCAACGGCTGACCATGGGAAAATGGGGAGATGATCCTGGATTATCTGTGTGGGCCCAGGGTAATCACTAGGGTCCTTTAAACGTGGACGCAGAAAGCCGTCGAGTCAGAATCAATGAGGGAGACGTGAGGACAGAAGTGGAGGTCAGTGGCACTGCTGGCTTTGCAAACAGGTGGGGCCCATGAGCCAAGGAACGCAGGAGGCCTCTAGAAGCTAGAAAAGGAAATGGATTCTCCCCAGGAGCCTCTAGAAAGGAACGACGTGCTGCCACCACCTCGATTCTGGCCCAGCGAGGCCCATTTCAGACTTCTGACATCCAGAACTGAGAGTAAACTCATGCTGTTTCCAGCCCCTAAGGGTGATAATTTGTGAAAGCAGCCACAACGAACACACTTGTACAGAGAGCGATCTGGCAATATTCATTAAAATTACAAATGACCACATTCCCCCTTTGGAGAATTTCCGGCAGACGTACTTGCTCGTGTGTGAAACGGCCCAGGTTTCGGTTTTCATTGTACCACTGAGTGTAATAGCAAGAGACTGGGAAAACCCAAAAGGCCATCAACAGAGTATTGGTTAATTACCAAACAGAGGAATATCATGTGGCTATTTAAAAATGAGGACGGGTTTTATGTGCCAATATGGAAACATTACCAAAGTACATTAAGTGAAAAACACAGAGTACAGAACAGAATGAAGTGTGTAAAAAGCGGGGATGACAAGAACCAACAATCATATCTGCCGGTATATGTATAAACAAGTGGCTCCCAACGGGGGGCGATTATATCACCCAGGGACATTTTTGGTTGTTACAACTGGGGGAGGGGCTGCTACAGGCATCTAGGGAGTGGAGGCCCGGGATCCTGCTAAACATCCCACTATGTACGGGAAGGCCCCCACCACAAAGGTATCTGGTGCAAAAAATCAATGTACCAAAGTGGAGAAACCCTGAAACAAGAAATTCCAGAAGGTTGTATGTAAGAAACTGGTGAGGGGTGGGCGGGTCCTGAGAGACAAGAACAGGATGACAAACGTCACCGTATACCTTTATCTGTGTGCATGCACGCAGAGTTGTACGTTTGAACCTTATGAATCTATTACCTATTCAAAGATGACATTTAAAATGCTCTTAAGGGTTATTATTACATTGCTTTAACTATAAACTTTTAAAAAAGTGGCTGGAATTCTGAACACATTCCTCTGTAGGAATAATGTAAACTCAGTGTAGGAAACTCCCCCTCCTCTTACTACCTATGGCTGTGAATTATTTCTCTGCGATGCCCATCCCATCGGCAGGGAAGACTGCCCAAATCCATCCCATCCTAAAACCCATCCTAAAGACCCCAGCAAGCCTCCTGCCCCTGGCAGAGCGCAGCTCATGGGGAAGGGCATCTACACGTGCTGTGTGTTTGCATCCCATCACGCCTGCCCCAGCAATCCTGCCTGGGTCCGGACCATCCACACAGAGGCTCCTGCCCAAATCCTCGATCCCTCGGCCGCTGCTAAGGCAGACCCTGTCGTCTCTCTCCCTCTGAAGAGACACTGGTGTCCATATTCTCATTTCCCTCCTAAATTCCCAATGACCCCTTGCTCTCTCCAATCTTTAAATGCTGATGTTTTGCTGGGTTCTGCCCTGGTGAGGTGGTCAAGAGTGGGCAGGCTCTGGAGTGTGACAACCAGGGTGCGAATCTTGATAGCTGTGTGGCCTGGGGCAAGCCACTTAACCTCTCTGTCTCCGTTTCCTTTTCCATAAAGTGGCTGTGGTCGAAACAGTACCTACCGCTTAGGACTGTATGTGGATTAAATGGGGTAACACAGGGCTTGCATGAATGTGTTCCACAGATACCTGCCTAGTAGAGTGTTTGCAAAACGACAGCAGGGTTCTTCCCCTCCCTGTGTCCACCACTGGGCATTGCGACTTTGCCATCATTTATGCCTGACTCTTTGAATGTCACCTGGCCTTGTGATTTACTTTGGCCAAGAGAATGTGGCAGAAGCAGTCAGTGTGCTTCCAAATCCGGGGACCCTGCTGCCGCCACGTGAAGCCCGGGCTAGCCTGCTGGACAACACAAGAGACGTGGTCCAGCTGCCCCGTGGCCACAGCCACCACCCAGCCAGCCTCAGAAACAGAACCACCTAGAACCTCACAGTCGACCATGGATGTGTGGTTAAACCCAGATGAGACCGGAACAGCAAAACTACAGGCTAAATAAGTGGCTGTTGTTTTAATAAAGCTACCAGGTTCATGGTGGTTTTGCAGCAATGACTAAACTGACAGGCTCAGCTACCATTATTAGGCATCACTCTGACATTACACACTCTCCCTGGATAATTTCTTCCTCTCCAAAGTTCCAGTTGTCATTGATGATTCTAATCTGTACCCCCAGGCCCAGCCCCTCCTTTGCCTCTGGACTCCTACATCCAACTTCCGGCTGGACACCTCTTCTTTGGTGATCCTCTGCAGAGACCTCTACTTGGCATGTTCCTGAAGGCCAGACACGTGCCCGAGCCTGTCCCTTCTCCTGGGCTCTCTCAGTGAATGACACTGCCATCACACCTGGTTGCCCAAACCGGAAGTCTGGAAGTCATCCTCGCTGTCCCCCTCGCCCCCTCCACAGTGGCCATCATGTACCACCAGGTCCTGTTGATCCCCCTTCTGGAGCAAGTCTCAAACTCATCTCTTTGCTCTCCCACCACTGTCTCCACCCTGATCCAGACCACCATCATCTCTTACCTGGACTTCTGCAATCACCCGACTCTAGCCTACTGCTCCCATCCACTCCCACACTGCAGTGAAAGTGACCTGTCTAAAACAGAAACTTGGTGCTGTCACTCGTTCTGCCTGGAACCTTCCATGGCTTCCCACTGCCCTCGGTATAACCGGCCTTTCTCTGCTCAGTCACCTGGCACCTGCCTTCTCCTCTCCTGGGAGGGCTCATCTCTCACAACCCCCAGCCCCTTCCTGGTCATATCTACCAACCCCCAAGCTTTCACACGAGCCTCCTGTCACCCTGTACTTACCTCCCACTCCTGTTCTGATTAACTCTCTGCATCCTCAGGTCTCAAACTGGATGTATATTATCTTTACCAGAAGCCCCCACCTCCCCAGACCTGGTCAGGTGCCCCGGAGTTCTCCGAACCTTCCTCCGTCAAGTCCATTCCCCTTGCCTGGCACCGGCATGCCACCTGTTTCCCGTGGGGACTTTACCTGGGTCCCAGGTCGGGATGGATGAATAGGTTTTTAAAAACCCCGGGTTGCAAAAAGGAAAAACTCAACGCCTCTACCATTCCGAGAGCCTCAAACTCCGAGATTCTGTTCTGAAAGGCCGAAGTTTCTAACATCCAGACTTTGCTAACTCCGAGCCCAAGCGGCGCAAAGCGGAACCCGCCTCCACGAGTCCTGGCCCCGCTGCCTCCCGGCGCGCCCGGGCCCCTCACCTGGCCGCCTGCATGAGCGCGCTCCAGCCGTAGTGGTTGCGGCTGTTGACCGAGGCGCCGCGGCGCAGCAGGAAGCGCACGAGCGGCTCGTGGCCCCCGGCCGCGGCGAACTGCAGCGCCGTGTTGCCCGCCTCGTCCGAGCAGTCCACGGGCACGGGCGCGCCGGCCGCCGCCCCGGGCCCCGCCGCCTCGGGCCCCGCCGCCTCCGCGCCCGCCTCGGGCTCCGCGCCGCGCTCCGCCGGATCCGCCGCCCCGGGCTCCAGCAGCCGCCGCGCCGTGTCCGTGTCGCCCTGGTCGCAGGCGCGCAGCAGCAGCTGGAAGGCCGGGGGCAGCCCGCCCTCGCCCATCGCCGCCCGCCGCCCCGCGCCGCTCCACCCCCGGATACCCGCGCCCGCGCCCCCTTCCGCCCGCCGGGGGCGGGGCCGCGCGTCCGCTCCGGCCGGGCGCGCGCCGCGGGGAGACGGGGCCGCGCGCCTGCTGGGTGCGCGCCGGGGATCAGTGCCACGCGCCGTCTGGGGCGGGCGCGCGCTGGGGGAACCGGGGCCGCGCCTCCACCGCCGGAGTCCGGGAGGCTCCGCGCGTTCCGGGAAGCTGGAGGAGCGCCCGCCCCGGCCGGCGGGTCCGCCTCTGCTGTCGCAAGCCCGCTGGAGGCCCCGTGGCGGCCCCGGAGGCGCCTCCCGGTGGGGAGCTCCGAGCGCTGCGAGCTCCCGACCATCCATCCAGCCCGGCCGGCGTCGGGGTCGGGGCCCGGGCCCACCGCCGCGCAGACCTGGCCTGGGGCGGGCGCCGCTGATTCCCCAGCGCCTGGCACTCAACCAGCGCGTCCTAAGAGGTTGTTTATTTGGGTCAGCGGGCGAAGGGGTCCACTGGTACTCCCAGAATGTGCCACGGGGACCGTCGGCCACACTCCCTCACTTGGGCCGGGTCGTCGGGGCTACAAGCGCCTCCTAGGGCCTTCGCCCTCTTCCTCGGCGATTCTCCGAGTCTGTGGGCCACAGAGCAGCGGCTACAGCATCTCCTGGGGCCTGATTAGAGAAGCAGATTTTCTGCATTTCCTTCTAGAGTGCACTCTGTTGCTTCTGCCGGCTCTGACTCGCCTACTCTGGGAGGAGACACCCCTTTTCTTTTGGGGAGTCTCCCTCCCCCATTCTCCATCCTTGTGGTTCAGGGCCTAGCGCATGTCCAAGGCAAGATTTTTGCTGAAGCCGTTGGGAGCGAGGCCCTCTGTGCTGAGGTTGTCAGCTATCCGGCTGTGTTCAAGGGAGCCTCCCTGAGAGTGAAGCCACCCACAGCAGAGCGGAGCCAAGGGACACAGAGAAGAGTCGCATTGCTTACACCAGGAACCCTCCAGCCAACCTCACCCTTTAATGTCTCCACCTGCTTCTTTTTGGTTAGGTCTTTTTTGTGTAGGATTGCCATCACTTGCAATCCAAGCCTTAACCAATGCATAATTTACTTTTTTAAATGGATAGTTTCATACTATGCATGCTATTCCGGATATTTCTTTCTTTCTTCCTTTCTTTCTTTTTAATTTTTTTCCGTGTAACACATGTCTTGGGCATCTTTCCATGTGGGCAAATATAGATCTGCTACGTACTTTCTAATGGCTGCATGTAACACCATTAAGTAGATTGCCATAATTTATTTAATGATTTTAGACGCTACCAGTTTATAGTGTGTTTCCAGGTTTTTGCTATTATAACAAATCCTGGTTTGAGCAGGGCTTGTAGCAGTCAGGGTCTGGCAAGGGACAGATAGCACTTTGGCTGAGAACTGAGGGACGTTTAATAAGGGACTATTTACAGAAGGTTAGGCAAGGGTTAGGGATAGCCACAAGACATGTATCTAAGGCTAGTAAAAGTGGGGAGCCACAGAGGGGAAACAAGAGGGAGGGGTTACTGGGATTCCACAAGAGAAACTGCATGGAGAGCTACCTGATGGGAGCTGTAGCCCTTGGCAGAGCGACACAGCCAGCCCACAGACACCCAGGAAGGAGCGATCCCCAAGCGCTGACCTCCCTTTCCTCCTGCCCTCTGATCTGCTGCCGGTGCCCCTCGCTGGAAGCCAGAGATTGGGAAGCTGATTTTGTTGTCTATGTTGACAGCCTCCCAGGGCACAGAGCAGGGTGGAGACAGACAGGCAAGGCCAACGGAAGAGGTCCAGCACCTTGCAGCACAGACCGGGGTCGTTGGATCAGCAGCATCTGCACCACCGGGTTGCTTTTTGGAAGTGCAGACTCTCCGGCCCCACCCCCAGGGTTGCTGGGCCAGAAATTGCATTTCCGCAGGACCCCAGGGGATTCGTGCACCCAGGAGAGCTTGTGAAGTCTGGATCCAGCACATCTTTGTGCACACATCTCTTAGGCAAGCCTATTTGTAGTCGTATTATTTATAAACCCTCTCCTAGCATCTTTTTCATTGATACCTGCATCGGTTTGCATCATCTCAGAATCGGATAGCAGAATGGTTTTTACTGGGAGAAATGCCCAAGAAGGATAAAGGGGGAAGGAGGAGGAGAAGGTGGGGAGAGGCTTTAGACGATGAGACAGGTCTGATACCTGTGAAAGGAGAGTGGGAAGGGAGGTGGGAAGAGGTTCGGATTGCAGTGCCGATCTGGCAAAGTCCCAGCCAGGCTGAGAGGGGATCCCTGAGCAAAGGGCTCCTGCTAAGGTGCCCTGCGTCGGGCAGAAGAGGCCATTTGGTTCCCAACTGGGCTCCGTCCCTTCATCCAGGAGGATGTTCACAAGCTGGCAGAAAGACTGGGTGGGGTCTAGGAGGTGTAGGAGAAGAGAGGAAACAGAGAGCTGGGAGTGTGGTATGATGGATTAGGCAGGAGTTAATGAGGGCTGGAAGTAAAATAGTCTCTATAGAGTATTTATTTCCCTTTAAGTTTATTTCTACTTGTTTCTTTTCTTCCTTTTTTTTTTCTTTTTTTGCTATAAGGTAGTGATGTTTGTTGTAAACAATTCCAACATTGTAGAAATACGGACTGCAAAGCCCTGGAGATTTGGGTTTTGTTTTGCCTATATTCCCAGAATCTAACCTGGCAAAGGGTGAGTGATTGATAAATATTTATTTTTTAAAAATAATAAATCAAATGAAATTGAAAAGGGCACAGAACTCACAGAATCTCACTTATGAGAAATAAATAAAATATATTTAATATTGGGGTGAATATTCTTCTAGGTGTTTTCCTTTGCATATGTTAACACATATTATTTTACCAAAATAGGACTGTACCTGCTCCACAACCTGCTTTTTTTCGCTTAATGTATTTTAAGTGACTGAGTAGGCTTGTCAGTCATTTTGTTCCTTTTTTCCTTTTCATTTTTCATGTGTGATTTCTTTCTTGATTGCAGTGAGGTTCGTTTTCTGGCTGTTCAATTATATTTAAGACCCTTGGAGTGGGGTTACTTTACTCGAGTGAAATATGGGTGTCAGGGTATATTTTTATTTTTATTATTTTTATTTATTTTTATTGTCTTGGTCCATTGGAGACAGTCCCATTTTAATCTCATTTTCCTTTTGAGCAGCTATTGTTTTGGTTTGCTAAGGCTGCCAAAATGCAACACACCAGAAATGGACTGGCTTTTAACAATGGGGATTCATTAGGTTACAAGTTATAATTCTAGGGCTGTGAAAAATGTCCAAATTAAGGCATCAGCAAGAGGATACCTTCTCTGAAAAAAGGCTGCTGGCATCTGAGTTTTCTCTGTCACATAGGAAGGCACATGGCTGGCATCTGCTGGTCCTTCTCTCCTGGGTTTCATTGCTTTCAGGTTCTGGCTCTTTCAGGTTCTGTGGATCTTTTCTCGCTTCTTGGGAGCGTTTCTCTCTCTAAACTCTCTCCAAATGTCCCTGCCTTTTATCCTCTCATAAAGCCACTGGAATCAGAAGCTGAAAGCAATGCAACCCAGTGGCAAAGGACCAGCAGACACCAGCCACGTGCCTTCCCAGCTGACAGAAGTGTTCCAGATGCCATCGGCCGTTCTTCAGTGAAGGTATCCTCTTGTTGATGCCTTAGTTTGGACACTTTTATGGCCTTAGAACTATACATTTGTAACTTAATAAATCCCCTTTGTAAAAGCCAATCCATTTCTGGTATTTTGCATAACAACAGCATTAGCAAACCAGAACACCAGGTCATATGGTAATTCTATGTTTTACTTTTTGAGAAGCTGCCAAAGTATTTTCCACAGCAGTTGTACCATTTTACATCCCCACCAACAACGTACAAGGGTTTCTATTTCGCGGCATCCTCTCTTGTGTCAACTTGGCCAGGGGATGGTACCCAGGTGTCTGGTCAAGCAAGCACTGGCCTAACTGTTACTGCAGGGACATTTGTGGCTGGTTAATAAACCAGAAGGCTGGTTTATTAAATCATGAGTCAATTGGCTGCAGCTGTGACTGATTACATCAATGAAGGGCATGTCTTCCACAATGAGAGAATGCAATCAGCTGGATTTAATCCAATCAGTTGAGGACTTTTAAGTGAGGCAGACAGAGGACTTTCACTTCTTCTTCAGCTGACCAGCGAAACATTTCCTGAGGAGTTCATCGAAGTTGCCAGTTTGTTCCTGAGGACTTCATCGAATACGTCCATCAAAGTTGCCAGTTTACTGCCTGAGGAGTTCATCAAACATCTTCCTTGGAGTTGCCAGCTTGCTGCCTGCCCTACGGAATTTGGACTCGTGCATCCCCACAGTTGCGTGAGACACTTATAAAATTTTATATTTATAGATATTTCTTGTTGATTCTGTTTCTCTAGAGAACCCTAACTAATACACTCTCCAACACTTGTTGTTTTTTATAGTAGCCATTTTAGTCAGTGGAGATGACATCCCATTGTGGTATAGATTTGCATTTCCCTCGTGGCTAATGACATTGAACATCTTTTCATGTATTTATTGGCTACTTGTATATCTTCTTTGGAGAAAAGTCTACTTGAATCTTTTTCCCATTTTTTAATTGGGTTACATGTCTTTTTGTTGTTGAGTTGTAGGAGTTTTTAATATATCCTGGATATTAAACGCTTTTCAGATGTATAGTGTGCCAGTTTGATGTATTATGTCCCCCAAAATGCCATTATCTTTGATGCATTCTTGTGTGGGCAGACATATTAGTGTTGATTAGATTTTGGAATCCTTTGGGTGATTCCATGGAGATGTGATTCAATCAACTGTGGATAAGACCTTTGGTTGGATAATTTCCATGGAGATGTTGCCCCGCCCATTCAGGGTGGGTCTGAATTAAATTACTGGAGCACTATATAAGCTCAGACAGAAGGAGCAAGCTTGCTACAGCCAAGAGGGACACTTTGAAGAATGCACAGGAGCTGAGAGAGGAGCTTCAGCTTACAGAGACATTTTGGAGATGGCCTTTTAAAGCAGACTTTTGCTCCGGAGAATCTAAGAGAGGACAAACACCCCAAGAGCAACTAAGAGTGACATTTTTGAGGAGCTGAAGCCTAGAGAGGACATCCTGGGAGAAAGCCATTTTGAAAGCAGAACTCCAGAGCAGACGCCGGCCACATGCCTTCCCAGCTAACGGAGGTTTTCTGGACACCATTGGCCATCCTCCAGTGAAGGTACCCAATTGTTGATGCATTACCTTGGACATTTTATGGCCTTAAGACTGTAACCGTGTAACCAAATAAACCTCCTTTTATAAAAGCCAATCCGTCTCTGGTGTTTTGCATTCTGGCAGCATGAGCAAACTAGAACATATAGTTTCCAAATATTTCCCCTATTCTGTGGAATCTCTTTTCATTTTCTTGATAAGGTCCTTTGTTGCATAAAAGTTTTAATTTCGTTGAAGTCCATTTTATCTATTTTTTCATTTGTTGCTTGTGCTTTTGGTATAAAGTCTGAAAAAACTTTGCCTACCACAAGATCTTGAGGATGCTTCCCTACATTTTCTTCTAGAAGTTTTATAGTTCTGGTTCTTATATTTAGATCTTTGATCCATTTTGAGTTAATTTTTGTATGTGGTGTGACATAGTGGTCTTCATTCTTTTGCTTATGAATATCCAGTTTTCCCCACACCATTTGTTGAAGAGACTGTTCTTTACCAGTTGAGTAGACTTGGTAGCCTTGTTAAAAATCAGTTGAGCATAGATGTAAGGGTCTACTTCTGAGCTCTCAATTCAATTCCGTTGGTCAGTATTTCTATTCTTGTGCCAGTACCATGCTGTTTTAGCCACCATAGATGTGTAACATGTTTTAAAATCAGGAAATGTGAGTCTTACAACATCGTTCTTCTTCAAAATGTTTTTGCCCATTTGGAGCCTCCTTACCCTTCCAAATAAATTTGAGAATTGGCTTTTCCATTTCTTCATAGTATGCTGTTGGAATTTTGATTGGGATTGCATTGAATCCGTAAATCACTTTGGGTAGAATTGACATCTTAATGATATATAGTCTTCCAATCCACGAACATGTAATTTCCTTCCATTTATTTAGGCCTTCTTAGATTTCTTTTAGCAACGTCTTGTACTTTTCTATGTACAAGTCCTTTACATCCTTGGTTAAATGTATTCCTAGATATTTCATTCTTTTAGTTGCTATTATGAATGGAATTTTTTCCTTGATTTCCTCAACCTGCTCAATACTAGTGTATAGAACAGTACTGATTTTTGTGTGTTGATCTTGTACCCCACCACTTTGCTTAATTTATTAGCTCTAGTAGCTTTGTTGTAGATTTTTTTAGGACTTTATATAGGATTATGTCATCTGTAAATAATAAAAAGTTTTACTTTCCTTTCCAGTTAGTATGCCTTTTATTTCTTTTTCTTGCTTAACTGCTCTGGTGAAAACTTCCAGCACAATGTTGAATAACAGTGGTGACAGTGGGCATCCTTGTCTTGTTCCAGATCTTAGAGGGAAAGCTTTCATTCTTTCACCATTGAGTATGTTAGCTGTGAGTTTTTCATACATGCCCTTTATCATGTTGAGGAAGTTTCCTTTTATTCCTATTTTTCTAAGTGTTTTTATCAAGAAAGTATTCTGGATTTTATCAAATGCTTTTTCTGTGTCAGTGGAGATGATCATGTGGTTTATTCCTTTCATTTTATTAAGGTGGTGTATTAAATACGTTAATTGATTTTCTTATGTTAAGCCACCTTGCGTACCTGTGTAAAACCCACTTGATCATGGGTGTATAATTCTTTTAATGTGATGTTAGATTTGATTTGCAAGTACTTTGTTGAGGATTTTTGAATCTATAGTTGTAAGAAAATTTGGTCTATAATTTTCTTTTCTTGTAGTATTTTTATCTGGCTTTGGTATTAGGAGATGTTGGCCTCATAGAATGAGTTTGGTGTTGTTCCCTCCTGTTCAGTTTTTTGGAAGAGTTTGAGCAGAATTGGTGTTACTTCTTCTTGGAATGATTGGTAAAATTCACCTGTGAAGCCGTCTGGTCCTGGGCTTTTCTTTGTTTTGAGGTTTTTGATGACTGATTTGATCTCTTTATGTATAATTGCTCTGTTGAGGTCTTCTGTTTCTTCTAGAGTCAGTGTAGGCTGTTAGTGTATTTCTAGGAGTTTGTCATTGCATCTAGGTTGTCTAATTTGTTGGCACACAGTTGTTCATTGTATCCTCTTATGATGCTTGTTATTTCTCTGGGGTCAGCAGTAATGTCCCTCTCGTTTCTGAATTTATTTATTTGCATCATCCCTGTTTTTTTCTTTCTCAGTCTAACTAATGGCTTGCCGATTTTGAGCTTTTCAAAGAACCAATTTTTGGTTTTGTTCATTCTCTCTATTTTTTTATTCTCCATTTCATTTATTTCTGTTCTAATCTTTGCTATTTCTTTCCTCCTGCTTGCTTTGGGATTAATTTATTGTTCTTTTTCCAGTTCATCCAGGTGTGCAGTTAGGTTTTGAATTTAGCTCTTTCTCCTTTTTTAATGTAAACATTTAGGGCCATAAATTTCCCTCTCAAGACTGACTTCACTGCATCCCATAAGTTTTGATATGTTGTGTTCCTGTTTTCTTTCATCTCAAAATATTTATTGATTTCCCTTGCAATTTCTTCTTTGGCCCACTGATGATTTTAGAATGTATTATTTAACTTCCACATATTTGTGGATTTTCCATTTTTCCTCCTGTTATTGAGTTCCACCTTCCTTCTATTATGATCAGAGAAGATACATTGTATAATTTCAATATTTTTAAATTTAGTGAGACTTGTTTTGTGACCCATCATGCGTTCTATCCTGGAGAATGATCCATGTGCTCTTGAGAAAAATAAATATCCTACTATTTTGGGGTGCAATGTTCTTTATATGTCTATTCTGTCTAGTTCATGTATCATATTATTCAATTTCTCTGTTTCCTTATTGATCTTCTGTCTAGATGTTCTATCTATTGATGAGAGTGGTATATAAAAGTGTCCAACTATTATTGTAGACATGTCTATTTCTCCCTTCAGTTTTGCCAGTGTTGGTCTCATCTATTTTGGGTCACCATGGTTAGGTGCATAAGTATTTATGATTGTTTCTTCTTGATGGATTGACCCTTTCATTAATTTATTATGTCCTTCTTTGTGTCTTATAACAGTTTTTGACTTAAAGTCTATTTTGTCTGATATTGGTGTAATAACCCAAGCTCTTTTTTTTATTATTATTTGCATGGAATATCTTTTTCCAACCTTTCTCTTTCAACCTATTTCTGTCTTTGGGTCTAAAGTGAGTCTCTTGTAGACAGCGTATAGTTGGATCATGCTTTTTTTAAATCCATTCTGCCGAGCTGCATCTTTTGATTGGGGAGTTTAATTCATTAACATTTGGCATTATTTTTGTAAAGGCAGTACTTACTTCAGCCCTTTTGTCCTTTGTTTTTATATGTCAAATCTTTTTTTATCCCTCCTTTTCTTTATTGCAACCTCCTTATCTGTACAGTTGATCTTTTGTTATATATCTGACCGATCCTTTTCTCATTTCTTTTTCTGTATATTTTTAAAATACTTTCTTTTTGGTTACCCTGGGGTTTATAATGCACTACCTACATCTAATAACCTACTAATTTGAAAAGATGCCTATACAACTTCAATAGCATACCTATTCTCTGAACCTTCATTTCTTCACACTACTCCAAGCCACTCTCTCCTCTCTTTTCAACCTGCACAACTCCAATTTCTAATTCTTGTAAGGCAAGCCTTTTGTTGATGAACTTCCCAGTTTCTGTTTATCTTTGAATATTTTAAACTCTCCCTCATTTTTGAAGGACAGATTTGCAGGATAAAGAATTCTTGGCTGGCAGTTTTTCTCTTTTAGTACCTTAAATAGATCATACCACTGCCTTCTTGCCTCCATGGTTTCTGATGAGAAATTGGTACCCAGTCTTATTGCAGTTCCTTTGTGTTCTAGTTTGCTAATGCTGCAGAATGCAAAACACCAGAGATTGATTGGCTTTTATAAAAAGGGGGTTTATTTGGCTACACAGTTACAGTCTTAAGGCCATAAAGTGTCCAAGGTAACACATCTGCAATCAGGTACCTTCATTGGAGGATGGCCAGTGGTGTCCAGAAAACCTCTGTTAGCCGGGAAGGCACGTGGCTGGCGTCTGCTCCAAAGTTCTGGTTTCAAAATGGCTTTCTCCCAGGGCGTTCCTCTCTAGCAAGCTTGCTCCTTTCCAAAACGTCACTCACAGCTGCACTGAGTTCCTTGTCTTTGAGTCAGCTCATTTATATGGCTCCACTGATCAAGGCCCACCCTCAATGGGTGGGGCCATGCCTCCATGGGAATATCTCATCAGAGTCGTCACCCACAGCTGGGTGGGGCACATTCTAAGCAAATCTAATCAGCACCAAAAACGTCTGTCCCACAAGACTACATCAAAGATAATGGCATTTGGGGGACACAATACATTCAAACTGGCATATTCCACCCCCTGGACCCCAAAATGACATTATCTTTCCAAATACAAAATACATTCATTCCATCACAATATCACAAAAACTTAAATCATTTCAGTAACAAAAGTTAACTACAAGAAACTATCAAAATCAATTACAGGCGTGGTGGGTCCTAAGGCATAATTCTCCTTTAGCTTTGGATCTGTGGACTTAGAACAAGTTATATGCTTCCAATATACAAAGGAGGGACATTCATAGGATAAACATTCCCATTGCCATAAGGAGAAAGAGTAAGGAAAACAGGGTTAACAGGACCAAAACAGTTCCTAAAACCCGCAGGACAAACTCCATTAGATTTCAAAGTCTGAGAGTCATTAACAGAACGACGTTGCATCCTTGGGGCTTGAGAGAGCAGGAGTCTAACCCTTCCTAAGGGCCTTTTCGGCAGCCCTTTCCTCTCCAAATGCTTAGGTGAGTGCTCCAACATATCCACACATTGGGGAGACCACCTTCTCAGCCCCACCCTCCTCAAACATCGGGGCAGCTCCCGGATTCCCTTCCATCTCCGGGGCACATGCTCAACCCCTTCAGAACGGTGTGGTGGCAGCCAGGCTCTCCCCAATTCCCTGGGAATGTGCTCCACCCTCTTTGGGACCTCGGGTGGCAAAACTCTTCCAGAGCATCGAGGTGGAATGCCCACCCTCGACCTCTGGGGCAAACTCACCCTTTCCATGCGTGTGGGCCGCTCCGCTCTCCCAGCCCAAGGCCTCTTGACTCCAGACCTCAACCTCCATGGCTCTGTCTTTGAAGAAATTTTTCCTTCAATTTGTTCCCTGTCTTTCTCCTCCAGTCCTGACTGGCAGCAGCTCTGTCTGTAAAGATTTTGCAAAAATTCTGTTGGCTTGGCATGAAGCATGCAAGGGTCAAAGCCATCAGACAATAGGAGTTTCCACAAATCCTTTCTGGATAATTCCATCTCCAATCTTGGCTTGTACTGAAATGGCATCTGGGTTCCATGTTTGGTTACATCCTCACGTTGGGCTGTAGCTTCTGGAATTCCACCCCCTAGAAGCCTGTAATTTTCCAAGCCATCAGCTTCTGGTTTCTTTGAACCCAAGAGTTCAGTTCTAAGTTTATCTCTCTCTGCACGCATTTTACTGTAAGCTGCAAGGAGAAGCCAGGGTACGTCCTCCACACGTAGTCTGGAGATCTCCTCAGCTAAGTATTCCAGGTTGTTGCTTCCAAATTCTTCCTTCCATCTGACACCAGGACTCAATTTTGCCAAATTCTCTGCCACTTTAAAACAAGGATCACCTTTCTTCCAGTTCACAACAACACATTCATCATCTCTGTTCAAGTCTTCGTCAGAAGTATCTTTAGAGTCCATATTTCCACAAACAGTCTCTTCAAAGCAGTTTAGGTCTTTTCTATCAAGCTCCTCACAATTCTTCCAGAATCTTCCCCTTATCCATTTAAAAAGCCGCTGCAACATGTTTGGCATTTGCAAACTCAGCAGCAAAAGCACCCCACTTCTGGTACCAAAATCTGTTCTAGTTTGCTAATGCTGCAGAATGCAAAACACCAGAGATGGATTGACTTTTATAAAAAGGGGGTTTATTTGGCTACACAGTTACAGTCTTAAGGCCATAAAGTGTCCAAGGTAACACATCCGCAATCAGGTACCTTCATTGGAGGATGGCCAATGGTGTCCAGAAAACCTCTGTTAGCCGGGAAGGCAAGTGGCTGGCGTCTGCTTCAAAGTTCTGGTTTCAAAATGGCTTTCTCCCAGGGCGTTCCTCTCTAGCAAGCTTGCTCCTCTCCAAAACGTCACTCACAGCTGCACTGAGTTCCTTGTCTTTGAGTCAGCTCATTTATATGGCTCCACTGATCAAGGCCCACCCTCAATGGGTGGGGCCATGTCTCCATGGGAATATCTCATCAGAGTCATCACCCACAGCTGGGTGGGGCACATTCCAAGCAAATCTAATCAGCACCAAAACATCTCCCCCACAAGACTACATCAAAGATAATGGCGTTTGGGGGACACAATACATTCAAACTGGCATACCTTGTATGTGATGAATTGCTTTTTCTCTTGCTGCTTTCAGAATTCTCACTTTATCTTTGGCATTTGACATTCTGATTAATGTGTGTACAAGTAGGTCTATTAGGATTTATTCTGTCTGGAGTATGTTACACTTCTTAGAAATGTATTTTATGTCTTTCATAAGAGTTGAGAAGTTTTCAGCCGTTATTGCCTAAAATATTCTTTCCGCCCCTTTTCCCTTCTCTTCTCCTTCTGAGATACCCATGATGTGTATGTTTGTGTACTTCATACTGTCACTCAAATCCCCGAGACCTTGCTCAATATTTTCTATTCTTTTCTCTATCTGTTCTTCCTGACTGTATAATTTTGATTGTCTTGTCTCCTAGTCTCTGATTCTTTCTTCTGCCCATTCAAATCTGCTGTTGTATGCCTCTAGTGTATTTTTTATCTCTACTATTGTGCCTTTCATTCCTATAATTTCTGTGTTTCTTTTTATACTTTCAAATTATTTATGCTCACACATTGTAATCTTAAAATCCTTTATCTCTTTATGCGTATTTTCTTTCATGTCCTTGACTTGATTTAGTATATTTGTTTGAACATCTTTGATTATTTGTTCCAAATTCTATCTCCTCTAAATTTTTAATGGATTTCCTTGAGAGAGCCATCTCTTCCTATTTCTTAGTATGACTTGTAATTTTTTAGTGATGTCTAAGTGGCTGATTATCTTGATAATTTGATTCTGAAGGTGAGTTTCTCCCTTTTATCTAGAGTTTTATTGTTGATTGGCTTTGCATTAAGTCTCTTCTTACTTATTCTGGACCCTTAGAAAAGCCCAAGTTTAATGATCAGATTTTCTTAGCTCTTCATCATCTGATTTTTGCCCTGGATATGTGGTACAATTTTTAAGATTGCACTTTTTGTGTAATTGTTCAACCTCCAGAAGAAAGCATCCTTTCCTCTGTTCCTCCTTTGGGAACTTCTATCTGTTCTATTTGCTTTCATACAGACTTTTCTCCCCAGCTCCTGTGATTTGTTTAAATTTTCTCCCTCCCTCAGTGCCCTGTTTTCCTTACACTTCAGTCCTGGGTCCTCCATATTTCAGCAATTCAGTCTAACCCCATCCCCTTTTCTTTTTCCATGAGGCTTTTCTCCCTCTAGTTTCTTCCCTATTAAGTTATCTCATCCCAGGGAACCAGATGGGAGTAATCCAGAAAGGTGGGTCACTCCAGAAAAGTCCATTTTGAAATTCGGGAGTCCCCCGACAGTAACTGGATTGAGTGAGTGCATTTGGCTGCTGCTGTTCTGCCCAGGTTTTTCTCCCCACCTCCCCACCCTGGGGGCCCTTTTGTATACAGCATTCCTTAGCGGCTTGTGTTCCGCTCTGGGACTCTGTGGGCTTGGGTCCTCATGCCTGGATACGTGTGGGGCTCTAACTCACTGCTGTGAGTTCCTCTGTCATCTGTGTCCCCGGTGGGAGGGTCCCGGGCTGCTGCCCCTGGAGAACTCCCAGGCTTTGCATGGGACCCAGTGAGGGGGAGGGGAAGGGGTCACCTGGTCCCAGACGGAAGTTTCCTACCTGATACTTTCCTCTGTCTTCAATTCAGCCTTTACGGAGTCTTTCCCCAGTCTCTACCATCCTCCAGAGTTCTAAGCAAGTGGGATTTGTCTTCATATTCTCTGAATCTCTGGGGAGGTTTTTTGAGTGATGTCTTACATCGCCAAGTTGATGATGTCACCAATGTGGAGGAGACTTTTAAGAGTTTCTTTGCCCTGATGTGTAATCTTATAGAATCTTTGCTCTATTTCCTGGGCCTGTTTGACCCTCAGATTTACTGTGGAAAGAGGGATCCTGTAGGTTCCTTTCTAGATGAGTCCAACCAGCTTTTGCCTTCCAGGATTTAGCATTTGGAGCTCAGACCATCATGTGTACAAGCTGAGGTAGTTCAGGTATCCCTGGAGCATAAGCTCCCCAAAGAATTCTCAATTCTTTTATGATTAATTATTCCTCTGGTGTCCGTCTTTGGCCAGGGGTTAAAGGTGGTGGTGGTGGGAATGCCAGGGTCTGCGGAGGGCCTAATCTTAAAGGGCGTCTGTCTAGTGTCCTGTTTTGCCTCATTTTCCAAGTAAATGAGTAAATGAGAAAGGAAGTGAGTAGATTCTGAGTAATGAGGCAAAAGAGGGTAAAGAGAAGGGGCTGGAGGCTTAGTCAGAGTCAAGTCTGTGTCCCTAAAGTTTCTTGTTGTTTGTCTCAGCTCCTTGTTTCTTAATTTTTAAAAAATTTTTTTTTGTAAGGAGTTTTTATTGAGGCTATTTTGGAATCAGTAGTTCTTTCTGATGCCTCTGAATATTAAGCAAAATATGCATCCCATCACTTTTGAGAGATGCAAGATCCCTTATTTCCCAAATGTCCTCTGAGAAAAACTACTTTATTGAAACCCCAAACTATCCCACTGTGACCACTGCAATTCTAAATTATCCTTAATAAAATCTGACCATTTTTGCAATAATACACAAGTTCCATGGTTTTTAAACATGTATCCAGTGGCGTCCCAGTTGGGAGAGCCCCATATTCCAATTTTTTTTGGCAAAGGAAGAACCCATGTTACTTACTTAAGATTTCAAGTCTTTATGGTCTGATCCCCAGCACATTTTATCTGGACCCTAACCGACCCTTAGTCTGATCCCCAGACTTTAGCACTGCTCAGACTTGGAACTCAGTGCAAGTTACAGACCTCAGTTCCGAGAGGACACTACTGTGCTTATTTGAAGCTGTTGTGGACCCCAGGAGAGCCATGATCTTTTATTCCAATTTTGTAGGGTGGGACATTTTGATTGAATGTTTCCAGGGAGGTGATCCACCCAACTTTGGGTGAGACCTTTTGATTAAATTATTTCCATGGAGTTGTGAACTTGCCCATTCAGGGTAGGTCTTGATTAGTTTGCTAGAGTAGTTTAAGAGAGCTCACAGAGAGGAGGAGATCAGAGAAGCTGAGAGAGACATTTTGGAGAGAAGCTAAGATATGTAATCCAGAGCTTGCCCCCCGACCCCGACCCCACAGAAGCTAAGAGCTGACACAGACCCAGATACTTGGAGATGGAGACAGAAAGACATTTGGAGATGCTAAGCTAAGAGATGGAGCCCAGAGTTTGCCTCAGAGAAGCTAAGTGAGAACCCATAGGTGCTTAAAGAGGAGGTCACTGGAATCGGAAGCTGAAAGCAATGCAACCCGGGAGCAAAGGACCAGCAGATACCAGTGTTTTAGTTTGCTAATGCTGCCGGAATGCAAAACATCAGAGATGGATTGGCTTTTATAAATGGGGGTTTATTTGGTTACACAGTTACAGTCTTAGGGCCATAAAGTGTCCAAGGTAACAC
The DNA here is from genome assembly GCF_015220235.1 of Choloepus didactylus. Classification (NCBI taxonomy): domain Eukaryota; kingdom Metazoa; phylum Chordata; class Mammalia; order Pilosa; family Megalonychidae; genus Choloepus; species Choloepus didactylus. The sequence continues at coordinate 126,286,865 of NC_051316.1, read as the reverse complement.
AGCAGCAATCAGGGACCTTCACTGGAGGATGGCCAATGGGTGTCTGGGAAACCTCTGTTAGCTGGGAAGGCACATGGGTGGCATCTTCTCTAAAGTTCTGGTTTCAAAATGGCTTTCTCCCAGGATGTTCCTCTCTAGGCTGCAGTTCCTCAAAAATGTCACTCTTAGTTGCACTTGGGATATTTGTCCTCTCTCAGCTTCTCCAGAGCAAGAGTCTGCTTTCAACGGCCATCTTCAAACTGTCTCTCATCTGCAGCTCCTGTGCTTTCTTCAAAGTGTCCTTCTTGGCTGTGGCTCCTCTTCAAAACGTCACTCACAGCTGCACTGAGTTCCCTCTGCCCGTCAGCTCATTTATATGGCTCCACTGATCAAGGCCCACCCTGAATGGATGGGGCCACGCCTCCATGAAAATTATCTCATCAGAGTTACCACCTACAGTTGGGTGGGGCACATTTCCATGCAAACAACCTAATCTAAACGTTCCAACTTGATCCCCACTAATATGTCTGAACTACAAGATTGCATCAAAGAATATGGCTTTTTCTGGGGGACATAATACATTCAAACCAGCACATTCCACCCCTGAACCCCAGAAAAACATATTCTTTCCAAATACAAAATACATTCATCCCATCACAGTATCACAAAAACTTAAAATCATTTCAGTAACAAGAGCCCATCAAAATCAATTATAGGTGCAGTCAGTCCTAAGGCATAATTGTCCTTTAGCTGTGGATCTGTGAATTTAGAACAAGTTATGTGCTTCCAATATACAAAGGAGGGACATTCATAGAATAAACATCCCCACTGCCATAAGGAGAAAGAGTAAGGAAAACAGGGTTCACAGGACCAAAACAGTTCCTAAAACCTGCAGGACAAACTCCATTAGATTTCAAAGTCTGAGAGTCATTTACAGAACAATGTTGCATCCTTGGAGCTTGAAGGAGCAGGAGTCTAACCCTTCCTAAGGGTCTTTTTGGCAGCCCTTTCCTCTCCAAACGCTGGGTTGAGTGCTCCAACATACCCACACATTGGGGAGACCACCTTCTCGGCCCCACCCTCCTCAAACATTGGGGCAGCACCTGGATTCCCTTCCATCTCCGGGGCACACGCTCAAGCCCTTCTGAGCAGTGGCATGTTAGCCAGGCTCTCCCCAATTCCCTGGGAATGTGCTCCACCCTCTTTGGGACCTGGGGTGGCAAAACTCTTCCAGAGCATCGAGGCAGAATGCCCACCCTCGACCTCTGGGGCAAACTCACCCTTTCCATATGTGTGGGCCACTCCACCCTCCCAGCCCAAGGCTTCTTGACTCCAGACCTCAACCTCCATGGCTCTGTCTTTGAAGAAATTTTTCCTTCAATTTGTTCCATGTCTGTCTCCTCCAGTCCAGACCCGCAATGGCTTCATCTATAAAGATCTCGCAAAAATTCTGTTGGCTTTGCATGAAGCACACAGGGGTCAAACCCATCAGACAATAGGACTTTCCACAAATCCTTTCTGCTTATCTCTTTTTCCAATCTTGACTTGTACTGAAATGGCCAACAGGCTGGTTTATTAAATCATCAGTCAGTTGACTGCAGCTGTGACTGATGACTCACCAAAGGCCGTGTCTTCCACAATGAGAGAATGCAATTGGCTGGATTTAATCCAATTAATCAGTTGAAGACTTATAAGCAAGACAGATAGAGGACCTTCACTTCTTCTTCGGCTGCCCAATGAAGCGTTTCCTGAGGAGTTCATTGAAGTTGCTGGTTTGTTTCCTGAGGAGTTCATCGAACATCTTCCTTGGAGTTGACAGTTTGCTGACTGCTCTACAGAATTTGGACTCCTGCATACCCACAGTTGTGTGAGACACTTTTACAAATCTTATAGTCATAGACACCTCTCATTGATTCTGTTTCCCTAGAGAACCCTAACTAATACAACCAGCCACGTGCCTTCCCAGCCTACAGAGGTGTTCCAGATGCCGTCAGCCTTTCTTCAGTGAAGGTATCCTCTTGTTGATGCCTTATGTGCTGGTTTGAATGTATTATGTCCCCCAAAATGCCATTATCTATGATGTAATCTTGTGTGGGCAGACGTATCAGTGTTAGATTGTAATTCTTTGAGTGTTTCCATGGAGATGCGCCCCACCCAACTGTAGTGATGACTCTGATTGGATAGTTTCCATGGAGGTGTGGCCCCACCCATTCATTGTGGGCCTTGATTAGTTCACTGGAGCACTATATAAGCTCAGACAGAAGGAGTGAGCTTGCTACAGCCAAGAGGGACACTTTGAAGAATGCCCAGGAGCTGAGAGAGGAGCTGCAGATGAGAGTTTGAAGGCGGCCGTTGAAAGCAGACTCTTGCTCCAGAGAAGCTAAGAGAGGACAAACACCCCAAGAGCAACTGAGAGTGACATTTTTGAGGAACTGCAGCCTAGAGAGGAATGTCCTGGGAGAAAGCCATTTTGAAACCAGAACTTTGGAGCAGATGCCAGCCACATGCCTTTCCAGCTAACAGAGATTTTCTGGACACCATTGGCCATCCTCCAGTGAAGGTATCCGATTGTTGATGCCTTACCTTGGACACTTTTTGGCCTTAAGACTGTAACTGTGTAACCAAATAAACCCCCTTTATAAAGGCCAATCCATGTCTGGTGTTTTGCATAACGGCAGCTCGAGCAAACCGGAACACTGCCCATCGACCTCCAGGCACCAAGAAAGGGGACAAAGGGCTCAGCAGGTACCTCTGCCTGTTCTTCTCACTGCCTCTGGGGGCTGTTGGGGTGGGTGGGGGTCTCCTTTGGATCCCACTGCTGTCACCAAAACTTAAAAAGTGTTAGACAAGATATGAATTATAGGCATTTATTCAAGCAGTCTATGAATTATGAATTGTGCAGCATTCGAATCACATGTGGAAAGGAGCTCCAGTGAACGGGTGGAAAGGGGGAGCTTATAGAGGACAATACAAATACTGTTGTATTTATGGACATTTGGGTTGTTTCCAGGTTTTTACATGCAATGCTGCACTAAACTCCCTTGTATGCCTGTCTTTTGGGCACTTGTGAATCTATTTCTGCGGGATAAATTGCTAGAAGGGGAACTGCAGAATCAAAAGGATATGAATCTTAACATTTCTAATAAATGTTGCCAACTGGCTTTCCAAAAAGGTTATAGCAGTTTGTATTCCCACCAACAGTGTATGAGAGTGCCTTGCTGTATGTTTATTCATATCCTTGGCGACACAGCAGTTAATAACCTCTATAATCTTTGCCAATCTGATAGGTAAAAAAACATTTCAGAGTAATGTTAATTTGCCTGCCTTCATATGTTAATGGACCTTTATATGTCTTTTATGAGGAAGCATCTATTCAAATCCTTTGACCATTTTTATTTCTGCTTGTTGATTCATACATTGAGGAAATGTCATATGCAAATCTCTCTTTCCAATATGTCTTTTGTCTTTTGACTGTGTGTTATTTTGGGCCTTAAAAGAATTTAAAAATTTTTATATAGTCAAATTTATAAGTCTTTTCCTTAATGGTCTCTTGTTTTTTACTATCGAGATTTTCATGTTTTTTTGTTGTTTTTTGCCTTTTTTTTTTTTTTAACCTTGATATCTTTAGATCATTTGGAATATTTTTGGTATAAAGTGTGAAGTATGTATTTGGCTTTATTTTTTCAAAACAGTTATTGAGTTGCCCCAACCTCACAGATTGAATTGGCCTTCTCTTCCCCACTAATGTTTGAAATGCCACATCTATAGTATAGCACAGTAAGCCCAAAAGGGATGTAATGACCCTTGCTAGGGAGGCTATTATGACAAAGCAAAAGTGCCTTCTAAAGAAATCTGTCTGTTGGGAGAAGAGCCCATGAGATGAGATGTTGCAGTTAGTGAACCCAGAAGTCCCCCAAACCAACCACAAACCCACTGAAAGAATGAAGGTCCATAGGGGGTGCACCTGCCGAGGAAGCCCACTCGTTGTATTTAATAACTTGTACAGTGGTTGCTCTGGGCGGGAAGTTTTCTTAGTGCTTTGCCTCTATTAACTCACTCAATCCTCCTGACATCTCCACTTGGGGAGGCACTATTATTATCACCACATTTTATCGATGAGCAAATTGAGTCCAGAGAAATTAAGCAGCTTGCCCAGGGCCTCATAACAACAAGCCATGGGGCTGAATTTGAGCTCAGGCAAATGGACTCCTACATCGTGCTCTTAACCACTGACCCAGGCCACCTTTTGTTCTTGCAGTAACCCGACAAACATGGTTTGCATGGTGGGAAATCCTGGACTGGCCGTCAGGAGACCTGGGCTTAGTTAGATTCCTGCTCTGCTGCTTGCATGCTGTGTGACCTTGGATAAGTCACTTCACCTCTCTGAACTTGTTTCCTCACCTCTCTGCCTTGCAAGGTTATCACAAAGGTGAAATGAGACCCTGTGTCAGAAAGTGCCTAGCAGTTTATGGCAGCCAGAGGCACTCAAGAAATAATAGCGTTTAGCTATCACCTGGAACTTGAGCTCTCGTCTTCTGAGGCCTGACTCTATCATATTTCACTGTAGCTGAGCCTCCTCTGGGAAGCATTCCAATTTGGTAAACCCTTCTGAGACACTGTGACTTGCAGTTTTGTCTGTTTTCTAATCTGACCACAGATTAGAAGTGTATTGGGTGTGGACAGAGGCCAAGGGCACGGCTCCAGGCTCTTCCACCACACCTGTCCCACACTGTTTGGCAGGGGAAGCAGGTGAGGCTCTGAGTGCTGTGGGTAGGGCTGCCTCCCCCAGGTCCGATGTCGGCAGCAAGTTTCCCTGGGTGGGAGTGCTTTGGCGGGTCCACCACAGACCTCATTCCCCTCCTGGAGCCTGGGGGAGACGCTCAGGGACAGCCCTTTTTCTTCCGGGGTGTCAGTTACCAGAGGCTGAGTGGTGGATAGGGCAGGTTAGAGCCGAACTCCATCTGAGCCACCAACTTGTTTGAGACCCTCTCCCCACCCTGTCTCAGGTTCTTCAGGGGTCACATGAGAGAACTGGGCTAGAGCAGCACTTTTTAACCTTTTTTGTTTGTGGTTCTTGTTCTAGTTTGCTAATGCTGCCAGAACTCAAAACACCAGAGATGGATTGGCTTTTATAAAAGGGGGTTTATTTGGTTACACAGTTACAGTCTTAAGGCCATGAAGTGTCCAAGCAATCAAGTACCTTCACTGGAGGATGGCCAATGGCGTCCAGAAAACCTCTGTTAGCTGGGAAGGCACGTGGCTGGCGTCTGCTCCAAAGTTCTGGTTTCAAAATGGCTTTCTCCCAGGATGTTCCTCTCTAGGCTGTAGTTCCTCACAAATGTCACTTTTAGTTGCACTTGAGGTATTTGTCCTCTCTTATCTTCTCCGGACCAAGAGTCTGCTTTCAATGGCCGTCTTCAAAATGTCTCTCATCTGCAGCTCCTGTGCTTTCTTCAAAGTGTCCCTCTTGGCTGTAGCAAGCTCGCTTCTTCTGTCTGATCTTATATAGTGCTCCAGTAATTTAATTCAGACCCACCCTGAATGGGTGGGCCAACAAATCCATGGAAATTATCCAATCAGAGTCATCACCCACAGTTGGGTGGGGCACATCTCCATGGAAACACTCAAAGAATTACAATCTAATTAACACTGATAGGTCTGCCCACACAAGATTGCATCAAAGATAATGGCGTTGCGGGGACATAATATATTCAAACTGGCACAGTTCTGAGGTTATTTGATAAAAAGCTTTGGACCACTCCCCAGGAGTCTCTTTCCCAGCTGAAACAAATACTGTACAATGGGTTGGCTGAACAGCAGGAATGTATTGGCTCAGGGTTTCAGAGGCTAGAAGGCCTGCTTCCTTCTGGGGCTGGTATCTTCTGGCTGACTGGCAATCTTTGAGGTTCCTTGGCTTTTCCAAGGAACATGGCAGCATTTTCTCCTTCCTCCTTTCTCTTCCAGGTTCTGTTTACTTCCAGCTTCTGGCTGCTCCCTGTGGCTTCTCTCGCTCTCCCTCTGAATGTCATTCTGCTTATAAAGGTCTCCAGTAATCTGCATTAATGCCGAACCTGATTCAGTTGGCCACATCTTAACTAAAAATAACATCTTCAAAAGGCCCTGTTTACACCAGGAATGGATTAAGATTAGAGCATGTTTTTCCTGGGGTCCCAATTCAACCTACCACACCAGGGTAAACAACAAACAACAGCAACAACAACAAAAACATATATAGCTTATATTCTCTATCCTTCCACTGGAGAGGCAAAAACATTCTTCTCCCTGAGGCTGGTGGGGGAGTTCCAGATGGACCTAAGATAGGATTTAAATCTCTGATATCACCTTAGCCTTCAGGTACCTAAGTGGGCATCACTTCCTCAGAGAAGCATTCAAACCCGTAAACTATACCAGGTTCTATATTATAAGCCCTTTTAGTGTTCTGTAATTCTCCTTCAAAACAGTTACTGCAACATGAGTAAGCGATCTTTTCAACATCTGTCTTCTCCTTTAGCCTCTAAGCACCCAGATGTCAAAATGTCTGTCTTGTTCACTAATCACACCTTGTGTCTAATGTGGAGTCTGGCACATGGTAGCTGCTCAATAATTGCACCCCAAATGAGAAAGTGTCAATTACAGTCATCCATTTGTTGCAGTTATCAGTTGCTGTGTAACAAACTACCCCCAAACTCCATGGCATGAAACAACCACCATTTTCTTCTGCTCATGGATTCCATGGGTCAGGAATTTGGAAAGAGCACCTCTCTTTTCTGTTCCACGATGTCTGGGGCACAGCTGGGATAATTGGGGTGCCAGTGGCTGGGGAGGGCCTGCTTCTGAAGTGGTTTTTGTACACGCAGGTGAGCTGTCTGGCCTGCCTGGGCCGGCTGAAGGTCGGGCCAGCTGGCACCGTGGACTGGAGTGGTCACCTGGGGCTGCTCCAGCAGGATTGTATCAGGGTGATCGGATTTCCTCCTTGGCAGCTCACGCTGCAAGAACAAGTGATCCCGTGAACGAGGTAGAAGCCGCGTGGCATCCAACACCTAGCCTCTGTGTATTCTTTTGGTTGAAGCACTTAGACAAGTCTGCCCTTATTCCAGGAGATGAAGTACCAAAGAATTCACAGCCTTGTTTTAAAACTGCCTCACCATCAGAGCCAGATTTGGAGGGAATCTTCTGTACTAGTTAGGATTAGAGTTGGCTGCTTATGACAGAAAATCCACAGAAACAGTGGCTTAAGGAAGAGAGAAGCTATTTCTCTTCTAGGGAAATGAAGCCTGGAGAAAGGCAGTTGGGACTGGTTAACATCCACCATTCAGGTACCTGGGCTCTTTCTGTTGTGTGGCTTTACCATCCTTGACACATGACTTCTAACTCATGGCCCAAGATGGCTGCTTGAGCTCCAGTCTTCATATCCACCATCCAGCCAGCAGGAAGAAAGAAGAGTTAGGATGTTTCCTTTAAGGGCACTACTCAGAAGTCCCACCTGACAATATTGCTCATATCCCATTGGCAGTACGCTTAGTTACAGGCCACGCCCAGTGGTAGGGGCAGCTGGGAGATCTAGTCCTTATTCTGGAAGACCTTGTGCAATCCCTAACCCCCACCCCCACGCCATCCCTGCCAGAATAAATCAGGGATTCTACTCTTAAGGAAGAGGAGGAGAATGGTTATTGGCAGACAGTCAGCAGATTCTGCCACACCCTGTTACTCCCTTCTATTTCCTGTTCTGACAGTGGCCAGCTGTGGACCTGGACAACGTAATTCCTTTGGCCTTGTTCATTTCCAAGCTTCTTCCTCAAATGCAATCTAATGAGGAAGCTCAAAGCATTAGACAGTGAGACGGGCAACGTTCTAGATTGGGGGAGCAGAGGCATAGCTCTACCTCTTGCCTCCCTTTCCTCTCCTGCCTGGGCCCTAGGATTCCTGGAGCAGCTTTTCAAAACTGCCAGATTAGATCCATCACAGAGCCCCTTCCAGCAGCAGGACTCTAGGAATTCATGTTTTTTTTTCATTTTGGGAGAAACCTCTTCAGTGAGTTCGAACAGATGCCTGAGAAGGGAGTGTGAGATGCAGAGCCAGGCATTAATTGAGCACCTACTGTGAGCCCAATACTGTACCAAGCACAGGAATCATAAAGCTCGTGTCCTGACCCCCCTAGATTCTTTTTATTACTAGGCCTAGGTGTGATTTAGACACAGTCCAACATACCATGTGCTGCAAAGGGTGATGGTCAGGTTTATGTGTCACTTGGCCAGGCGGCAGGCCCCAGGTATTCAAACAAGCACCAATCTAGGTGTGGCTGTGAAGGTGTTTTGAAGATGTGATTGACATCTCTAATTAAGTAAAGGAGGTTTTCCTAGATAATCTGGGTAGACCTGATCCAATCAGTTGAAAGGCCATAAGAGCAGAATGGAAGCTGCCCTGAAGAAGAAATTCTGCCTGTGGATAGCAGCTTTGGCCCTGGACCCTCCCGACAGCCTGCCCTATGGGTCTCAGACCTGCCTAGCTAGCCCCCGCAATTGCACAAACCAATTCCTTGCAATAAGTCTCTGCATAGATATATCCTACCAGTTCTGCTTCTCTGGTGGAGCCCTGACACAAGGGATGATGCAGACTTGGAACACATTTGCCTGAAAGGCTGTGGAGTTGCTGAAGATTCACAGACGAGTTGGCTTCTGAGCAGGGCCTTGAGGGGTGAAAGATGGCTGGGGTTTTCCTGGTGGGGAAGGGCATTTCCAGAGAGGGAACAGCATGTGCACAGACCTGAGGTTGTGACGCTCCTCCCTCCCCTCTCTTCCCCTAGAGATGGCTGGTTACCCAGAGCTGCAGATTGAAGCCACATTCTGCAGAGCCTCATGCGCTGGCTGGGGAGTTTAGCCCTTGTCCTCAAGGTCAGGAGTTGTTTGTTTTTCACTCTCCTTCTTCTTTCTCTCTTTTTGCTCATTTTTTACTTTTTTTTTTTTTTGCTTTTTGCTTTTTTAAAATTAAGATATAACTTTAAGTACATGGATTTTAAATGAGAGCCTGATGAATCTGTACATATGTATTTATCCATGTGTTGTAGGTGGAATTGTGTCCTCCAAAAAGATATGTTCAAGCCTTAAACCCTGGGCCTGTGAATGTAACCTTATTTGGAAATAGGGTCTTTTTAGATGTCAAATTAAGATGAGGTCATGCTGGGTAAGGTGGGCCTTAAATCCATTGACTGGTGGCCTTATAAGGAGAGAGCTCAGAGGGAAGCCGGCCACGTGACAGCGGACGCAGGACTTGGAGCGGTGCAGCTGCAAGCCAAGGAGCATCGAGGATGGCTGCAACCATCCTGGAGAGGCGAGGCAGGGTTCTCACTTGCAGGTTTCAGGCAAAACATGCCCCATGGACACTTTGATTTTGGACTTTCAGCCTCCAGAACAGGGAGAGAATAAACTATTGTTTAAAGCCCCCCAGTTTTTGGTGATTTGGATACAGTGGCCCCAGGAAATGAATTTCCTATGTAATTACCATCAAGTTCAGGAGATAGCATCAGGGCTAGGTTTAGGGTGAGTGAGATGAGGGAGTGAGTTATGCAAGTGCACACATTGTGTCTATTTAAAATTTTGATATTTTCTTCATCCTGGATTCTTTAACATTCATTTGAATTTTAAAGATAGTATTTATTTTCATTGCTGACATTTTTGGTGCCTCTTAAATTCTGTGCCTCATTCTAGTCTTGGCCCTGTTAAATATTTTCAGCAACCCTGTTAAATATTTCTGTTAATGCCCCCAAAGGGACCCTGTAGCCAAGGCCAGGGGGTCTTATGAATGGATGGGCCGTGAGTATGTGAGTATGCGGGATATTTGGGCACATGGACAAGGGAGAAGAAAGCCACGTGAAGATGGAGGAGGCAGAGATTGGAGGATGCATCTACACGCCAAGGACCTGCCCAGGATAGCAGGCAAATCCCAGGATTTAGGAGCCGAGAGGAAGGATTCTTCTCTCCTCCAGCTTTCAGAGGGAGCGGGAAGTCCTGCCGCCACCTTCGCCACCTTCGTTTCAGGCTTCCGCCTCCAAAACGATAAGGGAATCCATTTCTGATGTTCCGAGCCACCCAGCTTGTGGTCCATTTTCACCCCTGCCCTAGGAAATTAACAGTCACTTTCTGAGGTTCCGGGCACAAGTGCATTTGGGAGGGACCCCACTTCATCCCCGACACCCTCTCCCTGCACTCCGCAGGAATCCGACGAAGTAATGTCCGTCGAGTTCCCGGCATCCCGCAGGGCGCATTCGGCCGACGCTTCGCGGTGCCCCTCGTGCCACGCCCGGAGCTAAGTGTGTCCCCGGCCGTTACCGCTTTGACGCCCACGCCGTCACCCCCGCAGCCCCGGCCCACCGCGGAAGGTGCAGGGCCCCGCCGGCCCACGGGGGGACCCGGGTGGCGGCGCCGCGCCCCCGGCGGCGGGGCGGGAAGGGGGCGGCGCGCAGGTGGGGCGGGCCGGGGGCGGGGCGGCGCGCGCGGCGGTTCCGGGATCCGGGTCCCCAGCTGGCCGCCGCCTCGGGGCGCGCCTGGCCCGGGCCGCAGCTGGCGGGCGCATGTGGGGGCGCGCGGCGCGGAGGCGCTGCCCGCGGGGGCTGCGGCGCGGCCGGCTGGCGCTGCTGGCCCTGCTGGCGCTGCTGGCGCTGCTGGCACTGGCCGGGCTGAGCTCGGTGCTGCGGGCGCGGCGCGGGGCCGGGGCGGCCGAGCCGGGACCCCCGCGCACCCCGCGCCCCGGGCGGCGCTCGCCGGTGCTGCCGAGGCCCCCGGAGCCGACGGGCGCGCTGGGGGCGAGGGGCGAAGCGGTGCGGCTGCAGCTGCAGGGCGAGGAGCTGCGGCTGCAGGAGGAGAGCGTGCAGCAGCACCAGATCAACATCTACCTCAGCGACCGCATCTCGCTGCACCGCCGCCTACCCGAGCGCTGGAACCCGCTGTGAGTCCGCGCTCGGGGTGGGGGGAGCACTGGACTCGGAGTCCCCGGCCCTCCCCGCTGCGGGCCGGGGCTTCTCCGTCTGCACAGTGGCTGGGGGGAACCGGGGCTCTAAATCCAGGGGGCCCTCGCCGGTGAGGGAGCCTGTCTTGGCAGTGGGCAGTATTAGGGTTCCTGGGTGGGGGGAAGGGAAGGGGAGGCAAGAAAGTGAAAAACAAACAAACAACAAAAAAAAGAAACCCGAAGATGCCTTTTGAAACGGACGCATCCGTTGCTAGGTGGTCTCTCTGCCCCCCACCGCCCTCCACCTGCAGAAGTTCTGTCTTTGCCGCGTGAAAGGGGCGCGGGGCCGCGGGAGATTAAAAAGGCAGGTTTAAGGTGACACCCCCTTTCCGGTGCCCTTCGGGGCCTTCGCAGCACCCCCAGTTCCCTGCACTTTGAGGGTATCGCTCTGCCCTGGGGTGCCCGCCCCGCGCAGCCCATGACGTCTAGGGGCAGGGATGGGTCGGTCATTCACCTGGGCGTCGGCGGGTTGAGAGAACCGCGTGGGGAGCGGGGCAGGTGAGGTGAGAGGTGGCGGGGAAGCCAAGCCCGAGGCAGAAAGCCTCCTTCCCCTCTCCTGGGACTTGGATACCTGAGCTTCCTGAGGAGACAGGAGCCGGAGGGGAGTGGGAAGGGCTGCTCCCGGCCGTGGCCCAGAGCAGCTGGCCCCGTGGGTGGTGCAGGACCCGACGCTGCTACCCAGAAGGCCCAGTTCCTTCTGAGAGTAGGCGGGGAGCAAGGCCAGGGGCTGGCAGGAGGAGAAATCCAGGTGGCTGCCTCCCCTTTGGCCCCCAACTCCTGACCTTCTCCCTCTTTTCCTCTTGAGCTGGTGGTGATCGTCTAGGTCCCCCTCCTTACAGACTTTGAGGAGAGGAGGGTTCAGCAAGGCACCCCCAAAAGGCCGGTGTGGACAGCCTGCTGTGTGCCCGGGCACCTGCGCCCCCCATGTCACTCCTGTTTTACAGGTGTGGAAACGGGCTGGGAGAGATTAGGGGCCTCACCCAAGGCTCCACAGCTGGAAAGTGGGGGGACTGGGCTCGGGGGACTCCTGGGCCCTCCTGGCTCTCTGGGCTCCGTGCTGATTTCAGGATTTTCGGGGCCTGCTCTGGAAATAGGATGAGTACCTGGAGGAAGAGGAGGCCCCCTCTGCCCCTGGCAGAAGTTGGATGGACTTGAATTTCCTCGTTCTCCCTGTTTTCCGGGAACTGCTCATTCTTTTGCCCAGGCATTTTCACCGTTAACCTTTCCGAGCAAAACTTTGTGGGTTAGGATTGGTAGTAATTCCTTTAGCTCCCTGAAATCCCAAGGGCGTCGAGGGACGCAAGGTCTAGGGGGAGGAACGCAGTTTCAGGTCAGACTCAGCCCTGGGAGATGAAATTTTGGCGCTTTTGCTTCCTTGTACCATGATCTTGGCAAGCGAGCGTCAGTTTCCCCCTCTGGCAAACCGCGAACCAGAAGAAATAACCCAACCTGTGGGTTAAGGCACCGCCCGGCACTGGGAGCACGCTGTGTGCTCAGCCCCACCCCCCTTGGCTAGGAGTGGACTCAGGAGGTCGCCTTTGAGAGTCCTCAAGGGATTGTTCTTTCCCAGGATCCCACTTCCTCTATTGTGCAGAGTTGTGAAGATCTCTTTGAAACGTGGTGGACCTGCTGGGCTTATGGTCTCCTGTCTCCATGGCGACAGCTGCTCTGTGTTCTGTGTCCTATCGGGATTTGCATGCAGATCCTGCTGTTGCATTTACCCTGCCCGGCAGTTAATCCGGACACGGGTGATAAGGAGTGTGAAAGCTTCCTGGCGGGTGTTCCTACCCAGGGCTGTGGGCTGTTCTTGCCCAGTTCCAGATAAAGGTGTGAGCTCTGCCTCAGTGTATGGTAGGGTCAGGCCTGTGTGCTTTGTGCTCGGCGGGTGAGGGGCGAGTGTGTGGATGGTTCCCAGAGAGTCTGGTTAATGAGCATGAAGGTAGTTCCGGAGCCCAAAGGTGACACAACAGACCTGGGGCGGAGCTGGTCTAGAACGCTGATCTTTTATTCTTTTATTTCCTCCCTTCTTTTTGTGTGGTGACATTTATTTATTTAAATTATAAAAGCAATATTTCTCACTGTAGAAATTTTAGAGTATATGGAGAACAAAAAAAGTACTATAAAGCGCTCATAAACCCGGGAGAACCGTTGTTAACTTTTTGCTCTGTATCCTTCTAGAATTTTCCAGGAATAGAAACAGGTTTGGAAAAATGTAACATGAATGTGTGGATGAGAACACACCCAACCGTGTGGAGGGTCCTAGGCCCCCACAGGTTTTTAGCCAGAGCCTGTGCACTATGTGCATTGACCTGTTAGAGAGGTAAGGAGTTGGTGTCACCTTTCAGCTCAGCTTCTCCTGGCATCTGCAAGGCTTGGTGCCAGGCCTGCCCCCTCGGACAGGGCTGGACCAATAAAGAGACATTTAGGAGTGATGGCTCTAATTTGGCAGGTCTCTGTGCAGAACCCAAGCCCTCTGTGAATCTCACAATTCACATGCCAGTGGATGAATGCAGAGCTTTATTTGTATCAGTTACATTACTGACTTGAAGAGGAGAGGACAATGGTGACAAGGAATCCTTGCAAGGTATAGGATAGTAAGTATGGCATTTGCAAAAACACTTTCACTGATGTCATTTCATTTCATCCTAGCAAAGGGGGGATGGCCTCAAGCCAAAGTGGGCAGCCGGATAGCTGGGCTTGCGACCCAGGGGAGCTTTTAAAAAAATTGCTCCCTGGAACAGTTAATCTCTGTGGATAGGACCTGGGCTGAGTCTGGAAGCTGCAAGGGTTTGAAAACTACTGGCCTGGAGCCTGTGGATTCCTTCCTCAGGTGTTTTAGGGTGGGTGCTTCGGAGGGTGTGGGAAAATACTAGAATGAGACGATGTAGTTATTAAAAACAGATCAAATCCAGTTGAAACCAGCAATGACAACTCAGTCAATTGCAAAGTGTGTCACAAGTAAATGGTAGCTAATAATATTATACCGATAAATACAGAAGCGGTAATTTTTACAGCATAGCGGGGCTTCGAGATAATCACACTAAAGTCATTCTCAGCTGCCTTCTGACCTGTTTGGTGAGAAAGAAAAGGTGGAGCAATATTGCCCAGGGGTGGTGTGTTTTTCCAAGTATACCTGCCGTGCACACAATCATCAGGGAAACCGCTGGCTGGGGCGTCTAACTGATACCCAGGTGTTTGCCTTTCTTGAACCCTTGCTCTGATCTTAACTTTGTTAACGACTTAATCTCAGATCTCTGTCTGCGTTCAGGATTCAGGATTTGGGTGCTGGGATGGCAGAGTCAAATAGCTCTAACTAGATAATCCAGCAGAAGGAAGTGTTTGCGTCTTGCTGGGGTTGGCAGGAGGCAGTGGGTCGGGATTACTTTTTTTTGCAGAGGTGGAGCCTGTTTGCCTGTTCTCATAACAGCATCAACTTTGGAAAAACATCACACACTGTAGCCCTGATTAGACTGACGTGTGTTTCTTCTGTTTCCCCAACAAGGTTGTAAAGTGCAGAATACTTGATCAAAATTCTCCCTAGGTCCATGTTGTGGACACCATTGAGATGGCATTCTTAACTTTAAAGCCAAGAACATGTTCAGTTTTGGTTAGTTCTTTTCATGGTATCATTTCTAGTCTTTTACTTCCACTCTTTCTGGGACCTTATGTTTTAGGCGTGTCTCTGAATATAGCATGATGCTTAATTTTGTGTTGTCATTTAAAAAAAATCCAGAGACTGGCAACCTTTGTCTTTTAACTAGATAGTTATGTCCATTTATAGTTACTATACTTACTGATACTTTTGGATTCGGTTCTGCCACCTTATTTTTTTCCTTTCTATTTGGTACAATTTTTCTGTGGGTTTTTTTTTTCTTTCCCATCATGCTCCTTTTTGAATTGATACAGATTGTTTTCCCTTATCATTCCATTTCCCTCTCTTTACTAATCTAACAGTTATCGTATCTTTCTTTAATTTTTAGTGGTAACCTTATAAATTATAAAGTACATATTTAACTCTGCAGTCTCAGGTTAATCAGTAACCATGACTCCTTCTGAACCCCAAACCTTAGAATGCTTGATAATTCGTGTTCCCTCCTAACTCATGTGCCAGTTCATTCCACTCTTTAATTCTGTCCTGCAGCTTTAACCAACCAATTAGACATGTTTTAAAAAGGAGTATTTCTTTAGATTTATCCACGGTTTACCGTTTTTTTCTGCTCACCATTCTTTCCTGAGTTGTAGGATTCTTTTCCTTCTTCTGGAAGTACATCATGTATTAATTACTATAGAGGTCTACTTTTTGTAACCTCTCAGTTTTATTTATCTGAAAATGTTTTCACTTTGTTCTTGCCCCTGGAAGACAGTTTTGCTGGGTATATAAAGCCAGGTTGACAGTTTGGCATTTGAAGATATTGTCCTTATTGTCCTCTGGCTTGACCGTTGCTGTGGGAAGTCTACAGTCAGATCTGCCTGGTATTCTTGTTCTTTTATCATTCATTTGAGGTTGACTTTTATTTATCAAAGCATATTAAGCATGCTATTTTATAGTATAGTTCCCAGTCTCTGAGGATTTCTCTTACTTGATGGTCAGCTGAGCCATGCATTTAAAAGATTTTAAAAAGTGTTTTGTCAAGAATGTTTTGGATGTTCTGTACCAGGAGGATTTCTTCAGACACTTCAGTCTTACCTATTACCAGAAGTGGAAGTCCTGTAGTCACTTTTAAAAATACTTATATTTTCTGTGTTAGTGGGGATTCTTTGGGTTGCAAGTGGCCAAAAATCCAATGCAAACTGACTTAAACATAAAAAGAAAATATGGTGGCTTCTATCACAGGAAAGTCCAGGGTTAGAACTGGGTTCGGGTTCATTCTGGGCCCTGGATCCAGGGACTTAAATGAATGAGGTCACTAGGAAAATTGCTGATCGGCACTGGGGCCTGTGGCTTTCCAGAGGGGTTGTGTGTGTTGGGTGTGTGTGTGTGGGGGTGCGTGTAGGGTGGTGTTTACCCTTACTCATGCTGCATAGACTGATAATCAGGGAGGCCTGTTCCTGAAAGAGAAGGCAAGGTGCAGCAAGGTGAAGAAAGGAGAAAGAATTCTGGATGGGTAAAACCCCCAAGTGGGTATTACGTCTCCCCCTGGCCTGTTCTAGAAAGGATATGAGCTTTTAATTTTTTAAAAAAGACATTTATGGAATAACCTTAATATAGAGACAAAAGAAGATTTGAAAGCATTCACCACGTCCGTTCATTCACTGCATGTTTTATCTCAGTGGGTGTATAGAAGCTCTTCCCAGTGGGGAGGTTATGAGGGTTAAGTGGGGAGAATGCAAGTTAAGTGTTTGGCACACTGCCTAGTGTGTAGTGAGCACTCAAAAAAGTAACTGTTTACACAGAAAATGCAGAGATGCACAGACATGACTAGCCTGTGCCCTCACAGATCACATGGAATGTACCAGAAAGTTAGGGAAAGGATACTTAGTATAATTTGGCATTAAGTTTTGCTCTGAGCTTCGTTTTGTCCCTGAGGCAAGAGTGGAACCAGAAACTGATGCATAGCTATTCTTGTCTGATCAATGAAGACGCAGCTTTTTATCAGTTAGGAAAAGGATCAAGTGTTTTTTCCTGCAAGCAAACTTAGAGATACTCTGCACAGAGACATTCTGGAAGGATATACTGAATGTCATAAAAAAAAAAAAGAAAGAAAAAAAGAATGCCTTTAGAGGAGGTTTTAAAGAAAGAAGAAGAAACATGCCAGGCCAAGAATAAAGGAGAGGGGAGACTTTTAAATTATCGCTCATTGAAGACATTTGCTATGGGGAGCTAAAGAAATAGATCCAGCTTTTTAAAAATAATCTTTCTTTGTGATTATAAAAAAGATGCACATTCATCGTAGAACAATGTTAGAATGCAAGAAAGTATAATGAAGTAAAGAACCAGCAAACACCCCCCTCCCCCATCTCAGAGATAACCATTGTTCACATTTTGGGCATTTTTTCCATTGTTAATTGTTTCTGTTTGAGCGCATACACATATATTTTATTGTTTAGAGAACTGGCACAATGCTGCTTATAGCTTTGTACCCTGCTTTTTTTTAATGTAACTTTATAGCGTGACCATTTTCCTTTATCATTAAATATTCCCTGAAAAGGTGGTTTTTTGATGGCTGTGTTGCTTTCTTCACACAGGTGTACTAGAATTCATTTGACCATTTCTTTCTTGTTGGGCATTGAAATTATTTCCAGCTTTTGCGTATTATAAATAATGCTACAGAGAAAATCTTTGTAACAAGCCTTCTTGAGGTGATCTCTGATTCTTTCCTTGGGTGAAAAATTTTCAGATGTATTGGTATGAGGTCAAAGAGGAACTGAACATTTTAAAGCTCTGAGTGCGTTTTGCCAAATTGATACCCAGATTTCTTGTGATTTAAGGGGACACAAGTAAAGACACCCCCCCCCCCCGACATTTGAGAACAGGGGTGGTAGGTCTGCAGTTTTCATAGAGCAGTGAAAACACACAAAATGAACAAAAATCTCGGGAGAGGCTGACACTTGGTTCCCAACTCTGTTTGGCCGAGTAGAGTTTATTCCATTCCACCACTGATCCTCATCATGAAAAAAATATTTTAACCCAGAAAAGCATTTAAGGATGTGACTTCAGACTAAAGGACAGTTCTTTAAATTGAATAAACCACACTGACAGAAACCCTCACTTGACCATTCTTATTTTTATTCACATCCCTTTGGACCTGAGCAAGTTCAAACAGTATTTGGGACTCGCTGAAAGCTTTGAATCCTTAAGAATGTGTATCTCACTCTGGTTCCTCTAATTTTGAAAACCAAACTGTGCTTTAGAAATATCTTCATTTTTAAGATTCACAGACACACTTTGTTTTTTTCATGTAGTGTAAGTGGTTAATTCTCTCTGATGCTCCTTATCAGTCTATAACTGAGTCCTGCACAGCTTTGAGCTTTTCTACCCATCCTTTCTAGAACTCGGGCTCAATAAATCTAGACACGCTTATTAATATTTTCATATACCCCACAAACACAGACATACACATACAGTTTGACATTTGCTCTAACATAATCTACTTTTGGTGGTGGGGTGGCCCCATTTTGGTGAAAGTAGGAAACACTGAGATTGGAGAGTGTTTGGAATGGCCACTGAGATTGAGATTTGTATCTATGGACCAGATTCAGCTTGGGGTTTGGTTAAATCCTCTGCAACGTTAAAATCAATTTTTTTCTTTCAGTATTGTTAAACTTGTTATTTTGAAAAATTCAAACTTGGAGAAAATTTCCAAGGATAGATATATAGCAGCCTCCTGTATTATCCTTCACCTGGATCCACCCATTATAATTTGCCATCTTTACTTTATGTCTCTTTCTAGACTTATGCTATATTATACATATTTGAGAGGAAACTACAGAGATCACAACCTGTTGTAATTTCAGCAAGTGCTCTCCAAGAACAAAGACGTTCTCTTAAGATGCCAGAGTGTAGTTGTCAAGTTCAGGAAACCCATACAAGTTGGACTTCAATTTGTGACCTTTCGAGCAACTTTCTCTTCCTGGTCTGGTTTCCAGGCCAAAATCGGCTGTGCATTTAGTTGTCCTGCCTCTTCAGCCTAGAGCATTCCCTCACCTTATCTCTTATGACATTGAAATTTTTGACGCGTCCAGGCCTGCTGTTTTGTAAAATGCATTTCAGCTGGGATGCATGATCTCTTTCGGGATGTGTGCTCCCCCTGGGCTCAGCGGCTCACAACACCACCACACGCAGTTTCCCGCCGTTTCCCGGGTCAGGAGTTCGGGGCTGGCTCGGCTGGGTGGCTGCGGCCCGCTGTCTGTCGGGGGTCCCCGTGGAGGCGCTGTCCTGGGCCGCCGTCCTCTCGGCTTGCTGCGGCCGGAGGCTCCGTCTCCACGATGTCCACTCGGCTCGCGCCGGCGGCGGCAGGAGCCCCGGCCCCTCGCCGCGGGACGGCGCCTCGGGCTGCTCGGGCTTCCTCACAGCATGGCAGCCGGCGTCCCGGAGCGAGCCGTCCGCGGAGGGGGCCAAGAGGCAGCCTCAGAGTCTCGTGCCCTGGCCCTGGAGGCCGCCTTCGCTGGGGCTGTTTAAAGATGTGCCGAGAGGACTTCCGGGAAGATGGCGGAGGCGGCGCGGCGCCCGGGCTTCTCCTCCCCTCGCGTGAGAGCCGCACCCTCGGTGGCGCCTTCCTCCCGGTCCCTGCTCGGGCACCACCTCGTGACTCGGAAGCCCGCGGCCCCAGATGCTGGGGGAGCCTCTCGGGGGGCCGGGGTGGGGCCGCGGGTGCGACAGGGGTGAGAAGGGAAGGGGCCGAGGAGCCGGCGCCGCGGAGACGCCGCCTGGGACGCCGAGCCGGGCCTCGGCCAGGGGGCCTCGGGCGCTCCGCGGCAGCCGGCCTGGCCTTCCCGAAGGGACCCGGAGCTCCCCGGAAGGCCTCGAGGAGGAGAGAAGTTGTCCCCATCTGGGAGGGCGGCGGCTGGACAGGGATCTGTGATGTGGGGTCTGTATTCGGACGGAAGCCGTCCTCCTGAGCCCGCCGCCCAGAGCCGTCTAACGAGATCCCGACACAGGGTCTCAGACCGGGCACCGCCGCAGACACCCTGCGGGGTGGCCCGGTTCCTCCACCTCTGGTTTCCAGGACTCCGTGAAGTTCTACATTTCAATTCCAAAACATTTTTTGTTTTTCACATTTCAGTATTTCTGAAATTAGGAGGTGCCTTAAAATTGATGACTCTGGTTCTGATTCATAAGGAACCTCTGGGAAGCCAACGGCTTCTTAACTTGAGTGAACTACTGTAGGCTGCAGCTCTGAGACACCAAGGAATTGTTAATTTTTGAGGGTGTGACAATGATATTGTGCTTATTATTTTAAAAAGGGCCCTTATTTTTTTACAAATACATATTGAAATATTTATGGATGACCTAATATGCTGGATTTTGCTTAAAAATAATCTGGAATGGGGAGAGTGGGTGAGGACATAGATGAATCCAGATTGACCATGCATAGAGTACCGTGGATGGTGGCTGGCGGGACCGCAGAAGTTTATGATAGTATTCTTTCTACCTTTTACGTTTGAAATTTTGCATAATTTGAGAAAAGAAAAAAAAGCCAAAGCAATAGATGGCATGTGTAAAGGGCTCTTCCCTGGCTTTTCACGGGGCTTGGTGCCTCATCACTCCAGTTTCATCCTAAAAGTCACCTCCTCAGGGAGGCCCTCCAGGATTACCTGTTCTGAGGTTGCTCCCCTTCCCCGCCCACTCCACCCTCCTTCACTTCCTTTACCACATATGCCAGTTGCTGATATTATTATTGATGTGTTTGTTTACTTGATTCCTGTCCCTGCACCCCTGGAATGTAAGCTCCACGGGAGCAGGGGCCTTGCCTCTGTGGCACACAGTAGCTGTTCAGGAAATAGCTGGTGAAGGATTGACAGACAGAGGCCCCACAGGGCCTGGAATGTGGCAGCCGGTTGACATCTGTTGGCCTCACCCCTCCTGCTGCTTGGCTCCTGTTCTCCCTCCTCTCCTGACCTCTGATCCCTCACCGGGCTTGTCCGGGAAGGCCTGGCCTTACCTGCCCAGGGTAGCCTGACTGGGCTTCAGCATTTTATCCCCCTCTGCACACTTCTTGCTGATCCCCTGATCTAGCCTTTGGCCAGCCCAGCCCTCGAGCCCTCGAGCCCTAGTCCTTCTGGTGTCCCTAGGTGTCCCTCGGGTTTCTTTTCCTCCCCCATCGTGCATCATTCTCTTCCAGAGCTGGGACCAGCTGATGGTTTCCGGGCCCTGCCTCTCAGTCAGTCCCATGACACTGAGTTGTCTTCCGTCACCCTGAGGACAGGATTCTGTGTCAGCCAGGGGATTTGGGAATAAAGGACCAGGAAACCAGACAAACCAAGAGGGAGCTTGGTGGTGACTTTCTAAGCACCTGGAGCTGGGTGGGGTCAGCTCTCGTCCACACCGTGGCTGCCCCCAAATGCAGCAGGGGCCCTCGGGTGTCCTCCACGGAGTCCTCCTGGGGTGCCCATTCGCTATAACCACGATCCCGGTTTCTTCGTGTGGCACTCCCACCACCTTCGCCAAGCATGGGCGCTGCTTAGGGGCGGGTGAGTGTCTGCAGACGTGGCTGCTGTAACACATGCTGCAAACGGGGGGGCTCTCCCAGTTCTGGAGGCCAGAGATCCAAAATCAAGGTGTCAGCGGGGCCGTGCTCCCTCTGGAACCTGCAGTGGGGACGCCTTCCTTGCCTCTTTCTGCTTCTAGAGTTTCCCGGCCCTCCTTGGCGCCCTTGGCTTGCAGCTGCATCACCCCAGCCTCTCCCTCCTCCGTCATATGGTACTCTCCTCTGTCCGTGTCCAAATCTCTGTGTTCTCCTAAGGACCCAGTCATATCAGATCAGGACCCGCCCTACCCCACCGCAGCCTCATCTTAATTAACTGCATCTTCAAAGACCCTCTTTCCAAATAAGGTCCCATTCATGGGATGGGGGTTCAGACTTGAGCATGTCTTCTGAGAGGACACGATTCAACCCGTGACAGTACCCAGGGCACCGAGTGACACACACTGAATCAGAGGTGTGGACAGCGTACCGGGTGGCACTGACCCTCTGATGCCGGGGCCCCCCGGGGGCTCTCCCAGGGGAGAACAGGGCTGAGCTGTTCTGCTGAGTGGAGAAGGAGGACAGGACGGTGTGAGCCCAGGCCTGGCAGTGGGTGGGCAGGAGAGTGTGGGAGAGTCTGCTCCGCTCCTGATTCTGTTCATTGTGTCTGTTGCTCAGATCTGAAAATTGCACTTGAAGCTTAAAGGCAGTCCCCACGGTAAAAGCCCATAGGGTATCAGGGGTGGAATCTTCCGTAGAACCTGCCGGCATTCTGGTGGGACCTGGGCGACCCCAACAGGTGATTTCCAGTTGCCCAGGGGAGGCTGTGAGACCACACCCCACGCCCCCTTCATCGCTCCTTCCCCAGCCTGGGCCTGGGCCTGGTATACGTGGGCGACGGTGGGTTCTTGATTCCTGAAGTTGTGTTGTATTTGCAGGTGCAAAGAGAAGAAATACGATTATGACAACTTGCCCAGAACCTCTGTCGTCATCGCTTTCTACAACGAGGCCTGGTCGACTCTCCTTCGGACAGTTTACAGCATCCTTGAGACGTCCCCGGACATCCTGCTGGAGGAAATCATACTCGTGGATGACTACAGCGATCGTGGTAAGCCCGACACGGGCGCTCAGGAGAGTCTGTCAGCCAGGCAGCGTCTGGAGGGTAGACTCAGCCCATTATGGATGGGCTTCCTGCGTCCCCTGGGCCAGCACCGGGGCCCGACCCCTGCCCTCGGGGGTCTCGGAACCTGGGGTGGGGGGCAGATGTGACGCAGAGGACTCTACCTCACCCACGGTGCTCTGCTCTGGGAAGCGGGAGGGGTCTAACTGCCTGGGTGGTCTGGATGACCCAGAGGAGGGGGTGGATGACCTTCGTTTTACTCTGGAAGGTCAAGGCGTGAGGCGGACTCCTGGCTTCCGGCCTGGGTCCCCGGGTGAACTGTGGGGTGTCCCTGAGCTGGAATAGCCCCGCGGGAGGGGTAGCAGGCCTGGGAGGGGAAGGCAGTGTTCGCCTTTGTTCCTGTTGAGTGGGAGGTGAGAGCCAAGAGGGGAGAACCGGTGGTGTGTGCTGCATGGCAGAGGCCCGGGGCGAGGGTGACGGGCGTCGTGGGGACAGGGGCCTGCCCAGCGCCCGGGGGATGTGGCAGGTCACAGGCAACCCCGGCTGGCCCTTCACTTACTCGGCTTCTGCCATATTCCAGACCCTGGGGATGGTGTGAGAGGGAGGCAGACACGTCCCTGCTCTCAGACAGCTCCCATTCTAGCAAGGAGGTTGGGGAGAGATAGTCAACAAGCATGCAAAAAGCATAAGGTAATATCGTATGTAATAGAGTGTGGTCTCATATAGTACAGGATAAGATAATGTAGCAACCTATTAAATTACATTATATTTTAGCAGGTTGAATGTGCTATGAAAGAAAAATGGGAGGAGAGCCGGCGAGTGGAGCTTGGGGCCAGGGCCTGCTCTAGTCGGTGGAGGTGAGGGCAGTGAGTTCAAGGGTTTTGGGGGTGATCGAATAAAAAATAAATAACTGCTAGATGGCAATGCTGTGAACCAGGCTGTTTATTGGGGTGGCGCTTGGACAGGGTGCTTGGGAGGGACAGCCCCTCTCGGCAGGAGAACTTCCAGGGGCTGCCCTGCAAGAGATACCCCCAACGGGGAAAGAGGGCAAGGGGAGTTCCTGGGGACAAGGGGAATCAGGGAGGGGGCATTCTCGCCTCAGTGATTTTGCCAGTTTGAATATATTGTGTCCCCCAAATGCAATTATCTTTGATGTAATCTTGTGTGGGCCGATGTTATCAGTGTTGATAAGATTGTAATTCTTTGAGTGTTTCCATGGAGATGCACCCCACCCAGCTGTGGGTGATGACGCTGATTCGATAGTTTCCATGGACGTGTTGCTCCGCCCATTCAGGGTGGGTCTAAGTTGAGTCACTAAATGAGCTGATGGGCAGAGGGAACTCAGTGCAGCTGAGAGTGAACTTTTGAAGAGTAGCTACAGCCAGGAGGGACACTTTGAAGAAAGCACAGGAGCTACAGATGAGAGACAGTTCGAAGATGTCCGTTGAAGGCAGACTGTTGCTCCGGAGAAGCTAAGAGAGGACGGATACCCTGGGAGCAACTAAGACATTTTTGAGGAACTGCAGCCTAGAGAGGAACATCCTGGGAGAAAGCCATTTTGAAGCCAGAACTTTGGAGCAGACACCAGCCACGTGCCTTCCCAGCTAACAGAGGTTTTCTGGACACCATTGGCCATCCTCCAGTGAAGGTACTCGATTGCTGATGTGTTACCTTGGACACTTTATGGCCTTAAGACTGGAACTATGTAGCCAAATAAACCCCCTTTTATAAAAGCCAATCCGTCTCTGGTGTTTTGCATTCCGGCAGTATTAGCATACTAGAACAGTGATGTTCCAAGTCAGGATGGCAGGAAGTCTCTGGTCGGGGAGCTCCGAGGGGCAGAGGCTGCTTGGGGTCTTATAACTGGTGGGATTTATCTTACTATTGGATGGCAGATGTTAGGTACAGTTTCTCTAGATATGCAAAGCAGGTCAACTCTAAATAGGTTAAAATTGCTTATTTGGGCTATTTTTGGGGCAATCAGATGGGTAAGAATTTGAATTGAGCCTGGCAGGCTTCTGGGGCTAATGGTCCCAGGCTGCCAGGAAGAGGTACGTGGCGCACAGGGCTATCTTGGTCTCATTTATATAGCATTTAGGATGGCCTCCCGGAGGAGGTGCCCTTTAAGCTGGAAACTAGAATTTCACAAAAGGGGCAGCCAGGTGAAGATCTGGGAGGAAGGGGGGCACAGCCCAAGCCTGGGGACAGCAAGGAAGTGGACTGAGTATGGTATCCTCCAGGCCAAAGCACTGAGCTGTGTGACGATAACTGAGGGGCTGAGGTTGCAGAGATGAGATTCCATTTGGGGTTAAATGGAAACCCTACGGGGAACCATCCCAGAAGTTTAGGTGGGAACAAGAGGGACGGGCTCCAGGAGACTAGCCTGTAGGGGGGCTGGGGCCAGGTGAGGACAGAAGTGAGGGGATGTGTTGGGGGCAGCTGTGGGGCTGGGCTGGTGGGATCGTGGCTGGCTCGGGGAAGTGAGGTGGAAGTGAGTTGAACTGAAAGGAAGATGTCAAGCCTGTGACGACAGAGACAGCGGAGGGCTTGGCTTCGTTGCTGGAGCTGTTTCAAGCCAAATCACTATCCCTGGGCCACCCCCAAGGTCAGCAGCTGCTGCTCCTTGGGCACCTGCTGTGTCAGCCTCCCCACCTGGTCTGTCTGGCGTCAGAGCCCAGCCTCTGTGGGTGCTTGTGGTGTTTTGCTGTCGCCACAGAAACTCAAGAAACGTGGTGGCTTACACAAGGGAAAAACGGGCTTCTCCCTTACATCACAAATCTGGGGTAAGAGTCTAGGCCTGGTGTGAGGGGCTCCAGCTCCTTCTCACTCTCATTCGGAGGGACAGCTTTAAAGGGGAACCATGTCCTTTCCTTTCCAGGGCAACACTGGGAAGTTCCCCTCCCCTCCCATGGAGCAGAACTCGGTCCCACGACCACCCCTCGCTGCAAGGGAGGCTGGGAAATGGGGTCTCTGTCCTGGGTGGCCGTGCAGTCAGCCAAAGACGGCGGGGAGAGTGGTCTTAGGGCCCCGCCGGCCGTCTCCGTGAGGGTGTATGAGCCAGGCTGGGGTTTGGTGCAGCTTGAAGCCTGGTGCTCACTGAGGTTTGCAGTCAGGGGCCCATTGTGGGGCCTTAGTTTCTCACCTGTAAAATGGGTTTACCTACAGCTACATCAGAGAGTGGTAACGAGGAATAAATGAGATTGTGTGTAGGACAGAACCTCACAGGGACACCCAGCAGAAGCACACCTGAATTTTCCTTTGTCCTTCCCTCACAGGGTTATTTTAGGGCTGTGAAGATACTGCATGAGGTGGTGTAGAAGCTCTGGCTCTGGTTGCATGGCTTGGGCTTGCTTCCCAGATCCAGCGCTTAGCACTTGTACAACTTCGAGCCGGGAGCTTTGGCACCTATAAAATGGAGATACTGATGGTTCCTACCTTGTAGGCGGCTGAGGTGCCAGGGCTGAGAGCATAGAGTTAGCACATACGAAATGTTAACTTCTCTTTTTATGAAATACCTTAAAAACTGTAAAGAGCAAAAGACATTTCACAACTACATGAATTCAGAAGCAGATGCCAGGCCATTTATTTTATCCGTAGGGACTCAGTCTCTCTGCAGCAGGCAGCGATACAGGATGGGCTCGTGGCAGCCCAGCTCGGCTCTCGTGAGCGTGACGTGCTGTGGGGCCAGGCTCCCTGCACACCGCTGTGGTTGCTTCCAAAAGCAGACGAGATGCCCCACGGACCCTGCCATCGAGTTAAGTTCTGTCCCGCCTCCTGCAGTTCAGTGTGAGCTCAGGGAAGGGGTGCCAGCCCCTCCCAGGTGTGGGGAGAAAGTTCAGGCAGATGTAAAATTAACATTGCCCTCCTACCTGGCTGGGGGGAGTGCAAAACAGAGAAGCCACTGTGGGAAACAGTCTGGTGGTTCCGGCAATTCCACTGCTAAGCGTATGTCCCGAAGAATTGAAAACGGGTTCAGGTATTTGCAGCACCGTCCACAACAGCGAGAAGGTGGAAGAGCCCAGGTGTCCCTCGGCAGGTGATGGAGAAACACAGCGAGTTAACTTTGCTGGAGAAGTCTCCACCCTTATGCCGTCAGCTTGTTAGCAGTTATATCCAGGATTGAAAACAAATCAATGAGTGTGTTTTTTTGTTTTGTTTTGAAGTGTTAAGGGTATTTAGGGAAATGTCTCCACAAACTACCAAGCAATCTAGAACATTTTACAAAAATTTCCCCTTCGTTGACAGGTGAGGACTTTGAGGCAAAGCTCATACTGACCTGAGGACATTCTCGTGTCTGTTTTGCTTGAGCGGGTGCCACTCGGCCTCCAGCCCTAGAGCCCAGCGTGTGGTGTCAGGAGCCCTGGGGCCAGCGCTGGCTGTGGATGTGTCCTTTCTACTTTTTAGGACTCACTTCCTCATCTGGAAAATGGGATAAGCACGTCCTCCTGACACGTTTTTGACTTGTTCAATAAGAAAGAGAAATTTCAGCATCAAGCTCTGGGCCGCAGGGTTAGGCCTTGTGGTTTCTGGCCCCAGCGTCTCTGGGTTCCCATCACAGGTCTTCAGCTCACATGCTGTGTGACCCTGGGCGAGTTACTCAGCCTCTCTGGCCTGAATGTCCTCATCTATAGACTGGTGTCATAGGCATACCTGCCCCATAGAATTGTTATGAGGCTCAGACGAGTTATAAATAAATCACTGACATGGCACTTAGCACAGTAAACTCTCCTTAGTGTTCCTGAGAAAATGTATGGTAATATAATGTAATTACTGTTACAAAAAGTGTGCTTAGAAGGTTCATGGGTTTTAAATTAAATTAAATTTTTATTTAATATTTAATTTTTTTTATATTTATATTTGGATATCTGTATTTTTCTATTTGTTTTAGATTGATTTTATTTTTACTTTATTTTTTACAGCAGCTTTACTGAGCTATAATTCACACCCTGTGCAGTTCTCCCACTTCAAGGGCACAATGCAGGGTTCGTGCACTTTGACCGAGAGCAACCAATGATTCTGGGGTCCTTTCAGGCAGCCTCTGGTTTTCGATGAAACCGGCCCCCACCCCAGCCTGCAGAAGTCGGGGAGGGGGATGCAGCAGGTGCTCCTGTCCCTTTAGCGCCTTTGCAGGGAGGGGCCTGGGGACATGGCCACAGCCCTGCCTCTCTGCCTTCCCCTGCAGAGCACCTGAAGGAGCGCCTGGCCCAGGAGCTGTCCGGCCTGCCCAAGGTGCGCCTGGTGCGCGCCAACAAGAGGGAGGGCCTGGTGCGGGCCCGGCTG
Organism: Choloepus didactylus; assembly: GCF_015220235.1. Taxonomy (NCBI): domain Eukaryota; kingdom Metazoa; phylum Chordata; class Mammalia; order Pilosa; family Megalonychidae; genus Choloepus; species Choloepus didactylus. Next base: position 126,259,361 of record NC_051316.1, on the reverse strand, counting down.
CTGGGGGCCTCAGTGGCCAGGGGCGACGTGCTCACCTTCCTGGACTGCCACTGCGAGTGCCACGACGGCTGGCTGGAGCCGCTGCTGGAGAGGTGCGTGCGGGGTGCTGCCGGGGGCTGGGGGCCACCGTGCTCCAGAGACACGAGCATGTGGTGACCGCTGCGCCAGCAGCAGGGGCGGGGGCTCCTCGGGCAAGTCCTCGGAAATGGGGACAACAATAGTGCCCCCTCCTCAGGCTTTTGAGACCCTTCTCTGATTTAATGTGTACAGTGCCTAGAACGTGCCAGAACAGACCAGACCCTTGCCTTAGCTTCCTGGGGTCACCCATCATAACAAAGTCCCGCAGACTGAGGGGCTTCAAAGAGCAGAAAGGTGTTCTCTCACGGTTCTGGAGGCCAGAAGTCGGAAACCTAGGTGGGGGCCGGGCCGCGCTCCCTCTGGAACCTGGGGGGAGGGTCGTTCCTGCCTCGTCCCGCTCTTGGAGTGTGCTGGCCTCCTCAGCCTTCCTTGGCTTGCAGCACTTCTGGTCTCTGCCTCCGTCAGTACAGGGGCTTCTCCCCTGTGGCTTTTCCCATCCGTGTCCAAATTTCCTCTCCTTCCAAGGAGTCTAGTCCTGGCTTCAGTTGGGCCTCATCTTGACAAGGTCTTTGAAGACCCTCTTTACAGATGAACTCGCCCCCACAGGACCAGGGGTTAGGACCTGGGGTGCCTTGTGGGGGGCGTGATTCAGTCCCTCTCAGGCTTGTGATGATGTTTGCAGAGAGGATCGCTGAGGCCCAAACCCAGACAGCCCTGCAACAGCAAATTATGGCATTTCCCACCATGTGTAATATTTCACCTTAATAAAGAGGAAAGAAAAGAATAGCGGCAGTTGCAGGTTCTCCGCCAGCCATCTCACAAGTGAATCCTCACGTTCACCCCTTGAGTGGGTGCCGTTTATTCCAGCCTCTCCAGGAGGGCAGGTGACTTAGCTGATGTCACACAGCAAACAAGGGGCAGGGTTAGAATCTATGTTCTAACTCCAGAGCAGCCCCTCTTGGCTGAGTATATCTCTGTTCTTACTACTTGCAGAGATCATTATTTCTTGATCTTGAGATGTTTCATTGTGATCGCACCTGTTGCAATCCTGAGAAATTGAAAATTTGCTTTCTCTTTCAAAAGACCTCTTTGATTTTTATGTCTTGACTTTCATGGATGGACCCAGCTTTAGCCAGAATGTGCATAGATAGAATCGGAGATGGTTAGAGCCGTGGGACTTTTTGTACCAAGGCCAGCCACCACCCCCATCCAGGTGGTCCCTGCTGGGGTCCAGTGTGGAGTAGGAGAAGCAGATCTTTCTTAGATAGCTGTCCATTCTTCCTGGTGGAAGGGTGAGGGGTGTCCAATATCAAATTTCCTGCCTGTTCTGTTGCCCCTGCACATGGAGAGACAGGTGTCCTGGGTGCTTTCAGGATCCACGAAGAGGAGTCGGCCGTGGTGTGTCCCGTGATTGATGTCATCGACTGGAACACCTTTGAGTACCTGGGGAACTCCGGGGAGCCCCAGATTGGTGGTTTTGACTGGAGGCTGGTGTTCACCTGGCACACGGTACCCCAGAGGGAGAGGGAGCGGATGCGGTCCCCCATCGATGTCATCAGGTGAGGGCCGGCTTCTAGGTGACCCCGCCTGGGCTGGGTAGAGCAGGGGGTGACAGAGCCGGCTTGGGTCCGAGTAGGGAGAGCTCTCATCCTTGAGCACTGGCATGACAGCCTGTCTTCTCTGTCCCCTCCAAGTTCAGAACCGATTGGGAGATGATGTGGGCATCAGACAGATGAGTTAGGATGTCAGCTTTATCGCTGGTGTGTTGATCCACAGACGCTGCCCTAGGGCTGCAGCCACACAGGGCTTCCGGCCGCATCCTGACCTTGAGATGACCCTCCTGGCCAAGTGGAGTCGGGGGGAGAGTGTGGAGAGTTTGAGGTCAGGCCGTGGGTGGGAGCCACTGAGGGGGTTCAAGGGGGAAGTGACCTGAGCAGGTCCCGTTCTCTAGAGACTGAGCTGGATGCCACATGAGAGGCCTGGAGGGGTGGGGCTGCGGGCAGGGGCACTGCTGGGGGCTTTGCAGACTTCCAGGTCAGGAACAATGGCAGCTCGGACCAGGTGGAGGAGAAAACGGAGGGACTTGGTGGATTCCAGAGATGCTGAGGGGAAGGATTAGGAGAAATTAGAAGAGGGGATGGGATGGAGGAATTGACACTCCGCGTCTGCAGGAGCCTGTGGAGAGCAGCCTGCCCAGCCCTCACTGGACAGACTTGGAAACCAAGGCTCAAGGTCACAGATCCCCTGTCATGGGCAGCAGGAGATCCCCACTATCCTCCTCCCACCCATGTGCCTGGGGGCTTGGCAGCCATCTGCCCTCTATGTCCCTGGGCCTCAGTTTGCGCATCCATGAGGTGGATATTAGATATGATCACAGCCATCCAGCCTCTTCCACAGGGAGCATCGCTGTCCTTTCCTCACTGGCCCGGGACTTGGCATGGAGGGGTTGCCAATACCTCATCAAGGCCTGTTCTAGTTTGCTAATGCTGCAGAATGCAAAACACCAGAGATGGACAGGCTTTTATAAAACGGGGGTTTATTCCACTACACAGTTACAGTCTTAAGGCCACAAAGCATCCAAGGTAACACCTCAGCAATCGGGTACCTTCACCGGAGGATGGCCAGTGGTGTCCGGAAAACCTCCACCAGCTAGGAAGGCAGCTGGCGTCTGCTCCAAAGCTCCGGCCTCAAAACGGCTTTCTCCCAGGACATTCCTTTCTAGCAAGCTTGCTTCTCTTCAAAACATCACTCCCAGCTGCACTCTCTTTCCTCTTTGAGTCAGCTCATTTATATAGCTCCACCGATCAAGGCCCACCCCGAATGGGTGGGGCCAAGCCTCCATGGGAACATCTCATCAAAATTATCACCGACAGCTGGGTGGGGCACACTCCAAGCAAATCCAACCAGCACCCAAGGGTCTGCCCCACACAAGACCACAAAGATAATGGCATTTGGGGGACACAATACACTCAAACCGGCACATTCCACCCCCTGGAACCCAAAATGACATTATCTTTCCAAATACAAAGTACATTCATTTCATCACAATATCACAAAACTTAAATCATTTCAGTAACAAAAGTTAAGTATAAATCCCATCAAAATCAATTTAGGCGTGGTCAGTCCTAAGGCATAATTCCCCTCTAGCTGTGGATTTGTGAACTTAGAACAAGTTATATGCTTCCAATATACAAAGGAGAGACATTCATAGGATAAACATTTCCATTGCCATAAGGAGAAACAGTAAGGAAAACAGGGTTAACAGGAGCAAAACAGTTCTTAAAACCCGCAGGACAAACTCCATTAGATTTCAAAGTCCAAGAGTCATTTACAGAACAATGTTGCATCCTTGGGGCTTGAGAGAGCGGGAGCCTAACCCTTCCCAAGGGCCTTTTCGGCAGCCTGTGCCTCTCCAAACGTTTGGGTGAGTGCTCCAACATATCCACACATTGGGGAGACCACCTTCTCGGCTCCACCCTCCTCAAACCTCGGGGCAGCTCCCGGATTCCCTTCCATCTCCGGGGCACACGCTCAACCCCTTCAGAACAGTGTGGTGGCAGCCAGGCTCTCCCCAATTCCCTGGAAATGTGCTCCACCCTCTTTGGGACCTGAGGTGGCAAAACTCTTCCAGAGCATCAAGGCGGAAAGCCCGCACTCGACCTCCGGGGCAAACTCACCTTTTCCATGCATGTGGGCTGCTTCGCTCTCCCAGCCCTAAACCTCTTGACTCCAGACCTCAACCTCCATGGCTCTGTCTTTGAAGAGATTTTTCCTTTAATTTTTTTCCTTGTCTGTCTCCTCCAGTCCAGACCAGCAATGGCTCTGTCTATAAAGATCTCACAAAAATTCTGTTGGCTTTGCATGAAGCACGCAAGGGTCAAAGCCATCAGACAATAGGACTTTCCACAAATCCTTTCTGCTTAACTCCTTTTCCAATCTTGGCTTGTACTGAAATGGCGGCTGGGTTCCATGTTTGGTTCCATCCTCACGTTGGGCTGTAGCTTCTGGGATTCCACCCCCTGGAAGCCTATAATTTTCCAAGCCATCAACTTCTGGTTTCTTTGAACCCAAGAGTTCAGTTCTAAGTTTATCTCTCTCTGCTCGCATTTTACTATAAGCTGCAAGGAGAAGCCAGGATACGTCCTCCACACGTAGTCTGGAGATCTCCTCAGCTAAGTATTCCAGGTTGTTGCTTCCAGATTCTTCCTTCCATCTGACACCAGGACTCAATTTTGCCAAATTCTGTGCCACTTTAAAACAAGGATCACCTTTCTTCCAGTTTACAACAACACATTCATCATTTCTGCTCAAGTCCTCATCAGAAGTATCTTTAGAGTCCATATTTCCACAAACAGTCTCTTTAAAGCAGTTTTGGCCTTTTCTAGCAAGCTCCTCACAACTCTTCCAGAAACTCCCCCTTATCCATTTAAAAAGCCGTTCCAACATGTTTGGTATTTGCAAACTCAGCAGCAAAAGCACCCCACTTCTGGTACCAAAATCTGTTCTAGTTTGCTAATGCTGCAGAATGCAAAACACCAGAGATGGACAGGCTTTTATAAAACGGGGGTTTATTCCACTACACAGTTACAGTCTTAAGGCCACAAGGCATCCAAGGTAACACCTCAGCAATCAGGTACCTTCACCGGAGGATGGCCAGTGGTGTCCGGAAAACCTCCGCCAGCTAGGAAGGCAGCTGGCGTCTGCTCCAAATCTCCGGCCTCAAAACGGCTTTCTCCCAGGACATTCCTTTCTAGCAAGCTTGCTTCTCTTCAAAACATCACTCCCAGCTGCACTCTCTTTCCTCCCCCCGAGTCAGCTCATTTATATAGTTCCACCGATCAAGGCCCACCCCGAATGGGTGGGGCCAAGCCTCCATGGGAACATCTCATCAGAATTATCACCGACAGCTGGGTGGGGCACACTCCAAGCAAATCCAACCAGCACCCAAGGGTCTGCCCCACACAAGACCACAAAGATAATGGCATTTGGGGGACACAATACACTCAAACCGGCACAAGGCTGGAAGAGCAGCTGCAGGGCATAAATGTTTCAAATGCTCGGGCTCCTCCGTGTTTATTAGAGACACTGCAGCCATCAGCTCTTACTGTTCTGTTCTCACCCATTTCCCCTGAATTGCTGCAGGGTGCCGAGCTCTCTCCAGCTCCCAGACACACCTGGTAGGGAGAAAACGAGGTCAGACCTGCCTGGTGGGGTCTTGGTGGGGCGACCCCTTAAATGGGAGAGGAGCCGGCTCAACTTTTAGTTGCCTTTAGGGTCTCCTACCTGCTGGCCTTCAGGCTGTGCCTCCGAGCGCCTGCGCTGTGAATTCCTGTGTCCCCACGTGGCCTCCAGCCTCGGAGTGGCCCCGATGTCCTCCTAGGGAATGCCGTCTCTCCCCTTCTCCTCCCGCTCGCCATGCTTCTAAAAGTACAAGGGTCTCCCTCACCCCTAGGCCCTCGCTCAGGCCGGCCTGTTTCCGTATGGTCCTGTTTCCTCTCCTCTCCTAGGCTGACTCCCCTTGGCCACCTCCTCCTTGCTTCGTCTGTGCTCCCGCAGGGTTCTGGTCGACCCAGTGAAAGCAGGCGGCGCACACTGCATTCTGTACCTGGCTGGGGAGGGGGCATGAGCGTCCTCAGAGCAGGGACCCTGGGCCATGGGTCCATCGACGACTCCAGGCTCAGCTTAGCCCCTGGCGCAGAGCAGGCACTCAGGGCAGGTTTTGCGATGGATGGATGAACTAAGGCACTGCAGCAGGAAGTTCGCTCATCTGCCTGTGATGCTTTCCCGCCGCTCACACTGAAATGTGGGCATCCTGCTTTTCTAGGTCTCCCACAATGGCTGGTGGGCTGTTTGCTGTGAGTAAGAAATATTTTGAATATCTGGGGTCTTATGATACAGGAATGGAAGTTTGGGGAGGAGAAAACCTCGAATTCTCCTTTAGGGTAAGTATTCCTGCCTTCTCTTTGGACTCATTCTCAACCTGCCCCTTCTCTAGCTCTCTCTCCTTGGGAATGGTGGGGTTTGCCGTGGAAAGCCTGGTGGACTTTTCCTCCAGGGTGGTGGCGGGTCCGTGACACAGAGAGACGATGATGGCAAGGGTATCCTAGAAACATTCTTGTCTTCTTATTTCAACTTTAAAAAATATATATACTTTTAATAGATTTGGGGCTGTAAAGGACCTTGAAAGGCACCTGGTTCTTTTCTCTCACTCTGCAGCTGCTCTACAGAAACTGAGGCCAGAGAGGGGAAGTGATTTGTTCAGGGTCACACACTGAGTTACCGGCAGAGACTGGACTACAGCTCAGGCCCCTGCCTCCTGATCTTGGCTGCTGGAGCCTTTTGTTTGATTAAGTACTTATAAAGTAGCCTCTCTAGCACAGTGGCTTTCAAACTTTGACAAGTCTAAGAATCATGGGGAGACTTGTTTAGATAGTAGATTTACAGGCATAGTCTCCAGAAAGGCATAGTCGCTAGAGTTAGGGTGGGGCCCAGGAATCTGCATTTTTAACAAGACCATCTATGGATTCTGATGTACATGGCCCAGGGACTGCCCCACCCCCAGCTGCCTTGAGAAACGCCAAGCGTTTCAGTAGATTTTCCAGTTAACCAAATCTTACATCTTAAGTATCAAAATCTTCTGTAAATGTTTGTGCTTTTTAATAGTAAATGAAAATTTTTAATAATATTTTATATGGTTTCCTGCTCACATAAAAAGAGTTAAACAAGAGTTTGGCCTTCTACTGAGAACTCAAGCTCTCCAAAGTACCAAATGCTGTATACTTGGTTGCAGTTGCCATTGGTTGGGATTATCCTTGGACAGTGAAATATTCACGGCCATTTGCCCCAGCCCGCAACAGCCCAGTGAACTTTTGGGTGTACTTTTAACTGTCTTTCTGCCTCTTCCCTAGGTGTCAGGCTGCTCTGCCTCCCTCTGGGAGCTCTTCCTTTCCCCCCTCCAAACCTTTCTTCTTAATTGCTGCTTTCCTATCTTCTGTGGCTAGGAAACCAGGTAATCAAGCCCGGGTTTCACTAATGAGCCAGTGGGTCCTGAGCGAGGCCTCTCTGAGCTTTCCCAGGAATAACGTGCATGAACCTTAGTGCATGGGCTTTGGGGCATCGTTCTGGTGGCTTCCATGCCCCTGGAGCAGCTTTCTTGTTTTTGGATGCATTCTGGGTGACACGTGCTGGCTAAGCGGCCTCCTGCCCGAGTGTGAGCGTCTTGGTGGCGGTCACCGTGATCTCGACATGGGGGTCCTGCCGCAGACCTGCTGGCCACAGCCGTTCCCCCAGCTTACCCCGGCCTCCCTTCTGCCTGTGCTCAGATCTGGCAGTGCGGTGGGACCCTGGAGACACACCCGTGCTCTCATGTTGGCCACGTTTTCCCCAAGCAAGCTCCCTACTCCCGCAACAAGGCTCTGGCCAACAGCGTCCGGGCAGCTGAAGTGTGGATGGACGATTATAAGGAGTTCTACTACCATCGCAGCCCCCACGCGCGCCTGGTGAGTTTCCCCCACACCCGGACGTGGTCACCGCCTCACACCCCAGCTGGCCTCGTCTGAACCAAAGCAGCTAATTCTGGCCTTCTCAGCATGCTGGGTTTGGTTCTAGAAATGGGTGATAAATTAGGAACTCCTGGTAAAAGTAGGTTCCGGCACTAGCCACACTCGAGGTTAAGGGCACGAGAAGGGCCAAGACTGGTAACCCCAACTGCAGTGCATTTGCCAAACTGCAGAGTGTTGGGGATCAATCCCCACGAGATTGCTGTCACTTCAGAGAGAAGAGAGTTTTGGAACCTGGGGGCAGTTTTGGGAAACCCTTGAAGCTGCAAGTTAGCAGGGGTTTCCCAAAACAGCTCCCGGGTTCCATAATTCACTAGAACAACTCATAGAACTCAGCAAAGTGCCACACTCACGATTGCAGTCTTATTATAGCAAAAGGGTACAAATTAGAACCAGCCAGGGGAAGAGATGCACAGGGTGAGATCAGGGAGGGTCTTCAAATGCGAAGCCTCCGTGTTCTCAGGATGGGTTACCCTCCCAGCAGCGAGGGATGGCAGAACTCAAGAAATATTGCCAACCAGGAGAGCTCGCACCAGCTTGGGTGTCCAGGTTTGACGGAATCGGTGCCCTTGCGGCTGAACTCAGTCTCCAGCCCGGGCTCCCTGGAGGTGGGCTGATAGGACCTGGCTCAGGGCCCAACCTGCGGATGCTGTGGTTGGTCTTTCTGGTGTGGCTGCCCCCACCCTGAGACTGCAGGTGTGGCCCCACCCTGAGCCAGCTCATTAGCATAAACTCTCAGGTGCCCACCCTGAGACACCTTAGCAGGAACTCAGGTGGGGGCGAGGGGGCCACCATGAATAGCAGAGGCACCCGGTCACTTGGGATATTCCAGGGATTCAGAGGTTCCTCCCCAGGAGCTGGGACAAGGGCTGGACTTGCTTTAGGTGAGGCCGAATTCCTGGCAAAACTTTTTTTTTTTAATCATATTTTTTATTGTGGAATAATAAAAGTGACAACTTTCCAATTCCAAATTTCAAAGAATGTTATGGGTTACAGTTCTACAGTTTCAGTTATTTCCTTTTTGTGAAATATAACATATATGCAAAAAGTAATAACTTTCAAAATATGATTTAACAAGTATTTACATAGGAAATTTCCGAAAATGTTATTAGTTATAGCACCATAGTTTCAGTTATTTCCTTATTGTGAAATATAACATATATACAAAACAGGTGGTAACTTTCAAGTTACAATTTAACAAGTAGCTATAGAGCAAATTTCAAAGAATGCTCAGGGTTCCGGTTCCACCATTTCAATTCTTTCCTTCTAGCTGTTCTAATATCCTAGCAACTAAGAAAAACAAAATTATTTACAGATTCAGTATTCATAATCCTTTGTTAAATTCCGTCTTGTCTGTTGCTCCCCCTTGCTCTAGTTCAATCACTTTCCTGATCTCTAGGGATGTCTAGGCAGTGACCACCCTAACCTGTTCATGTTGAAAAGCGGTGTCGACATTATGGGAAAAGGGGCACATCTGGTTGATGTTCTTGAAGAGGCTGTTGTCTCTGGGTGTGGGGACTTAGCTGCCAGCCTGGGAAAACTTTAGTTCTCCAGGTAAAATAGTAAACCAGCCCAGCCGAGCACTGGACACCTAGAGCCACGTGCCAGACATTTTATAAATATCGCCATTTACCTCTTTGTAAACCAGGAGGGTCGAGTCCACTCTGTCAGGGTGCCAGTTAAAGCAGAGCTCTTTATTCCCAGAGTTGGTGCTCAGGGCACACCTGCCTGCTTACTCTGGAGGTCTGGTCTCTCCCTCTAGAGGCCTCTTCCCAGCTCCTTTGCCTCCCAGGGGCCCCACAGGCTCACTCCTCCAAAGCAGGTGTCAGTTCTGCCTCTGCTTCCAGGCAGAAGGAGAGCTAGAGGCAGGACCGGCCCGTGCTGCCATCGCTGCTTGCTGTCTTTTGCAGCAACGAAGGCAGGTCCTGGCCCAACACATACTGGTCGGACTCATTCTCTGGTGTCTGCCTCGCTGGGCCCGTTGGCGAGAGTGATGGCCAAGAGGTCCCCGAGGGCACCTGCTCCCCGTGGACCCCAAACACACACTGCCGAGACCGGCCCGACCCCACCCCACACCGAGGTCCCATGAGAGCCTGGACAGCAGCCTCAGCTTTGTCTTTCCATAGGGGATAATCTCAGGGGCTTCCTGCTCTCTCTGCCCCCAGCCTTGTTCCACCCCTGCTGCGGGGCCACTGTGGTTGCAGGCTCTGCCCCTTCTTTCCCAGACGGCCTTAGATGCGAGGCAGACTGTCTAAGTCTTGGTGAGACAGGGTCTGCTCCTGGACCACGCTCATGGCCTCTGGGTGGAAAGCCCTTCTCTGCGTCCTTGCAGCAGCCCCGAACCCACAGTGCCTGCTTTCAAGGAGTCCCAAAGAAAAATAGGTTAGGGGGCACCCGTACACCTTCCAGCTGAAGGCCCAGTGGATAGCTGGTGGAGGCCAAGGGCAGTCACTCTCACTGTAGAAAGAATTTCCAGGAAATCAGCAGAAATTTCATTCAAATGTTTAATTTTTATTACCATCTTGTTAAATATTTAGCTTGTCAGGTTTTAATCATTTACCGTCTTAGCACAGGGGCAGAAATATCTCGGCACTCAGACCCGTTTGTGGGTGCACATTGGCTTTGATGGATGTTTGCTTTATTTAGTAGCTGGAGGCTCTTAGCCATTGGTTTTGTACATAAAACTCAACTTCCACGAATATTTATTACTGAAGCCTTTTGCTCTTACCACAGTAAGTCTACATTTATACTTAAATATGTTGAGCACTTAAAGTTTTTCACTCATGATTATGTCTTGAGTGTTTACCTGTGTTTGAATGGTCAGCTATTACAGCTGATTCTAGTTATTTTCGGGAGTTATGTTCTATGAAGTAGCTGCAAACACTAAATTAGTGAATACTAATCAGTGGACCACTGCTCCCAGGAGAAAAACAGGGTCAGGTTTCTGCCAGCCTCTGGTCACAATATTTTCATCAACCGATCAGTACAACTTTGTTTTATGTGTGTTTCTGTTTAACGACACCTTATTTAATATATTGTCAATTCATTAACATGGAACTCATGGCCACCGGCACTGTAGCTCCTGCCTGGATGAAGCTTATGTAACAAGTATTTTCTTCATAAGGCACATCATAGACTTCCTGCCCTTCGGAACACCAGACAGCACTACTGTGCTACACTCGGGGGCTATTTTAAATAGCAAAATCACCGACAAAAAGCAGAAAAACACAAAAATGTGGCACTAAATATACTGTGAAAAGGACATGTGTTTGCAGAGCACCGCCTTGCTTGACTACAGCTGGGAGTGCGTGTGTCAGGCACAGAAGTGCCGTGCGTGTTGATTTGGGGGTTGCAAATAAACTTTAGCCAGTTGGACAGTTTGAAAATGTGGAATCCCCAGATAATGAGGATCGAGTGTGACAGTGAGCCAGAACATGTTGTATACGTGCAGTACCCATGTTTCACTGGCTGGGGTCAGAGACCCCTGCGGTCACATGGTCATCGATGGCACGCAGGTAAGCGATGCCGACGCAGCTCAGGGGTGGCTCCTGGCTCTTGGCAGACACACCATCTCCTTTCCTCTGTGGCCAGAGCACATGTAATTGGGCGACAGTCTCCTGGACACGACTGCTGGAACTGTGTCCATTTTTTATCCTCTGTGTCCTGCACAGGGCTTGGTACCCAACCGAGGCTCAATAAAAGCTTGTCAAGCGAGTGAGTGAGCATCAGCTCAGGGGGGGCTTGGTGGGAAACAGTGACCTGCAAGGCTCACCACTGTTGTTTTCTCAGGAACCCTTTGGGGATGTGACAGAGAGGAAGCAGCTCCGAGCAAAGCTCCAGTGCAAGGACTTCAAGTGGTTCTTGGAGACTGTCTATCCAGAACTGCACGTGCCTGAAGACAGACCTGGCTTCTTTGGGATGGTGAGCAAGGCAGGCCCGGGGGCAGGGAGGGCAGGCTGTTCATGGCCTCCAGGTTTGATCAACAAATCCTGGGCTTCAAGAAAGTTCCCGCCCACCTGTCCCTCCTCACTTGTCATCCACTGTCCTTCCTTCTCTGCCTGAGTGTCTGGGCCTTAGGTCCAAAATATCAGAGCTAGAATTGGCCGGTATAAGGCTCTCATTTTATAGATAAGGTAATAGAGGCATACTTGTGCAGTGAATTCAAATGTCAGGATTTTGGAGGTGACCAGAGAGAAACATCTGACCATTAGATGGCAGGAACACACAAGCTGTTGATTGGAGGCAAGGCTTTGACAGGTTTGCAGTGGGAGGGGAAGCTCCTAAACCCCTGGGGGAGAGGAGAAAGGCAGGGTGGGGTGTTACGTGTCCAGGTGCAACAGTCAGCAACTGAGACTTCTGGGGCAGAAAGCCCGCAGGTGTCAAAGTGGTTTGAGGTCTTGTAAGTGCAAGGTTTTATCTTATCAATGGCAAGCAGGTGTGCAGTGCAATTTTGCAGGTTATGCAAAGTGGGTTATCTCTTAATGGCTAGAAATTGCTTATCTGAGCTATTTTTAAAACACTTGGATGTGCACAAATTTGAGTTTGGTGCGGGTGTTTTTTCCTCATGGTCCCAGGCTGCTGTACAGAAGTAAACAACTCATAGAAACTGCACAGAAGCCACTTTGGCTCCTTTAGATAACAACTCGGTGTTTCCATTTCCCGTATTTTACTTATACCACATCACATTACTTCGAGTCTAAATATCTGGATCCGTTAATAAGTCCCAACCTAGACATCTCCAAAGGCAGGAGTGATGATGGGAGGGTTACCTCTAGTGTTTCAAAGACCCAGAAAGAGATGTTCCTGGAATGAGGCCAAGTAAAACGTCTGTTGTCATTTGCTTGTGCTTGGAATTGCACCAACTTAGTGAGGTCTCCGCTGCTGCGCCTTGTTGATCAGAAGTCCTGGCGTTCCATCCCAGAGGTCTTTGCAAAATATGAGGCAGGATCTTAATGCATTAAATTCTGCTTTCATTGTGAAAATGTTCAAATGTGCACAAATGCAGAGACTTGGTATCAATGAATCCTATTCTTGAGATGGTAGAATTATCGAGATTTCGCTTCTCTTGTTTTCTCTCTCCAGTCCACCCTCCCACATTTTTCTTTTCTTAGCAAACCTCTGACATCATGTCATTTCACTCCTATACACTTCAAGATGCATCTCTGCAAATGTTGGATAGTTTCCTTTTTTTAAAATTTATTTTTAATTATGGTAAAATATACATAATGTAAAAATCATTTTAACCGTTTTAGGTAGACAATTCATTGACATTAAATATGTTGACAATACTGTGTCACTCACCACTATGTATATCCAGACTATTTTCATCATCCCAAATAAAAACTCACATTCATTTAGCAAGAACTCCCCATTCCCTCCCCTTCTTACCAGTATTCTGTTTTCTGTCTCTCTGAATTTGTTTATTCTAAATATTTCACAAAAGACATCATACATTTGTCTTTTTGTGTCTGGCTTATTTCACGCAACTTGATGCCTTCAAGGTCCAGTCATGTTGTATGTTGCATGTACCAGCACTTCACTTTGTACAACTGACTAATATTCCACTGTACAGATAGACCACATTTTGCTTATCCACTCCTCCGTTCATGGACACTTGGGTTGCTTCCACCTCTCGGCTGTTGTAAATAATGCTGCAGTGAACATTGGTGTACAAATATCTGCCCAAATCCCTGCTTCCAATTCTTCTGGGTATATTCCTAGGAGTAGAATTTCCGGTTCATATGGTAATTCTATGTTTAACTTTCTGAGGAACTGTCAAACTGTTTTTCACAGTGGCTGCATCATTTTACATTCCCAGCAGCAATGTACGAGGGTTCCTATTTTTCTGCATCCTCACCAACACTTGTTATTTTCAGCTTTTTAAATAGCCATTCTAGTGGGTGTGAAGTGGTACCTCATTGTAGTTTTAATTTGCATTTCTCTAATGGCTAATGATGTTGAGCATCTTTTCTTATGCGTATTGGCCATTTCAATATCTTCTTTGAAGAGATGTCTGTTCAAATCCTTGGACCATTTTTAATTTGTGTTGTTTGTCTTTTTGTTGTTGAGTTGAAGGAGTTCTTTATGTATTCTGGATAATAAGCCCTTATCAGATACATGGTTTCCAAATATTTTACCCGTCTTTGCACTTTCTTGCTAATGTCCTTTGATGCACTAAATTTTTTAATTTTCATTACTTCCCATTTATCTATTTTTTCCTTTGTGGCTTGTGATTTTAGTGTAAAACTAAAAATCTGTTGCCTACTACAAGGTCTTAAAGATATTCCCTCGTGTTTTCTGGAAAGAGTTTCATAGTATGAGCTCTTATATTTAGGTGGCTGATCCATTTTGAACTAATTTTTTTGTATAGTGAGAGTTAGGGGTCCACATTCATTCTTTTGCATGTGGATTTCCATTTGTCCCACACCTTTGTTGAAGTCTATTATTTCCCCATTGAATGGTCATGACACCCTTGTTGAAAATCAGCTGGTCATAAATGCACACATCTGTCTCTGGACTCTCAACTCTCTTCCATTGGTCTTACATCCATCCTTATGCCAGTGCCACACTGTTTTAAATACTAGAGCTTTATAGTAAGTTTTGAAATCCAGAGGCGTGATTCCTTCAACTTTGTTTTTCTTCTTTAAGATTGTTTTGGCTATTCAGGGCCCCTTGTGATTCCAGATGAATTTCAGGATCAGCCTTTCCATTTTTGCCTAAAAGGCTGCTGGAATTTTGACAGGGATTGCATAGAAATTGTAGATTGCTTTAGGCAGTATTGACATCTTAACAATATTAAGTCTTCCCATCCATAAACATAGCATGTCATTCCATTTATTTAGGTCTTTTTAAAATTTCTTTCAGCCGTGTTCTGTAGTTTTTAGTGTACAAATCTTTCATCTCCTTGGTCAAATTTATTACTAGGTCTTTTATTCTTTGGATACTATGGTAAATAGAATGGTTTTCTTTATTTCCTTTTCAGATTGTTCATTAATGGTATATAGAAACTCAACTGAATTCTCTATATTTACAGCTTTGATGAATTTGTTTATTCATTCTATTAACTTTCTTGTGGATTCTTTGGGAATTTTCTATATATTGGATCATGGCATCTGCTAATATGGATAATTTAACTTTTTTCTTTCCAACTAGGATGCTTTTTCTTTCTTTCTTTTGCCTGATTGCCCTGGCTAAAACTTCCAATACAATGTTGAATAACAGTGGTGACAGTGGTCATCCTTGTCTTGTTCCTGATCTTATGGGTAAAGCTTTCAGTCTCTCACCATTGGTAAGATATTTGCTGTAGATTTTTCATAAGTGTCCTTTATCATGTTGAGAAAGTTCCCTTTTATTTCTAGTTTTCTGAGTGATTTATTCATGAGAGGATATTGGATTTTGTCAAATGCCTTTTTGCATCAATTGAGATGATCATGTGTTTTTTTTTTTCCTTTGTCCTTTTAATGTGGTGTATTACATTGATTGATTTTCTTGTGTTGAACCATCCTTGCATTCCTGGAATAAATTCCACTTGGTCATGGTGTATAATCCTTTTAATGTACAGTTGGATTCAATTTGTCGGTATTTTTGAGGATTTTTTTTGTCTATATTCACAAGGGAAAACAGTCTGCACTTTTCTTGTGCTTTTGTTATCTGGTGTTGCTATCAGGGCAATGCTGACCTCATAGAATGCATTAGGAAGTAATTTTGCCTCTTCTATTTTTTGGAAGAGTTTGAGAAGGATTGGTGGTAATTCTTTAAATTCTTTAAATGTTCAGTAGAATTTTCCAGTGAAACCATCTGGTTCTGTACTTTGTTGGGAAGTTTTAAATTATTCTTTTAGTCTCTTGTTTTAAGTCTGTTGTGATCTTCTATTTCTTTTTGTGTCAGATCAGGTAATTTGTATGTTTCTAAGACTTTGCTCATTGCATCTAGGTTTTTCTTGTTTGTTCATTGTACCTTCTTATAATCCTTTCTATTTCTGTATAATTGGTAGTAAATTCCCTACTTTCATTTTTTTTTGTCACTCTGGCTCAAGGTTGATTTTATTAATCTTTTAAAAAAAACCAATGTTTGCTTTCATTATTCTATTGTTTTTTTAATTCTCTCCTTCATTTACATCAGCTCTAAACTTTACTATTTCCTTTCTTCTATTAATTTTAGGTGTACTCTGCTCTTCTTGTTCTAGTTTCTTTAGCTTTGAAGTTAGATTATTGATTTATAATCTTTCTCTTTTAATGTAGGCATTTAGAGCTACATATATCCCTCTGAGTACTGCCTTCACTGTACCCCTAGTTTTCATTTGTATGTTGTGTTTTTGTTTTCATTTTTTTTTACTATAAGTAAAAATATATATATATTAAAGTGAAAAAACAGTTCTATTTCCCAGCTCAATTTTCCGCCTTTCTTCCCAAGAGATAACTAATGTTACCAGTTTCTTGAGCATCTTTGGAGAGAGATTTTAGACAGACAGGTCTCTGAATTTGTGTCCTTTCCACATGCTGCATATAGAAGATAACTCTTCAGGAGACTTCCTGATTTAGCATACTTTTTCTCCATCCTTCTTGCAATTATTCAATCCATTCTTGAAGGCTACAGGTCTGTTACTTTGTAGAGTGTCTCTCAATTTTGCTTGTCTGGTGTTTCCTTGTGATTAAATTAAGCACGAGCACTTTTGGCAGTAATACCACAGAAGAGATATGGTGTCTTTCTTAGATGCTTCATTTCAGGAGGACCCTCATGTCAGTCTGTGTTATTGTTGGTAAAGTGAATTTTGAGCACTTGGTTAAGGTGGAGTCTGTCAGGTTTCTCCATTGCAAATTTACCAGTTTCCCTTTTGTAATTCAGTAATCCATGGGTAGATTCTTTGAGACAATTTGTACCTTGTGCTTCTGAAAACATTCACTTCGAGATTTTTACATCCGTTGATGTTTTTTGCCTAAACCAATTATTACTGTGATGATTATTGAATGATATGTATTCCTTTTATTTTCACTGGCCTCAGCTCTGCTGGGTCAGCAGTGCTCTGGAGAGCCTCTTGGACCTATCTCTGCCTCCTGATGTCTTGCTTACCATGCCCAGAGTGTTTAACTTGCGGTCTCAGAGGAAGGGTGCGCTCCCAGGAAAAGTGAGGAAGGTTTGGGGCTCAGGATGATGATGTCAGAAACCCTGAGCTAGTTTCTGTGCCCCCTCATTCTGGTTCCAGAGAAATGAAACACTTGCTAGTGAGATGTTGGTATTTTTTGTTGCTTCTATGCCTTGAACTCTCTAATTTCAGAGATTTTGTCCCTTGTCTTGTATTTGTTCTAAGATCTCACCAGATTCTCTTTTTCTCTGGACAAGGAATCTAGAGCTTCGGTTTTGTCTTTCTTTGTCTCTTGTAATCTCTCTGATTTAAAAATCTATGTGGTCTGACAATAATATAGCCACCCCAGCTTTCTTTTGATTACTGTTTACATGAAATATCTTTTTCTACCCTTTAACTTTCAACTTCTTTGTGTCTTTTTTTTTAGAGTCTCCTTTAGACAGCATAGAGATGGACCATGTTTTTTTCATTCAGTCTGCCTATCTCTGCCCTTTAAAAGGGGAGTTTTATCTATTGACAGTGAAGGTAATAACTGAGAAGGAAGGATTTACTTCTGCCATTTAGTATGTCTTGTATGTTATTTGTTCCTCAAATTACTTCATTACTACCTTGTTTTGTATTTAGTTGCTTTACCTTTACCGATATTCTTTATTTCTTCTTATGGCTTTGAGTTACTGTGTAGTTCTTTTATTTCAGCCTGCAGGACTCCCTTTAGCATTTCTTGTAGGGCAGAAAGCTGAATTCTTGCAGCTTTTCTTTATCTGTAAGTGTCTTAATTTATCTTTCATTTTTGAAAGATAATTTTGCCAGATACAGAATTCTTGGTTGAGAGTGTTTTTTCCTTAAGGGCTTTAAATATGCAATCCCAGTGTCTTCTGGCCTCCGTGGTTTCAGGTGAGAAATCTTATTGAGGATCCCTTGTATGTGACAAGTTGTTTTTCCCTTGTGGCTTTCAAAATTCTCTCTGTCTTTTGATTTTGACAATTTTACTATTATGTGTGTTCGAGAGTCTGTTTTGCTTGGAGTTTTTTGAGATTTTGCTTTCATCAGATTTGGGAAGTTTTTGGCCATTATTTCTTCAAATATTTTTGTTGCCCCTTTCTGTCTTCTTCTGAGACTCCAGAGACACATATTTTGGAATACTTGATGGTGTCCCACAGGTCTCTCAGGCTCATTTTTCTTCATTACCTTTTCTTTCTGCTCCTCACACTGGATAATTTCACTTGTCTTGTCTCCAAGTTCACCAGTCCTTTCTTCTGCCTATTCGAGCCTTCCTTCTGCCTGTTCAGTATCTTCTGTTGAATCATCTAGTGAGTTTTTAAATTTCATTTAGTGTACTTTGCAGCTCCAAAATTTCCATTTGGTTCCTTTTTTATACTTCCTGTCTCTTTATTTTGTTCAGACAATGTTTTCCTACTTTCCTTTAGTTATTTGTATACGGATTCTTTTAGTTCACTGAACATATTTAGCATGGTTGATGTAAAGTGTTTGACTGATAGTTCCAATGTATGAGCTTCCTCAGGGATACTTTCTGGTGAATTCTTTTCTCCTGTGTATGGGCCATACTTTCCTGATTCTTTGTGTGCTTTGTCATTTTTGTTGGGAACTGGATATTCTGAGTATTATGTTTTCATAATTCTGGAAATGTAGTTCTCTCACTCTTCTGGGAATGCTAGGTTTTGTTGTTGATGTTGAGAGCTTGAGCCATCAATTTGTGACTTTTCTAAGCTACTTTTACCCCCACTCCCAAATGGGAGAATGGAAAGAGAAAAGAGAGAGGAAAAAAGTAATGGCTCTTTAAGACTCCTCTGTCACTGTAACCTGAGGGAGTTGGAACAAAGCTTCACCCAGAGCCAACCCCTGGCCATGTGAAGTAGCTGATCAAAAGCAGTGATCAGTGAGATGACCATACAGCTCAGGATTTTGGAGAACTAGGGTCCTCATAGCCCACCGTGGCACCAAGTTGCACCAGGAGCCTGGGCTTTCATCTTCACTGCTGCCTGCCATGCAGTTGGGGGACGTGGAGTGGTAGCCACTGCACAGAGGATAAATTCAACAATATTTGCTTCAATTACCGGCCTTGTCCTTTGACTCTTCCCTGGATGCTGCAGTGTTCCATTAGACTCCAGAGTTCCAAAGTAGTTGATTCAGGCAGTTCCTGCCAGTTCCATAGTTGTTTTGGTAGAGAGATTGATTCTGGAGTTTCCTACTCAAAATTTTGGCTCTTTTCTAACAAAACTACTGAGCCATCATCACACCCAATCAAATGAACAATAATTTCTTGGTATTGTTGAATATCCAAGTCCTTATTTAGATTCCCCCAGTTTCTCACAAATGCCTTTTGGTAATTGGCTGGTTTGAGATGGGATCCAAACAAGGTCCACCCATGGAATTCTGTTGTTGTATCTTGTTTCTTAAGTCTCTTTTTCTCTAGAGCTGCCCCCCTCCTTTTACTTCTTTCTTTTATGCTATTCTCTTGTTGAAAAAATAAGGTCAGATCAGTTGTCTTGTAGAGTGTCTCCACATTTAAGTTATCTGTTTGTTTCTTTTTGGTGTCTTGTAGTTTGTTCTTCTCTCCCCCGTATTTCTTTAAAATGAAAGTTAGGTCTAAAGATTTTTTTAGAGTCATATAACTTTTTTGGCAATGCTTCATGGGTGGTGCTTTGTATTTCAGAACATATCCTACTGGGAGCACATGATGTCTCTTTGTGTTTTTAGTGATGTTAAGAGAGAGCAGTGGGTTCAGTGAGTTTCACTCAAACTGTCCATTATAAAATGCCCAGCCAGCCTTCCGTCTAATGTTTTTAGTAGCCATTGATCATCATCACCCAGATCCATTATTTCAAATGGAGTTACCCAATGGGATTTTTCTAATTCTTTCATTTCTTCCACATCTATCAGCTGGAATTCTTATGTAAAGAAGAACATTACCTCATTATCTGGGACAATTTGGTCCATGAAATTTGGCGTCCATATGGAAGAGGCGTGACAAACTCTCAGGTCTTTCTCTGTTTCTCTTTCTATTTTCAGAGTCAGAGTTGGCTACTTCAGTTTCCTTCAGTTGTTCTGATGGCTTTTCCCTCTTTTGAATATCATTGTAAATTGTAGTTTATTGTGGTCAGTGTGTTTCTCTATCAGTTCAATATCTTTTTTAATGTTCAGATCGGCCCATCTATGGCTGGTGGGAGCCTCTTCACGTTGGAGTCTGTCTTCTTGGACCTTGGTACAGAGGCTTTGTTAGCCTCCTTGGTTTCTGGCCAAGTTGTCCCATACTCATCTTACACATTTCCTGCCATCCCCCCAAGAAGCCCTGGTCCTTTTATTGGGGAACGGTGTTCAGAGACTGCAGTCTGGATGCGGGGGGTGCCCAATGCTATGGGTTGTTGTTGCCACTAGACCACAACATCCCATAGAAATGTAATGTGAGCCACACGGGCCATTTAAGATTTTCTAGGAGCATATTAAAAAAGAAAAACAAGTGGTGTTAGTAATATATTTCATTTAGCCCAGTGCATTCCAAATATTATCATTTCAGCACGTAATTAATATAAAAGTTAATTCGGGAAGAACCCAAGATGGCGGCTAGGTAAGACAGGTCAAAAAACACCTCTGTGAAAAATACTAGATAACAGCCAGAAAGTGACCCAGAACATGAGTCCCAGTGATGCACCAGCCGGACAAGGTCTGCTAAATCCACAGGGACCTTGCATTTGGTGAAACTGGGAGTCTACATTCTGAAACGAGTGAGTGAGCTGGCTGAAAGCCCGGCAGTCACACTGTGGTGTGGGGAAACTGTGGGTTGGCGTTTGGAGGTGGACTAGTTCTTTATAAAAAAAAACCTGGGACTGACTGCAGATACAACGGTGAGAACTGCGCAGTGAAGCATGGCAGGAGCGGGCTGTCCCAACGCCTTGGTGTCTGGCGTAGTGGATAGCCCTTCCCATACCCGCTGCTGATTGTCTCGGGGCCAGGAGGGCAGAGGGGAGGCAAAAGGAGAAAGAAGCCATGCCCCTTGCAACCATCTCCCTGGTAGGCTTGGGACGCTCCCACCTGGGGCTGGACCCATAGTCCAGAGCCATGCCAAGAGTCCCAGTGTGATGGAGTGTTTCCCGCAGCACCGTGCACACACCACAATATCATCCGTGGACAGTGGCCTTTAGGGCACCCACAACTAATTGTCCCGGAGCTGGGAAGGTGGAGCTGTACAAAGAGGGGGAAATTAACATGCCCCATTCAACCATCTTTACAGCAGGCTGGGAACGACCCTGCATGGCCCAGCAGCGCAGGGCTTCCCTGGAGGGCCAGTGCACACTTGTAACATGGCACAGCCTTCCCTAGGCAGGGGTCCTGGAAGAGCATGGCTGAGAAGGGGGACCCACTCGGAAATCCCAGGGACCCTACTCCAGTGCCAGGGACTTGTGGGTCAGCGGCAGAGATGATCTGTGGCGGGACTGAGGTGAAGGCTTGGACTCTTGCAACAGCCTTAAATCTCTGGGAACACCTAGGAGATTTGATTATTGAAGCTTCCCTGCCTCCTTAACCGTTCAGACACATGCCCCACATTCAGGGTGGACAGCACCAACAACACACCCAAACTTGGTGCACCAATTGAACCCAACGAGAATCAGACCCCCACACACCACAAAGTCAAAGTTGAGGAGAACTAACTTGAGGGGAATAGGTGACTCGCAGATGCCATCTGCTGGTTAGTTAGAGAAAGTGTATGTCACCAAGTTGTAGATGTGACAAATTAGAGATTCGTATTTTATAGACCCTGAAAGAACCCTATCAAGTAAAGCAAATACCAAGATGCTAAAAACAACAGAAAATCTTAAAGCATATGATAAAACCAGACTATATGGAGAACCCAAAGCCAAACACCCAAATCAAAAGATCAGAAGAGACACAGTACTTGGCGCAATTAATTAAAGAACTAAAATCAAACAACAAGAGCATGGCACAGGATATAAAGGACATGAAGAAGAGCATGGCACAGGATATAAAGGACATAAAGAACCCTAGAAGAACGTAGAGAAGAAATTGCAAGAGTAAATAAAAAAATAGAAAATCTTATGGAAATAAAAAAAACTGTTGGCCAAATTAAAGACTCTGGATACTCATAATACAAGATTAGAGGAAGTTGAACAATGACTCAGTGTCCTCAAGGACCACAGAATGAAAAATGAAAGAACAAAAGAAAGAATGAGGAAAAAAATTGAAAAAATCAAAATGGATCTCAGGGATACGATAGATAAAATAAAACATCCAAATTTAATACTCATTGGTGTCCCAGAAGGGGAAGAGAAGGGTAAAAGTCTAGAAAGAGTATTCAAATCAATTGTTGGGAAAAACGTCCCAAACCTTCTGCACAATATAAATACACAAAGCATAAATGCCCAGTGAACTCCAAATAGAATAAATCCAAATAAACCCGCTCCAAGACATATTATGATCAGACTGTCAAATACTGAAGAGAAGGAGAAAGTTCTGAAAGCAGCAAGAGAAAAGCAATTCACCACATTCAAAGGAAACAACATAAGACTTAGTAGTGATTACTCAGCGGCCACCATGGAGATGAGAAGGCAGTGGCATGACATATTTAAAATTCTGAGAGAAAAAATTTCCAACCAAGAATACTTTATCCAGCAAAACTCTCCTTCAATTTGAGGGAGAGCTTAAATTTTTCACAGACAGACAAATGCTGAGAGATTTTGCTAATAAAAGACCTGCCCTACTTCAGATACTAAAGGGAGCCCTACCAACAGAGAAACAAAGAAAGGAGAGAGAGAGAGAGAGAAGTTTAACAGACATATATAGAACAATACATCCCAAATCACCAGAACACACATTCTTCTCTAGTGATCACGGATCTTTCTCCAGAATAGACCTGTGCCGGTTTGAATGTATTATGTCCCCCAGAAAAAGCCATATTCTTTGATGTAGTCTTGTGTGGCAGACATTTTGGTGCTGATTAGATTTGCTTGGAATTTGCCCCACCCAGCTGTGGGTGATGACTCTGATGAGATATTCCCATGGAGGCATGGCCCCACCCATTCAGGGTGGGTCTTGATCAGTGGAGCCATATAAATGAGCTGACTCAAAGAGAAGGAACTCAGTGCAGCTGTGGGTGACGTTTTGAAGAGGAGCAAGCTTGCTAGAGAGGAACATCCTGGGAGAAAGCCATTTTGAAACCAGAACTTTGGAGTAGACATCAGCCACGTGTCTTCCCAGCTAACAGAGGTTTTCTGGATGCCATTGGCCATCCTCCAGTGAAGGTACCCGATTACTGATGTGTTACCTTGGACACTTTATGGCCTTAAGACTGTAACTGTGTAGCCAAATAAACCCCCTTTTTATAAAAGCCAGTCCATCTCTGGTGTTTTGCATTCCGCAGCATTAGCAAACCAGAACAAGACCATAGGCTGGGACATAAAACAAGCCTCAATAAATTAAAAAAAAAAAAATTTTGAATTTATTCAAAGCACATTCTCTGACCACAAATAGAAGTCAATAACCATCAGAGACTTAGAAAATTCACAAACACCTGGAGGGTAAAAATGAGGGGGAGATGAAAACATTCCCGGATAATCAAAAGCTAAGGGACTTCATCACCAGTAGATCAGTCCTATAAGAAATGCTGAAGGGAATTGAGCAGGCTGAAAGGAAGGGACCCTAAGCAATTGACTGAAACCACATGAAGAAATAAAGATTTCCAGTAAAGATTACATGGCAAATATAAATACCAATACTACTGTATTTTTGATTTGTAATGCCACTATTTACTTCCTATAGGATCTAAAATACATAAACTGTAATGATAAATCAGTGGTTTGGGACTCATTGTAAAATATGTAATTTTTGACAACAACTACATAAAGGTGGGGGAATGGAGGAGTAAAGGAACAAAGTTTATGTGTCCTATTGAAGTTAAGTTGATAGCAAAGAAAAACAAGATTGTTATAGACTTATGAGGTTAAATTTAAGCCCCACGGTAAACACAAAGAAAGTATCAGAGAATATGACCATAGAGATGAAAGGTGGAGTATGGGTTATAAGAAGTGGGGGATGGGGCAATGGGGAGTTAAGAAATGAGTGTAGGGTTTCTGTTTGGGGTGAAGGGAAATTTCTAGTAATGGATGATAGGAAGGTGATAGCATTGCAACATTCTAAATGTGATTAATCCCACTAATGGAATGCAAGGGAGGGGTTGGAATGGGAAGATTTAGGCTTGTATATATGTTTTCCACAAGTGAAGAAAAAAAAAAAAAAGACAGTCTAAATAGATAATGACAATTAAATGCCAAGGATGATCCTGGATGGGATCTGAGGATGGAGGAGAGGAGGCTCAAAGGGACACAGTTGGGACATAAGAAAAAAAAAGGAAATATAGAATGTAAGCTTTGTATCAATGTTGAATTTCTTGAACTTCTTAGCTGCGCTTAAAGGGAATGCATAAAAGAATGTTCTTGTTCATGGGAAATGTATATGTGATTTATTGTTTGTTCAAGGATGTGTGCAGCTTGCTCTCATATGTTCAGAAGACAGAGCAATAGATGATGGGTGATAGGGAGGGAGGGAGGGAGGGAAAGAAAGAAATGGTGGTGTGACAGTACGTTAAAGTTGGTGGATCAGGGTATCGGGAGGGGGGTCAGGGTATGCTGGAGTTCTGTGTATGGGGTTTGTATTGTTTTTGCAACTGTTCCTGTAAGTTTGAATTTATTTCAAAATAAAATTAAAAAAAAAAAGTTAATTCAAGATATTTTAAATTTTCTTCATACTGAGTCTTTGAAATCCAGTGTGTCGTTTACACAGACAGCACATCTCAATATGGAGTAACCACATTTCCAAGTGCCCAGAAGCCACACACAACCAGTGGCTGCTCTGTTGGAAAACAAAGCTCTAGGCCTTTGCCACGGGCAGAGAAAGGAAATACATACTTCTTAAAAACTTTTTATTTGAATTTCTTTCAAACTTACAGGACAGTTAGAAAAATAACACAAACCCCATAAAGAGAACTCCAGCATACCCCTATCCCTCCAGATACCCAGATCCACCAATTACAACATTTTTCTGCAGAAAATACATATTTTTGAGAAATAGATCATGAGTTCATATTGTTATTTCAAGTTCAGATATAATCTTAGAGGGTTTGTTCTTTGAGATTATACTTGTAGTTCTCCTTACACTGAAAATCTTGGTTTCTAACAATATTAACATAATGACTTATTTACTTTATCCTGAAGTATATTTAAAAGAGTTTCAAAACAATTTAGTATTCCCACTGCCAATGTTGTGCTGAATGAGCTTGAGGATTTCTTTGTAGCCCTATTTGTTTATACAGTACATTCCACCAAAGAAGTGTAGTCAGACGTGCTATACTTTGAAGTAATTTAAAATTATACTTTTCTGTGTGTCAGTCATCAACTTGATATAGTTAGCTTAATCAATTTCAGCTTTACTCTTTAGATATTCTTCCCTTTTTTCTTGCTAGTGTTTTTGCAGGTTGTTTGGTAGACCAGCTCTTTCTGAACATACATAGCTTATTGGGGTGAAGTCCTTACTGGTCGATGTCGGGAACTTCATGACTGGGTGACATGTGATCATTTTACGCAACTCCTAATTTCTGGGTTCCTTCAGAGAGCAAAGTAATCTCAAGGATGTGGATGTTCGTGCTTAATGAGTTAATGGCTTTTGAAATCCTTCTTTCTGTATGTCTGGAGACCTGTCTGCAGAACAAGCTTAGTCAGGGGTGGAGAGAGGACAGAGCAGACACAGGGTTCAGGAGGGGCCACTGAAGGTTCTTTGAACTCTCCAGGAAGGGATTTGGAATGCTTGAGTCTTTCCCTAGAGGCTCCTGGAGGGAAGGTGCATGGAACCTCCTAAGGCTTTTCACTCCTAGGATAGAAGGTTTTAGAGCCCAAGGTACCTTGGTGGATGACACAAGACTGTTGCGCGATGGAGAGAGCACTGGACCGGAGTCAGAGTCCTGGATTCAAGTTGTGGGTATCTCTACTGCATGATCTTGGGCTAGCCGTTGGCCCTTTGCTATGCATTTCCTGGACTGCTGGACTTCTGTGTCGGGGGATGCTGAGCCACTCGATTGGGATTGGGATTGCATCCTTTGTGGATGCACAATAGCAAGAGCTCCTTGACACATATGTGAGATGGTAGCTTGGATGTCTGGACTAGTGCAGTAATAAGGCTGCCATTAATGAGAAACAAAGAAGTGTGGCTTTCAGAACATAAAAGGTTAAAAACGGATTCTTGGATTTTTTATCTGTAAGATGGGGGAGATGATGATCCTGCCTATGGTAAAGGATGGGAAAGCACTTCTTCAACCATAGAGAGCTGAGAGGGAAGGGGCCCAGTTCTCCAGGCAGACCCTCCTCTCACCCCCTTTACCCTCCCCCAGAGCCTTGCTTGGGATCTGTTGTTGGGTGTAAATCTGGGCCAGAGTTCACCTTTATGTTTTGTTCAGCTGCAGAACAGAGGACTAAAGGGATACTGCTTTGACTATAACCCTCCTGGTGAAAACGAAGTTGTGGGACAGCAGGTCCTTCTGTATCCCTGTCACGGGTTGGGCCAGAACCAGGTAGGTGCTTCTCTGCAGCACAAGGCTATTGGGCAGGGAGAGGACGGTGAGGGTTGCCCCATAAAATGATTTGCTCATGGAGGCCTCTAAAGAGGGAAGGGGGGGAAGCTATGTGTATTTTAATTAAATCTTTGATTTTTTTCCATTATAAAATAATCGATGCTCATTATAGAACACTGGGGAAATGTAAAATGTGGAAGTACAGAGCAAGTGGTGGGACCTGGCATAACCACTGTTAAAATTAAGACTTATTTCCTTCCCATCTTGCTTGGTGCACAGGCCTTAGATGATCTGTTTTAAATAGTTACCATAATGACTCTGTGTTCTGTATCCTATTATTTCCATTTATTTCATCATAAATATTTTTTCTTATATTATCAGTAGACCCTTGAGACTCATTCTTAATGGCCTCTTGGTGCTCTAGTGTGGGGGTACATTACAGTTTAGTTAACAGGGCTCCCACCCCACTCCCTTTTTTTTTGCAATTATAAATAATCCTGCAACTAATTTCTTTGGTCAGGAAAAAATGATGGAAAGTAAAACCACAGATATCCATTTTGTATGATTTCCTTAGAATTAATTCTCAAATGAAATTAATGATAGGTTTTGACACATGGGTGTGTATTGTAAAATGGTGTTTAGGGAAATTGTCTTAGTTTTTGGCCCAGACAATCTGCTTCAGCAGGGCAGGGAAGGGGCGGTCCTAGGGGGTCCTCAGGCCAGAACAGCCCCCCCACCAAGGCCAGGAAAGCGGATGTGCCCACCAGAGCTGGCACCACCAGAATACGGAGTTGTTGAGGGAAGTGTTTGTTCTGGACCCTTAAAGCTTCACTGCCTCAAAGACGCATCAGACACCCTGAGAGGAAGGGGTGGGGATTCAAAAGTTTTCCCATCTGGATTTGCCTCAGCCGCACTTGCGTATTAAGCCTCCGTATGGTGAGCAGCAGGAGTCAGAGTTCGGAGGCAGTGACCTTCAGTCAACCAGGGTTTTCAACCCTCTCTAGAACAGTGCTCCTCCAAAGTGACCCGCTGACTGGCCCACCCACGCCCCCTGGCAGCCGGCAAGTGCAGACCCCCAGTATCCCCAACCTAGGAGTCCAAGCCCCTTGTTCAGCCAGCTTTCCCGGAGATTGGTTTGCCACCTGTGTCAGAATCTTCTGGAAGGCTGTGGGGAAGGACGTCTGCTTAAAAATGTAGCTTCCTTGGCCTCATCTCGGGCAGAAGGGTTCCCTCTCCGGGGTGGGGCCAGGAATCAGTATTTTTTGTTCCTTCTGATAAAATTTTCCTCAAAATTTTACTGTGGTAACACAGGTATATATCATAAACTCGCTGTTTTAACCACTTTTCAGTGTACAACCCAGCGGCATCAATTACATGAACAGGGTTGTGGTGCCATCGCCATCCATTAGCAGAACTCTTTCATCACCCCAAACAGAAACCCTGTTGCCATTGAGAAGGGACCCCCCACACCCCCTCCCTGGCCCCTGGTAACCTCTGATCTACTTTCTGTCTCTGAATTTGCCTGTTGGAGGTATTTCCCATAAGTGGAGTCCTACAGTATCTGCCCCTTGGTGTCTGGCTTCTTTCAGCATCGTGTCTTCAGACCGTCCATGTCCTAACATGGGTCAGGACAGTTGGGTCCTGTTCGTTGCATGGCTGTGCTGGGCTTCGTCTTCCCTCCTGATCACTGTTTGTAATCAGCATGGAGGTAGTTCCCAGGCACACTAGAGGGGGCGAACTATCATCCCGGAGGAACCAAGCCTCCCCATTAGCAGTCACATGCTTGCTTGTGCACAGCACTTTACAGCATAGCAGTCACCACCAAGTCCATGGTCTTTCGAGTTGAGGGCCAGAGAGACTGAGGAGAAAGAGAGGAAGTGGCTGATCAAGGTTGCTGGGAAGGCCGTCTTCCGCCCTGCCATTCTGTGCGGTGTGGGGTTAGGCCCGGCAGCCCCAGCCCACCCGCCGGGTCCAGCCGGGGGGACAGGCCCGAGGAGAGGGCCCTTCCGTGCACCTGCTCAGCGGGGCCTGAGCACCTGCGCGAGCACTGGCCTGCGGGGGCCTCAGCTGCTCCATCTCACAGGCCGGTTGGGGGCGAGGGGAAGTGCCAGGACCCCGGGTTCTCTTTCAGGGGTGCCCGGAGCCCCGGTTCTCCTCCAGGGATCTCCCAGCACCCACACCCAG
Organism: Choloepus didactylus; assembly: GCF_015220235.1. NCBI lineage: Eukaryota > Metazoa > Chordata > Mammalia > Pilosa > Megalonychidae > Choloepus > Choloepus didactylus. The sequence goes on along the minus strand of NC_051316.1, from coordinate 126,230,866 downwards.
TGCCCCATACAAAAGCCCCATACTTCTCTCCGTGGGAAAATACAGGGAAAAAGAAAAACCAGCCACTTTCCCTGGAGGCAGGGGCGACGGTTCCCAGGCCATCGGAGGGGAGGGGAGTCCTCAGCATCGGAGGCAAGGGCATGGGGGAAAGGGGTACCCCAGGGTTTGCAGTGTGGACCGCGGGCTCTTGTCCAGGGGTTCCCCCTCTTTCCCGGCCTGAGGGGTCACTGGAGCATGCTGGCTGCCCTGTTTTTAGTTTTTTGAGTACACGTCGCGGAATGAAATCCGCTATAACACCCACCAGCCAGAGGCCTGCATCGCCGCGGGCCTGGAAGTGGACATTCTCACCATGCAGCTCTGCACGGAGAAGGAAGTCCCCGAGAGCCAGAAGTTCATCCTGCAGGTGGTGAGTGAGCCGGCTCCGGCTCCTTTCTTCCAGGGAGTGTGAAGGAAACAGTCTCCGCGGGGTCCCAGCTCCTCTTGGGGATGCAGCTGGGGACAGGACCCCGGGAGGCTGGACCCTCCCTGCAGCCCGAGGGGGGCGGGTTGTCAGCGCCCCAGCTTCCAGCCGGGAGCCTTTCCTTCTTTCCTCCACTGTTAATTAACTCCCTCTCCGTCTCGTCTGTTTCCGTACACCGGGGTTTGTCACGGGAGAGGAAGTCTCCAGATGCATTTGAAGGATGAGATGGGGTTTAAAGGAGTGAAGCAGATATAGTGGACGGATGTGAGATCAGATCTGAGTATAAGTCACTCAACTTTGAGGCTCATTTTCCCCATCTGGAAAAGGGGATCCGAATAGCAGCCTCTCTCCTCTAGTGGGGACTAGGTGTGTGGCCGTAAGTATGCTTTGGAAACCATCAAACTCTAGAAAGAGAGCTTGTTACTTGTGGGATAATAACCCAGAAAACACCTGCATAATGGAGTTGGTCTCTGAATGGTCATCCTGCATTCGGAACCGCTTGTTGTTCAGGCCTGAAAGGCGCCAGCAAGCAGCAGGGCCCGTGAATCAGCATCTCCTTCGACTCACCCTAAAGCACAAGAGGGGATAAGGCCAAAGCATATAATTCAAGAGAAAAAAAAAGTTTTCTTTTACCTCTCTGGAAGGCTCACCCCCAACTCAGCCCCAGGGATGGAAATCATCTAGGTGTTTGCAAGGGGGCTGAATTCAAAATATGATAGAGTTGGATGTACATTATTCCATAGGAAAATGTTATAATTTGCAGAGAAATTCTCAGGCTACACTGCAAATGCAGGTACCCCAGTGGTGTCTATTTGACATAAGAAAATAAGAGGGAAAATACTTCTGCAAACCCCAAGAGTTTACTATCCTTCTTAATGCCCTCCCCCTTGTTTTCTTTTTTTGAGGTTTTCCAAGTTAATCAGCAAGCCCCTTTCTTTCCCAGCAATAATCTTTGCCCTCTGCCTCTGTCTGTTGTAAGCTGTAAGCCATCGTAGGCTGCCAGCCTCCAAGGAACAGTGATGCAAGATGGAAGGGATACAATTGATTTATTTTATCCTTATATTTTTGTCTTAAATTTCCATGACCATATAAAGAAAAGAAAGTTTGCTTAGATGCGGGGGGAGAAGGGCTATTTTATTTAATTATTCTTAAATCACTCTAAAGGCACTTTAGGAGCACTTTTAAGGACTTTCAAGGTTCATATCGTTGAGAAGCAATTCCACCTAATTTCCTTTCCAAGGCTTCTTGTCCTTGGGGTCAGGTGTCTGGTTAGTTCTTCCGGTTTGCTGCTCAGCTATGAGTTTCTTGGGGTTTATAGCTTATGAGAGAGGCGGGGCCAAGTTGGGAGGGAAAGATGAATTGAGCCCAAGTTGGAAGAAAGAAGGGGGTGGGCATTACAGAGGCTCGCAGACTTGGGGGGCTTGGGAATTGGCTGTGCTGTCCAGCCCACCTCCTCTCAGTGACACCTTCTACCTGCCCCTCTCCCGACAGGTGAGGGGGTTCAAGCCCAGTGGCCAAGGGACTCAGTTGGTCTCTGGCTGAGCTGGAGCGTAGCCCATTTCCTGACTCCCCACTTAAATACATAAAAGGAAGAAATCTCCAGGGATGGAATAAGTTGAACTAAGAGAAGTGAATGAGTTAAACAAAGGATTTTTGCACCCGATTTCCCTGACGGAAAAGCACAGCAGCAAGGCTGAGATATAGGGTCTGACAGATCCCCAGAGCCGCCAGCAGGTGGCAGCGTCGGCCCTGGCGAAGTGATCCGACACAGGGACGAGCTCCGGGGGGGGGGGGGGGTTGTGGCCCACCTCCCCCCTTGCCTGGCACCCCTCCCCCCGGGACAGCCCCTGACTGCCTTTTTACAGTGCACTCAGTTGCCCCTTGATAAATATTTCTAAATGATAAAAATCGCACCCTCTGTGTTTAAGAACATATTTTAAGGGAAAAAATACTTTTTTGAGGACTCACTTGTAATTCTCCTGCAAAGCCAATGTCTGTCATCTTTTGCAGGATAGTTATTTATTTCACGTACAGTCCAGGAAATGTGTCCAGGCTGAGAAGGCGGCATCTGGCAACAGCTTCGTGCCGCTCTTACGAGACTGCACCAGCTCAGACCATCAGAAATGGTTCTTCAAGGAGCGCATGTCCTAGTGTCTCCGGGCGGGAGCCCCTCAGAGGAGACTGGGGGCCTCTGGACTCCACGCCCAGTGGACGCTCAGCTGAGGGCAGTGACAGTCCCCCCAAAAAACTGATGCTCCACTTTTGTAAGGAAATCATTTTGCAAGATGTGAATGTGATGTTGGACATAGTAAAAACACGCATAAGCTTTGCACTCTGATTTTTGAAAACTCGTTCCAAAATACCCTCTTTCCAAAGGGTGATCATAAAATGTTAACTCTCGGGATTCAGAAAATTAAACTTTATAGTATTTTTCTATCAAGATGCATATTCTACTGTTGTGCCTTCTATTCCCCCTAACAACAACAACAAAAAAGTAACTATTTAGTTTGGGTATTTACCAGGATTCCCAGGTGTGGAGATTTTTTCACAGATGAAAATCAGACTCATGAATAAACTGATAATACCTCAAATGTTGGGTTAGATTTTTCTCAGTGTAGTTGTACGGTAAGAACATTGTATTGATACTTTGAGGTCAATGGGATATTCTAGATTTATTTAATTAAAAAATGCTATTTTGTTATGTGTTGCTGTCATCTTCAAAACTCCAGTTAATGCCCCCATGTTCACCAAACAAGACTAGCCAAAGCAGAAATCTCAGAGGAATGATTTCACTAAGCGAGCTACTAGAAGCTTCTACCACCCAGGTGGAATCTCACCAGATGCCTGGCTGTGGTGGGCTGATAGCATTTAGTAATCACCATTATGCCTTTAAAGCATGTTTAAATCATTTTCAATTTTATTCACAGTCATGTTAGTGAGAAATGTAATATTCTGTATGAAATTCAGTTTTGAAATGTACTCATGAGTAATATTTGGTCATTTAAATCAGTGTTAGATGTGCTGAGGCAGCAGCTGCTGAAGTTTCTCTTCACAGTTCTGATTTGTGGACAATTCCAGATCAGTTGATGAAGTCACTGTGAATGATTTTTAAAAAACAAGAACACTACAGATCTTTGTTTTTGCAACCAGTCAGATGTAAGAGATGAGGACACATGCTCAACTGATTAAAAATTATCAACTTGTTTCTCAGGCTCTTTTTAAAACACATTCCCTTTTCCAAAAGGATCTGGTAGGGATCAGTTTAACAAATACCCAGAAGCAAGTCTGACGCATCTTAACCACTGTGAACTTCAGTTTCTTTTTCTATAAAATGGGCCTAGTGATCCCAAGCTCACAGAATAATTGTTAAGGATTAAAGAAGATAGAATAACATAGAGCAGGTGAAAGCTTATGAAATTATACTAATATTTAATGAAACAGCAGGATTTCATTAAATATTAATATAAGCAACAATAAGTGTTTAAAAGCAAATATCAATTTATTTTTTCTTTATGGGACTAAATTGCTCCTCAGCAGGCAGCGATACAGGATGGGCTCATGGCAGCCCAGCTGGGCTCTCGTGAGCGTGACGTGCTGTGGGGCCAGGCTCTCCACACACCACTGTGGTTGCTTGTAAAAGCAGACAAGATGCCCCACGGACCCTGCCATCGAGTTAAGTTCTGTCCCGCCTCCTGCAGTTCAGTGTGAGCTCAGGGAAGGGGTGCCAGCCCCTCCCAGGTGTGGGGAGAAAGTTCAGGCAGACATAAAGTTAACTTTAAGTTAAACAACACCCATGAATGCAGGGAGGCTGTGTGTGCTTATGAAAGTGTGATCCCCAGCCTCCATGGCTAATTAACTTTACTTAAGCAGCCACCCTCTTGCTTCTGCAGTGAGCACTGTGCCAGTTTGGATGTATAATGTCCCCCAAAATGCACTTTGATGCAGTCTTATGGGGGCAGATGTATTGGTGTTGATTAGGTTGGAACCTTGTGATTGAGTGTTTCCATGGAGATGTGACACACCCAACTGAGTGACACCTTTGATTAGGGTGTGACCTCTTGATTGAATGTTTCCATGGAGGTGTGTCTCCACCCATTCAGCATGGATCATTATCAGATCACTGGAGTACTTCAAAAGGAACCACACAGGCCCAGATGCTCCTGCAGCCTAGAGAGGAACGTCCTGGGAGAAAGCCATTTTGAAACCAGAACTCCAGAGCAGACGCCAGCCACGTGCCTTCCCAGCTAACAGGTTTTCTGGATGCCATTGGCCATCCTCCAGTGAAGCATTAGCAAACCACAACAAGCAGTAATTTTGAGGGTGGAAAAAATCAAGTACGTGGCTATTGTTTTTTGAATGTTAAACATTTTCACAACTGGAAGGCAATTTACAATATTTTGAGAAGCCTTTCCTTTCAGCAAAGAGTGAGGACTTTGAAAAAAAAAAAGCTCATACTGATTGGAGAAAATTCTTACAATTTATTTTGCTTGAGTGAGCTTCCCCCTGTGTCCACCTGGGCCCACTGGAAGTGGGAATCAGCCCCAGCCCCGGAGCCTCGTGTGGAGCTGGGAGACCTGGGGGCCAACTCTGTGTGTGATGTGCCATTTCACCTTCCAGGACACGTTTCCTCAGCTGAAAAATGGGAATGAGAATGTGCTCTGTTGATTTCTTAGCTATATTTGTTAGTTACTTTTTTACTGGTTGCTCTAAGGATCACAATATTCTCCCTGAATGCATCACAATCGACTTCAGGTTAGTATTGAGTTAATTTTAGTAAAGTTTGGAAAATTTGTACCTGTATATCGCCATTTCCTAAGCCCCTTTGTACCATTATTGACACATATATTACACCTGTATGTGCTGCAAACTCCACAATAGAATGGTGTAATTATTGCTTTAAACAATAAGAGAATAAAAGAGAAAAAATAGATGGTCTCTTATACTCACCCACATTTGTAGCGTTTCCTGCAGTCTTCGTTACTTCCTGTGAATCTCAGTGACCCCTGGTGTCATTTCCTTTCAGCCTAAGGACTTTCTTTAGTATTTAATCCAGGGAACATCTGTTACCAACAAATTCTCTCCATTTTTGTTTTTTGGGGATGTTTTACTTTTGTAGCTTCTAGAACAGATACCATCCAGTGGGTTGGTTAAAACACAGGAATTTAGTGGCTCGTGGTTTTGAGGCAAGGAGATGTCCAAAGTCGAGGCATTGGCAAGGCAATACTTTCTCCTAGAAGACTGTGGCGCTCTGGCACTGGCTGCCAGTGATCCCTGGTCCCTGGCTTTTCTGTTACATGGCAGTGCACACGGCGGTGTCTTCTTTCACTTCTGTGTTCTGTTGGCTTCCAGTTCCTGGCTGCTCCCTGTGGCGTCTCTCCGTCTGACTTTCACTCTGCTTATGAAGGACTCCAGTATTCTGATCAAAGCTGCACCTGATACAGTGGGGCCAAACCTTGACTGAAGGAACATCTTGGAGAGATGCTATTTACAGTGGGTCCCCCCCCCACCAGAATGTGGACCAAGACCAAGAACATGTCCAAATTTGGGTACACACTTCAGTCCACCACAGGGAATGTTATTATTTTGCCTTTTCTTAAAAGATAGTTTAGCTGGCTATAGAAGTCTGATTACGGTTTTTTCTTTCAGTTCCTTGAATATACGTTTGTTCCACCTTCTGGCCTCTAGGGTTCAGAGAAGTCATCTGTTAATCTTTTCCTTGTTCCCATGTAGGCCATGAATCATTTTTCTTTGGCAGCTTTGAAGATTTTCTCTTTGCCTTTATCTTTGAGCAGTGTAACTTTGATGAGTCCAGATGTGGTCTCTTTGTGTTTATTGTACTTGGGGTTAGCTGAGCTTTTTGGAATGTAATTTAATGTTTTTCCTCAAATTTGGAAAGGTGTTAGCCATTAGTTCTTTAAAAAAATGTTTGCCCCTTTTTCTGTTCTTCAAATTGTATAAATTCTGTTGATTTAACTTAAAGTCCACTGATTTCTTCTGCCATCCCAAAACATCTCTTGAGAATATAAACTCAATTTTATTTTTCATTTTCATTAGTGTAGTTTTCAATTCTAGAATTTCCATCTGGTTCTTTTTTATACTGTCTGTTTCTCTATTGAGACTCCTTATATATTAATTCATTGATAACACATTTTCCTTTAAGTCTCTGCATATTTTTATAATAGCTGCTCTGTAAACTGTGTAACTTAGCAGCTCAAAACAGCACAAGTTTATTGTCTCACAGTTTCCACAGGCCAGAAGTTGAGGCCTGGCTTAGCAGGATTCTCTGCTTGGGGTCTTAGAAGGCTGCAGTGAAGGTGCTTCCAGGGCTGTGAGCTCATCAGAGGCTCCAGTCCTCTTCAAAGCTCATGGATTGTTGCCTGAGTTCAGTTCCTTGGGGTATGGGACCGAGAACCTCAGCTCTTCGAGGCCACCTGCCATTCTCTCGTGTGTGGCCTCTCCGTAGCATGATCATTTGCTGCGTCAGGGCCAGCAGGAGAGCACCTGCTGCTGCTGCTTATGCTTTTAAGGGCTCACGTCATTAGGTCATGCCCACCAAGGTGATTTCTCTTTATTAAATCAAAGTCAACCAATAAGGGGCCTTAATTGCATCTGCAAAATTCCTTCCCTGGAGGGACTTCCCATCATATTAGTGGGTCTTTCCCACACTGAGGGATGATACAGGCATGTACACTGCAGACAGGAATCTTGGGGGTTGTCTTAGAATTCTGCTTGCCACAGTGAACCTCTGGCCCCCAGCAATTCACTTCTCCACATGCAAGTACATTCCCTCCCTCCCAAAGTTCCCAGGAATCTCAACCAATGACACCAATAGCTTAAATTCCAAACTGTCATCATCTGAGTCTTAATCAGCTGAATGTCCAAAATTTCATCAGCTAAATCTTAATCAGTAAATGTCCAAAATTTAAATCAGATCCAAGTGCAACTGAAGTTCCTGGGTGTAAACCAGTAGTGCAGCTACTGGGACAAATTTCTCTCAATCTGTTGATCTACAAAACTAAGGAGATGAATTATCTTCCCCTTACTCTCCCAATATGCAGTGGTGGGACCATCATGGGATAACAGTTACAGACTTTCCAATGCAAAAGGAGGGGAAATAGAAGGTTAAAAGAAGTCATAGGTGCATAACACTTTTGAAACCCAGCCAGGCAAATGTGTAGCTTTTCTCAACTCGCTTTCAAGACCTGGGGATGATTCTCCAGCTCTCTCAGCTCTTTCCTCTGAGCTTTTGGGTCTTCCCTCTGAATCATGTATGCAGCTGAATGCTTCCTGTTAGGCAAAACTCCACACCCCCAACAGATATTCCAGGAAGCTGTCTACATCCACAACAGACATGACTGTTTACATAAAACCCACTCTTAGCTAATGTAGCAGTCTGAGCAAGAACAAAAACAAAAATTTTCCATAATGTAATACCCTCCCTGATGTCAACTCCTTATCTTACCCTGAACAAACCAATCCCCTGACATCAATTCCTTACTTCTGTATCTTATGCAACCTCTCTCCCAAAAGCTGTAAAATTGTTCAGGGCTGTCACCATCTTAGGCTTCAGCCCGCCTATGCACAGCCACACAAAGCTCCTTTGATCGAGTTTTGGTCTCTTCTCTTCCCAGTCAAAAAAACTAACATTTTGGTGCCGAAACCCAGGAAACAGAAAGAGTCGAAATCTCCATCAGATGGGTCAGGACCCACTTGCCTGACTTCAGCACCAACACCAGTGAATCACCTCTGGGTAAGGAGAAAGCACCCTCTCTTTCCCTTCCAGCACTCTCTTTCTCTGTTGTCCAGGACAACACTCACTGAAATCCTAGTGCTAGGTGGGGGCTGCCTCTGCCAGGTCACGGACCCCAGGAGTGAGGGAGATGGAGGGAGCCTGCATCCACTCCCCCGTCTGTTTCTGCCTCAGAGCTTGCAAACTCGTAAAGGGGGATGCCCTCTTGATTGTTCCTAAGTTTGAGAGCTGGGATTTCTCCTCACCCTATACACCCTCACTCTAATCAAGGGAAACAAACAATCCCAACCTCCGCGTAACATCCCTCTAGGGTGCTTACTTCGAAACCTCAAAGAACTCAGCCTCAGAATAAATCTAAAACCTAAGAGGCTCATTTTCCATTGCAATTATGCGTGGCCACAATACAAATTAGATAATGGATCAAGCTGGCCAGAAAACTGAACCCTTGATCCCCCAATTATTCTAAACCTCGACAATTACTGTTGGCATCTTGGCAAGTGGAATGAAGTCCCGTATGTCCAGGCCTTCTTCAGCTTCCGCAGGCATCCCTCTCTCTGCCAAATTCGTTCCACTTATCAAATCCTTCTCCATTTCCCTCTCACAAAACTGCCGATCTCTGAGCCCAGCACCCCTTTGCCACTTCCTCCTCCTTAAACAGCCTGTGCCAGTTTGAATATATTGTGTCCCCCGAAGGCCATTATCTTTGATAGAATCTTGTGTGGGCAGACATTATCAGTGTTGATTAGATTGTAATTCTTTGAGTGTTTCTGTGGAATGCGCCCCACCCAGCTGTGGGTGATGACTCTACTGGATAATTTCCATGGAGTGTTGGCCTGCCCATTGGGCGGGCCTTGATCATTGGAGCCATATAAATGAGCTGACAGGTGGAGGGAAGTCAGTGCAGCTGTGAGTGACGTTTTGAAGAGGAGCTACAGCCAAGAGGGACACTTTGAAGAAAGCACAGGAGCTGCAGATGAGAGACAGTTTGAACACGGCCGTTGAAAGCACTCTTGCTCCGGAGAAGCTGAGAGAGGACAAATATCCCAAGTGCAACTAAGAGTGACATTTTTGAGGAACTGCAGCCTAGAGAGGAACGTCCTTGGAGAAAGCCATTTTGAAACCAGAACTTCGGAGCAGACACCAGCCACATGCCTTCCCAGCTAACAGAGGTTTTCCGGACACCATTGGCCATCCTCCAGTGAAGGTACCCGATTGCTGATGTGTTACCTTGGACACTTTATGGCCCTAAGACTGTAACTGTGTAGCCAAATAAACCCCCATTTATAAAAGCCAATCCATCTCTGGTGTTTTGCATTCCAGCAGCATTAGCAAACTAGAACACAGCCTCTCCTAACCAAGCTGAAGCTGCTGTTGAAACACAGCCAGGAAACAACCCTCCCCCATCTCCAGATTCCACCTCGGAACCTCAGCCCTCCTTTCCCTCCCGGCAAGGGACCTGGTCCTTCCAACCCCAGCCTATCCTCCGCTTGCAAGAAGTGTCTGGACTGGAGGGGCCCATCGGCGTCCACATTCCCTTCTCTCTTTCTGACCTTTCCCAAATTGAACAGCACCTAGGCTCATACTCTACTGACCCTGCCCAGTTTCTTAAAGAATTTCAGTACCTTACTGTGTCCTGTGGCCTCACCTGGTGAGATCTCCATGTCGTTCTCTCTACCTGCCTCATCCCCGAGGAGAACTGTGGCTGGCAGCTGAAACTCATGCAGACACCTTAATTAGACAAAACCCTAATAACAGCCCTGCGGGAGCCCCCACAGTGCCCAAGAGGAACCCGACTGGAATTACCAGGAGGGGAAGGCTGGCCCACGGTCTCACAACCTCATGATAACTTGCCTCATAATGGAACTGCAGGCAGTGGCACTCAAAGCAGTTAATTTATATAAGTGAAAAAATCTCGCCCCAAAAATGATGAAAATCCAGCAGCCTTTCTAGCTAGACTTAGAGAAGCCCTCCAATGTTATATAATCTTAACCCAGACTCCCCTGAGGACACCTTACTTCTCCATATGCATTTTATTTCTTAGTCAGTTCCTGACATCCGCCAAAAACTCCAAAAGCAGGAAGCAGGGCCCCAAACTAACCAAAGCAAGCTGCTTGATCTAGCCTTTAAAGTTTTTAACGATAGAGATATAGAAAAGGCCTAGCAAGAAAAACTTAAAGAGAAAGCCAAAACCAAATCTCGTACTCAAGCTTACCAGCTTCTTGTGTCAGCACTGGAAGAAACCCGAGGCCCTCCTAAACTGAAAGAAAAAGCCTCGCTGGGAGCTTGCTTTAAATGTGAACAGCCTGGGCACTGGGCTAAACAATGCCCAAATCCCCAACACCACCACCACCTCTGCTCCCAGAGTCATGCCCACTCTGCAAGCAGGAGGTCACTGGAAGTCCGACTGCTACCGGGGCCTCTCAAGACACAGGGACATTGGTTACCACCCAACTGAAACCCCAGCTTCAGCTCCTGGAGCTCCTGAAACTCGGGGCAGAGAACTGAAAGTGCCCAGGAACACGCAAAGCCCCGTGATGATATCTCACACGGAACCTCGGGTAACTCTCTCGGTAGCAGGTAAGTCAATTTTGTTTCTTATAGACACAGGGGCCACTTACTCTGCTCTCCCTGAAACAGATCTTCAGTCTCAATAGTCAGGGTCAGTAGCATAATTTCACAGCCCTTCATTACCCTACTCCCACCCTGTTCACTTGACAACCAGGTATTTACCCACTCATTCTTTGTCCTCCCATGCTGTCCCACACCAGTCCTAGAAAAAACATCCTAACTGAGCTAAAAGCCTAATTACTCATTCCTTCTCCCCAGACTGCATCGGGCAGCTTCCTTCTGTCTTTAGTCAATACGACCTCTTCAACACACCCTACCAATCCCCCTTCCTTCCCTTTCTCTCCCTCTCTTGTCAACCCTGAAGAAACTCCCATTATCACTGCTCACCATAAACTAATTACTAGTTGCTTTTCCTGTTCAACCCCAAAACCCAATACCCCTTGAAGAGCCTAAACAATTCTCCCGCAGGTGTTCAGAAATAATCCTCATTTGTTTGAACAAACTCTAGCCCGTAACAGCAAAATTAACCTTTTTGCTTCTATCCTTCTGCAATATGTAAACCTTTGTTTTCTCCTCTCTAGAATGGGGTGATTCTATGAGGACTCAGGGGATAATGCTCTTATTACAAGCTATTTGTAAGGGAGGTGCTATTATTACTCAGCTAACAAAGTAATCTGAAGGTAGTAACATTTAAATCATTACCCCACCATAGTTTCTTCTTATAAACCAAGACTTTCTTCTTCTAGAGACACCCGTGTCCTCCCTCCTGCCGCAGTCCCTGAGGACTTGGGATTTCCAGGTCAGAGCTCCTGCCTCGAACCTCCTGGTGGAGCCACTGACCCCTGATCCCTCCTTCTCCCACCCAGTGTGATAATGAGGCTGGGGACGTGGAGAACACCAGCCTGGTGACAACCAGCGTCAGGGCCGGCAGGAGGGAAGATCCAGGCCGGTAGCCTGCTGCCTCCCTCCTGGCTCAGGAGTACAACTCCACCCCCCTGGGGAGTGATGGAACTTTTGTCATCCACCAAGTAATTGTACAGCTGGTCACCAGGTCAGTGCGCTGCCCCTCTTCACCCCCAATTCAGCCAGCCCTCGCTGTGGGTCTTGGGATGTCCTCTCCAAGCGGTGGGGGGGGAGGTGGGGTGAGAGGACACATGTCACAGGGTTACTGTGAGGACTGAAGGGGACGGGCCGTAGGAAGGGCTGACCCAGGCCTGGCCCTGCATGACGAGCAGCTGGAGGTGCTGGGCTTGGTCACACTTAAACCTTTCCTCTCCCCCTCACCTGCCAGTGGCCCTGGACTCACCCATGTGCCCACTGGTAAAGATGGTTGGAGATTCCATCCTGGAGGAACCCTTCAGAGGTGTAGTCAGAGTGGAGATCGATGGGAGCTGGGAGATGTGCCACAAACCCACTCTTACATCGAGGGAGGTGCTGGTGAGGCTCAGTCAACAAATAGCTCTTGCATGTCTACTATGTACAGGACTTCTCTAAATTTAGCATAATTCAAGGAATAAAGCAGGAAAAGACCCCATCCTCCTGGGCTTCTATTCCATTTGGGGTGTCAGATAGTGACCCAAGACCTCAGGGGCAGGGAGGGTGCACAGCATGTCACATGTGATGTCCTCATGACCTCTCTAGGAATGGATTATTTCTGTACCATCTGGAATGTGGCCGACGCCTGGACCAGCTGGACATGTGAGTGGACTCTGGGTGAAGAACGAGGGGCTCCTTCCTCCAGAGTCGATGGGAAATGTGGGGTGGGGGGCAGTAGGTGGGAGGAGCAGGTCACATCCCTGGGTCCCCCACAGCTGATTCCTACCTTCCCTCTGTCACCCCATCGTGGTCGATGCGCCCCCTTTCTCGCCTCCAACCCAAGATCCAGGGTCCCAGGTGGGGGAGGTGGTGAGCATCCTGCTCCCCCATCTGCCTGGATCCTCAGTCGTGGGTGCTGAGCTGCAGGCTTGGGGGGCCAGGCTGTGCCCCTGGAGCCAGGAGGACAGTGTCAGAGGGATGAGACCCCCTCAGGCACAGAGAGTTAAGGCAGCGCTTGGAGCACGAGCTTCAGGTTGAGGTGCAGTGAGGGCCCTGGGAAGGCAGGGCTGGGAGGCCCCATCCCCCAGGTGAGGAGGGGGCACCCACTGTTGCAAGCGCAGGGCAGTGAGCAGAGAAGACCCCGCCCCTCCCTGCCCTGCTGGTGCCCAGATTCCTGAGGGAAGGGGCAGGGGAGGCAGACACGTGTGTGTGAGGGTTCCCTGAAGACGGGGAGATCTGTTCAGACGACGGATCATGCACCCCTGTGATTGATCATCTTCATCGGGCCCCTGGCTGGTGACAAGATGGCCAGTGCCAGGACTCCCAGGGAGGGGCTGGGGTGGGACGTGAGGCCAGGCCGCTGACCCGCTGCCCGTGCTCCTCTCCCAGCACCCTCTGCTCCATCCTAGTCACCCGGAGGGACCAGGCCACGGGGAACATCCCTCAGCCCCTGGGGTCCCCTCGCCTCAAGGTGCTGGAGGGCTACAGAGAAAACAACATCCTCAGCTTGCAGCTGCATGACTGGGCCCATATTTCCTGTGCCCACCTTGAATCAGTGGAGGCTGCACCAGGGGGTAAGAGGACTGGGGGTGGATGCCTGTGAGCCTGAGGGGAGGACATGGGGGAGCACCCAGGGGGGAATCTCCAGGGCTCATGTTGGGCCAGTAGCAAAGAGGAACCTCACACCAGTCTTCTTGTGAACCTGTGACTGGGAAGGACTCCTGGATTGGGAATCATGGGTTCTGGCATCACAGGTAGTGGGATATTTTCTGATTTTGGAGAAGTCCCTGGGGAGGCTGTCACAGTGGTGAATATATTCCTCCTCTTGCAGCTCCAGCACCTGCTGCGCTGCCAGCTCTACCTCTTGCTTTCCCACCAGCACTAGAGCAAGAAACAGCTGTAGAGCTAGAGCCCCCTCCAGGTTTTACCCAAGCTCTGGAGCTGGATCCAGCTGCACTGTCAGCTCTAGGGACAGTTAGCTTTAGAGCTGGCGCCACTGCTGTCAGCAGCTATGAGTCTGGAGGCAGCTCCAGAGCTGGAGCCCGTGACAAGTCCACGGCCAGCACCTTCCCTGGTTGCACGGCCAGTCCCTGCTTGGGCAGGGAGCCCTCGCCCAGGGAGAGCATCTCCTCCATCCCAGCAAGAGGCAGCTGACGGGCCCAAGCCCCCCAGGAACCCAAAGAAGCTCCAGGTCCCCTTCTCTAGCCAGGGCCTGCTCTCTCTCCATCTTACTTCATATTTTATGTTTTATATTGCTTTATCTATTTTTTAGTTTTAAGATGCATCTTTAATTAAATTTTTTTGTTGCTGTTACCGTTTTGAAGTGTGCATATCAGTGTCTTGGGTACATTACCATGCTGTGCAGACGTCATCAGTATCATCCAGAGCATTTCTTCACCCCAAACAGGAACCCCACCCCACTCGGCATTCACCCCCCATTCTCACCTCCTTCGTACCCCAGGAACCCTGGATCTGCTTCTGTCTCGTGTGTCCCTGTGCCCCAGCCCTGGCTTGAGTGCGTGGAGGGTCTTAGGTCCTGGTGCAGAGTCGGGCTCGGTCAGGGAGCCGTTGTCCTCATTTCTGAGACTGGGTGATGTGGCCCCGGGAGAGTGAGGGACTTGTGCAGCTGTCCCAGCTGGAAGGTCGGGGACCAGGGCCTGGAACCCAGACCAGGGCTCAGAGCAGGGCCAGGCCCCTGCAGCCGGCACCACTCCCTGTGGCCGGGACCCTCGCACCTTCTGCCCCCGGTGACGTGCTCAACTCCACGCACCGTACCTGGTTCTGACAGAGTCTGTCCAGGAGGGGAACATGGCCTTGGTGACAGTCCAGTCATGGCCAGTCCCTAGGGGGTGGCTCAGGGCATCCCCGTGTCCTCCTGGATGTTGTCACCATGGTGTCCCCACCAAATGGGGCTGGGGGCATCCAGGAGGATGGGAAATGGGTGAGTGGAGATCTTAGCTCCCTGAGGAGGAGAGAGGGGTCTGTACAGTGTCCAGGTGCTCACCAGGGTCACATCCTGAGAAGGACCAGGGAGGGAGGCTGTGGGGGAGCACGGAAGGATCTGGGGATTCTTCAAGGCTCATGAAGAAACTGGGATCCTCATCTCTGGTAAGAGAAAGCTGTGGCCATACCATGGTTCTGCAAATTTTTTAAATCATATTTTTTATTGTGGAATATAACACATATACTGTACGTAGAAATGATAACTTTCCCAGTGCAATTAACAAGTAGTTAGCAAATTTCAAAGAATGTTTTGGGCTACAGTTCCAGAGTTTCAGTTATTTCCTTACTGTGAAATATAACATATAGGCAAAAAGGTAATAACTTACAAATTACAATTTAACGAATAGTTACATAAGAAATTTCCAAAAATATTATGGGTTACAACAATAGTTTCATTTATTTCCTCATTATAAAATGGAACATATGTACTAAAAGGTGATAACTTTCAAATTACAATTTAAAAAGTAGTTATGGAGCAAATTTCAAGGAATTCTATAGGTAATAGTTCCATCATTTCAGTTCTTCCTTCTAGCTATTCCAATACCCCAGCAACTAAGAAAGAGATAATTATATAGAGATTCAATATTCATAATCCTCTGTTGAATTCCATCTTGTCTGTTGCTACCCCTTCCTCTAGTTTAATCACTTTCCTGATCTTCAGGGATGTCTAGGCAGTGACCACCATAACTTGGTCATGTTGAAAAGGGGTGTCGACATTATCACATCCAGTTGATGTTCTCAAAGAGCTATTGCATCTGGGTTTGGGGACATAGCTGGCATAGGAGCTCTCTGGAGGATTTAAGTTTCTGAAGAATAAACTTAGTGAGGGTAACTTTTATAGAGTCTCAGATAGGGATCCAGGTATTCTTTAGGGTTTTGGGGACTACTATTTACTTGGGCTTATCATACTGTGGCCATTTGGCATATCTAGGTGAAGCTTGCGTAAGAGTAACCTCCAGGACGGCCTCTTGATTCTATTTGAATTCTCTTAGCCACTGAAACCTTATTTTGTTTCCTTCCTTTTCCCCCTTTTGGTCAAAAAGGTATTCTCAGCCTCTCGATGCCAGGGTCAGGCTTGTTCCTGGAATCTGTGTCTCACTTTGCCAGGGAGACTCATTCACCTGGGGGGTCCTGCCCCACGATGGGGGAAGGGTGATGAATTTATTTGCAGAATTGAGCTTAAAGGGAGAAAGTCTACATTCAAGCAACAAAAGAGGCTGTCTGAGGGTGACTCCTAGGCATACTTTTAGGCATGCTTAGCCTCTCCTTTACAACCATAAGTTTCATAAGAACAAACATAAATAGTGGGTTTCTAAGTTCACATTATATGTGTACGGTCCATGATAATCTGTCCCTATCTCACTTTATCATCACATTATCATCACTCTCCATTTTTTGTTAACATTTTTTTTGTCAAAAAAAAAAATTTCAAATAAACACAGCAAAGTAATAATAAAAACATTGTGAAATAACTTCATGGCTTCCAGTATGCTCCTACCATACCACAAGAAAATTAACGAGCTATAGTCATTCCTGAGCATTCCCATATTATTATATTACCCTCCATATCTCGTCTGTTCTTATTAGATTATCTTTCCCTCTTCACTAGCTGCTGTCCATCTCTAGGTCCTCTATATTCTAGAATATAATACATTTGTTTTACATTTTTCACGGAGTTCACATTAGTGGTAACATACAATGTCTCTCCTTTTGTAACTGACTTATTTCACTCAACATTATGTCCTCAGGGCTCATCCATGTTGTCTCATGCTTCATGACCTCATTCCTTCTCACTGCTGTGTAGTATTACATCGTATGTGGGTACCATATTTTGTTTATCCACTCATCTGATGTAGGACATTTAGGTTGTTTCCATCTCTTGGCAATTGTGAACAATGCCGATATGAACATTGGTGTACACATGTCTGTTCATGTCACTGCTTTCAGATCTTCTGAGTATATACTGAGAAGTGGAATTGTCAGATCATAGGGTAATTCAATATCTAGTTTTCTGAGCAACCACCAAACTGTCTTCCACAGCAGCTGTAACATTATACATTCCCAGCAGCAACCAATAAGGGTTCCAATATCTTCTCATCCTCTGCAGCACTTACTGTTTCCTGTTTGTTTAATGGCATCCATTCTCTTTGATGTGAGATAGTATCTTATCGTGGTTTTGATTTGTATTTCCCTAATAGCTAGTGAAAATGAACATTTTTTTCATAAGTTTTTCAGCCGTTTGTATTTCCTTTTGGAAAAATGCCTTTTCGTATCTTTTGCCCATTTAATAATTGGGCTGTTTGTTCTATTGTTATTGAGTTGTAGGATTTCTTTATATATGCAGGATAGCAGTCTCTTATCAGATATATGGTTTCCAAATATTTTCTCCTATTGTGCTGAGTGCTTCCTCACCTTTCTGGCAGTCTTTTGTGGCTCAGAAGCTTTTGATTTTGAGGACTTCCCATTTATCCCTTTTTTCTTTTATTGCTTGTGGTTTGGGTATATGGTCTAAGAAGCTACCCCTTATTACCAGGTCTTGAAGATGTTTCCGTATATTGTCTTCTAAGAGTTTTATGGTGCTCTTATATTGAGGTCTTGACCCACTTTGAGTTAATTTTTGTGTAGGGTGTGAGGTAGGGGTCCTCTGTCATTATTTTGGTTTTGGATATCCAGTTCTCCCAGCCGCACTTGTTGGAGAGACTGTTCTGGCACAGTTCAGTGGATTTGGGGGCCTTATCAAAAATCAGTCAACCTTAGATCTTGGGGTCTATTTCTGAGCTATCAATTTGATTCCATTGATCCATATGTCCATCTTTGTGTCAATACCATGATGTTTTGACCACTGTGGGTTTATAGTAGACTTCAAAGTCTGGAAGTGTACATCCTACTTCTTCCTTTTTCTTTTTAAGGATGTTTTTGGCAATTTGAGGCCATTTCCCTTCCAAATAAATTTGATAACTAGCTTTTCCGGTTCTGCAAAATAGTTTGTTGGAATTTCCATTAGAATTGCATTGAATCTGTATATCAGTTTGGGTAGAATTGACATCTTAACAACAATTAGCCTACCTGTCCATGAGCACAGAATATCTTTCTATCTATTTAGGTCCTTTTTTATTTCTTTAGTAGAGTTTTGTAATTTTCTGTGTAGAGGTCTTTTATATCCTTGATTAAGTTTATTCCTAGGTACTTGATTTTTAGTTGCTATTGTGAATGGATTTTTTATTTTGATTGCCTCTTCTTTTAGGTCATTACTAGTGTATAGGAACATTACTGACTTATGTGCATTTATCTCATATCCCGCCACTCAGCTGAATTTGTTAGCTCAAGTAACTTTGTCATCGATTTTTCAGGATTTTCCAAATATAAGGTCATTTTATCTTCAAATGATGATAGTTTTACTTCTTCCTTTCCAGTATGGATAGCTTTTATTTCTTTGTCTTGGTGAATTGCTCTGGCTAGAACTTCTACAACAATGTTGAATAACAGAGGTGACAGTGGGCAACCTTGTCTCGTTCCCGATCTTAGGGGGAAGGCTTTCAGCCCCTCACTGTTGAGTACTGTTGAGTGCTGTCTGTGGGCTTTTCATTTACGTCCTTTATCATATTGGGAAAGCTTCTTCAATTCCTACCTTTTAAAGTTTTAGTTTTTTTATCAAAATAGATGTTGCATTTTGTCAAATGCTTTTTTCAGCATCTTAGATGATCATTTGTTTTTCCCTTTCAATTTGTTAATGTGTTGTATTACATTCATATATTTTCTTATGTTGAACCACTCTTGCAAGCCAGAATGAACCCCACTTGGTTGTGGTGTATAATTCTTATAATGTGCCTTTGGATTTGATTTGCAAGTATTTTCTTGAAAATTTTTGCATCTATTTCATTAGGGAGCTTTTTTTTTTTTTTTTTTTTTTTTTTTTTTTGTAGTATCTTTATCTGGATTTGGTATCAGAGTGATATTAGCCTCATAAAATGAGTTAGGTTGTGTTCCTTTTTCTTCATTTTTGTTTAAAAAGTTTGAGCAGGAATGGTATCAATTCTTTTTGGAAAGCTTGGTGAAATTCCCCTGTGAAGCCATGTGGCCCTGGGCTTTTATTTGCAGGTAGATTTTTGCTGACTGATTGTGTCTCTTTGCTTGTGACTGGTTGGATGAGGTCTTCTGTTTCTTCCTGGGTCAATCGAGGTTGTTCCTGTGTTTCCAGGAAATTGTCCATTTCCTCTAAATTGTCTAGTTTGTTGGCACACAGTTGTTCACAGTATACTCTTATGATTTTTTTTTTTTATTTATTTAGGATCCATAGTAATTATCCCGCTCCCATTCCTGATTCTGTTTATTTGGGTCTTCTGTCATTTTGACTTTGTCAGTCTAGCTAAGGATTGTCAATCTTGTTGATCTTCTCAAAGAACCAACATTTGGTTTTATTTATTCTCTCTATTGTTTTTGTGTTTTCCAGCTCATTTGTTGCTGCTTTAATCTTTATTTCTTTTCTTTTACTTGCTTTAGGGTGGGTTTGCTGATAATTCTCTAGCCTCCTCAGTTGTTCTGTTAGGTCTTTGGTTTTAGCTCTTTCTTGCTTTTTTGATATATTCATTTAGAGCTGTAAATCTCCCTCTAAGCACCACCTTCGCTGCTTCTAATAGGTTTTGATATGCTGTGTTCTTGTTTTCATTCATCTCTAGATATTTACTTACTTCTCTTGCAATTTCTTCTTTGACCCATAGGCTTTTCTGAAGTGTGTTGTTTAACCTCCATATATTTATGGATGGTCTAGTTCTTTGGTGGTTTTTGATTTATAGTTCCATTCCATTATGATCAGAGAATGTGCTTTGAGTAATTTTAATCTTTTTAAATTTATTAAGGTTTGTTTTGTGCCCAGCATATGTTCTATCCTGGAGAATGTTGCATGGGCATTAGAGAAGAATGTATATGCTGTTATTTTGGGATGTAACAATCTATACATGTCTGTTAAGTCTAATTATTATCATATTGTTTAGGTTCTCAGTTTCCTTATTGGTCCTCTGTCTAGTTGTTCTATCAATAGAAGAGAGTGGTGTATTGAAGTCTCCTACCATTATTGTAGATATGTCTATTGCTCCCTCCAGTTCAGCCGATGTGCCTCATGTACTTTGGAGCTCCTTGATTGGGTGCCTAAATATTTATTATTGTTATTTCTTCTCGGTGAATTTTCCCTTCTTGGTGAATTTTGCCTTTCATTAACATATAGTGTCCTTCTTTACCCTTCTCTGTCTCTTACGACTTCTTTGCATTTAAAGTCTATTTTGTCCAGTATTAGTATAACTACCCCTGCTTTCTTTTGGTTGTGACTTGCATAGAATTTTCTTCCATCCTTTCACTTTCAGTCTCTTTGGGTCACAGATTCTAAGATGTGTCTCTTGTAAACAACCAGTGCATGGGTCATACATTTAATCCACTCTGCCAGTCTGTAACTTGTAATTGGAGAGTTTAATCCATTCACATACAAAGTATCACTGTGAAGGGGGACACTGGGGACTGTCTGCCCTTGGGGTGCCATGTGGACCTGTGCAGTTCGGCAGGGAGTCCACTCACGGGCACCTCCAGATCAAACGTGCCCCATGCCTGGCTGCTGTGTGACAGCCTCTGGGGTGTGGGGGGGCTCCTGATGCCTCCGTGGGGTGCCCTCTCCTATCCCTGCTTCTTGCCAGTGCACCCCGGACCTCAGTGGGGGGAGAGTAAATGCCGCCTCCCGGGTTCGCTCACAGGAGCTGCGGGTCTTCAGGCTGCGGAGGTTCACCTCCCCACCCAGCTGCCAAGGTGGGTGCCCGGGCATGGGGAGCCGCTGCTCACCCCCTTGCCTGGGGCTGTCTTGCCCCTGCTGGCCCCGGGCGGCGGTTCTGGCCGCACACACTCACCCCTTCCATCGAGGCGCCATCTCTCCACATTTCTGTCCATGTCCCCATTACACCCTGGAAGGGTCCCTCTGTGAGCAGTCACACCCCGAAACCGTGGTCCCAGGCGTCCTCCGGCCCCTCTCTAGTTTCCTTTGTGGAAGAGAAGCCCGTTCTCCCTAACCCACTCCAGCATCCTCTCTGCAAATTTTAACTGTATTTATACGTCACCGTCACACAAAGTTTTGCGGCATCTTCCTCCTCTAATTCAGTGTCAAGAAAGATTGTTTCCCACCAAGTGAATCTGCACCCCTCAGTTTACCGGATGAGCTGTGTGCCCTGCGTTGTTTCCCTCCTTTGCCGTGAAAGCAAGGCCAGAGCTCCATTTTCTGCTTTCTTGCTTCAGGGCTTCATCCCAGATTTCTAGGTACGTTTTATCTTTCTATCTTTCAAGTATTCTGGACTTATTTTTTTTTTAATTGACCATTAATATATGGAGGTCTTTAATATGATCACAGAATTAAGCTCTTTTGAAAGGGATCAAAGATGGAGCCCTTCAGAGTCACTAACCAGAGGCCATCGTGCCGTGACCTCTCCATCCACGCAGCGTGGGCGATGGAAGGTTCACTTAGACCGTTCAAGTGGGATGGGCTGGAGGACGGGAAGCGTGTGCGTGGCCAGGGGAGCAGCGAATCTGAGAAGGGTTTTGTAGACACCACTGAGACTGGGAGGTTAGAAGGGGACTTCTTGAGTTCTCTCAGGTCTGGGCAGATCAGATGAGGTGGGAATACACAGGAAGCTGGGCAAGGCTTCCCAAAGGGTCTCAGGTATTCGTGGGCCACCTGCCAGTGAGGCCATGGCTGGACAGTGAAATGTCCCCAGTGAGTCTCCCAGGGCCACCCACACAGGTCCTCACTTCCTGTGGCTCTCTGCTGGGCTTGGGCAGTTTCCTTGGGCATCAGGAAGAGGCTATCAGTCTCGGGTCACCATGTCTTCCTCCTGGGCTCCTGGGATGAGTCCAGGCCCAGGTTTCAGTTGAGTCATTGAATGTGACATTGTTGACTTCTCAGGCACTGAGAAGCCCTTCTCCAGGCCACACAGGAAAGACGTCCACTGCAGCTTCACAGGCGTGGGGTCACCTCCAGCCCCAGAGGCCAAGAGGAGGAGCAGGAGTACACTAGAAGGTAAGGTGCTGTTGACTTTCCACACTGGAAGTTAAGATGTGTCAATGATGGAGACTAAATCCCGAGACGCTGCCCACCTGAGTGTCAATGCTGGGGACGTGTCCCACTGACAGGCCCCAACCACACAGACTGGCAGAGCATTGCCTGCATCAACGTGCCAGCCCTCCACATGGCCAACAGGGCCATCACGGAGGAAGCAGTGGGCTCCGGATCCCTTGCTTATGGGGAGCCTCCTGCCCAGCTTGTGGATGTCCACATGGCAAGGACCAGCAGGCTCAGGGGTGGGGTGAGCTCACTCACTGGGCCCTCCACCCAGATCTAAAGGGGAACCTGCTCACCCACCTGGGACATGACCATGGAGGGCCAGACGAACCCCCTGCACTTTTCTAACATCCTTCTTCCTCCAATTTCTGATGTCCTCCACCTCTGGGAAGTCTTCCCTACACCACTTCCCCCTCAGCAGCCTTACAGCTCTGTGCATTTGGATGTTTGGATTTGGGTTATCCATATCATCTGGTTTTTCATATGCTTTAAAATTTCCTGTTGTATTTGGCCTCTTGGCATTGGCTTTACTTGATAGGGTTCTTTTAGGATATGTAGAATTATTCCAACACTTATCTCCAATTTGTCAGATCTACAGCTTCGTGGAGTACACTTTCTGTAACTAACCAGAAGGTGGTGTGTGCGAGCCCCCTATTCCCCTCAAGCCAGTTCTCCCCAACTTTGTCTTTGTGGTGAGTGGGGGTCTGAATCTTCTGGGGCTCCAATTGGTGCACCAAGTTTGCATGTGTAGTTGGTGCTGCCCACCCTGAATGTGGGGCGTGTGTCTGAGTGGTTAGGGAGGGAGGGCGGCTTTAATAATCAAAACTCCCAGGTGTTCCTGGAGATTTAAAGCTGTTGCAAGAGTCTAAACCTTTAGTTCATTCTTGCCACAGTTTGTCTCTGCTGCTGACCCACAAGTCCTTGGTATTGGCGTGTGGTCCCTGGGACTTCCGAGGGGATCTCTCTTCCAAGCTGTGCCCTCCTAGGGCCTCTGCTGAGGGAAGGCAGCTATGGCACAAGTTAGCACTGTCCTCCAAGGGAAGTTCTGGACTGGAGGGCCGTGTAGGAGTGTTCCCAGCCTGCTGAAATGATGGCTGTATGGGGCTTGTTAATTTCCCCCTTTTTGCACAGCTGTGCCTTCCCAGCGCTGGGACAATTAGCTGTGGGTGCACGAAAGACCTTATATTAGGAGGTCACTTCCTAGACCTTACACCCAAAGCTCAAGCAACAAAGGAAAAAATAGATAAATGGGAACTCCTCAAACTTAGAAGTTTCTGTACCTAAAAGGAATTTGTCAAAAAGGTGAAGAAGCAGCGAACTCAATGGGAAAAAATTTTTGGAAGCCATGTATCTGATAAAAGACTGATATCTTACAGATAAAAAGAAATCCTACAACTCAGTGACTAGTACAGACAGCCCAATTATAAAATGAACAACAGATATGAAGAGACAGTTCTCTGAAGGGGAAATACAAATGGCCAAGAAACACATGAAAAAATGTTCAGCTTCACTAGCTATTAGAGAGATGCAAATTAAGACCACAATGAGATACCATCTCACACCAATTAGAATGGCTGCCATTAAACAAACAGGAAACTACAAATGCTGGAGAGGATGTGGAGAGATTGGAACTCTTATTCATTGTTGGTGGGACTGTATACTGGTTCAGCCACTCTGGAGGATAGTCTGGCAGTTCCTTAGAAAACTAGATATAGAGTTATCCTTCGATCCAGCGATTACACTTCTTGGTATATACCCAGATCTGAAAGCAGTGACACAAACAGATACCTGCACACCAATGTTCATAGCAGCATTATTCACAATTGCCAAGAGATGGAAACAACCCAATGTCCTTCAGCAGATGAGTGGATAAATAAAATGTGGTATATACACACGATGGAATACTACGCGGCAGCAAGAAGGAACGATGTTGTGAAACATATGACAACATGGATGAACCTTGAAGACATAATGCTGAGTGAAAGAAGCCAGGCACAAAAAGACAAATATTATATGCTACCACTAATGTGAACTTTGAAGAATGTAAAACAAATGGTTTATAATATAGAATGTAGGGGACCTATGATAGAGAGCAATTAGTGAAGGGGGAATGATAACCCAATAAGAACAGATAAGCTATTTTGGGTAAATTTAAAGTTCTGAAAATGCCCAGGAATGACTAAAGTTTGTTTATTTCTGGTGGGTATGATAGGAAGAAGTTCACAGAAGTGTTACTATATTAGATTATTTTCTTAGGGTAGGGTAGGAACATGTTGGAAGTAAAGTAGTTATATTAGGTTAGTTGTCTTTTTGTTATTCCCTTGTTTTGGTTTGTTTGAAATTTTTTTTATTGTAAGTTTTTTTTAAGTTTTTTTTTTTATATAGTTAATAGTTAATTTAAAAAAAATGAAAAAAATATGCAGAACCCCCTTGAGAATGCAGGGGTGTTAGGCTTGCCCACCTCGATGGTTGCTGATGTGCTCACAGAAATTGGGGACTGGTGGTTTGATGGGTTGAGCCCTCTACCATATATATTAGACCATTTGACCACATGATTCATCTGTTCCTTTCTTCTAGTTATCTCCATTTATTTTCTGGAATTCCCTATTTGCTCATGCATGTTGTCTACACTTTCTGTGGATCCTTTAACATTTTACTCATAGTTACTTAAAGTAAATGCTGGATCTGATACTTTGGTTATCTCTTAGTCTGTTTCTCTAGATGGCTTTATGTCTTGATGTTTTTGCCTTTGTTATTTGAGAGCCTCAAAAAAATTTAATAGAATGCCAGTCATCTAGTGTGGGACAGTAGATGATGAGGTGAATAGTGATTACATCTGAAAATGCACAGGCCTCATTTCAGGCAGTTTGTGTGGGGGATGGAAAGAGTCTCATCAGCGTTCGACAGGGTTTGGGTTGCTGTGACTCCTGTCAATGGACCAGTGGAAAACGCTGCTCAGTGTTCGAGTTCTAGCCTCAGTTTTCGGCTGTCTCAGTGGGCCTGCACGGCAGGGTGAGCTCCCCCTCCCTGCGCTCCCCTCCTGGGACGGTGGCCTGCCTTCGCTGGTTACTTGGCATTTGCCAGGCTCATGTTTGGGTGTGTTTCTTGGGGGATGTTCTCCATTCACACCCCACCATGTGATTATTGTTGGGAAATCAGGTTTCTTAAGTCATTTCATTGTTTAGGGGGTTATTTTTCATTTCTGTTTGTAATGACCTATTAAGTAAAACTTTTACCTAAAGTCCACCCAGGTGTGTATTCATTTTTCCATAAAAAATATGGGAATCCTGCCCTAGAACTCAAGCCCATGTCATGATGCATTAGAATATGTCTCCACATGATTGTAAGATAATTTTTTCTAATTCCTATAATCCCAGTCATTATGCCAACTTGACTGTGACATTTGGACCATGATGCCAGTTATTTTCCTGAATTCACATCATGTTTCAATCACTCTTATATGCAACTTACTGTTGCAGATGAGTCTCTTCTACCAACCAGACATGCCTCTCCCATCTATCAACAACTATTCGAAGAACCGTAGTCCTTCCTTCTCTCCCTGTCTTGTCTTGCACTAACTCTCTAGGATCAATCCTTGACTCTCAAGGCAGGGCACCTAAACATATGTACACTATTCCTCTTTAAGTTGCTAATAAAAATTATTTCTAACCAATATACAACTAATGCAATTAGACTGTACAATTAATTTCTAATATTTAATTCTTACATTATGACTTTGCAGATGATTTCATTTCCTATCAATTCAAATTCTCAAAGTAAAAATTTAATTTCACCCAGGTGGGGGCTATACTCAATCTTTCCACATCTTTCAGATACTGTCAGGAAGGACACTTCACTATAAGTACCTGTATTAATTTTCCATCACTGCAATAACAACTTGGAGAAACATAGAGGCTTAAAACAATACCCATGCATTGGCTCACACTTTGGAAAGTCAGGCATCTGGACAGGCTTGACTGGGTTCTTTGTTTGGGTTCTCACACATCTACATCAAGCTGTGGTTTGGGCTGGGCTCTTAGCTGTGGGATCTCAGGAAGAATCCACTTCCACATCCATTCACATTGTTTGCAGAATCCAGTTCTTTGGTGTCTTTGCTGCTCTAGGTTTGGGGCCGCTTTTCCTCACTGGCTGTCAGCTGGGCATCGCTCAGTTCTCCAGGAAGTTGCTCATGTCCTTAAACATGTGGCCTCCCGTGTGCTAACAGCAATGGCACGTTGGGGCCTTTGACCCTTGCAGTCCCTCTGACTTCTCCTCTGCTAACAGGTGGAGTCAAGGCTCTGGTTGTAAATGGCTCATGGTATTAGATTTATCCATCCAATAATGATGTCCCTTCTGATTAACTCAAAGTTCACTGAGTAACTACCTTAATTACATGGGTGAAAATATCTTTATTCAATGTAAAAATACAATTATGGGTGTAACATCTCATTCAACGTCCTGGAGATCATAGTATGAAATATTTGTGACTTTTGTTTGCTAAAGTTCTTTCAACACAGATATCCTTGAACTACATTAGTAGTTTCTACATAATGGTATTATTCAATTAAAGCAAGAGATCACAGGCTACTGTTGTAAGCATAAAATATTGATTTTTCTATGTTAAGACTGAATATTAGATAACAGTCTGTATCTTGTTGGATAGTAGGATGTGAAAAGGAATTCAATGAATTTGACTTCCATAATTGCACTTTGAATCCTGGGCCCACTTATTTTTGCATTTCTTTAAAATGTCCAAAATTACTAAAATGCACTTATATCCATATTAAGAAATACTTGCCAGATAAAGGCTGGGAATGGAGGGAAATGTTTCAAGTCATGAATTATTCCATTGCCCACAGAGGGAAAGCTGGCAGTGCCTAAACTGACAATGCCCTTGCTAATAAGGCAGGAGCTGGACCCAGCAGCAGAAGGCTCTACCCCCCTCCTCCAAAGGAAGGACTGAAGGGGATTAGAAAGGGATATGGGAATGTGCATTTTGACTTCTTCATGATTTGTTAATTTTTTCCTTATGTATTTGTGTGTTTGCTCATACTTCACACAATGTCACTATGAATTGCAGGTGTCTTGAAGTCTCTATGTCAGGATTAGTTGAACATCCTGATGAAAGTCCCAACTCAGGAAAAATATCGCTTAAGCCCACTGTACAACTGTCCTCTCATTAAAAAAAAAGTCAAAAACGGCAATAATCCATTTGGAAAAAAACTGAAAAATGAAGAATTTCATAGATATTACTTAAAAATGAGCAATCTTTCAAATCTTTGAAAAATTATTGATAAATATGATTGTCAATAGACACATCTGAAGGGAAAGCCTGAAGTCTGCCTCATTAGGCACTCACAAATTAAAATTTTAGAATTGTAGGAGAAAATTCAAATTCTCTGTTTATATAACAAAAATGGAAGTAGGAGAATCGTAAGCAGCAGAGGGATGGAGTATTGGTTTCTTGTTTATTTCACTGTTTGAATTAGTTATTTGATGGCTAACAAGTGACCACAAAAGACAGCAGCTTCAAAGGAGAAAAGCACCTTTATTTTTTGTGAGGTGGAAGATGGATCAGCTCACGGTCTGCACCCCCCACAGCACTGTGTAAACCAATTGAAACATGGTCTCGAGGCTCCTGGGCGTAACTTGCTGGGGGGTGCAGCAGGAGAGTACATCAAGCACCTGGGTTTGCTGTCAAATCGCACCTGCTTTTTCTGGCTGCTGACACCCCCATCTCCGCTGGGACCAACCTGGGCCCCTTCTTGTCTCTTCATGGGTGAGGAGGCAAGATCCAGGGAACCCAGGAGGTCCAAATGTATTTCCTGGAAACCTGGGGATGCCCCAGGGGCAGGGCATCCTGTAGCTCGTGTCCGGGCTCCGCGCTGCCTCTTCAGTGGCCTCTTATTAATGAGCCACTGGAGGACCCTCCCCAGGGCACTGCCTCTGTGGTTAGGGAGGCAGGGGGTGCTGTCCTCGAGGCCTGGTGGGATCGTGCAGCAAAGGGTGTCAGGAAATGTCTGGCCTGGGCAGGGGGCTCTTCCCTTGGTCTTGGGGGTCCCTCAGCCCCTTGTCCTGGTGGACGTGTTCTGAGGTGGAGTGAAGAGCCCCCTCGTCTTTCAGAAGTGTGTGGAATGTGGTCTTAGCAGGTGCGTCCTCATGAGGAGGACTTAGGAAGCCCCTGCTGCCAGAGGCTGCTGCTTCTGGCCTCCCTCTGAGCTCCACCTGCTGAGAGACTCCAGGTCCCACAGATCCCTCTCGGGGCTTGTTTTCAGGGCTCCCTCTTGACCTTTGATAGTTCTACTTTTCCAGAGCCAGTGAAAAGCCCACCTTAGGATGTTACCCCTCTTCTGTCTATGGAGGCCCTGGGTTTTCTCTTCCAGGACTGGTGGGATCGTGGAACAAGGGTGTCAGGAAAACCACCAGCCTGGGCAGGGGGCTCCTCCCTTGGTCTTTGAAGTCCCTCAGCCCTCTCTCTCTGTGGACGGGTTCTGGGTGGGATTCAGATCACCCTCCTCTTTGAGAGATTTACGGAATGTCGTCTCCTTAGAGTGCTTCCACAAGAAGGAGCTTAGGGAGTTCCTGCTGACATAGGCCACCCCTCTGCCTGCCTTTAGGCCCCCACAGGCTGGGAAGCTGACAGGTCCCTCAGGCCACATCTTGAGGTTGGCAGTGAGGGGCCCCAGAGGCCAACCTACCTGTGGATGGAACAGTGCAGTCCTGGGGCTGGAGCTCCGAGTCCAGTTCTGCAATGGCCTCGTCAAAGGCGCCCACCCGGCAGGGGTGGGCGTTGGAGGAGATGGCACATGGTGGGGATGGCTTTCTTGCCACCTCGGTGGAGGGAGCAGCGGCTGCTGTTGGTCCAGGGGTGAGCGGGGGGAGACAGTGGCAGCCGGGCACACCCCTGGGAATTCGGACCTGGGTCCTGATGACCTGACCCAGGGTAAAGGCAGGAATTGGAGGGGGGTCCACAGAGAGGGGAAGGTCAGGGAGGGGGAGGGGGGCAAGGGTAAGAGGAGGGGAGGAGGGGAGGGCAGGTTGCTGGGGGGGAGGAAGGCCCCTTGCCCATGGCCTGCGCAGGTGCACTGTGGGCCAGAGGTGGGCAGAGGGGACAGCAAAGGCCCGGAAGGGGCGGGGTGGGCAGGTCCAGGGGCTCAGGTGAGAAAGGGCAGGATGGGGTCGAGGGTGAGAAAAGGGGGAACGGGGGGAGCGAGGGTGGAGTGGGACCGGAGCCACCTGCGGCAGAGATGGGACAGCCCGTGGCGGGGGGACCTGGAGGAGAAGGATAAACACAGGGAGAGAAGGACCGGTCAAGGGGACACGACAGGGCACAGGTGAGAAGGCTGTCAGGGAGAGGTGGAGAACCTGGGGTGGGAACTTGAGAGCTAGGGTGGGACGGGACTGAGGAATCAGGGATGAGGCCAGCGGTGGAGGTGGCAGCAGTGACAGGGAGGGAGCAGAGGGGAAGGAGGAAAAGGGAGGGAATGAGGGAGGGCGGGAGAGAAACAGGATGGTGCCCACTAGGGGATGACGGGCTTCCCCAGGCACCAGGTGGGGGGTTATGAACCCCAGAAGGGCTCCAGGGGCCTCCCCCAGAGGGGCAGGTGGTTTGGCCCCTGGAGGGAGGAGTGAGCCGGCAGAGAAGAGGCGAGACGCAGCCCTGGGTGTTGCCGGCTGGTCTCCGAGACGGTGTGGAGGGAACCTGGAGGCCGGACACCGACATGCCGAAGGGGTCACCGACAGAGCAGCGTCCTCCACACGGGGCCCCCCTGGCAGATGGCCATCCCGGGTGGATGGGAAGACCCAGGGATGACAGGTGACATCATGGTGTCCGGCCGCTCCAGGCTGCCTGCACAGGGGGCTGTGGGAGACAGAACGTGGAAGCTACAGTCAGAGGAGGAAGGGGACCGGACCCCCTGGCAGGCCCGGCTGGGGGAAGGTCTCTGCTTCACATCCCATCTGATTCCCTGCAACCCTGACCCTCCAATGGACATTTCCCCCAATCCCATGGCTTCATCATTGTTTTCCTATGTGGCCCCCTCTCTCCCCCACCCTAGACAGCCCTGGGACCTGGAATAGCATGGCCCCTGCTCAGAAAGGTGAGCAGGAAAGAAGGAGATGAGAAAGGTCACCTTTTCCAAAGAGGACTCATGTCCGGTGTCCCCACGGTGCCTCCCTGGCAAGCTCTCCAAGCTGGGAAATCAGGAGACTGGGTTACATGTGGGGAAGGCAGGAGTGAAACACACTCTCTAGAGCTGCATGTCACAGCCCTTCGAGGGAGACTCCTGGAGACATGGACTCTAAGAGCCCCAAGTACAAGGATATGGTGTGAAATTGTCAAGGGAAGCAGTGGAGAGCCTCTCACGTGTTTAATGTTTAATCATTTACGGGAAGCCTTTCACACTGATCTCCCTTAATTCCACAATACCTTGTCAGATGAGATGAACACGTTTCATTTCCAAGGAGGAATGTCAACTTTGTGCAAACTCTTTGTTCCCAGTAGGGCCCAGAGTTCCTGCCTCCCAAACCAACCAAGTCCACCCCCCATGTCTTCCACCTGCCCCTCTCCCCAGCTCCTTCCTTCTTCCACTCCGAGTGCTGGCGGAGCAGGGATGTGAGGGTGCCCGAGTCTGCCAGCCTTCCTTTGGGTGTCTGCTCCCTGGGGTCTTTGCTATCTGAGGGATCTGACTCTGACACCGGGCACCCTCAGAGACTGGAGTGGGTTCTCAGGGCTGGTGAGATGTAAGTTCACCCTTGGAGCGAGTGTATTGGGAGTGCAGAACCTTACTTGACAATGTCCCCGTCTTCACTTGCTTCTTTTCTCTGCACAGGCGCTGAAAAACAAGAAAATAAGGAAGGCATAGGACCTAATTCTTGAAATCCCATTTCACAGCAACCTGCAGAAAGCCTACTTAAGACTAATTAATCCATTGTTCTTTGCCTGTGATTCAGATGTAAATGAGTCAAGTTATTTCTAATTTTTCTTTGAATAAGGCAAAATGTGGTTTCCGTAGGGGTTCCTCAATTGCTTATTTTTTATGCTATATGGTTGTAACACATAAGTATTGTAAAATTTTCCTGTAAACCATTTTTAAGTGTCCAATTACATTTGCAAATTTCCGTTTCTGTCACCAACATCCATAATGAAACTTTTCTCATCATCCCGATCTCAAGTAAGATTTAAGTCACAAGTGTCTTTTGAACAGAGCACAGCGTCACCTGCCTACGGGGACAGGTGTGCGTCTTCCTGTAGGACGCTGCTCCCTGAGGCCAGGGCTTGGATTCAGACATCCTCAGTGTCCTGTAGGGGCTCCTATTGCTCTGCACAGCAGCACTGACAGAAGGAAACGCTTCCCCAGGGACACCTGGTATGGGATGGCCCGGTGGACAAGTGTTGAGGGACTCTTTTCTCTGGGTGTCTTGAATTTTCTCAGTTTTATTAATAGCCAATAAATTGCTCTGGTTAGGAGTTTATTTTTTAGCCCTCTGCCACCCCAGATGGATGCTCTTGAGATTGGGTCTCGTCTCATCGTATTTGACCTGCCCCATCTGCTCTCGGATTGCAGTCTTTTATTTCCTAAACTGAGTTGTCCCTCTGGACCCT